>NC_142659.1:15017500-15642500 GCF_026168435.1 Sesamum indicum
TCGTTTAGTCTATTGTTAAGTATTTACCCTTAGAACACATCAAGTTGGGAAGATATTAACGTGTGGAGCTAGAGAAATGCATTTTTTAACGTAGTATATTCACCTTATAACATATATTTATTTAATTAATATAAAGTAAGTCAAACTGGAAGAATTTCTAGTAAAACATTCGAGTTTTATTTTAGTTTATTTATTCAATATTATCCTCAGCATGGGATATGCTGAGGGTATGTTGATGTGTGGAATGTGTAAAATATGTTTTGGGCACTCTATTGCTTGCATTATAAATGTTTTCAACTTATTTATTTTTTTTTGCAAGGAATGAAAATTATAGGAAATTGTATTTAAAAAAAATAGTTTTTGTTCTTTTTATTCAAGACTACGCGCAGTGTACCCATGCTGGAGCCATGTTAATCTCTGAAGTTTGAAAAATACATTTTGATAGCTCTAAATTTTGGTAATATAGACTTTTTAAGTTAACTTTTATAAAAGGAGCAAAAAATAGAGAAATTTGTAATTAAAGAAATGATTGTTTTTTGTTCATCAGCACTACCCTCGACAAACTCCTTGTTTGAGCATGTTGATGTATTTATTTAATTATAAATTGTATACATTTATTTTATCAGCAATTCCAAATTTCATCACATCTATAATGCGTAGAAAAAGATAAATTTTTTCAAGTAATACCTAATACCGCAATGCACTAATTCAAACATGCTACTGCATTTATTAGCAAAGTATGTAAATCAGTACATCGTAACATGCTTGCAAAGCATGTCTTTGGGCATACTGATCTAACAAATCCAGTACAATACACTCGTCACTCTAACATAATACGACAATAACTTTTTTAAGAGCTCTTATTCAACTGTGTTTATGACTCGACCATTGAAGTGTGACCGTAGTACACTTAATCTAGCATATAGAACGACATGATCTGATAAATTTCAAAGCTCCATTATTTAGGCCACCACATAGGTTGGTGCACCGGGAATATAGGCGCTCAATACACCTAAGATGCTTCTAATGGCAATGATAGGAAAGGTGATAGAAACTCCAGGGGGTACAAATACACATGAGCCAGGAGGTAATACGACCCTGAGCAAGCATTGTTCTGGATTGTATAACAATGGAATTCCGACCCGATTAAAGAAGAAGGTATAAAGTCCTTGTGAGTTGGTTGTTGTTGATCGTAGCACTGATTGGGAAAGCCCACAAACAACATCAACTCTTGCCTGTGGAACTACGCGGGACGTTCCGACTGCTGCCAAGGAAGTGTTAGTACAAGTTATAACACCAGCCAAAGGAACATCAACAACTGGAAATTGAGCTGAAGATATTGTAAATCCAATACTAAGAAGAGTTATTAGGAGAAGTGTTGAGGGGTAGGACATTTTGGTAACCGACATTAGGGAAGGTTTAAACGTATTGTTGGTTTCTCTATATATGTTTTATTGTCGATGATCTTCATGAGTTGGCCATGCTTATTTATAGAAGAAAGAAACCATATTTCGACCTTCAAGTGTTTGACTAAATGTTTTCTTTCAATTAATCTATATAACTAATTTTAATAATTGTTAGGCTGAAGAAGTACAACTATATTCAACCAAAAGTAAAACAGAATAGAAATAGGTATTAATTTGAATTGAGTTGTTAAGCCAAACCCTACTTGATTGTCGTTATAGCAAGAATTTTGCATTTGCATTCTGTTCTTTTAACCTTTTGGTACTATTTTAATTACTTTCCCCATTCATCCAAGTCCTATACTCTGAGGCCTTATTTATTTGGTGTGGCAGGACCCAAGTGATATAAAGAACTTTAGAATTGTAATCCAGCCATAATTGGCTTTTGTAGCAGGTTTTACTATTAATATTTGTCTGATGTTAAGAAAAAATAAAGAAAAAATTAAAGGTAATTAAGTGGGATATCCTAACTAATAACTCAAAGTAAAAGTGGCCTAAGTTAATATTTTAAATTCATAGATTTGTCAAAATATAATGTATGCATGACAACCAAAGATGGCTTCGGTCATATTTATATAAGACGCGAAAATGAAGGAAATTGTAATAAAAATTAGAGCTTTATTTTTTTTAGTTTATTGTTCAACACATCGCATGCGGGAGACTTATTGATATTTGGAACTTGAAGGAAATGTGTTCAGTGTTTTAATTTTTGCATTATAAATGTTATTATTATATTTTTTATAAATGCATGGAAAGAAAAATAGAAGAAATTGTATTAAGAAATTTGAGGTTTTTTTATCATTTTATGTTTTCTAATATGGAGCTAGAAATAGAGGATTTGTAATAAAAGTCAAAGTCGTTTAGTCTATTGTTAAGTATTTACCCTTAGAACACATCAAGTTGGGAAGTTATTAACGTGTGGAGCTAGAGAAATGCATTTTTTAACGTAGTATATTCACCTTATAACATATATTTATTTAATTAATATAAAGTAAGTCAAACTGGAAGAATTTCTAGTAAAACATTCGAGTTTTATTTTAGTTTATTTATTCAATATTATCCTCAGCATGGGATATGCTGAGGGTATGTTGATGTGTGGAATGTGTAAAATATGTTTTGGGCACTCTATTGCTTGCAATATAAATGTTTTCAACTTATTTATTTTTTTTTTGCAAGGAATGAAAATTATAGGAAATTGTATTTAAAAAAAATAGTTTTTGTTCTTTTTATTCAAGACTACGCGCAGTGTACCCATGCTGGAGCCATGTTAATCTCTGAAGTTTGAAAAATACATTTTGATAGCTCTAAATTTTGGTAATATAGACTTTTTAAGTTAACTTTTATAAAAGGAGCAAAAAATAGAGAAATTTGTAATTAAAGAAATGATTGTTTTTTGTTCATCAGCACTACCCTCGACAAACTCCTTGTTTGAGCATGTTGATGTATTTATTTAATTATAAATTGTATATATTTATTTTATCAGCAATTCCAAATTTCATCACATCTATAATGCGTAGAAAAAGATAAATTTTTTCAAGTAATACCTAATACCGCAATGCACTAATTCAAACATGCTACTGCATTTATTAGCAAAGTATGTAAATCAGTACATCGTAACATGCTTGCAAAGCATGTCTTTGGGCATACTGATCTAACAAATCCAGTACAATACACTCGTCACTCTAACATAATACGACAATAACTTTTTTAAGAGCTCTTATTCAACTGTGTTTATGACTCGACCATTGAAGTGTGACCGTAGTACACTTAATCTAGCATATAGAACGACATGATCTGATAAATTTCAAAGCTCCATTATTTAGGCCACCACATAGGTTGGTGCACCGGGAATATAGGCGCTCAATACACCTAAGATGCTTCTAATGGCAATGATAGGAAAGGTGATAGAAACTCCAGGGGGTACAAATACACATGAGCCAGGAGGTAATACGACCCTGAGCAAGCATTGTTCTGGATTGTATAACAATGGAATTCCGACCCGATTAAAGAAGAAGGTATAAAGTCCTTGTGAGTTGGTTGTTGTTGATCGTAGCACTGATTGGGAAAGCCCACAAACAACATCAACTCTTGCCTGTGGAACTACGCGGGACGTTCCGACTGCTGCCAAGGAAGTGTTAGTACAAGTTATAACACCAGCCAAAGGAACATCAACAACTGGAAATTGAGCTGAAGATATTGTAAATCCAATACTAAGAAGAGTTATTAGGAGAAGTGTTGAGGGGTAGGACATTTTGGTAACCGACATTAGGGAAGGTTTAAACGTATTGTTGGTTTCTCTATATATGTTTTATTGTCGATGATCTTCATGAGTTGGCCATGCTTATTTATAGAAGAAAGAAACCATATTTCGACCTTCAAGTGTTTGACTAAATGTTTTCTTTCAATTAATCTATATAACTAATTTTAATAATTGTTAGGCTGAAGAAGTACAACTATATTCAACCAAAAGTAAAACAGAATAGAAATAGGTATTAATTTGAATTGAGTTGTTAAGCCAAACCCTACTTGATTGTCGTTATAGCAAGAATTTTGCATTTGCATTCTGTTCTTTTAACCTTTTGGTACTATTTTAATTACTTTCCCCATTCATCCAAGTCCTATACTCTGAGGCCTTATTTATTTGGTGTGGCAGGACCCAAGTGATATAAAGAACTTTAGAATTGTAATCCAGCCATAATTGGCTTTTGTAGCAGGTTTTACTATTAATATTTGTCTGATGTTAAGAAAAAATAAAGAAAAAATTAAAGGTAATTAAGTGGGATATCCTAACTAATAACTCAAAGTAAAAGTGGCCTAAGTTAATATTTTAAATTCATAGATTTGTCAAAATATAATGTATGCATGACAACCAAAGATGGCTTCGGTCATATTTATATAAGACGCGAAAATGAAGGAAATTGTAATAAAAATTAGAGCTTTATTTTTTTTAGTTTATTGTTCAACACATCGCATGCGGGAGACTTATTGATATTTGGAACTTGAAGGAAATGTGTTCAGTGTTTTAATTTTTGCATTATAAATGTTATTATTATATTTTTTATAAATGCATGGAAAGAAAAATAGAAGAAATTGTATTAAGAAATTTGAGGTTTTTTTATCATTTTATGTTTTCTAATATGGAGCTAGAAATAGAGGATTTGTAATAAAAGTCAAAGTCGTTTAGTCTATTGTTAAGTATTTACCCTTAGAACACATCAAGTTGGGAAGATATTAACGTGTGGAGCTAGAGAAATGCATTTTTTAACGTAGTATATTCACCTTATAACATATATTTATTTAATTAATATAAAGTAAGTCAAACTGGAAGAATTTCTAGTAAAACATTCGAGTTTTATTTTAGTTTATTTATTCAATATTATCCTCAGCATGGGATATGCTGAGGGTATGTTGATGTGTGGAATGTGTAAAATATGTTTTGGGCACTCTATTGCTTGCATTATAAATGTTTTCAACTTATTTATTTTTTTTTTGCAAGGAATGAAAATTATAGGAAATTGTATTTAAAAAAAATAGTTTTTGTTCTTTTTATTCAAGACTACGCGCAGTGTACCCATGCTGGAGCCATGTTAATCTCTGAAGTTTGAAAAATACATTTTGATAGCTCTAAATTTTGGTAATATAGACTTTTTAAGTTAACTTTTATAAAAGGAGCAAAAAATAGAGAAATTTGTAATTAAAGAAATGATTGTTTTTTGTTCATCAGCACTACCCTCGACAAACTCCTTGTTTGAGCATGTTGATGTATTTATTTAATTATAAATTGTATATATTTATTTTATCAGCAATTCCAAATTTCATCACATCTATAATGCGTAGAAAAAGATAAATTTTTTCAAGTAATACCTAATACCGCAATGCACTAATTCAAACATGCTACTGCATTTATTAGCAAAGTATGTAAATCAGTACATCGTAACATGCTTGCAAAGCATGTCTTTGGGCATACTGATCTAACAAATCCAGTACAATACACTCGTCACTCTAACATAATACGACAATAACTTTTTTAAGAGCTCTTATTCAACTGTGTTTATGACTCGACCATTGAAGTGTGACCGTAGTACACTTAATCTAGCATATAGAACGACATGATCTGATAAATTTCAAAGCTCCATTATTTAGGCCACCACATAGGTTGGTGCACCGGGAATATAGGCGCTCAATACACCTAAGATGCTTCTAATGGCAATGATAGGAAAGGTGATAGAAACTCCAGGGGGTACAAATACACATGAGCCAGGAGGTAATACGACCCTGAGCAAGCATTGTTCTGGATTGTATAACAATGGAATTCCGACCCGATTAAAGAAGAAGGTATAAAGTCCTTGTGAGTTGGTTGTTGTTGATCGTAGCACTGATTGGGAAAGCCCACAAACAACATCAACTCTTGCCTGTGGAACTACGCGGGACGTTCCGACTGCTGCCAAGGAAGTGTTAGTACAAGTTATAACACCAGCCAAAGGAACATCAACAACTGGAAATTGAGCTGAAGATATTGTAAATCCAATACTAAGAAGAGTTATTAGGAGAAGTGTTGAGGGGTAGGACATTTTGGTAACCGACATTAGGGAAGGTTTAAACGTATTGTTGGTTTCTCTATATATGTTTTATTGTCGATGATCTTCATGAGTTGGCCATGCTTATTTATAGAAGAAAGAAACCATATTTCGACCTTCAAGTGTTTGACTAAATGTTTTCTTTCAATTAATCTATATAACTAATTTTAATAATTGTTAGGCTGAAGAAGTACAACTATATTCAACCAAAAGTAAAACAGAATAGAAATAGGTATTAATTTGAATTGAGTTGTTAAGCCAAACCCTACTTGATTGTCGTTATAGCAAGAATTTTGCATTTGCATTCTGTTCTTTTAACCTTTTGGTACTATTTTAATTACTTTCCCCATTCATCCAAGTCCTATACTCTGAGGCCTTATTTATTTGGTGTGGCAGGACCCAAGTGATATAAAGAACTTTAGAATTGTAATCCAGCCATAATTGGCTTTTGTAGCAGGTTTTACTATTAATATTTGTCTGATGTTAAGAAAAAATAAAGAAAAAATTAAAGGTAATTAAGTGGGATATCCTAACTAATAACTCAAAGTAAAAGTGGCCTAAGTTAATATTTTAAATTCATAGATTTGTCAAAATATAATGTATGCATGACAACCAAAGATGGCTTCGGTCATATTTATATAAGACGCGAAAATGAAGGAAATTGTAATAAAAATTAGAGCTTTATTTTTTTTAGTTTATTGTTCAACACATCGCATGCGGGAGACTTATTGATATTTGGAACTTGAAGGAAATGTGTTCAGTGTTTTAATTTTTGCATTATAAATGTTATTATTATATTTTTTATAAATGCATGGAAAGAAAAATAGAAGAAATTGTATTAAGAAATTTGAGGTTTTTTTATCATTTTATGTTTTCTAATATGGAGCTAGAAATAGAGGATTTGTAATAAAAGTCAAAGTCGTTTAGTCTATTGTTAAGTATTTACCCTTAGAACACATCAAGTTGGGAAGATATTAACGTGTGGAGCTAGAGAAATGCATTTTTTAACGTAGTATATTCACCTTATAACATATATTTATTTAATTAATATAAAGTAAGTCAAACTGGAAGAATTTCTAGTAAAACATTCGAGTTTTATTTTAGTTTATTTATTCAATATTATCCTCAGCATGGGATATGCTGAGGGTATGTTGATGTGTGGAATGTGTAAAATATGTTTTGGGCACTCTATTGCTTGCATTATAAATGTTTTCAACTTATTTATTTTTTTTTTTGCAAGGAATGAAAATTATAGGAAATTGTATTTAAAAAAAATAGTTTTTGTTCTTTTTATTCAAGACTACGCGCAGTGTACCCATGCTGGAGCCATGTTAATCTCTGAAGTTTGAAAAATACATTTTGATAGCTCTAAATTTTGGTAATATAGACTTTTTAAGTTAACTTTTATAAAAGGAGCAAAAAATAGAGAAATTTGTAATTAAAGAAATGATTGTTTTTTGTTCATCAGCACTACCCTCGACAAACTCCTTGTTTGAGCATGTTGATGTATTTATTTAATTATAAATTGTATATATTTATTTTATCAGCAATTCCAAATTTCATCACATCTATAATGCGTAGAAAAAGATAAATTTTTTCAAGTAATACCTAATACCGCAATGCACTAATTCAAACATGCTACTGCATTTATTAGCAAAGTATGTAAATCAGTACATCGTAACATGCTTGCAAAGCATGTCTTTGGGCATACTGATCTAACAAATCCAGTACAATACACTCGTCACTCTAACATAATACGACAATAACTTTTTTAAGAGCTCTTATTCAATTGTGTTTATGACTCGACCATTGAAGTGTGACCGTAGTACACTTAATCTAGCATATAGAACGACATGATCTGATAAATTTCAAAGCTCCATTATTTAGGCCACCACATAGGTTGGTGCACCGGGAATATAGGCGCTCAATACACCTAAGATGCTTCTAATGGCAATGATAGGAAAGGTGATAGAAACACCAGGGGGTACAAATACACATGAGCCAGGAGGTAATACGACCCTGAGCAAGCATTGTTCTGGATTGTATAACAATGGAATTCCGACCCGATTAAAGAAGAAGGTATAAAGTCCTTGTGAGTTGGTTGTTGTTGATCGTAGCACTGATTGGGAAAGCCCACAAACAACATCAACTCTTGCCTGTGGAACTACGCGGGACGTTCCGACTGCTGCCAAGGAAGTGTTAGTACAAGTTATAACACCAGCCAAAGGAACATCAACAACTGGAAATTGAGCTGAAGATATTGTAAATCCAATACTAAGAAGAGTTATTAGGAGAAGTGTTGAGGGGTAGGACATTTTGGTAACCGACATTAGGGAAGGTTTAAACGTATTGTTGGTTTCTCTATATATGTTTTATTGTCGATGATCTTCATGAGTTGGCCATGCTTATTTATAGAAGAAAGAAACCATATTTCGACCTTCAAGTGTTTGACTAAATGTTTTCTTTCAATTAATCTATATAACTAATTTTAATAATTGTTAGGCTGAAGAAGTACAACTATATTCAACCAAAAGTAAAACAGAATAGAAATAGGTATTAATTTGAATTGAGTTGTTAAGCCAAACCCTACTTGATTGTCGTTATATCAAGAATTTTGCATTTGCATTCTTTTCTTTTAGCCTTTTGGTACTATTTTAATTACTTTCCCCATTCATCCAAGTCCTATACTCTGAGGCCTTATTTATTTGGTGTGGCAGGACCCAAGTGATATAAAGAACTTTAGAATTGTAATCCAGCCATAATTGGCTTTTGTAGCAGGTTTTACTATTAATATTTGTCTGATGTTAAGAAAAAATAAAGAAAAAATTAAAGGTAATTAATTGTGATATCCTAACTAATAACTCAAAGTAAAAGTGGCCTAAGTTAATATTTTAAATTCATAGATTTGTCAAAATATAATGTATGCATGACAACCAAAGATGGCTTCGGTCATATTTATATAAGACGTGAAAATGAAGGAAATTGTAATAAAAATTAGAGCTTTAGTTTTTTTTGTTTATTGTTCAACACATCGCATGCGGGAGACTTATTGATATTTGGAACTTGAAGGAAATGTGTTCAGTGTTTTAATTTTTGCATTATAAATGTTATTATTATATTTTTTATAAATGCATGGAAAGAAAAATAGAAGAAATTGTATTAAGAAATTTGAGGTTTTTTTATCATTTTATGTTTTCTAATATGGAGCTAGAAATAGAGGATTTGTAATAAAAGTCAAAGTCGTTTAGTCTATTGTTAAGTATTTACCCTTAGAACACATCAAGTTGGGAAGATATTAACGTGTGGAGCTAGAGAAATGCATTTTTTAACGTAGTATATTCACCTTATAACATATATTTATTTAATTAATATAAAGTAAGTCAAACTGGAAGAATTTCTAGTAAAACATTCGAGTTTTATTTTAGTTTATTTATTCAATATTATCCTCAGCATGGGATATGCTGAGGGTATGTTGATGTGTGGAATGTGTAAAATATGTTTTGGGCACTCTATTGCTTGCATTATAAATGTTTTCAACTTATTTATTTTTTTTTGCAAGGAATGAAAATTATAGGAAATTGTATTTAAAAAAAAATAGTTTTTGTTCTTTTTATTCAAGACTACGCGCAGTGTACCCATGCTGGAGCCATGTTAATCTCTGAAGTTTGAAAAATACATTTTGATAGCTCTAAATTTTGGTAATATAGACTTTTTAAGTTAACTTTTATAAAAGGAGCAAAAAATAGAGAAATTTGTAATTAAAGAAATGATTGTTTTTTGTTCATCAGCACTACCCTCGACAAACTCCTTGTTTGAGCATGTTGATGTATTTATTTAATTATAAATTGTATATATTTATTTTATCAGCAATTCCAAATTTCATCACATCTATAATGCGTAGAAAAAGATAAATTTTTTCAAGTAATACCTAATACCGCAATGCACTAATTCAAACATGCTACTGCATTTATTAGCAAAGTATGTAAATCAGTACATCGTAACATGCTTGCAAAGCATGTCTTTGGGCATACTGATCTAACAAATCCAGTACAATACACTCGTCACTCTAACATAATACGACAATAACTTTTTTAAGAGCTCTTATTCAACTGTGTTTATGACTCGACCATTGAAGTGTGACCGTAGTACACTTAATCTAGCATATAGAACGACATGATCTGATAAATTTCAAAGCTCCATTATTTAGGCCACCACATAGGTTGGTGCACCGGGAATATAGGCGCTCAATACACCTAAGATGCTTCTAATGGCAATGATAGGAAAGGTGATAGAAACTCCAGGGGGTACAAATACACATGAGCCAGTAGGTAATACGACCCTGAGGAAGCATTGTTCTGGATTGTATAACAATGGAATTCCGACCCGATTAAAGAAGAAGGTATAAAGTCCTTGTGAGTTGGTTGTTGTTGATCGTAGCACTGATTGGGAAAGCCCACAAACAACATCAACTCTTGCCTGTGGAACTACGCGGGACGTTCCGACTGCTGCCAAGGAAGTGTTAGTACAAGTTATAACACCAGCCAAAGGAACATCAACAACTGGAAATTGAGCTGAAGATATTGTAAATCCAATACTAAGAAGAGTTATTAGGAGAAGTGTTGAGGGGTAGGACATTTTGGTAACCGACATTAGGGAAGGTTTAAACGTATTGTTGGTTTCTCTATATATGTTTTATTGTCGATGATCTTCATGAGTTGGCCATGCTTATTTATAGAAGAAAGAAACCATATTTCGACCTTCAAGTGTTTGACTAAATGTTTTCTTTCAATTAATCTATATAACTAATTTTAATAATTGTTAGGCTGAAGAAGTACAACTATATTCAACCAAAAGTAAAACAGAATAGAAATAGGTATTAATTTGAATTGAGTTGTTAAGCCAAACCCTACTTGATTGTCGTTATAGCAAGAATTTCCCATTTGTGTTGCATTCTTTTAACCTTTTGGAACTATTTTAATTACTTTCCCCATTCATCCAAGTCTTATACTCTGAGGCCTTATTTATTTGTTGTGGCAGGACCCAAGTGATATAAAGAACTTTAGAATTGTAATCCAGCCATAATTGGCTTTTGTAGCAGGTTTTACTACTAATATTTGTCTGATGTTAAGAAAAAATAAAGAAAAAGTTAAAGGTAATTAAGTGGGATATCCTAACTAATAACTCAAAGTAAAAGTGGCCTAAGTTAATATTTTAAATTCATAGATTTGTCAAAATATAATGTATGCATGACAACCAAAGATGGCTTCGGTCATATTTATATAAGACGCGAAAATGAAGGAAATTGTAATAAAAATTAGAGCTTTATTTTTTTTAGTTTATTGTTCAACACATCGCATGCGGGAGACTTATTGATATTTGGAACTTGAAGGAAATGTGTTCAGTGTTTTAATTTTTGCATTATAAATGTTATTATTATATTTTTTATAAATGCATGGAAAGAAAAATAGAAGAAATTGTATTAAGAAATTTGAGGTTTTTTTTATCATTTTATGTTTTCTAATATGGAGCTAGAAATAGAGGATTTGTAATAAAAGTCAAAGTCGTTTAGTCTATTGTTAAGTATTTACCCTTAGAACACATCAAGTTGGGAAGATATTAACGTGTGGAGCTAGAGAAATGCATTTTTTAACGTAGTATATTCACCTTATAACATATATTTATTTAATTAATATAAAGTAAGTCAAACTGGAAGAATTTCTAGTAAAACATTCGAGTTTTATTTTAGTTTATTTATTCAATATTATCCTCAGCATGGGATATGCTGAGGGTATGTTGATGTGTGGAATGTGTAAAATATGTTTTGGGCACTCTATTGCTTGCATTATAAATGTTTTCAACTTATTTATTTTTTTTTTGCAAGGAATGAAAATTATAGGAAATTGTATTTAAAAAAAATAGTTTTTGTTCTTTTTATTCAAGACTACGCGCAGTGTACCCATGCTGGAGCCATGTTAATCTCTGAAGTTTGAAAAATACATTTTGATAGCTCTAAATTTTGGTAATATAGACTTTTTAAGTTAACTTTTATAAAAGGAGCAAAAAATAGAGAAATTTGTAATTAAAGAAATGATTGTTTTTTGTTCATCAGCACTACCCTCGACAAACTCCTTGTTTGAGCATGTTGATGTATTTATTTAATTATAAATTGTATATATTTATTTTATCAGCAACTCCAAATTTCATCACATCTATAATGCGTAGAAAAAGATAAATTTTTTCAAGTAATACCTAATACCGCAATGCACTAATTCAAACATGCTACTGCATTTATTAGCAAAGTATGTAAATCAGTACATCGTAACATGCTTGCAAAGCATGTCTTTGGGCATACTGATCTAACAAATCCAGTACAATACACTCGTCACTCTAACATAATACGACAATAACTTTTTTAAGAGCTCTTATTCAACTGTGTTTATGACTCGACCATTGAAGTGTGACCGTAGTACACTTAATCTAGCATATAGAACGACATGATCTGATAAATTTCAAAGCTCCATTATTTAGGCCACCACATAGGTTGGTGCACCGGGAATATAGGCGCTCAATACACCTAAGATGCTTCTAATGGCAATGATAGGAAAGGTGATAGAAACTCCAGGGGGTACAAATACACATGAGCCAGGAGGTAATACGACCCTGAGCAAGCATTGTTCTGGATTGTATAACAATGGAATTCCGACCCGATTAAAGAAGAAGGTATAAAGTCCTTGTGAGTTGGTTGTTGTTGATCGTAGCACTGATTGGGAAAGCCCACAAACAACATCAACTCTTGCCTGTGGAACTACGCGGGACGTTCCGACTGCTGCCAAGGAAGTGTTAGTACAAGTTATAACACCAGCCAAAGGAACATCAACAACTGGAAATTGAGCTGAAGATACTGTAAATCCAATACTAAGAAGAGTTATTAGGAGAAGTGTTGAGGGGTAGGACATTTTGGTAACCGACATTAGGGAAGGTTTAAACGTATTCTTGGTTTCTCTATATATGTTTTATTGTCGATGATCTTCATGAGTTGGCCATGCTTATTTATAGAAGAAAGAAACCATATTTTGACCTTCAAGTGTTTGACTAAATGTTTTCTTTCAATTAATCTATATAACTAATTTTAATAATTGTTAGGCTGAAGAAGTACAACTATATTCAACCAAAAGTAAAACAAAATAGAAATAGGTATTAATTTGAATTGAGTTGTTAAGCCAAACCCTACTTGATTGTCGTTATAGCAAGAATTTCCCATTTGTGTTGCATTCTTTTAACCTTTTGGTACTATTTTAATTACTTTCCCCATTCATCCAAGTCTTATACTCTGAGGCCTTATTTATTTGGTGTGGCAGGACCCAAGTGATATAAAGAACTTTAGAATTGTAATCCAGCCATAATTGGCTTTTGTAGCAGGTTTTACTACTAATATTTGTCTGATGTTAAGAAAAAATAAAGAAAAAGTTAAAGGTAATTAAGTGGGATATCCTAACTAATAACTCAAAGTAAAAGTGGCCTAAGTTAATATTTTAAATTCATAGATTTGTCAAAATATAATGTATGCATGACAACCAAAGATGGCTTCGGTC
Organism: Sesamum indicum; assembly: GCF_026168435.1. Lineage (NCBI taxonomy): Eukaryota > Viridiplantae > Streptophyta > Magnoliopsida > Lamiales > Pedaliaceae > Sesamum > Sesamum indicum. The sequence continues at coordinate 15,031,133 of NC_142659.1, forward strand.
ATATTTATATAAGACGCGAAAATGAAGGAAATTGTAATAAAAATTAGAGCTTTATTTTTTTTAGTTTATTGTTCAACACATCGCATGCGGGAGACTTATTGATATTTGGAACTTGAAGGAAATGTGTTCAGTGTTTTAATTTTTGCATTATAAATGTTATTATTATATTTTTTATAAATGCATGGAAAGAAAAATAGAAGAAATTGTATTAAGAAATTTGAGGTTTTTTTATCATTTTATGTTTTCTAATATGGAGCTAGAAATAGAGGATTTGTAATAAAAGTCAAAGTCGTTTAGTCTATTGTTAAGTATTTACCCTTAGAACACATCAAGTTGGGAAGACATTGATGTGTGGAGCTAGAGAAATGCATTTTTTAACGTAGTATATTTACCTTACAACATATAATTATTTATTTAATATAAAGTAAGCCAAAATGAAAGAATATCTAGTAAAACTTTCGAGTTTTATTTTAGTTTATTTATTCAATATTATCCTCAGCATGGGATATGCTGAGGGTATGTTGACGTGAGGAATGTGTAAAATATATTTTGGGCACTCTATTACTTGCCTTTTAAATTTTTTCAAGTTATTATTATTTTTTTTTGCAAGGGATGAAAAATATAGGAAATTGTATTTAAATAAAAATAGTTTTTGTTCTATTTATTCAAGACTACACGCAGTGTGCTCATGATGAAGCAATGTTAATCTGTAAAGTTTGAAAAATACATTTTGAACGCTCTAAATTTTGGCAATATATTAAGTTAACTTTTATTAAAGGAGCAAAAAATTGAGAAATTTATAATTAAAGAAATGATTGTGTTTTGTTTTGTTTTGTTCATCGGCATTACCCTTGACAAACTCCTTGTTTGAGCATGTTGATGTATTTATTTATTTTATCAGCATTTTTGGCTTTCATCACATCTATAATGCGTAAAAAAACAATAATTGTCTTCAAGTAATACTTCATGTCACAGTGAACTAATTCAAACCTGCTACTGCATTTATTAGCAAGGGATGTAAATAAGTACATCATAACATGCTTGTAAAACATGTCTTTTGGCACACTGATCTAACAACTTTAGTACAATACACTCGCCACTCTAACATAATACGGCAATAACTTTTATAAGCGCTCTTATTCAACAGTGTTTATAACTCGACTATTGTAGTGTAACCATAGTACACTTAGTCTAGCATATAGAACGACATGATCAGATAAATTTCAAAGCTCCTTTATTTAGGCCACCACGTAGGTTGGTGCACCGGGAATATAGGAGAGTAGTGTACCCAAAATGGTTCTAATGGCAATGATAGGAAAGGTGATATATACTCTAGGGGGTACAAATACACATGAGCCAGGAGGTAATACGACCCTGAGCAAGCATTGTTCTGGATTGTATAACAGTGGAATTCTTACTCGATCAAAGAAGAAGGTATAAATTCCTTGTGAGTTGGTTGTTGTTGATCGTAGCACTGACTGGGAAAGCCCACAAACAACATCAACTCTTGCTTGTGGAACTACACGGAACGTTCCGACTGCTGCCAAGGAAGTATTAGTACAAGTTATTACACCAGCCAAAGGAACATCAAGAACTGAAAATTGAGCTGAAGATACTGTAAATCCAATACTAAGAAGAGTTATGAGGAGAAGTGCTGAGGGGTAGGCCATTTTGGTAACTGACATTAGGGAAGGTTTAAACGTATTGTTGGTTTTCTCTATATATACTTTATTGTCGATGATCTTCTTGTATTGGCCATGCTTATTTATAGAAGAAATAATCCATATTTCGACCTTCAAGTGTTTGACTAAATATTTTTCATTCAATTAATTTATATAGGTGTAACTAATTTGTATCTGTAGTAGGTGGGCATGTCTAACTTAAAATCTTCCAAATTTCCACTAATTAGACCAAGCTATTTTATGAGCTTTATTTGATTATTCCTTCTGGCATCTTGATTTTTATTGTTTTTTCTTAATTTGTATGGTATAGTATTGATTCATTTGTAGTTATTTACCTCCTTACAACCTTTAAATTGTTTTTACGTCGTGTAAATGTAGTTAGTTATTTTATAGATATGTGTTAAACTTTTTATACATACAACGATACGTTCAAATAGTGAAAATTATTAAAACTGACCATATTTACTATGTAAAAAATAATAGCATAGTACTGATATATTTGCAACATCACATTATCTTTAGAAAAATTATACTTTACATCCCATAAATATGATCCTTTTCGATTTTCATCTTTTTGGTATTGATTTCACTATATTATATCCCATATTCAAAATAATTGCAATTTTAGTCCGAACCCTTTCATTAATGTCCTGACAGAAACGTCAGTCAACAACGTTTAACTAAGATTGCCATGCCTTGCGCACAATATTTTCCGCCATAAATTTAACATAAATAAGGCTTGGAGCTAAATTAAAAGTTTTTTTGAGTTATGGGAAGCAATGTGGTGAAATAAATAACAACGCGACTAAAATAAAAAGTAAAAAGAAGGAAGCTAACTTCTGGGACGTATTATGTAATTTTCCTCATTATCCTCTAATGTATGTAATTTATAGCTAATTCTAGAATTGTTAGGTTAGAAAAGTACAACTATATTCAATCAAAAGTAAAACCAAATACAAATTGATAGAGTTGATGTGGACTTGTTACTATGTGGAGTTCGAATAATGTTGAAAGTTCTGCTAATACTTATCCTTTTGTTCTCAGTATTTATTTTTTATTAGTATTCCAGTATTTAATTTTCGTTGAGTATGTTGCCAATTAGAGTTCAAAGTGAGTTAGTTTTCTTCTTTAGCTAGAAATCTATTCTTTATAAATAGTTTCACATCTCTGTAATTTTAGAACTTGAGAGTTTAAATGAATAAAGTACTAGAGTTTTTAGATGAATAAAGCCTAGTTTTTTCTTCTCTAATTTATTTCCATAAATATACTCTGTTCCCCACACTTCAAATTTTAACATGGTATCAGAGCAGGTTTCTCGAAAAAAAAAAACAAAAAAAAAGAGGAAAAAAGGAAAGCCCTTTGAAACCCTAGCGCGCTGCCGCTGACATACTTGCTCGCTGCCTTTGAAACCCTAGAGCACCGCCGCATGAAACTACATTCATTGACGGAACTTCGACAAAACCGAACGCTGATGATCTCCTTCTTCCTTCTTTGAAATTCGTCTATGAGCCTTTGTGGCATTGAATATTGGTAGAGCCTTTGTGGTTCTATGAGCCTTTATGGCTTTGAATATTGGTAGAACCTTTGTGGTTCTATGAGCCTTTGTGGCTTTGAATATTGGTGGAGCCTATGTAGTTCCATAAGCATTTGTGGCTTTGAATATTGGTAGAGCTTTTATGGTTCTATAAGCTTTTGTGGCTTTGAGTGATTTGTTCAACTGTGAAGTGGTTGTGGCCTTTGGTCTTAGTAGGCTTTGGGTCTTTAAGCTACTGAGCCTTCATTTTGTTCTATGTCCGCTTGTTCCCTTATTTTACACTTTCTGGTCTGATCAAATTGTCGATCTCTTTAACAAGTCCATTCATGCTGTTGACTTCGGACGATTCCTTTGCAAGCTATGTTGAAAGTTCTGCTTGTTCTTATCAAGTTCTGCTCGTACTTATCATTTTGTTCTCAGTATTTGTTTTTTATTAGTATTCCAGTATTTAATTTTGGTTGAGTATGTTGCCAACTAGAGTTCAAAGTGAGTTAGTTTTCTTCTTTACCTAGAAATCTATTTTTTATATATAGTTTCACATCTCTCTAATTTTAGAACTTGAGAGTTTAGATGAATAAAGTACTAGAGTTTTTAAATGAATAAAGCCTAGTTTTTCCTTCTCTAATTTATTGCCATGAATATACTCTATTCCCCACAGTTCAAATTTTAACAAATAAATGTCTGGAATTAGAACCTCATCAACTTTTAATAATTTATTTTCTATAAATGTATTGAACAAAAATAGAGGAATTTTTATTAAAAAATCCGGATTTTCTTAGTCTAATCTTCAACATTATCCTCAACATACATTATGCTAGGGGCATATTGATATTGTGCTAGAAAAATACGCATTGGAAGTTACTTTTTAAATTGTTCACTTTATTACTTATTTTCTCTAAAAGAAGGAAAAAGTAGAGGAGTTTGTCGTAAAAATCAGAGTGTATTTTTAGTCAATTTGTTAAGAGTTACCATCAATACACCTGAAGCTAGGGCATGTTGATATATAGAATTCAAAAAATTTGATTTTAGCGTTCTGTTTTTTGCTTTATAAAGTGTATTCGTTTATTATTTTCAAAATGTGATAAAAGTGGAGGAATTTATAGTAAAAGAACATTCCCATTTTTTCAGTTTATGATTTAGCATTACCCTAATCATACCCCATGTCGGGGCCATGTTGATGTGTAGAGTGTGAAAAGTACGTCTTGAGTTCTAGTTTTTGCAATATAAACTTTAGTAATTTATTTTTTCTCCGAAAAAGGAGCAAAAAATTGGAGGAACTTAGAGTTAAAAATAGGGAAAAGTATTATTTTAGTCCGCTAAGTATGTCTAATTTTAATTTTAGTTCGATAACTATGTCCATTTTTGTTTAGGTCTAGTAATTTATGAAATTGCTTACTTTTAGTCCTCTGGCAGATTTTAGGACAATTTTATCCTTATGAGTGCATATGGACTAAAACTGCCTTTCAAAAATTGCATGGGGGTAAAATTGTTCGAAAATCTGCGAGAGGTCTAAAAAGTAAGCAATTTCGTAAGTTATTGGACCTAAACAAAAATGGACATAGTTATCGGATTAAAATTAAAATTAGGCATACTTAACGAACTAAAATAATACTTTTCCCGTTAAAAATATATATATAACTTTTTTTAGTGTATTATTCAACGCTGAACTGAGTACACCCTTGTTAGGGCCATGTTGATGTCTGGAGCTTAAAAAATATGTTTTGAATGCTCTAATTTTTTGCATTATAGATATTACTAAATTATTTTTCTCTAGAATAAGCAAAAACTAGAGAAATTGAAGTTAAGAAAACAATAGAAAAAATATGATTTTCTATAGTTAAAAGAATAAAAATCATGGCAAATATAAATCAATCGTAGCTTCACGACGACCATTGGTCATTGTTTCTGCAAGTGTACCAAGCCCTCATGACCAAAAGGCCCAAAACCATAGCAAAAGTTTTGGCTATGGCTAAAAATCATGGCGAATATTGGTTAATCGTAGTAAAATTTAAATTTTTACTTTGATTTGAAATAACCGTGGTTAATAATACTGATTTAACATGATTTTTAAGTTGTGATCATCTATAGTGTAACAAAAATTCAATGTTTTTATAGTGAAATGAGCTTTAGTCCTTTTGTTCAGCATTATATTCAACACACCCCATGACGGAGCACATTGATATGTGGTGCTTAAAACATGCATCTTGAAAGTTTACTTTTTGCATTATAGATTGTATTTATTTATTTTATCTAAGAAAGCCAATAATGGAAGAAGTTAAAATAAAAAAAAAAAGGGTTAAATACAATTTACCCTCTGTAATATATAAAATAAGTAAATACCTCCCTGTGAAAAAAAATTAGCAAATTACAAACCTGTGTTTCAAAAAATGAAGCAAATTACCTCCTATAATGGTTTAGATAGATGGGTAACTTGTTTCATTTTCTAAAATACAAGAGGTAATTTGTTATTTTATTTTTTACAGGAGTTTTTTGCTCATTTCTTACATCACAGGTGAGTATGTTGCATTTTTCCTAATAAAAAAATAAAGTTTTTTTAATTTAGTCTATGTGCACTACCCTCATCTTACCCCATGTCACAACTATGTTGACGTGTGGAACTTAAAAATAATAAGTCTTGAGTACTATTATTGACTTTAGTAAAACAATCAAAATAAAATATAAATTAGAGGGATTTGATGCAAAAATTCGAGTTTTTCTTAATGTAGTGTTTAGTACTACAATCAACACATCCCATACTAGGGGCCGGCATGTTGATATATGGAGTTTGAAGACTACGTCTTGAGTGTTACTTTTTTCATTATACACTTTATTAGTCTATTTGTTCAAAGCTACTCTCAACAAATCAATGTTGAGGCCGTTGGGCACATGGAACTTGAAAATAAGTCTTGAACGCTCTAATTTATAACCATAGTGCATTTATAGTCCATTACATATAAAACATCCCGAGATAAATTCTAAAACCCTCTTTTATTCAGGCCACCACATAAGTCGATAGAATGGGAGCAAGTGCGTTCAGTGTACCGAAGCTATCTCTGATGCCAATGATAGGGAACTTTGATAGAACCTGGGGGGGGGGGGTGATAAATGTGTATGAGCTAGGAGATATATGACCTGAGTTTGCATTGTTCCAAATTGTATAATAACAGAATCCTGATGCATCTAAAAGAGAAGGAATAAATTTCTTTCGAGTTGGTTATTATTGATCTTAGCATTGACTTAGAAAGCCCACAAAAAACATCATTTGTTGTTTGTAGGACTATGTGGCACGTTTCAACTGTTGCCAACTAAATGTTAATACAAGTTATGACATTAGCATATCAACAAGTGCAACTTGAGCAGAAGATACTAAAAATCCAATGGAAAGAAGAATTATGAAGGGAAGGTCATATTGATAGCTGACATGAGGTAATGTTTGAAAATTTTATTGGTATCTCTGCGTTCTTTGTTATTAATAACCTTCAATAGTGAGTCAATGCTAACTTATAGAAGAAAGAATTCCTCTTTGAGCCTTCATGTGTTTGATTAATTGCTTTTAATTCAATTAATTTATGTGTAGTAGCATTGGTATGTCTAATTTAAAATTTTCAAACTTTCTGCTTGGCAACGTACATACGTTGTTATCATATTATAAGCTTCAATTTAATTGTTTATTCTTCTCGCCTCTTTTTTTGTTTTAATTTATGTACACTTTCACAACCTTTGAATCTTTTTAAAACTGTATATTTAGATACATATTGAACTCTGCATATATATACATACAATATCAAAACCTTGAAAATTATTAAATCGATCGACAAAATTTATTATGTAAAAAATAAAAGAATATTACTGATATATTTGGAAGATCACAATATCCCCTAATGTATGTAATTCACAGCTAATTTTAATAATTGTTAGGGTAAACAAGTACAACTATGTTCAACCAAAAGTACAAACAAATGCAAATTGATAGAGGGTGTAGGGTCCTAATTTATTACTAACATTTTTCCCATTTTTGTCCTTGTATTTCCCCGTCATTGGTCTGAATTGTCCACAATTCTAATTCAAATTTTACCCAACCATTAATTAATATTAATAAGCTGACAGAAAGTAGATCGAAATAACACACCAATTCGCCATTCCTCTCTCTACGATTGGTGTCTTGTTTAAAGCTCAACTCTTCTCCCTCTGTTTATTGAATTAGCCTCGTGCTTGGACGGTGGTCGAGTGAGGCTCTTGTTGGCGTTTGAGGATTTGGGGCACAATGGCTATCGTTGGAAATTGTGGAGTAGTACAAGTGTGTGTGAGTGAATCGTTCTTTGTCAAGTATTAAAAATACAAATGCCAGAGCAGCAGGCTTGACTTGACATATGTATGAATACAAAGAGATTGAGAAAGCCATGAAAACTTGTGCAAATAATTAGATGTTATGTACGTAAAAAAGAAAAAGAAAAATGCAAGCAAGTTCATTGTGATATCACAAATTATCTTTTTATAAAAAAATAAATAGCGATTTATTATCCTATATTTTTTAAAATACAAGAATTTATCTTCCTATATTTTTTGAAACGAAGCAATTTACCTTCATGTATAAAGAGGTAAATTACTTCATTTTAAAAGTTATAGGGAACAAATTGTTATATTTTTTTTCATAAAATTGTAATCCAGTCATAATTAGCTGTTGTAGCAGGCTTTAGTAGCAGTCTTTACTACAAGGAAATGTGTTTATTGTTTTAATTTTTGCATTATAAATGTTATTATTTTATTCTTTTAAATGCATGGAACAAAAAATAGAAGAATTTGCATCAAGAAATTTGAGTTTTTTATCAATTTATTTTTTCTAAAATGGAGCTAGAAATAGAGAATTTGTAATAAAAGTCAAAGTCGTTTAGTCTATTGTTAAGTATTTACCCTTAGAACATCAAATTGGGAAGACATTGATGTGTGGAGCTAGAGAAATACATTTTTAACCTAGTATTTTTACCTTACAAAATATATTTATTTATTTAATATAAAGTAAGTCAAAATAGAAGAATTTATAGTAAAACATTCAAGTTTTATTTTAATTTGTTTATACAATATTCTCCTCAGCATGGGATATGTTGAGGGTACGTCGGTGTGTGGAATGTGTAAAATATATTTTGGCACTCTATTGCTTGCATTTTAAACTTTTTAAACTTATTTTTTCTACAAGGAATGAAAAATAGAGGAAATTGTATTTTTTAAAAAAATAATTTTTGTTCTGTTTATTTAAGACTACACGCACTGTACCCATGATGGGGCCATTTTAATGTGTGAAGTTTGAAAAACATTTTTGAATGCTCTAGATTTTGGCAATATAGACTTTATTAAGTTATTATTTATAAAAGGAGCACAAGATAGAGAAGTTTGTAATTAAAAAATGATTGTTTTTTATTTTGTTTTGTTCATCGGCATTACCCTCGACAAACTCCTTGTTTAAGCATATTGATGTATTTATTGAATTATAGATTGAATTAATTTATTTTATCTCAAAAAATCCAAGAATCAAGGAATATATTGTAAAAGAAATAATACCTTTAGTCTATTTGCTCAACACTAAACTAAGCACACCCTAGTTGCGGCCATGTTGAAGTGTGGAGCTCAAAAAATAAGTCCCAGAATTTTTGCCTTATAAACTTTAACAAATTCTTTTTCCTAAATGTGGAAGACAAGTTGACCATCTTTTGGAGGGAAGAAAAGTGACTTTTCTTCTCTATAAACTTGCACAAGAGATGACCAATTTGTCTTCCACATCATAATTTTAACCATATAGGATTATAAATCAACAAAAACGCATCTAGGTGTCATGCCATGTCACTTTTCAGGCACAAATTATAAATCCAATCGACCGAAGGACTAAAACTAATCAATTTTGCAAATTGCTGGAGTTAATAAAAAATGAGCATACTTATAGGACTAAAACTAAAATTGGGCATACTTAACGGACTAAAAAAATATTTTTCCCTACACAATGCAACAATTATTCAAACATTCTATTGAATTTATTAGGGAACTTTGTGTTTACCAGTGCATCAATAGTAACATGCTTGCAAAACATCTTTTCGCACACTGATCTAAAACGTGTAGTTTAGTAAACTCTTCACTCTAATATAATTTAACAATAACTTATTTTCAGCTCTTATTTCAACTGTGCTCATAACCCACCAACAAAGTATAACCATAGTGCACTTATAGTCCAACGTATATAGAATATCCATGAGATAAATTTTGAAACCCATTTTATTCAGGCCACCATATAAGTCGATGAATGGGAGCAAGTGCGTTCAGTATAAAACCCCCGTGGGGGGGGGGGGGGGTAAATGTGCACGAGCCAGAAGATATATGGCCTGAGTTGGCATTGTTCCACATTATAATAAAAAACAGAGGTTTTTTTTTTAATTTATTTGTTAAGAATTACCCTCAACACATGCCAAGTTTGGAGGATGTTGACGTACAAAACTTGAAAAGTACATTTTAGTGTTTTATTTTTTTCTTGTAAATTGTATTTATTTATTATCTCTAAAATGTGCGAAAAATGGAGGACTTTATTGTAAAAAAGCAGTTGACCCTTTTCAGTTTATTTATTTAATATAACCCTCAACATGCCCCACGTTGGGACATGTTTATGTGTAGAGTGTGAAAAATACATATGCACACTAATTTTTATAATGCTAGCAGTTGCGACACGTCGTTCTTTTATGTATATAATGAATAAATTTTTTACATGCTTTAAAATATATTAAAAATAATATTATGAATAAAACTAAAATATAAAACCAATACATTACATTAAAAATAAAAAAAAAAGAAAGAAAGAAATTAAACTAATTTATCAATTAATGTAAAATTTGAAAAGTTAAATAAGATAGTTATTTTATAGGTTGAATGACATTTTTGCCTTCACAAAAAATTAATACAGAGCAACAATAAATCGCCATTTATGAGTGAAAAGGCTTTTAATTTTTATATAGTAGAGATAAACTTTATTAATTATTTTTCTCTAATAATTTTCAATGAAGTGTTAATACAAGTTATGACACCAGCAAAAAGAGTATCAACACCTGAAACTTGAGCTAAAGATATTACAATCCAATAGTAATTAGAGCTATGAGAAGAAGGATTGAGCGAAAGGCCATTTTGTAACTGACATCACAGAAGGTTTAAGAGTATTGTTTGTTTTTGTATATTCTTTATTATCGATGATCTTTACGAGTTGGCCATATTTATTTATAGAAGAAAGAATCCCAATTTCGACCTTTAAGTGTTTGAATAAATGTTTTCTTTAAATTAATCTATATAATTAATGCATTTTTAACGTACTATTTTTATCTTATAAAATATATTTATTTATTTATTATAAAGTAAGCCAAAATGGAAGAATTTGTAGTAAAATATTCGAGTATAATTTATTTATTCAATATTATCCTCAGCATATCCCATGCTGAGGGTATGTTGACGTGTGGAATGTGTAAAATATGTTTTGGGCACTCTATTGTCGATTTGCAGGTGGATCTGGACCCAATGAGCAACAAGATTTTGGTGCAAATCGTTAGGCAATTTCTGATTTTGGTGCAAATTAAAGAGTATTGGAGCTTAAATAGTGATTATCTTTGGATTTAAGTAAAGAGTGCAAGCTCTTGAATAATGCGATGTTTCAAATATTTTTATGATTGTATTTGGTGTATAATTGTGAACATGAAGAATTGCAAGTCTTCTTGGTAAACAACGATAGTATTTCTCATACTTCCACTTTAAGTATATTAATTGATTTCTTAGTTTTCGTATGGTTTTAGTTGATGCTTGTTTTATTTGTTATAATTGTGATATTTCATTTTGTCCAGGTATTTTTAGTCTCATTTTATTTCAGCTTTGCTTAAAAAAATTAGAGATTGAATTAAAAGGGAGCTTTGTCTTTAGCTACAAAATTAAAGACGGATTCAGTGACAGAATCAGCACAGAAAAGAGACAGAAATAAAGATGAAGAGAACAGTCTTTTGCGACGGATTTTAAGACAGATCAACTACGGATTTAAAGACGATTTGTCTAAGTTTGTTTGTCAAATGAAACAGATTTTAAGACGGATAATATTTCATAAAAAATACAGTGACAGATTCATCGACGGAATTAGTCATTGGGCTTTCAGTAACAGATTTTCTGATGGAATTTATCCGTCGCTAATACACTTAGCAACGGAAATAAAGGCTTCAGAGAAGGAAAAATCCATCTCTGAAAGTCTGTTTTCTTGTAGTAATTATGATATGAGAGATATTTATATGGAAACATTTTCCCAATACTATGACGAAAATCTACTGATAATTGGTAGGCATTTTAGGGATTTCCAATGATTGTTCATATATTTTAGCCTCATGACAATTATTATTTACTAAAATGATGCTAATTACCTAACTAAAACAAAATATAAGAAATGTTGCTGGAAGATTAAGGTGATTTCTTTACATATTTGTGGATTATAGAGATAATAATTACATTAATATTCATATTTATGAATTACAGTTAAATTATAAAATTAGTAGTTGAGCACACTTGAATTACGAATTTTAATTTTAGATCTAGGCCCAATCTAACCCCACCCTACCTGATAGATTATTCTACATATGTTTTTTAAATGTATTATTTCGTCATAAATTTCTATGTATTTATTTTATATATTTTTAATTTCTCATAAAATTAAAATATGTAATATGAATAATATCAAAATAAAATACAAAATAAGCATGTCTTACATCATCCTAAGTGAATGAAGCTGAATATAAGATGAAGAGCTATCAACGAATCATTACAACAATTATATTTTAATCAATAATATTAAATAAACGAAATATAATTAACACCTACTATTACAATAAAACAATACCCAATATTCAATAGACACAACATTCTATGCATAAGGCGGGTTTAAACTCTTGACCTCTAAAATGATAGGGTCTCAACTTTGCCAATTGAGTTGGGGTTTAGTGACTAATGATATCTTAATTTAATGATTAAATTGACGTCTTCTAAATAAGTTTGAAATCATGGGGTCGAGTTTCATAAGATATATGAGTATTAATTTTTCTCACGCGAGTTTATTGTAATTTATTTATAGTTTTCAGTCGTATGGATATATTAATATTGTTCAGTTGTTGAATTTATTGAAATATTAATATGATTATTATTTTTATTATAAAAAAAAACAAGAAAACGACATGCTCATCAAATCTAATAATTCTTCCCGAAATCTTATTACTTTATTTATTAAATAAAACCAGAAGTTCGATACAATCATCATTATCGCGAAACCAGCCGCTTAATAAATCAGCCGATGTCGGGGCGGCTGCGATGATCCCGGCGCAGGCGCAGGTGCATGGTGGGGCGGCCAACGAGGCACCTCCGAGCATGGCTTGAGACAACTGGCTCTACAAGCCGGAGCATTAGCTGTGCTGGTGCACGTCTTGGTGCACGCGCTGATGCAAATAGATATCAAATCATCGTCTGCCTTCCCCATGATGATCAACTCGTGGAGCATTGCCACGGCGACTAGGAAATACACAGCTCCGAGTCCCTTAATCGCCTTCATTTCTTCTGTTGTTTGTTGGTGCAGGTGCTGAGACATCGTGCGTGGAGGACTTATATAGATGTCGTCAGTGTGCAGAGGCAAAGGATTTAGATAAATCGTGTTTTGGATTTCGTTCGTTGTCAGTGTGGATTTTTTAGGGTTTTGTCTGATTTGAATTGGGTTGTTGTAATTTGTGGAAGGGGAGAGATTTTGATTCTTGGAATTGAGAGTGAAAATTTTGTTTTTAGGATTTGAACTTTCTATGTATTGGGTAAGATTTTTAGGAGAAATCATTGATATATATAATTAAAGTTTATTTTGTAAATTTAGTTACCTAATTATCATCTCATTTAAAAGTATTGGTAGAAATATTAATTTTGGTATTGGAAGAAATAATAATTTTGGTAACGACATTTAAGTATAGTTAAAATCATGATAAATGTTCATAAATATTTATCGTCAAAACTTAATTTTTTAAAGGGTTAAAGGCAATTTTCGTCCCCTAATTATAGGTCATTCTCGTTTTAGTGCCATAAGTTACTAGGATTTTAATTTGGTACCGTAAAAATGAAAAATTCTCAATTTTAGTCCAAATTTGATCAGGAAAAATGCTTGGGTTGTCGGAAAAAGTCACATGCAAGGCATCTGACTTTTTAAATTGGGGGTTGGATCATGATTGGTTGGAGAAGTTGATGTGGTGCAGACGTGGCGCCAAAATGAAAATTAAAAAAAAAAAAACTGACTGACGTTAATCCACGTCAACTGCTGACATGGATTTAAAGGGAAAAGATGCACAAACAGACGGGAAATCAAAGTTGCGAAATTGCCCGCCAGTCGCCGCCACCTTCTCTCTTCAATTTCACCGCCGTTACTTGGAATTTCTGGCTACCACATATACCATTCGATTCTCCATAGCAAGGAGAACAAAACCCCTCAACTAATTTTGAGATCCGACCACGACAACGACTGGGCTTTGAAATTGACCGCTGCGGATAATTCCCTTCGATTCGCCAGCGACAGGACGACCCACGATCGCGGATTGGTACCATTGAATTCGTCTCCTCATTGCGGTTCGAATGGGACTAGTCTCATCCATTTTCATCAACTAGGTGCAAAGATCCATAGTTTTGAAGATCTCGGTCGTCGTCCGCTGTGACTGCACCTTCCGCCGCCGTTTTCTCCTTCGTCTGAACGAACCACTGGCTCGAAAGACTACCGTTGAACGCCTCTCGTTCTGGCGAATCTTTTGAGACCAGTCCCATCGATTTTGGTCACCTCTGTGAAAAGATCTGACAAAAGTCGTCCTCCACCTTTGCCGACGGTCGCATGCTCGATTCTCCACCGTATGACAGCGGATTTCAGGCGGAGAACCACCACTGAGCTCACCCTACAATGACGGACCTTCCTCTCTGATCAGAAGTGGCCACCGGAGCCTCGACGGAATCAGCTTCCTTGGAAGCTAACACGGTCAACTCAGCCAACTCGACTGAGTTGACTCACCCGGTCATGCAACAGGAACAGCAGCAACGCAAACAGCTGACGTGGATTAAAAATCCACGTGGATTTCCCGTCTGTTTGTGCATATTTTCCCTTTAAATCCATGTCAGCAGTTGACGTGGATTAACGTCAGTCAATTTTTTTTTTTTTAATTTTCATTTGGGCGCCACGTCTGCGCCACATCAACTTCTCCAGCCAATCACGATCCAGCCCCCAATTTAAAAAGTCACATGCCTTGCATGTGACTTTTCCCGGCGACCCACGCATTTTTTCGATCAAATTTGGACTAAAATTGAGAATTTTTCAGTTTTACCGGACCAAAATAAAACCCTAGTAACTTACGGGACTAAAACGAGAATGGCCTATAGTTAGGAGACTAAAATTGTCTTTAACCCTTTTTTAAATTGTGTTTGTTTGACTATGGCGAATATTATTGATTTATTATAATTTTTGAACCGTGATCATTAAAATGTACAAAATGTATATCATTTTTAGTGAAGTCAGGGTGAACAACAGATACTTTCCATGAGATTTGATATGATGACGAATTTTATCTTGTTGTTTAAAAAATTACAAATACAACCTTTAATAATTATGGAGTCCTAGGCAGTGACGTGGAAAAATACTATTTATGCTTGTTGATTTTTTCCTTAGAAATTATTTAAAAAAATTAATTTATTTATATATTAAAAAAAAAGACACAACAATGGCGTTTTCGTTGCAGTTGCTGCTGAGGAGAAGGGCGCAGGGTGGGGGGGGACAAAGGGTTGGGGGCGAAGCAGGTGGGCTGGGGGAGGAGAAGATGGGCAGGCGAAGAAGATGGGCCGGGGGGAGGGGAAGCAGGTGGGGTGGAGAGTTATAATTATTATTTTGAATTTTTTTTATAAATTATAATTATATATATTATAAATATATTTTAATATTTATAAATTATATATATTATAATGAAAATAATTATATATTAATAGGTCTAGTTTGAACGATTGACTAAAATGATTATTTTAATTATTATTTTTAAAAAAAATAGGCTCAAATTGACAAGAGCATGATTATTTATTCATAATATAAAAGTAATTTTGATATTAAAAATTTTATAGGGAGATTTTTTGATATTTTGATATATAACATGGGATCAAAATGAATTTAACCCTTAATTCCTCCTATAAACTTGATGACAAAATCTCCAACACAAGTTCATGTAACAAAACTATTCATCAAATCACAAATTTCTCATACATATATTTAAAAAAGAACATGTTTCATTACAACAAATCGAGATTTGTTCCCCGGTACTTCTCTCCAAACATGTTTTTCTTACACAAAAATACTCTCCTCCTTCCTATTATTTCGGGCCTGCTCCGGCTGTGGCGGTGGCTGTTGGAAGCATTGTCTCTAACAACTCTTCAAACAGAAAGGGTCAGTGATTCCAGAGCTCGAGCAGGTTATGGAACATCCCCTCAAACACTCAGCCACCGGATCACCTGCGTTTGCTACACAAGCAATCAATGCCATCACGACGAACACAGCCACTGCAGCACTCATCACCCCTTTGTTCTTCATTTTCTTCTTACAATATATGTTTGTTGCATGCAGTGTGAGGGCATCCCTCGTTTATATAGATTTTTCAAGAAAAGAGATTTCGAATATTATAAGTAGATTATTTAATTTGCAATAATTACTAATTGCTTGAAATTTTTTTATGTAATTGAAATATTTCAAATTATATTCATATTGTTTTTTCCTTTGGTATTTTTGTTATAAATGAAAAATCTTAGTCTAATGAGTAATAATTGACCATAAATTATCTAATGAGTTCGATTGCATATAAAGAATTGTTTTATTATCTATTATTTGTAGGAGGGGTCTTTTGACCAAATTGTGTAGTTTTGACTCGACTATGAATTTTCATATGTTTCTTATTGACCAAATTAAACATGTTAATAATCTAAATGTTATTATTATTATATATATATATATATATTAAGGTCATGTTTACTAATGAGAATTAGCAAGGATTTTCGACGTTATCGGGGTTTGCCAATCGTTTACTTGCGAAAGTCGTAGCCCGGTATACAAGCGCTAGGCCCGGTATTGCGGTTGATAAAACGCCGGATATTTATCCGGGCTGCGGGGGTTGGATTAGAATCCCTGTCAGTTTTCATTTCCCACCATCGACGTGTACCTCATTTTGAAACTTTCCTCTGGAAGAGTGCTTCGGCACCCACACGGTTTTCCCGCCGGCGAAGTCTGTAATCCCGTCCGTTGACTTGTATGTGGCTGAGACATTGTCTGTATATCTCTATTTTCAGATTCAACTTGTTGGTCCTCCATTGTTTTTTCTTTTTCCGAAACGCATTTTCTGTTGTAAAGTCATTCATTTATGTGTTATGCTTAACATTAGTTTTTTCCCTCTTTTTCCGGCAAAGCATCTATAACGGAGTTGCCGACTAAGCTGTTCCCTTGACGATCTGTCCTACTCTGTGCATATCTCTACAGTTGTCTTGTGATTACTACCGGATCTGACGGTGAGTACTTGTGAAACCCTTCTCCACACCCCTACTAACATTTTCTTCGCAACTTTTATTAAGCTGTGGTATGGTATTAACTTCATTCTTTCAAGTTTCTTAACTCTACACCATTGTGTCCTCTTATCGGCTCACTTCGGTGTCCTCTTTTTGGCCCTCTATATTTCTGTACCTATTAACACTTTTGATGAATTTGCATGTCTCTTTTTGTTACCATTTTCTAGTTTACTCCACCGTCTATTCACACTTTTACATCTCTTTATGATGGAATTTTTATTTTCTGTAAAGTGGGACTTAGACAGATCCAGTTGGCATACCCTGTTTTCATTTGTTTACCTTCTTACCCAAAGTTTCAGAGGTGGATGCTTAATTTTTTCCTTCCTTACGATGAGGTCATTCGAAAGAGTTACATTGGCTTTAATAATTGTACAACAAATCATCGACGAGCTTGTCGTCGCTTTGACAATATTCTCTTTCGTTACCAAATACCTTGCTGCTCCAAACCCCAGACGACGTCTACGTCGGGCCAGAACCTACATGAGTAGTAGGATCCCAGACCAAATTCACTATCTTCATAGGCTGGTTTCCATTTTTGACGAGTCATGTCTGCGCAATCTCCGCATGGACCGCAACGCTTTCGGACGCCTATGCTACGTGCTTCAGTACTCAGGTGGTATGACCCCGACCAAAAACCTAAGTGTCCCCGAACAGGTAGCGATTTTCCTTAGCATTCTGTCCCATCACAAAAAGAACAACGTCGTCAAGCATGATTTTATACGTTCTAAGCGCACGATCCACAAACATTTTCACCGTGTCCTGAATTTAGTGATTAAGTTGTACAACGTCCTCTTGGTCAGGCCAACTCCAATTACGGACGAATGCATTGACTCCCGGTGGAAATGGTTCAAGGTACTTCTTCATTTATTAATTTCATTCGAACTGCACATAGGGTCTTTGTGCTTGTTTTACCGGTCGGTAGATTGTGGTCATTATATACCATTTGCGAATTACGATTTTATTACTACTTGTAGGGCTGTCTGGGGGCATTGGATGGGACTTTCATTAACGTACGCGTACCTGAAGAGGAAAAGGGAAGGTACCGAACCCGCAAGGGTCATGTTGCTGTCAACGTTCTCGGTGTTTGCAACCCAAACATGCAATTTATTTACGTGCTTTCTGGCTAGGAGGGTAGTGCGGCTGATAGTCGCGTACTACGCGATGCCGTCCATAGACCGGGTGGTCTTAGAATACCCTCAGGTTATAATTTCATCCACAACGCTTTCCCATTCCTCTTGTATGCGTATATGATTATTTGGGTGCTGATTTTTTAAAAACATGGCATAATGTTCGTATATGCTTTTCCAGAGAATTACTACTTGTGTGACAATGGATACACAAATGCTGAAGGCTTCTTGACTCCGTACAGAGGTGTGCGCTACCATCTACGAGATTGGGACACTGGAGTAGTAGGACCCCAGAACCATCGGGAGTTTTTCAATCTAAAGCACGCGTCAGCTCGTAACATCATCGAGCGTACCTTTGGTTTGCTTAAAATGCATTGGGGTATTTTAAGGAGTCACTCATTCTACTCCATCAAGGTCCAAACCCGGATTATATTGGTGTGCTGCTTATTGCATAACTTTCTAAGACAGGAAATGCCTGATAACCCGTTGGAAGATGAGTTGCCTACCATAGGAGTTGAAGAGACGGAAAACAACGGGGAAACAGTCTGGAATATAGAGCCCAATCCAACGTGGACCAATTGGAGGGATACACTGGCCACGTCCAGATACAACGAGTGGAGAAGCCACTGATGATGCACCATTATTATACAATATTGACGATTGTCTTTGGTTGCCTTCAGTCTATTGCATAGTCCCGCGAGTCAAAACAATTATTTGAATTTTCTTGTGTAATCAAGTCAGCGTAATGGCATTAGGTGTATCGACATTGGATACAGTTCTTCGTTGTGCCGTTCTATATCCTGTTTTTTCGTACATGTTGCTTCGTTCTTCTCCTTACATTGTTACTCGTTTACATAGAGTTCTTCAGAGTTTTCGCACTCGTCTGATTCCAAATTCATTTGTGTCATCTTGTAATGTTTTCATAAATTTCGATTATTACTTTTACGTATCATGCTACTTGTCTAATCACATTTTTCTGCTTTATCTTTAATCAAAATATGGAGGTGGGATTTGATGAAGGTAACAGCATGGCGCGCCGTCATGGTGGGAATCGCGATAGGCCTACTGGGCGCCGAGTGTAGACAACAATGGAGGAAGAATGCCTTATTGCAGCACTACGGAATTTGGTGGTAACCGGATGGAAATGCGAGAATAGGTTCAGGAATGGGTATCTGGGACAGTTGGAGGCCTATATTCTGAAGCATTTCCCACATTCTAATATTAAGGCCGAACCACACATCACTTCCAAACTACACGTCTGGAAAAAAATTACTCCACACTGACCACCATGCTTACACGGTCTGGGTTTGGTTGGGACGATAGCCGGAACATGGTATTGGTTGAAAATGATTCCGTCTGGGAAGATTACGTGAAGGTATGCACCTAACTCGGTCGTTTGTGCACATTGTTTAACATACTTTGTATTCTTCCTTTCAGTGGCCTCCAATACTAACGCTTTTACAGATGAACCCATCCGCAAAGGGGATGAGGCATAAAATATGGCCTTTTTTTCCTTCCTGGAGGGAAATTTTCGGTCGGGATCGTGCTGCTGGAGAATGAAGTGCTGATCCATTTAAGGAGGCCAACGACGTTCGAGACGAGGAGATTGGTGAAACCCACGAATGCAATGTGTGGGATGGCGAATGGAATGTGCGGGATGACGGATGCATTCCGGAACCAGCTGAAGACGGGGTGGAGGGTGAACCTGTTTCGTCTTTCAATGCCAACGTAGATCCCACATAGAACTCAAGTGCTGCCAAACGCATGGGTGGATCATCCTCCAAGAAGCGAAAATCCACTGATTTTAATGATGGTATCCCTAAATTACTTGAAATGGCCACTAACTTCTGTGACTCCGCTAACATACTTTGTATTCTTCCTTTCAGTGACCTCCAATACTAACGCTTTTACAGATGGACCCATCAGCAAAAGGGATGAGGCATAAAATATGACCTTTTTTTCCTTCCTGGAGGGAAATTTTCAGTCGGGATCGTGCTACTGGAGAACGAAGTGCTGATCCATTTAAGGAGGCCAACGACGTTCAAGACGAGGAGATTGGTGAAACCCACGAATGCAATGTGTGGGATGGCGAATGGAATGTGCGGGATGACGGATGCATTCCGGAACCAGCTGAAGATGGGGTGGAGGGTGAACCTGTTTCTTCTTTCAATGCCAACGTAGATCCCACATAGAACTCAAGTGCTGCCAAACGCATGGGTGGATCATCCTCCAAGAATCGAAAATGCACTGATTTTAATGATGGTATCCCTAAATTACTTGAAATGGTCACTAACTTCTGTGACTCCGCTGATGCGCGCTTGGGAAAGTTGACGAGGGTGCTTGAAAACAAATTGGTGACCCTGAACATCGTTCAGTGATACTGCAGCAAGTTAGAGAGTTGGAAGGCATCGACGAGAACCAACAATTGATGGTAGCAAACCGGCTGGTCAAGGATCCCAAGGAGATGGAGCTCTTCCTGGGCTTGACAAGGGATTATAAGGTTAAGTTCGTTCGTCTAATCCTTGCAGGCAATATTTAAGGTCGCGCTCGGATCTAACATGTTGCATGGCCATACTAACTTTTGCCATTTTGCTGTGTAGACCATGTAAAACATTGCACAAACTAGGCATCCTAATGCTTTGTCTTATTAACTTAAAAGTTTATTCTGGACATGGAAGTTATCTATTGACAAGTTTTGGATATTGGTGCAACAGACGCATATGAGTAATGTATTATGCAAAAAATCTCTTCTCTTTCGCCTGCAACCCACATGATTTAAAGACGCTCAGTGTTTGGATTCTTTCGTATTTGGTGTTCTCTCATTGCGTGTTTTGGTAATACATCGTCGAACTAACACGGTACCACTATCCATTTCTGTACTGATTAATTACATTTTAAAATTTAAGCAACGTAATAGATCAGTACAATCAAAATTCATCTTGCGCAGCAATTATATTCCCAAAAAATTACAGAAAGCTACAACTGCCAATTTTGTGGAATGAAAATGTTTATACTATTACAAAGCTTAGTAAAGGACAAAATTCAGGTAACATACTTCGGTGTGAGTGAATGAAAATGGGTTACACCATTTTCCTTCTTCCTAATGAATCGACCATCGTCAGCCATCCGCCCTTCATCACCCACCGTCATTCATCCTCCGAAGTTGTTGTCAAATCTATAACCTCGATCCCACCTTCCACTTTATCCGTCATGTTGTTTGACCCAGGCTGGCTGTTGCTTTCCTCCTTGACGTCTTCATTCGTGGTTTCGTCAGATGCAATTATCTCATCTCCACAGAATATCTCCTTCAACTCCCACCACCGTCTTTCGCCCCCGGAGCGGTATACCCTAGCGAATGGGGTGGCCTATTTTGCACACGATGTCGCCCGACAACAGGAAATCTGACAACGTTAATACTATGGTAGTCATGCTACAATAAAACTAAAAACGAAACTTGCAACACATACCCTGAAAATTCTCCTCCACTCATCATAGCTGCCACTCATCAGATTTGCGTTCTCGTATGTGATACCTCGATCCGCAATCACTTTTCTGAACGTATCGTATCGCAACCTCACGAGGCGAAGCTTTTTTTTGTAAAAATGCATCGGCCATTCTCATCCGATGAACCTGTTCACCTGCTAGGCCGCGTAGGTCAAAGACATCATATTCGTCCGCCTCCGGTCCGACTGGGGCCTACCAAGGGAAGCGTAGAATGCCAGTGCGTCGATGAAAACTTCGTCAATCTTCCGCGTCCAGTTTGAACTGTAGAAGTAATGGCTCTGGCCCATACGCTCTCGCCTCGGCATTTTGTTCGCGGTAATGGTGGTTCAAAGAGCTTCCAATAATTTATCCACAATCCAACCACTTTGTTCTTTACATAGGACGGTGTTTCTCCATTTATTAGTATGGAAAGCAGTACCGTATTTACTAGAGATATGACCTACTTTACTACAATAAATGATACAATGCTGAGGAGTTATTACTCAAGAGCCGCCTCTACAATTTCTTTGCACAATGTGATTATGTGCATCGGTACTGCGCGCAATTTTTGTGCATCAATGCGTCCGCCATTTTATTCCAAAATTCGGAAGGTCACGTCCATCCGTTGAAGATGGACCGACGGCGTCATTACAGTTTCACCATTTACCCCCAATCATGCAATTAACATACAAAACAACACCGTATTCCATGCATGTTATACTTTCCAACTTCGAATCTTGCCATATTCATTGCACCCTCCTTCAACCATTCCAAATTTTTACTGAATAAACTTCTTCACCATATTGGAATAAACAAACGTTCTAATGAGCGTTGGTTTTGTTTACAAATAATCTTATACCAAACACCGCCCTCCATATTCACTTGTCCTCATCACTAGGCATTGGCTAAATGACCTCTGGGTCCCCAATTAACTTGCATCCTATGTATTCAATTTATTTTCAATTTCATTGATTACACATATAGTGATGTGCCACGTTGACGACCCATCACTCACCTGGCTCAGAAGACCTGCTAAGGCTGCCGCCGCTTATGTTCACGGAAAGCCTGTTGCAACATAACTCATTTGGCGTGTTGTATATAGGCCAAATGAGTACCTGACATGCGCGCAGTCTTAATGTTAAGGCTGCCCACACTTGGTTTCGGCATTAGTGAAAGCACGTATAGGGCAACAAAGAAGTCACCCATACGATGTTTTCGTTTAAGTATTTTTGGTTTAGTACTCGGTTAAAAAAAAATTATTTTTTGTCTTCTACTATTCGGTTTGTGCCAACCCAAATCCGTGAGGAAGTGTTACAATACTGTGACCGCGTGAAGGGTGTGCATAACATAAGAAGATAATGTTCATTAACTTGTATTCTAGTTGCATATCATATGGTATGACACGAGAGCTAGAGTGAAGTAGAGCAATATGCAAGTCTCTGTCAATCAGAAGTATGAAATAGATGGATTAATTCTGCATTACATATGATTTAAAAACCAAGCGGTTACAGGCAAACGGGCTGAAATGCATTACGAAAATGTTAAACAGCAAACGAGTCCCCAACTGGATCCACAGTAGATGACACATAATATTTTCAATTCACTTACGACAAATCCCAAAAAATGTAGAACTGACGAACAAGACGACCACGAACAAGCACTCGCTACAACCAGGTTCCCCCTTCAAATTTGATCATCACTTGTCACCAACTCCATCACATCCGGCTCGATTCTTGGTTTCTCCCCTAGGAAGAGCACATCTGGTTCGGTAACGCTAGGGTTGTATGGAACAATGTCCATGGAAGTGCTTGGCAAAGGGGTGATTGCACTGCCATTGAAAATTTTCTACAACTGCTCCCACTTTGGTTCCCCAAAGTAGAAGTATGCCTTCGTGAAAGAATGCTTCTGTGCACAGATAAAAATTTAAATAAAATTAGAAGTCTGGGTAATTGCACAATGCGTATGACAAAGCAATTGTGAAAAGAGTACCCGTATGATACTCCTCCACCGGGCCATCCCGCCGGTCATTCTGTTGCTTTGTCGGTTCCAAGTGATGCCTGGTTCTTTGAACACATGTCTAAAAGTATCGTACCGCATACGCAGGATGTTCAGCCTGTCTCGAAAGAAATCCAACTTCCATGATCGGCCTGCGAATGTTAGAAAATGGATCGGGTCAAGATGGACAACAGCTGGAATATGAAGGCGATAAAAGACACATGAATTTGTTAACCCAGTTCGGATATAAATCCTACGTCTGGGGGCGATACCAAGTCAGGAGAAAACACTCAAAGCGGAGGAAAATTGAGGAGTACAACACACACACACACACACCTGTATGTAAGCCTTCACCACACGTGAACTACAACACTCACTCTTGTCTCAACTCTTTCTTTTATCTCTCGATTACACAGAGAACTTATATGTTTTCTCTCTACCCTACTCTACTCTACAAAACAATGTCAATAAGAGTAGTATTTATAGCCATAACTTAGAGTCTCCAACTCAACTTGGGATTTCTAAGTTAAACCGGGTCATCCTTGACTTGACTTAGAGTCTCCAACTCAACTTGGAATTTCTAAGTTGGACCAGATCATCCTTGACTTGACTTATAGTCTCCAACTCAACTTGGGATTTTTAAGTTGGACCGGGTGATCCTTGACTTTTTCAAATCAATCTTCACATCTTAACAATCTCCTACTTGAAGATTGATTAGCTTTTCTCCACTTCTTTCTTGGTACCGCCGGGTTTGCCCACTCTTGTCATCAAGGCCAGTCGAACCCGTACACAGCTTCAACTTCTCCATCGCAACCGCCTTGGTCAGCATGTCCGCAGGGTTCTTTTCTCCTTGGATCTTCTCCAACTGCAGTGCCTTCTTCTCCAGAAGTTGTCGGATGAAATGGTACTTGATCTCGATGTGCTTTGTCCGCGAATGGAACGCGGGATTCTTTGCTAGATGGATCGCACTCTGGCTATCGCTATGAAGAATCACATCTGCCTGAGGTTTCCCTAATTCACCCAAGAAGTGTTGCAGCCAAATGAGCTCCTTAGCCGCCTCAGTAACTGCCACGTACTCAGCTTCCGTCGTGGACAATGTGACAACCTTCTGCAGCTTTGAGACCCAGGATACGGCTGTACCGCCATATGTGAACACGTACCCCGTAGTGCTCATCCTTCTGTCATAGTCACTCCCTGCAAAATCAGCGTCAACAAACCCAAACAAGGTAAGTTTGTCCTTACCAAACACCAATGCGCGATCCTTAGTACCCCTTAGGTACCTAATCCATTTCATAGCTTCCCAGTGCATCACTCCTGGATTGCTCATAAAACGGCTAACTACTCCCACTGCATGTGCTATATCCGGTCGAGTACAGATCATAGCATACATCAGGCTCCCAATTGCTGAGGCATACGGTATGACTCTCATCTTTACACGTTCGGAGTCAGTCTGGGGCGAATCACTGTTGGATAGTTTGAACTGATTTCCCAATGGCATTCCAACCGGTTTTGCATTTTTCATCTTGAATCTGCATAATACCTTCTCAATATAATCAGATTAAGATAAACACAATTTACCAGTACCTTTGTCCCTTGTGATTTTCATGCCCAATATCTGCCTTGCTTCGCCAAGATCTTTCATGTCAAACTTCCTCGACAACTGATCCTTGAGCCTATTGATCTCCTTGACATTTGATCCTGCTATCAACATGTCATCAACATACAGAAGTAGAATGATAAAAAACTCATCGAACCTCTTCACGTAGCAACAATGATCAGCATTGCATCTAGAGAAACCTATCTCTAGCATGAAGTTGTCAAACTTCCTCTACCACTGCCGCGGAGCCTGTTTCAATCCATACAGGCTTTTCTTCAGGCGACACACCTGCTGATCATCTCCAATATACCCCTCTGGCTGTACCATGTATATCTCCTCCTCAAGATCCCCGTGTAGGAAGGCTGTCTTCACATCCATCTGTTGTAACTCCAAGTTCTCTGCCGCTACCATGCTCAACACAAGACGAATAGTAGTTAACTTGACAACAGGTGTAAAAACATCAGTAAAGTCAATACCATATCTTTGTTGGAATCCCTTTACTACGAGTCTTGCCTTGTACCGCTTCTTCCCGTCTGATTCTTTCTTAACCCGATAGACCCATCTATTCTGTAGGGCCTTCTTTTCTTTTGGGAGCTGACACAATTCCCATGTGTCGTTTTTCTTCAACGAGTTCATCTCGTCGTTCATCGCAAGCTCCCACTTGCTCTTGTGGGCATCGTTGACTGCCTCTGCGTAACATTCGGGTTCCCCACAATCAGACAAAAGCAAGTAATAAAGAGAGGGGGAGTACCTATCTGGGGCCCTTCTCAGCCTCGATTCTCGACCCAGTGCCAAGGGTGTGCTGCTTTCAGCAATCGATTCCTCTGATGCTGGTTCTGGCTCTATCTCCGTCTATTCGGTTTTGTCCGTCTGAACTCCCACTGAATCTGTATCTATTGGTCTCATGATCCCGGAATTTGAAATGTCGAGATCAACAAATTCCCTTTCCTTCTTGTCATGGTCCAGGCTTACCTTCCTGTCGTTGTACATTACATCCTCATTGAATATAACATTCCTGCTGCGAATTATTGTTCGGCTTTGATCATCCCAAAATCTATATCCAAATTCGTCAGTCCCATACCCAATGAATGTACATTTAATCGACTTAGCATCCAGCTTAGTCCGATCATCGTTCAAAATATAGGCTGAACAACCAAAAGTACGTAAGAAAGAAAGATCCACTTTCTTACCACTCCATACCTCTTCTGGTATCTTGTTGTTCAACGGGACAGAAGGCACTCGATTGATCAAGAAAGCAGCCGTGTTGATTGCGTCTGCCCAAAACATCTTTGGCAGTCCGCTCTTCAATCGCATGCATCTCGCACGCCCATTTAGTGTTCTGTTCATCCTCTCAGCAACGCCATTTTGCTGAGGTGTCCCCGGGATTGTTTTCTGCATTCGGATTCCATGGTCGGCGCAGTAATTCTTGATACCTTCACTGCTATATTCGCCACCGTTATCCGATCTGAGACATTTCACTTGTAGACCTGTCTCATTTTCCACTAGTGCCCTCCATCTCCTGAATGTGTCAAAGGCATCAGATTTGCTTTTTAAGAAATACACCCATACCTTTTTAGTGGAGTCATCGACGAATGTCATGTAGTACGTTGATCCACCAAGAGATGACACTGGTGCTGGCCCCCACAAATCGGTGTGAACAAGCTCCAACTTTTCTTTCCTCGGAGTTCTTCCTGTGGTCAAGAAGCTCACCCGCTTCTGCTTTCCAAACATGCAGTGTTCACAATGACCCACCTCTACCGATTTTAACTCGGGCAACCGTCCTTTCGACTTCAGCACGTTCATTCCTTTCTCGCTCATGTGGCCCAAGCGATTGTGCCACAGGTTAGCCTGCGATACAGTTCTTGCAAAATGGATGTTTGAACTGGATCCTCCCGCCATGTAGAGCGTTCCCGACTTTAGTCCTCGTGCCAAAGTCATTGCTCCACGACTGATCTTCCACTTCGCATCTCCAAACGTCGTGTGGAATCCATCACTGTCCAACTGTCCGACTGAGATCAAGTTCCTCTTCAGTCCTGGTATGTGTCTCACATCATGTAGGGTCCAGTATGACCCATTCGTTGATTTGATCCGCACATCTCCCTTTCCTACAATCTTGAGGGGTTTGTTATCTGCAAGATAAACTAAGCCAAAATCACCTGAGGTGTATGGCTCCATGATATCTTTGTTGTTGCATGAGTGGAATGAGGCCCCTGAATCCACGACCCAATCATCGGAAGAACTGCTCACACTCAATAAGAGTGCATCCGTGATCTCTTTCGTCGCGACATTCGCTGTCCGGCCCTCCTTTTCCTTCTTTGGCGCCCGGCATTCGCTTTTCATGTGTTCGAGCTTCTCGCAGTTCCAGCACACCATCTCCTTCTTGCCCTTGTTCTTCCCCCTGGACCTTGATCTTCCACGGTATTTACCCCGTGTGTCAGGTCTCCCTTTGGACTCTGTATGTAGTGCAGAGCCAGATGATCCACCCGTTGGCTTTCTATGGGTTTCCTCGTTCAACATCATGTCCCTGATGTTGTCGAACTTCATCTTCTCCTTCCCAGACGAAGTGCTCACCGAAGTAACAACCACATCCCAACTGTCAGGTAAAGATGAGAGCAAAATTAACGCTTTTACCTCATCGTCAAACACGATATCCACAGACGTCAGCTGTGTCGTGAGTTGGTTGAAGTCATTGAGGTGATCGGCCACCAACTTCCTCTCCTCCATCTGCAACCTGAATAGTTTCTTCATCAGCATGACCTTGTTCATTGCTGAGGGTTTCACGTACATATCGGCAAGAGTCTGTAGGACTTCCTTCGTGCTCTTCGCTCCCTTCACATGATAGGCGACATTCTGAGAGGGAGATAGGATTATTGCGCTCATCGCCTTCCGATCGAGCACCTTCCATTCTTCATCACTCGTCTTCTTGGGCTTTTCTGCAAGTGGTTCGTACAGGTCCTTCCCTACGCCAAAACCCGAAGTCGGAACCATTGAACCGTTCGATTGGAATCTTTCCTTCCATCTTAACTCCTTGAACCCGGCTCTTGATACCAGTTGTTAGAAAATGGATCGGGTCAAGATGGACAACAGCTGGAATATGAAGATGATAAAAGACACACGAATTTGTTAACCCAGTTCGGATATAAATCCTACGTTTGGGGGCGATACCAAGCCAGGAGAAAACACTCAAAGAGGAGGAAAATTGAGGAGTACAACACACACACACACCTGTATGTAAGTCTTCACCACACGTGAAAGACAACACTCACTCTCGTCTCAACACTTTCTTTTATCTCTCGATTACACAGAGAACTTATATGTTTTCTCTCTACCCTACTCTACTCTACAAAACAATGCCAGTAAGAGTAGTATTTATAACCATGACTTAGAGTCTCCAACTCAAGTTGGGATTTCTAAGTTGAACCGGGTCATCCTTGACTTGACTTAGAGTCTCCAACTCAACTTGGAATTTCTAAGTTGACCGTATCATCCTTGACTTGACTTAGAGTCTCCAACTCAACTTGGGATTTCTAAGTTGGACCGGGTCATCCTTGACTTTTTCAAATCAATCTTCACATCTTAACAGCGAAGTCCCGGATGCCCTGGGCAGTGGTGCACAATGAGCCGTAATTCGGGTTCATAGGGTCGGTGTGGTTTCTGCCGCATAGAGCGTGATAATACAAATAATTACAAAATGTTTCGTCTACCTCTTTCGTCCAGGTCTGAGTGTAGAAGTACCGGCACTGAGCCATAGGGATTCTCCGTTGAGGCATGGGAGACTCTCGATATGTCGAAGGTTGGGGGAGGTTGTGTGTCGAGAAATTTGGGCGGAGGGAAAGGCGTGGGAAATAATGAATGATAGAATATTGTGTTGATTCGAGGATATTTAGAGTAAGTGCTTACGTGACTGTTCGTATACTTTTGGGCATGGAACAGAGTGAGGCAATTATGGCTTGCCTTTTTCGAGGACCGTCGTTTCATGTGTTGAGATGCATTAAAATCGGACCAGTTAATTGAGTTTATTGTGGTAACCAGTTCTATCTGATTAATTTGGGAAGACAGTGCATTGAAAAAAGGGTGGCGGTGCATTACATGAAAATTATTAATGATATAATTGTAGTTGGAAACCAGGCGGCGCTCGCGTAAAGTGTATTTGGACTGTAAAATCAGAGTATGTATGGAAAAATCAACAATCATTCTTCAAGTTTGGAGGAGAAACATGAAATGTATATGAACTTATATTCATTCCTATATTGAATGGTGCTGTACAGAGTTCTTATATACAGAGAGAAGAAGGCTAACAGAAGAACGACTCTGTGAACTAACCATAACAAACTAACAAAACAAAAATGTGTTTATAGCTAATAGAAGTGTTAAACTACAAAGAACATTTACAAAAACAAAAAACAATAAAAATTGAAACTTAAAAAAGAAGACCACAGCAACATCTTCAACCTGCAGCTGGTGTGCTCTTGGGAAGACGGCAAGCAAAGGTAGGGCTGTCGTCATGCAGTGAACTTGCATCATCGTCCCACCAATACCGTGATATAGTGTTGAGGTATTGAGCTGAAGGAAGAAGCAATTTACTGAACATGAATGCCATTATCGTAGTGAAAGAAAGCTCTTTCATATCTGTAAATGCAATGTACAGCTCCCTTTAAATACAAAATAAAGAAGAGGATGAACAGAAAATGTAACAGACTCAACTAGGAAGCCACTCGCGTATGATTGCAGCACAAGCCAAGTCGATTGCATAATTAAAGGTAATACATAAACACCGCTAATGACCGTCGAAACCACTACAGTGAAAGAATATTAAGCGGCGAAAACGGAGTACCGAAAACAGTTAAAATATGCGTTAATATACCAAAAAATAATATTTAATACCGGCGTATACACCGGAATACAAAGATAGCATCATTGTAAACCAAACATGACAGAGTAGAAAAAAAAATGGTTCATTATCCAGCTCATAATCAGCTATGATCCCCAACTATGCCACCTCTGATCGGGCGGAGCTATCCAAACTGAATGAATCTACATCATCACTGTGTCCAGTCGTAGGCGCAACTTCGGGTCCATCGAAAATATCCAACAGACAGCACTGAAACGTTGCAAACATCAATCAACCTTCTTCACGGGTGTACGATTTGAAGCGGACGAGCTGGCTTGGCCTTCAGACCTTACACCACTGGGGCTACCACAGTTGTATCTTCGCATTTCGGCCTGACACTTGGAACACCAGGAAGTGGCTGCATGGAGTCCACGTCATCCTCGAACCCATAGAAATCGTCACGAAAATTTCAAAGAGATGAGCTCGAAGTAGGGCTATCTGAGATATAGCCGCAGGGGCAAGGATCTTTATGGACAACAACAACTGGATCGGATGGTTGAATCGGGACAACACGATCAGAATGATCCTTCGAATCCGCTTCTTTCCATTCGGGACTGCCATTGTCAACCGAAGCGGAGTCAGAGTCAACCGGCTGGGAAAAGAGCTTACATAGATCATCCCACATGTCTTCGTAAGCAATAACATAGCATTTTCCGATGCGAGATTCCTATAGAAAACAAAGGTGGACGAGACAACCAAAAATTACTGCACATTGTGATACGTGTTACCATTATAAAATGCATATAACAACATTTACCACCAAATACAAAAGAATAAAGCACCTTGCAGAATTCCTTCCAAGTTAAGTCATGCGCGGTGATAAAACGTAGCGTAGTGTTGCAGACAACATCCCTGCAGACAATGAGCCTCCCAAAAACATCATATCTCTCACGTAGGAACTTGACGACATACTTTCCCCAACGAATGTCAATCTTGAGGTCATGATGTTTATGAACCGCTTCCAACGCATCAGTTATGGCGAAGGTGTTCTCCTTATCGGGATGGAAACGACCGTTTCTGGCATGTTTCAGCAGTTTACTGACAAGAGTTCTCTCCATATCCTTGGTCCATTTCGAATAATAGAACATATAACGCTGATAGTAGAACCCATCGGGCCACATCATATACTATTTCCACAAATAGTATGTTGAGACAATATACAAAAAAAGGAAAGGAAGTTGCAGAACAAAAAAGGAACATTCAGTCGCATTTATAGTGGTAACATGGGGAATATTTTTTCATTTTTGGACAATAAACAGAATTCAGGCGAAAATTGTCTGTGAGGTAAGAGAGAATAGTCTGTAGTAATTAAAATGTCAGTTGCATAACATTAAGGTAGGTGATTGTAATTAATGAAAGATATAGCAGTTGTGTAAGAATGGACGTGTCTAAGCATTAATTGCATATGCAGGGGATGTATAGTCAAGTCCAGGTTGCCGCCATTTAGGAAGAATGGCACAATGTTTATTCTATGCAGCAAGTGCCCAATTAATGCACATGCGTTGGATGTGTAAAGGAATGCAGTATGCAGCCATTTACAAACAATGCCATCAAATTTATTATCTGCAGCAGATGGACAATGAATGCTGGAAGTTGTGTGACAATGAATGCAGTAGTTGGGGGGATAGGTAGTTTGTATGAATTAATGCAGAACTCTAAAGTGAAGTGATGGAATTGCGACTTAAGAATGAATGCAGTAGTTGGAAACGGGGATAATATATTATTTGTAAAAGGATGTAAGGAATTGAAGTAAGCTGCATTGGAAATTAAGTACGTGAGAGGGTAAGACACAGTAAGATTAAATTGCTCAACTTGTCAGCAGCAACTTTAGTAAGGCATGAGAGGCGTAACAAGTATAAGAAAATAGTCGAATGAGTGCATACATTATAATAGATGTAGGTTACAAAGTTCAAAATTGCATACGATTGGAGAAAACTTGTCGAAGCACTCTTTTGGAGAATAGAATTGCATAATGTAAAACAAGGAAGAAGTGCTGAGATTGAAAAAAAAGTATATACAGTCGGAGTGATTAAGCAAGCTTAAATATTGAGCGAGTATGCAAGAGTAATTAGCAAAAGAAGTAATAAGACGATCAAGCAATTGCGCAACCATCTACAGCTCCTATTCTCGGCTTGTAGACAATCATTCAAACATTTTATCTGAGTTTCATAGGCTTTATGATTGAGCAACCCAGGAATAATCTCTTTTGACCTGCGGCACATGGGCGGGTCGACCTATTCAAACGTGTCGCAGTAATGACCCTAATTGTAAAGACATGTATGAGATGAGTAAACATGTCTTACATATACGCAATAGGCAACATTGAATGAGTAAATCGTACATGCTCAGAATAGCATATACCATATTTTAAAAAAAAGTTATAGTTGTGAGCTAGAGTTTACTAAAAGAACGAACCGCGTTGCCAGGACACCGGCGAAATATCCGTCTCGGATTAAGAGAAGTCCATGATGTGCGTAAGCGAACATCCCTACCGCAACGGCAAACACGAAGAACAGATTCGGTTGAAGCAGAAGAACGTTGCCTACTACCCGTTCTGCCTTCGTCATTGGTACTACTGAAATTGTTTTGGAAAGGAGCGGTATCCATGAACGATGACCTAGACATAACAGTGCAGGGATGGAGGGTCATGTCATAAAAACGACGGGGATAATCAGAAATTGCTTTAGATTTTGTCCGGAAAGGATTACAAACTCACCGAAGTAGCCGTATGGGAGTGCGAAAAACCAAAATTACATAAACCCTAAAAATGGAGATAAGGGTTCAGGGCAAAATTACAACCCGTTACATATATCAGGGGCTTTGTGGTTACAGAGAATATTTGGATAAAGATAAGCTTACCGTGAAGACGATGAATGAATTCGTCCAGTACAACGGATAGGTGGGAGGTTCCCCTTTCGGCAAAAAAACAGCTTCAAACAGAAATTGGGGAAAGAGAGGGAAGGGAAATGATGAGGAAACGGGCAGGAGCGGTGGGCATATGCGTATTGTAAATTGTACAAATAGAAGGGGGCATTAACGTAATAGAACAAGTACATCGTGGAAGTAATACATGAAGGTAAATAGAAGAAAAAGGATAGATTGCGAAATTAATCCCTATAGGTAAACATTGGTCTATCTATCCCATCTGAACCAATCTAACTAGCAATCCTAAATTAATCCGGAGGGGGGGATATGAAGTGGGGGAAAGTAAACATGACCTAATTGGAGAAGTCTGATATGAGGGCCAGATATGTATAAGCATGCAAATCAAGGTAAAAGGAAACAAAAAGAATTACATGGATATATTTTTAATTTGGAAGTTGCAATTTGAATTATATTTTTGTATATTATTTATAGGGGTAATTACACTTCCATTCTCTGAGATTTGGTGTACTTACATGTAGACCACCCATAATTTTAAAAATTATATCTAACATCCCTGAAATTTGTTCCGACTAACTAATAAGTCTATATGTTAGTCAAAGTTCACTGCATATGCCATATTAGCAAAAAAAAAAAAAAGTGGATAAAGATCTAAATTTATTCATGATTGAGTTATTATCGATTTATTACAAGTCAAATAGATATTTTTACGATCAAATTATCCTCATACGTCTTCACACGTTAATGAATGTGTGGAGGTATAAATTCACCATTGAAATGGTAGTTTGGTTGGAAAAAATATTTTACCTATAATAAGTCAATCGAGAGTAAATATCAATTTTCATTCAAATTTTTTATTAATATCAACAAATTCAATGAATTTTAACTAACGGAATGATCTATTTGTTAGACGTACTAGATATAATTTTTCAAATTATAGGAAATTTATGTATAATTACACTAAAACACAGGAAAATGGGATTGTGATACAAAAAATACACAAATTTAATAAAAATTATAATTAAATATTAAATGAATACAAGAAAAAAAGAAAAAAAACTTTCATTCCCTACATGCTGGGGAATTGCTAATATCATATCTAATTCCTAATCTAAGGGAATAAGTATTCCCTAACTTCTAACATACCAATCAAAACGTAGGAATGAACTTGGAAATGCGCATTCCCTTCAAATTCCATTCCTAAGTACCAATTCCACCTTTCGTGAATTCACAAAGATTTCACTTTTTCTAGGGTAGACAGGATCCGATGTGTATTATTTCAGTCATTTTGTCCTCAATATTCGAATTTTTAAATTTCAGGATAAAATTATAAAAATGAATTTGTACAGGACTAAAATTGTCATCCCATGCTTACAGAACTAAAATTGCAATTTCTCCGTACATATTCATATGCCAACAAACATATATCTAACATAGATTAACTTTAAGGAAAAAAATATTAAAAACTTATGTTTTTCGACACATCTAAAATTCTCAACTCATTTAAAATGGAATAACATAAGTAAAAATAACAAATTTCTGTCTCTGAAACTAAGATTTCCGTCTCTATATCAAATTAGCGCCGGAAAACG
Source organism: Sesamum indicum (assembly GCF_026168435.1). Taxonomy (NCBI): domain Eukaryota; kingdom Viridiplantae; phylum Streptophyta; class Magnoliopsida; order Lamiales; family Pedaliaceae; genus Sesamum; species Sesamum indicum. Next base: position 15,065,573 of record NC_142659.1, read on the forward strand.
GTCGCCACAATCCGTGGCTGAAAGCCCCGTGGCTAAATTATTAGCGACGGAAATATTCTGTCTCTAATTCTTAGATCGAATATTTCCATCGCTGATTCTGTCGACCAACAAGAAGAAAGTTTAAGTGTAATCCATCTCTGATTTTCGTAGGCAATCCGACTCTGATTCTGTCGATAAAAAAGGAAATTCCGTCTCTAAAGGTAAAGTATTTTTTTTTTGTTAATTCCGTCTCTGAAATGCAGAAAATATTTCGTCTCTAAAACCTTACAAATTTCCGTCTCTAATCGATTTCTGATTCGGTCTCTAAACTTTCAAAATTTTCCGTCTTTAATTAGTTTTGGTTTTTTTATTGGGTAGATTTTTTAATTTCTGTACCCAAATTTATATCCTGGTCATTATACCATCACATACATTCCATCAATACCAAAATTTGAATTTTCCAAACTAGAACAATAAATATTAACAAAAAAGATACTCATAATACAAAAACACTAATATAAACTAAGTCATAAACAACCAACAGAAAAAAGAAACTAATTATCTTTCCTGGAATGTTGTTACTCCTGGTGTCCAGACCCACCAACAAATTGATGGTTTGTGTATTACACATCTTGAAGTAATTTTCGAACTAATTCTTGTAGGTCTGCCTCCCTCTTCCGAGCCTCTTCCTCCCTCTTTCGAGCTTCTTCAAGAGCAATTTCGAGCAATTTTCTATTTTTTTCTTCTCGTCTTGAAAATTCCTCTTCCATTTTTGCAGCATCAGAGCGCATGTCCTCCACAACTTTTGTTAACTCATTCTTCTGGTCAGATTCTTTAAGAGTAGAACTGAAGGAACTTGAACTTGTAAATGAGAAGCTAAATCCAAATCCATATAAGCGTCCTATTGAAGGACCTCCATGGATATCATACCAAGTTTAGATATCGAATGAAAACTATGAAGAAAAATCAGTACAACCCGTTTTTGCAATGTATTCTTCCTATGCAAGTACATTAGATGCAACGGAATATTTATGTAATAAAAGTCTAACAAAATTTCTCAAAATATATACAAACCAATATTTAAATCCAATGAAAAATTTTACTTACACTAATTCTTTTGGATTTGTTGTCCATGAACTCCCCAATTCCTTTGTTCTTTCTATGGCATCTTTGAAATAATTCAAGATCAGTCACTTCTGTACCAAGTTCTTTTTCCTATAGTTTACAAAAAAATATTAATTCACATGTCAATAAATTGCGTGAATCAATTTTTTACTATGTGTAAATGCACATCACTCCTATTCAAAAAACTTGTGTTGCCGCATTTAGAGCATGGACATTTGATTTGTCCATTATTAAGAAATCGTGGGTTACCAAAGGCAAAGTTCAAGAACTCCTTATCAACCCCTTGTTACGAATTCATCTAAAAGAAACCCATTATCATCCAAGCGCCTCCACATCCAACTACAGTGAATATTCATTATTCTTCAATTTTTAAAAATTTTAGATATACCACCATTCTTATATTGTTCAATTAAATTGTGCCTTTAAAAATTAACAGATAATTACAATTTCCTCTTAACTGTAAGTCATAGGACTAAACATAGAATACAACGCCCTATGTTAGCAAAGCCAAGGAAAAAGATCTCATTTTTGGTCGACTAAAACTTTAACATTTTTGAATATTGAGGAAAAACCTCAATAAAATCCACAAATGTTTGTGTACAAACTTTTTTCTATTGTAATTTACATAAGATCCCGACTTATCACAAAATTAAATCCACCTCGAATGCATTTCTAGCTGGTATAAGCATAATTGGAATAATCAATAAAAAGAATAAAAAGAAAAAATATCCAACCCAATCGCAAATGTAAGGTCCAGGCAAGCAAATCAACACTCACCGCAAACAATAGACTACAGAAACGAAGTCACATACAAAAATACTGATACATGAATAACAAAAGAACCTGACTTAGATTTCTTAAAACCAATCGCAAATATGACATAAAATTAGGCAATTCTCCACATATTTATATATTTATATATATATATAGATTTATATAATTCATATAAATTAAATAAATATTAAATATATTAGTTTCTTTATATAATTTAAATATAAATATGTTACATATAATATATAATATATATAGAATATATAATTAATACAATTAAAAAATATATATAAAAAAATTCAATTTTTCAATGAGATTCGATTCAGTGAGTCTGTAATAAAAAAAATCATACTGAACAGTTTAAAGTTATATAAAATATCAATTATTTAAAATTATGCAATTGAAATATATAAAAATATTTTGTAGCTGAGAATGTTCACAATTTATAGTAAATTTATATATTTATAAATGTTAGTATTATATTGATTTAGCTATCATCTTATATTATTAAACATAGGTTAATCGAACCATCAAAATTCAAATAAGACCGTTGGATATGATCATACTTATAGAAAAATACACTTGGTAAAATTTTAGACGTATTGGATATACAGATGTCAAGATATCGTACTCAGAACATAAGAATAATCATTCAAGTCGGTGTATCGTAGAATCAGGCCATGTGATTTTAAATCAAATCGTCCGATATGAATCTGTTGAACACGGCCTTATGATCTAATGGACACGGTCTTATATATATTGTTTAGAAAAAATAAATTAATTAGAATAAAAGAAGCAACACCATATCTGTGATGAATATATTTATCCCCCGATACTTCTCTCCAAACATGTTTTTCTTACACAACAATACTCTCCTCCTCAGTATTATTTACGGCCTTTTCCGGTCGTCGTGGTGGCTGTTGGTAGCATTGTCTCCGACAACTCTTCATGGTTGCATTGTCTCTGACAATTCTTCAAACATAAAGGGTTAGTGATTCCAGTGCTGCTGCAGGTTATGTAACATTGCCTCAAACAAACAGCCACGGGATCGTCTGCGCCTGCTACACAAGCAATGATCACTGCCATCACCATCAACACAGACACAGCACTCATCACCCCTTTGTTCTTCATTTTCTTATATATAATGTTTTTCTTCTTACAATTTATATATGTTTGTTGCATGCAGTGTGAGCGCATCCCTCGTTTATATAGATTTTTCAAGAAAATAATATAGAAAGAAGTTTCGGATATTATAAGTATTTGCAATTATTAATTGCTTGAATTTTTTTATGTAATTAATAATTTTCATGTTATTCATATTGTTTTCTTTGGTATTTTGTTGTATATGAAAAATCTTAGTCTAATGAGTAGTAATTCGCCATAAATTAATTATCTAATGGGTTCGATTGCTTGTAAAGAATTATTTTATTATCTATTATTTATTGGATGGGTTCTTTCGACCAAATTGTGTAGTTTTGACTCGATCATGAATTTTCAGATTTTTTAGGGTTTTTTCTTTTTTAAATTTTTGTAGAAATTTCTTATTAATTACCATTATAAACCATACTATTTTTAATTTTTGACTTTATTGGAATTTCCTATTAATTACTATTCAACATACTATATATGTTTATTAATTATTAACTAAATTAAACATGTTAATAATCTAAATGTTATTATTAATTGGATAAGTTAGTAAACTGAGTAATTAAATATTACCAAGTTTAATTATCAACACCATTTAAGTCTGATATGAGGGCCAGATAGAGGTATAAGCATGCAAATCAAGGTAAAAGGACACAAAAAGAATTACATGGATATATTTTGAATTTGGAAGTTGCAATTTGAATTTCTTTTTTATTATTTATAGGGGTAATTACACTTCCATTCCCTGAGATTTGGTGTACTTACATGTAGACCACACACAATTTTTAAAAAATTATATCTAACATCCCTAAAATTTCTTCCGACTAACTAACAAGTCTATATGTTAGTCAAAGTTCACTGCATTTGCCATATTAGAAAAAAAAAAGTGGATAAAAATCTAAATTTTTTTATGAGCAAATCATCCTTATATGTCTTCGCACGTTAATGAATGTGTGGAGGTATATTTTCACCGTTAAAATGGTAGTCTGGTTGGAAAAAATATTTTACCTGTAATAAGTCAAGCGAGAGCAAATATCAATTTTCATTCAAATTTTTTATTAATATCAACAAATTCAGTGAATTTTGACTAACGGAATGATCTATTTGTTAGACGTACTAGATATAATTTTCCAAATTACAAAAAATTTATGTATAATTACACCAAAACTCAGAAAAATGAAATTGTGATAAAAAATACACAAATTTAATAACAATTATAACCAAACATTAAATTAATACAAGAAAAAAGGAAAAAAACTTTCATTCCCTACATGCTGGGGAATAGCTAATATCATGCACGGGGGATGACTAATCCCTAATCTAAGGGAATAAGTATTCCCTAACTTCTAACATACCAATAATCAGAACGAGGAATGAATTTGGAAATGTGCATTTCCTTCAAATTGCAATCCTACGTACCAATCCCACCTTTCTTGAATTCACAAAGACTTCACTTTTTCTAGGGTAGACAGGATGCTATGCGTATTATTTTAGTCATTTTGTCCTCAATATTCGAATTTTTAAATTTCAGGATAAAATTTTGAAAATGCATTTATACAGGACTAAAATTGTCATCCAATACTTACAGAACTAAAATTGCAATTTCTCCGTACATATTCATATGCCAACAAACATATATCTAAGATAGATTAACTTTAAGTACAAAAAATTTAAAACTTATGTTTTTATACACATCTAAAATTTCCAACTCGTTTCAAATGGAATAACATAAGTAAAAATAACGATTTCCGTCTTTGAAACTAGGATATCTGTCTCTATAACAAATTAGCGATGGAAACCGGTCGCCGCAGTCCGTGGTTGAAAGCCCCGTGGCAAAATTATTAGCGACGAAAATATTCCGTCTCTAATTCTTAGCTTCCATCGCTGATTCTGTCGACAAACAAGAAGAAAGTTTAAGTGTAATCCGTCTCTGATTTCCGTAGGCAATCCGACTCTGATTCCGTCGATAAAAAAAGAAATTGCGTCTCTAAAGGTAAAGTATTTGTTTGTTAATCCTGTCTCTAATTCCGTCTCTGAAATGCAAAAAATATTCCGTCTCTAAAACCTTACAAATTTCCGTCTCTAATCCGTCTCTGAAATGCAAAAAATATTCCGTCTCTAAAACCTTACAAATTTCCGTCTCTAATCCGTCTCTGATTCGGCCTCTAAACTTTCAAAATTTTCCGTCTCTAATCCGTCTTTAATTAGTTTTGGGTTTTTTTGGGCAAATTTTTTAATTTCTGTAACCAAATTAATATCCTGGTCATTATACCATCACATACATTCCATCAATACCAAAATTTGAATTTTCCAAACTAGAACAATAAATATTAACAAAAAAGATACTCATAATACAACAACACTAATATAAACTAAGTCATTAACAACCAACAGAAAAAATAAACTAATTATCTTTCCTGGAATGTTGTTGCTCCTGGAGTGCAGACCCACCAGCAAATTGATAGTTTTTGTATTCCACATCTTGAAGTAATTTTCCAACTAATTCTTGTAGGTCTGCCTCTCTCTTCCGAGCCTCTTCCTCCCTCTTTCGAGCTTCTTCAAGAGCAATTTCAAGCAATTTTCTATTTTTTTCTTCTCGTCTTGAAAATTCTTCTTCCATTTTTGCAGCATTAGAGCGCATGTCCTCCACAGCTTTTGTTAACTCATTGTTCTGGTCAGATTCTTTAAGAGTAGAACTGACTGAACTTGAGCTTGTAGATGAGGAGCTACATCCAAATCCATATAAGCGTCCTTTTGAAGGACCTCTAGTGATATCATACCAAGTTGAGATATCGAATGAAAACTGTGAAGAAAAATCAGTACAACCCCTGTTTGCAATGTATTCTTCCTATGCAAGTACATTAGATACAACGGAATATTTACGTAATAAAAGTCTAAGAAAATTTCTCAACATATATACAAACCAATATTTAAATCCAATTACAAATTGTACTTACACTAATTCTTTTGGATTTGTTGTCCATGAACTCCCCAATTCCTTTGTTCTTTCTATGGCATCTTTGAAATAATTCAAGATCCGTCACTTCTGTAACAAGTTTTTTTTTCTATAGTTTACAGAAAAATATTAATTCACATGTCAATAAATTGCGTGAATCAATTTTTTACTATGTGTAAATGCGCATCACTCCGATTCAAAAATCTTGTGTTATCGCATTTAGAGCATGGACATTTGATTTGTCCATTATTTAGAAATCATGGGTTACCAAAGGCAAAGTTCAAGAACTCCTGATCAACCCCTTGTTACGAATTCATCTAAAAAAAAATCCATTATCACCCAAACGCCTCCACATCCAACTACGGTGAATATTCATTACTCTTCAATTTTTAAAAATTTTAGATATACCACCATTCTTATATTGTTCAATTAAATTGTGCCTTTAAAAATTAACAGATAATTACAATTTCCTCTTAACTGTAAGTCATAGGACTAAACATAGAACATAACGCCGTATGTTAGCAAAGCCAAGGAAAAAGATCTCATTTTTGGTCGACTAAAACTTTAACATTTTCGAATATTGAGGAAAAACCTCAATAAAATCCACAAATGTTTGTGTACAAACTTTTTTCTATTGTAATCTACATAAGATCCCGACTTATCACAAAATTAAATCCACCTCGAATGCATTTCTAGCTGGTATAAGCATAATTGGAATAATCAATAAAAAGAATAAAAAGAAAAAATATCCAACCCAATCGCAAATGTAAGGTCCAGGCAAGCAAATCAACACTCACCGCAAACAATAGACTACAGAAACGAAGTCACATACAAAAATACTGATACATGAATAACAAAAGAACCTGACGTAGATTTCTTAAAACCAATACAAATATGCTATCACGGCCCAAGGCATAGTTGTGAATCAGCCAAATCATTCGTTTTTCAATATATTTCAACAAAAAAATGAATATTCCAATTAGAAGAACATAGAGGTGTTCAATGAGGCATTTCAACAAACACCCTGAAACCATTCAAATTTCTTCTACAAATCGTAAAAAAAATTACAACGAAGAGAAATTACCTAACATCGAAAAAAAGTTGTGTCGAAGGCGTCGAAGCCACTTGCGAGAGAGAGAGTTAGAGATTGTTTTCTTCTTTCTTTTCTTCTTCGGCCGTGAGAGAGAGAGTTAGAGGAGATACCGTGAGAGAGAGATAGAGTTAGAGGAGGGGTAGTTGATGTTGAGTTAAGAGAGAGAGAGGTTCATGACTTAAAATTAGGTAATTCTCCACATATATATATTTATATATATATATTTTTATATAATTCATATAAATTAAATAAATATTAAATATATTAGTTTCTTTATATAATTTAAATATAAATATGTTACATATAATATATAATATATATAGAATATATAATTAAAACAATTAAAAAATATATATAAAAAAATTTGATTTTTCAATGTGATTCGATTCAGTGAGTCTGTAATAAAAAAAAATCATACCGAACAGTTTAAAGTTATATAAAATATCAATTATTTGAAATAATGCAATTGAAATATGTAAAAATGTTTTGTAGCTGAGAATGTTCACTATCTGTAGTAAATTTATATATTTATAAATGTTAGTATTATATTGATTGAACTATCATCTTATATTGTTGAACATAGGTTAATCGGACCATCAAAATTCAAATAAGACCGTTGATATGATCATACTTACTGAAAAGTACTTTTGGTAAAGTTTTAGACTTATTCGATATATGGATGTCAAGATATCGTACTCAAAACATAAAAATAATCATTCAAGTCGGTGTATCGTAGAATCAGGCCTTGTAATTTAAATTAAGCCGTCCGATATGAATCTGATGAACACGGTCTTATGATCTAATGGACACGGTCTTATATATAGTGATTAGAAAAAATAAATTAATTAGAATAAAAGAAACAACACCATATCTGTGATGAATATATATATATATATATATATTAGAAATAACATGTTTTATTACAACACATCGAGATTTATCGTATATATATATTAGAAATAACATGTTTTATTACAACACATCGAGATTTATCCCCCGATACTTCTCTCCAAACATGTTTTTCTTACACAACAATACTCTCCTCCTCAGTATTATTTACGGCCTTTTCCAGTCGTCGTGGTGGTTGTTGGTAACATTGTCTCCGACAGCTCTTCATGGTTGCATTGTTTCTGACAATTCTTCAAACAGAAAGGGTCAGTGATTCCAGTGCTGGTGCAGGTTATGTAACATTGCCTCAAACAAACAGCCACCGGATCGTCTGCGCCTGCTACACAAGCAATGATCACTGCCATCACCATCAACACAGACACAGCACTCATCACCCCTTTGTTCTTCATTTTCTTATATATAATGTTTTTCTTCTTACAATTTATATATGTTTGTTGCATGGAGTGTGAGCGCATCCCTCGTTTATATAGATTTTTCAAGAAAATAATATAGAAAGAAGTTTCGGATATTATAAGTAGATTATTTAATTTGCAATTATTAATTGCTTGAATTTTTTTATGTAATTAATAATTTTCATATTATTCATATTTTTTTCTTTGGTATTTTGTTGTATATGAAAAATCTTAGTCTAATGAGTAGTAATTAGCCATAAATTAATTATCTAATGGGTTCGATTGCTTGTAAAGAATTATTTTATTATCTATTATTTATAGGATGGGGTCTTTCGACCAAATTGTGTAGTTTTGACTCGATCATGAATTTTCAGATTTTTTAGGGTTTTTTCTTTTTTAAATTTTTGTAGAAATTTCTTATTAATTACCATTATATACCATACTATTTTTAATTTTTGACTTTATAGGAATTTCCTATTAATTACTATTCAACATACTATATATGTTTATTAATTATTAACCAAATTAAACATGTTAATAATCTAAATGTTATTATTAATTGGATAAGTTAGTAAACTGAGTAATTAAATATTACCAAGTTTAATTATCAACACCATTTAAGTCTGATATGAGGGCCAGATATGTATAAGCATGCAAATCAAGGTAAAAGGACACAAAAAGAATTACATGGATATATTTTTAATTTGGAAGTTGCAATTTGAATTTCTTTTTTATTATTTATAGGGGTAATTACACTTCCATTCCCTGAGATTTGGTGTACTTACATGTAGACCACACACAATTTTTAAAAAATTATATCTAACATCCCGAAAATTTCTTCCGACTAACTAACAAGTCTATATGTTAGTCAAAGTTCACTGCATTTGCCATATTAGCAAAAAGAAAGTGGATAAAAATCTATATTTTTTTCATGATTGAGTTATTATCGATTTATTGCAAGTCAAATAGATATTTTTATGACCAAATCATCCTTATATGTCTTCACACGTTAATAAATGTGTAGAAGTATATTTTCACCGTTAAAATGGTAGTCTGGTTGGAAAAAATGTTTTACCTCTAATAAGTCAAGCGAGAGTAAATATCAATTTTCATTCAAATTTTTTATTAATATCAACAAATTCAGTGAATTTTAACTAACGGAATGATCTATTTGTTAGACGTACTAGATATAATTTTCCAAATTACAGAAAGTTTATATATAATTACACCAAAACTCAGAAAAAGGGAATTGTGATACAAAAAATACACAAATTTAATAACAATTATAACTAAATATTAAATTAATACAAGAAAAAAAGAAAAAAACTTTCATTCCCTACATGCTGGGGAATAGCTAATATCATGCACGGGGGATAACTAATCCCTAATCTAAGGGAGTAAGTATTCCCTAACTTCTAACATACCAATAATCAAAACGAGGAATGAATTTGGAAATGTGCATTTCCTTCAAATTGCAATCCTACATACCAATCCCACCTGTTAGTAACTCTCGGTGGCCCAAGTAATTAAAAGAGCCGGCCCACTTCGGCAGCCCAAGAACCCGACCCGGTAAACCCGACCCACGAACCCATTACTTAAATGTTTTGGCTGAACCCTAATATCACTCTTGTCTTTCTCTCTTCTCACTTGCGCCGACAGTCGTCTCCTTCTCCCCCATTTCTCTGTGATTCTGTTTCCTTCTTCCTGCCGAAATTCATGGCTCCCTTCCTTAACCAACGTGATGGTTTTAGGAAGGCGACCAAAGCTTTCCTTCTTCACTATCTCGTTCGACCCTATAAATGAAAGATGCTGTCTCCTCTTCTCTACCGAACAGAAACTACCGAAAAAGGAGTGGTGTGCTTTTCCCTTCGTGAGAACAGTAAAGCTTGAAAGTCTTTGTGACTGTGAGATAGAGAAACCGAGTGATTGGGGTGTTGTGGTCGGGTCTTGAGAGGTTCCTTGGAGTTACCGTGGGTCGGTCTCTCTCTTGGGTACGGAACTCTTGTGGCCGGTTACCCCTTACTGTTGGATCTGGTTGATCTGAGCCTATTATCTCTATCATTTTTATTTGTTACTTTATTGCTGATTTCTGTTCTCACTGTTATTATTATTCTGTAATATTCGGTCTGTAATTTATTAAGGAGTTTCGTACTCCAATCGATTGTAATAGTTAAAATAGGAGCGTCTGATATCCACCCAACAGTGGTATCAGAGCCACTCTTCCGATCCGTCAACGCTCCGGTGGTGGTAACTTGCTGAAACCCCTCCTTTTAAGTTTCCGCATTTTCATTACAGTTATATTATCTCCCATATTATCTGTGTGTGAGGTGCTTATTCCCCCTGATTACCCTCCTGGCCGGACCCTTGAGGTCGTCGGGTATCTGGACTGGGTGTTAGGCTGGAGAGGCCTCGGATTCTACTCTGCTTTTAATATTAACTGTCGCGGTTATCTCATTATTATTCACTGTTTTGTGAAATCTTGGAATATTAGTTATTTCTGCTTGGTGCTTAAATCTCTTAAAAACTGTGGATATCTCGGTCTCTGGTTGAAATACTGCTGTGTGCCTGTTCTTGGTGAACTGTAATACACTATACATTGTGAAACTTTGAATATACCGTATTACTTCTGCTTTGTGCTTGACTCACTGTTGACTCTTGCTTTCTATACCCTGCTCCGCATTTTCTGAGACTAAATTCTTTGGTGTTTTTTCATAATTTTTGTGAAATCTGTGCTATTCATATCTGCTTGGACTATTGCTGTGTCACCTGTTCACAAACCACTGCAATAAAATTTTCTGAAAAACCTCCTTTTAAAAACCGTTTTTTCTGAAAATTTCTCCTTTCAATGGCCGGATACAATTTGCAACCTTTCGATGGTAAAAGTGATTTTTCAATTTGGCAACAAAAAATAAAGGGAATTCTTATTCAACAAAAGGTTTTTAAGGCCATTGATGGTAAGTACTCTGATTCCATTTCTGAAGAAAAGGCTCTAGAAAATGACGAATATGCGTATTCTTCTATAATCCTGAACCTGTCTGATAATGTTTTAAGAAAAGTTGGTAAACAAGACACAGCTAGAGATTTATGGAAAAAACTTGAGGATCTTTACACTGATGTTTCGCTTCCGAGTAAACTGTTCTTGCTTGAAAAGTTTTTCAAATACAAACTCGATTTATCCAAAACCATTGATGAAAACCTTGATGATTTCACTAAGTTAGTGCAAGACATAAAGTTGACTGGTGATAAAAATATTGATGAGTATTCTCCTATTGTGCTCTTGAATGCTATACCTGATACATATGCTGATGTGAAAGCCGCGATTAAATATGGTAGAGATAGTGTAAGTCTTGATATTGTTGTTAATGGCCTAAAAAGCAAAGAGATCGATCTAAAAACAAATAGACCTAGTAATAATCATCATGAAGTGAACTCAGTACGAGGTAGGTCTAATTTTAGGAATCCTAATAACAGGTACAATAATAGGAGTAAGAGTCGGAATAAAAATAGGAGTAAATCCAGAAATAGAGATTATTCTCATAAGGATGATAAACTTAGAGAGAGAAGATGCTATAACTGCGGCTTGAAAGGTCATTATATCAAGGACTGTAGAAAACCTAGACGGGATAATAGGGATAACAATGGAGAAGAAAAAGAACGAGTGAACAATGTTATTGATGAATCTGGAGAAGTTTTTGTGGTTTCTGATGTGAATTCCGTGCTTCCCTTAAGTATGCATGAATGGCTTATTGACTCTGGCTGTACTTTTCATATAAGTCCTTTTAAAAGCATTTTTTCAAATCTTAAACTTGGTGAATTTGGCTCTGTGTCTATGGCAAACGAAAAACGCTGTGATATTAAGGGTATTGGTGACATTTCCTTGATCTTTGATAATGGTTATAAAATGACTCTCAAGCATGTTAGATATGTTCCTGAACTTAGTCACAACCTTATTTCTTGTGCTGTTTTAGAAGATGAGGGTTTAGAAGGTAGATGGGGAAAGGGCATTATGAAATCATGAAAGGCTCCCTTGTCATTTTCAAAGCTGAAAAAAGACGCAATTTATACTTATGCTCTGTGACATATGACTCCTTGGCTGCTTCTGTGAACATGCATGACAAAACCGTTCTTTGGCATAAACGTTTTGGGCATATTAGCCAAAAAGGACTTGAGTTTTTAAACAAAGAAGGCATCCTAAGTGATAACATTGATAAACTGCCATTTTGTGATGATTGTGTTATGGGAAAACAACATCGTGTGCATTTTCCTGCTACACCTTCCCCAAACCCTTCTTTGTCATCTTGCATTCTTGACTACGTTCATGCTGATGTGTGGGGTCCCTCTAAAGAACCTACCCATGGGGGAAATCGATATTTTTTGTCCATTGTTGATAACTTTTCCCAAAAAGTATTTGTTTTCTTGCTTAAACACAAATCTGAGGTTTTTGAAAAGTTTGAGAATTGGAAAACCCTCGTTGAAAATCAAACTGGAAAAAATCTTAAATCTCTTCGCACCGATAACGGCCTTGAGTTTTGCAACAAACAATTTGATGATCTTTGTGATAAGTTTGGTATTAAGAGGCACAAAACAACTCCCTACACCCCACAGCAAAATGGTGTTGCTGAACGAATGAATCGAACTTTACTTGAAAAAGTAAGATGCTTGCTAATTAGTTCAGGCTTACAAAAAATTTTTTGGGGTGAAGCTGTGCTAACTGCTGCGTATTTGATAAATTTATCTCCATCTGTGCCTTTACTTGGGAAGTCACCTGAAACTGTTTGGAGTGGTAAGAAGCCTGATATTTCTTTATTGCGCACTTTTGGTTGTTCTGCTTTTGTTCATCAAACTACTGATAAACTTGAACCTCGCTCCTTGAAATGTGTCTTTATTGGTTATCCTAATGGGGTCAAAGGGTATAGGCTGTGGGTTAGAAGCAAACCAGGTTTTAAAGTCATCATTAGTAGAGATGTGACGTTCAATGAAAATGAGATGCCCTGCCTATTTAAAACTGAAGTAGAACCAGAAAACTTGACCTTTAATAAGGTGGAGGATAACCAAGAAGGGGGAGAGAATGTAGTTGAGACCAATAATGATGAACAAAACTTAGAGTTAGAAGAAGATCCCTTAAGAAACTCCCTAGAGAACTATCAACTAGCCCGAGATAGGAGTAGGCGAGAACGGAAGATCCCTACTAGGTTAAATGATTTCCAAGTAGCTTTGAACATAGAAAACATAGAACCCTCGGACGTAGATGAAGCCCTTAAATCAAAAGAATGGCTTAGTGCCATGAATGAGGAGATGAAGTCTCTCAAAGACAACCATACTTGGGATCTAGTACCCAAACCTAAAAACTGCTCCCTAGTTGATTGCAAATGGATCTTTAAAATAAAGCAAGAAAACCCTTTGAAATATAAAGCCAGACTAGTAGCTAAGGGGTTCACTCAAAAAGAAGGGATAGATTACAATGAAATATTTTCGCCTGTTGTGAAATATACTACTGTTCGTATTATTCCTGCCCTTACTGCTCATTTTGATTGGGAGTTGAAACAAATGGATGTTAAAACTGCTTTCTTACATGGTGATCTTGATGAATGCATATACATGCGACAACCTGTTAGTTTTATTGAGAAAAACAAACCTGATCATGTTTGCCTTTTAAAGAAATCTTTATATGGTTTGAAACAATCACCGAGACAATGGAATAAGAAGTTTGATATGTTCATGCTCTCACTTAAGTTTAAAAGGAGTGATTATGACCATTGCCTCTATTTTAAGTTTTCTGATGAAGTACCTATTTTTCTTGTGTTATACGTCGATGACATGCTCATTACAGTCCCTGCATAAAACTCATCGAATCCTTGCAAAAGGACCTTTCCAAAAACTTTGAAATGAAAAATCTTGGTGATGCAAAGAAAATTCTTGGCATGGATATTCATAGAAATAGAAAACGTTTTTCCATCCTCTTGAATCAAAAATCTTACATTCATTCTGTTTTGAAAAGATTTTCTATGAAAAATTCAAAACCCACTTCAGTTCCCTTAGCTGCCCATTTTCAACTATCCAAAGATCAATGCCCTAAAATCACTTTCGAAAAAGACAAAATGAGTAAGATTCCTTACTCTAATGTGATTGGGTCTATAATGTTTCTCATGGTATGCACTAGACCCGATATTGCATATGCTATAAGTTGTTTGAGCAGGTACATGTCCAATCCGGGACCTCCTCATTGGGAGGCTTTAAAATGGCTCCTTAGGTACCTACGTGGTACCGATAACATAGGTATTAACTTCTCCAAATTTTCTGATTCTGTTGGCCTTATTGGTTATGTGGATTCTAATTATGCAAATGAGAGGGATAGTAGAAAGTCCACAACCTCTTACATTTTTACTTTGTGGGAATCATGCATCAGTTGGAAATCTCAACTCCAACACATTGTTGCACTTTCTACCACTGAAGCCGAATACATTGCTACTACCGAAGCTTTCAAAGAAGCTATTTGGCTCGAGGGCCTTGTAAAGGAAATTGGTTTTCTTAAAAAACGGCTTACTGTTTTTTCCGACAGTCAATCCTCTATACAACTTTGCAAAAACCCAGTTTTTCATGATAGGACCAAACACATCGATGTCAGATTCCATTTTATTCGTGATATCGTGAGTAAGGATATCATCAAATTAGAGAAGGTAAAATCTGAAGAAAACCCAGCTGATATGGGTACTAAAAGTCTTCCTGCTGAGAAATTTGTTAATTGTTTAAAGATTTTAAACTTAGCCCCAGACTAATCTTGCTTTACTTTTCTCGCAGGTACAAGGGGCGGTCCCCCAAAGGCTATGATGACAAAACCGATCCAACAACTCCTGACCTCGTTCTTGGAATAAGACTTGGTCCAAGGTGGAGTGTGTTAGTAATTCTCGGTGGCCCAAGTAATTAAAAGAGCCGGCCCACTTCGGCAGCCCAAGAACCCGACCCGGTAAACCCGACCCACGAACCCATTACTTAAATGTTTTGGCTGAACCCTAATATCACTCTTGTCTTTCTCTCTTCTCACTTGCGCCGACAGTCGTCTCCTTCTCCCCCATTTCTCTGTGATTCTGTTTCCTTCTTCCTGCCGAAATTCATGGCTCCCTTCCTTAACCAACGTGATGGTTTTAGGAAGGCGACCAAAGCTTTCCTTCTTCACTATCTCGTTCGACCCTATAAATGAAAGATGCTGTCTCCTCTTCTCTACCGAACAGAAACTACCGAAAAAGGAGTGGTGTGCTTTTCCCTTCGTGAGAACAGTAAAGCTTGAAAGTCTTTGTGACTGTGAGATAGAGAAACCGAGTGATTGGGGTGTTGTGGTCGGGTCTTGAGAGGTTCCTTGGAGTTACCGTGGGTCGGTCTCTCTCTTGGGTACGAAACTCTTGTGGCCGGTTACCCCTTACTGTTGGATCTGGTTGATCTGAGCCTATTATCTCTATCATTTTTATTTGTTACTTTATTGCTGATTTCTGTTCTCACTGTTATTATTATTCTGTAATATTCGGTCTGTAATTTATTAAGGAGTTTCGTACTCCAATCGATTGTAATAGTTAAAATAGGAGCGTCTGATATCCACCCAACACCACCTTTCCTGAATTCACAAAGACTTCACTTTTTCTAGGGTAGACAGGATGCGATGTGTATTATTTCAGTCATTTTGTCCTCAATATTCGAATTTTTAAATTTCAGGATAAAATTTTCAAAATGCATTTATACAGGACTAAAATTGTCATCCAATACTTAAAGAACTAAAATTGCAATTTCTCCGTACATATACATATGCCAACAAACATATATCTAACATAGATTAACTTTAAGTACAAAAAATTTAAAACTTATGTTTTTATACACATCTAAAATTTCCAACTCATTTAAAATGGAATAACATAAGTAAAAATAACGATTTCCGTCTCTGAAACTAGGATATCTGTCTCTATAACAAATTAGCGACGGAAACCGATCGCCGCAGTCCGTGGTTGAAAGCCCCGTGGCAAAATTATTAGCGACGGATATATTCTTTCTCTAATTCTTAGCTTCCGTCGCTGATTCTGTCGACAAACTAGAAGAAAGTTTAAGTGTAATCCGTCTCTGATTTCCGTAGGCAATCTGACTCTGATTCCATCGATAAAAAAAGAAATTGCGTCTCTAAAGGTAAAGTATTTGTTTGTTAATCCTGTCTCTAATTCCGTCTCTAAAAATGCAAAAAATATTCCGTCTCTAAAACCTTACAAATTTCCGTCTCTAATCCGTCTCTGATTCGGCCTCTAAACTTTTAAAAATTTCCGTCTCTAATCCGTCTTTAATTAGTTTTGGGTTTTTTTGGGCAAATTTTTTAATTTCTGTACCCAAATTAATATCTTGGTCATTATACCATCACATACATTCCATCAATACCAAAATTTGAATTTTCCAAACTAGAACAATAAATATTAACAAAAGATACTCATAATACAACAACACTAATATAAACTAAGTCATTAACAACCAACAGAAAAAATAAACTAATTATCTTTCCTGGAATGTTGTTGCTCCTGGAGTGCAGACCCACCAGCAAATTGATAGTTTTTGTATTCCACATCTTGAAGTAATTTTCGAACTAATTCTTGTAGGTCTGCCTCTCTCTTCCGAGCCTCTTCCTCCCTCTTTCGAGCTTCTTCAAGAGCAATTTCAAGCAATTTTCTATATTTGTCTTCTCGTCTTGAAAATTCTTCTTCCATTTTTGCAGCATTAGAGCGCATGTCCTCCACAGCTTTTGTTAACTCATTGTTTTGGTCAGATTCTTTAAGAGTAGAACTGACTGAACTTGAACTTGTAGATGAGGAGCTACATCTAAATCCATATAAGCGTCCTTTTGAAGGACCTCTAGTGATATCATACCAAGTTGAGATATCGAATGAAAACTGTGAAGAAAAATCAGTACAACCCCTGTTTGCAATGTATTCTTCTTATGCAAGTACATTAGATACAACAAAATATTTACGTAATAAAAATCTAAGAAAATTTCTCAACATATATACAAACCAATATTTAAATCCAATGACAAATTTTACTTACACTAATTCTTTTGGATTTGTTGTCCATGTTTTATTAGAAATAACATGTTTTATTACAACACATCGAGATTTATCCCCCGATACTTCTCTCCAAACATGTTTTTCTTACACAACAATACTCTCCTCCTCAGTATTATTTACGGCCTTTTCCAGTCGTCGTGGTGGTTGTTGGTAACATTGTCTCCGACAGCTCTTCATGGTTGCATTGTTTCTGACAATTCTTCAAACAGAAAGGGTCAGTGATTCCAGTGCTGGTGCAGGTTATGTAACATTGCCTCAAACAAACAACCACCAGATCGTCTGCGCCTGCTACACAAGCAATGATCACTGCCATCACCATCAACACAGACACAGCACTCATCACCCCTTTGTTATTCATTTTCTTATATATAATGTTTTTCTTCTTACAATTTATATATGTTTGTTGCATGGAGTGTGAGCGCATCCCTCGTTTATATAGATTTTTCAAGAAAATAATATAGAAAGAAATTTAGAAATCATGGGTTACCAAAGGCAAAGTTCAAGAACTCCTGATCAACCCCTTGTTACGAATTCATCTAAAACAAAATCGATTATCACCCAAACGCCTCCACATCCAACTACGGTGAATATTCATTATTCTTCAATTTTTAAAAATTTTAGATATACCACCATTCTTATATTGTTCAATTAAATTGTGCCTTTAAAAATTAACAGATAATTACAATTTCCTCTTAACTGTAAGTCATAGGACTAAGCATAGAACATAACGCCCTATGTTAGCAAAGCCAAGGAAAAAGATCTCATTTTTGGTCGACTAAAACTTTAACATTTTCGAATATTGAGGAAAAACCTCAATAAAATCCACAAATGTTTGTGTACAAACTTTTTTCTATTGTAATCTACATAAGATCCCGACTTATCACAAAATTAAATCCACCTCGAATGCATTTCTAGCTGGTATAAGCATAACTGGAATAATCAATAAAAAGAATAAAAAGAAAAAATATCCGACCCAATCGCAAATGTAAGGTCCAGGCAAGCAAATCAACACTCACCGCAAACAATAGACTACAGAAACGAAGTCACATACAAAAATACTGATACATGAATAACAAAAGAACCTGACGTAGATTTCTTAAAACCAATACAAATATGCTATCACGGCCCAAGGCATAGTTGTGAATCAGCCAAATCATTCGTTTTTCAATATATTTCAACAAAAAAATGAATATTCCAATTAGAAGAACATAGAGGTGTTCAATGAGGCATTTCAACAAACACCCTGAAACCATTCAAATTTCTTCTACAAATCATAAAAAAAATTACAACGAAGAGAAATTACCTAACATCGAAAAAAAGTTGTGTCGAAGGCGTCGAAGCCACTTGCGACAGAGAGAGTTAGAGATTGTTTTCTTCTTTCTTTTCTTCTTCGGCCGTGAAGAGAGAGAGTTAGAGGAGATACCGTGAGAGAGAGATAGAGTTAGAGGAGGGGTAGTTGATGTTGAGTTAAGAGAGAGAGAGGTTCATGACTTAAAATTAGGTAATTCTCCACATATATATATTTATATATATATATTTTTATATAATTCATATAAATTAAATAAATATCAAATATATTAGTTTCTTTATATAATTTAAATATAAATATGTTACATATAATATATAATATATATAGAATATATAATTAACACAATTAAAAAATATATATAAAAAAATTTGATTTTTCAATGTGATTCGATTCAGTGAGTCTGTAATAAAAAAAATCATACCGAACAGTTTAAAGTTATATAAAATATCAATTATTTGAAATAATGCAATTGAAATATGTAAAAATATTTTGTAGTTGAGAATGTTCACTATCTGTAGTAAATTTATATATTTATAAATGTTAGTATTATATTGATTGAACTATCATCTTATATTGTTGAACATAGGTTAATCGGACCATCAAAATTCAAATAAGACCGTTGATATGATCATACTTACTGAAAAATACTTTTGGTAAAGTTTTAGACTTATTCGATATATGGATGTCAAGATATCGTACTCAAAACATAAAAATAATCATTCAAGTCGGTGTATCGTAGAATCAGGCCATGTAATTTAAATTAAGCTGTCCGATATGAATCTGATGAACACGGTCTTATGATCTAATGGACACGGTCTTATATATAGTGATTAGAAAAAATAAATTAATTAGAATAAAAGAAACAACACCATATCTGTGATGAATATATATATATATATATTAGAAATCACATGTTTTATTACAACACATCGAGATTTATCGTATATATATATTAGAAATAACATGTTTTATTACAACACATCGAGATTTATCCCCCGATACTTCTCTCCAAACATGTTTTTCTTACACAACAATACTCTCCTCCTCAGTATTATTTACGGCCTTTTCCAGTCGTCGTGGTGGTTGTTGGTAACATTGTCTCCGACAGCTCTTCATGGTTGCATTGTTTCTGACAATTCTTCAAACAGAAAGGGTCAGTGATTCCAGTGCTGGTGCAGGTTATGTAACATTGCCTCAAACAAACAGCCACCGGATCGTCTGCGCCTGCTACACAAGCAATGATCACTGCCATCACCATCAACACAGACACAGCACTCATCACCCCTTTGTTCTTCATTTTCTTATATATAATGTTTTTCTTCTTACAATTTATATATGTTTGTTGCATGGAGTGTGAGCGCATCCCTCGTTTATATAGATTTTTCAAGAAAATAATATAGAAAGAAGTTTCGGATATTATAAGTAGATTATTTAATTTGCAATTATTAATTGCTTGAATTTTTTTATGTAATTAATAATTTTCATATTATTCATATTTTTTTCTTTGGTATTTTGTTGTATATGAAAAATCTTAGTCTAATGAGTAGTAATTAGCCATAAATTAATTATCTAATGGGTTCGATTGCTTGTAAAGAATTATTTTATTATCTATTATTTATAGGATGGGGTCTTTCGACCAAATTGTGTAGTTTTGACTCGATCATGAATTTTCAGATTTTTTAGGGTTTTTTCTTTTTTAAATTTTTGTAGAAATTTCTTATTAATTACCATTATATACCATACTATTTTTAATTTTTGACTTTATAGGAATTTCCTATTAATTACTATTCAACATACTATATATGTTTATTAATTATTAACCAAATTAAACATGTTAATAATCTAAATGTTATTATTAATTGGATAAGTTAGTAAACTGAGTAATTAAATATTACCAAGTTTAATTATCAACACCATTTAAGTCTGATATGAGGGCCAGATATGTATAAGCATGCAAATCAAGGTAAAAGGACACAAAAAGAATTACATGGATATATTTTTAATTTGGAAGTTGCAATTTGAATTTCTTTTTTATTATTTATAGGGGTAATTACACTTCCATTCCCTGAGATTTGGTGTACTTACATGTAGACCACACACAATTTTTAAAAAATTATATCTAACATCCCGAAAATTTCTTCCGACTAACTAACAAGTCTATATGTTAGTCAAAGTTCACTGCATTTGCCATATTAGCAAAAAGAAAGTGGATAAAAATCTATATTTTTTTCATGATTGAGTTATTATCGATTTATTGCAAGTCAAATAGATATTTTTATGACCAAATCATCCTTATATGTCTTCACACGTTAATGAATGTGTGGAAGTATATTTTCACCGTTAAAATGGTAGTCTGGTTGGAAAAAATGTTTTACCTCTAATAAGTCAAGCGAGAGTAAATATCAATTTTCATTCAAATTTTTTATTAATATCAACAAATTCAGTGAATTTTAACTAACGGAATGATCTATTTGTTAGACGTACTAGATATAATTTTTCAAATTACAGAAAGTTTATATATAATTACACCAAAACTCAGAAAAAGGGAATTGTGATACAAAAAATACACAAATTTAATAACAATTATAACTAAATATTAAATTAATACAAGAAAAAAAGAAAAAAACTTTCATTCCCTACATGCTGGGGAATAGCTAATATCATGCACGGGGGATAACTAATCCCTAATCTAAGGGAGTAAGTATTCCCGAACTTCTAACATATCAATAATCAAAACGAGGAATGAATTTGGAAATGTGCATTTCCTTCAAATTGCAATCCTACGTACCAATCCCACCTTTCTTGAATTCACAAAGACTTCACTTTTTCTAGGGTAGACAGGATGCGATGTGTATTATTTCAGTCATTTTGTCCTCAATATTCGAATTTTTAAATTTCAGGATAAAATTTTCAAAATGCATTTATACAGGACTAAAATTGTCATCCAATACTTACAGAACTAAAATTGCAATTTCTCCGTACATATTCATATGCCAACAAACATATATCTAACATAGATTAACTTTAAGTACAAAAAATTTAAAACTTATGTTTTTATACACATTTAAAATTTCCAACTCATTTAAAATGGAATAACATAAGTAAAAATAACGATTTCCGTCTCTGAAACTAGGATATCTGTCTCTATAACAAATTAGCGACGGAAACCGGTCGCCGCAGTCCGTGGTTGAAAGCCCCGTGGCAAAATTATTAGCGACGGATATATTCTTTCTCTAATTCTTAGCTTCCGTCGCTGATTCTGTCGACAAACTAGAAGAAAGTTTAAGTGTAATCCGTCTCTGATTTCCGTAGGCAATCTGACTCTGATTCCATCGATAAAAAAAGAAATTGCGTCTCTAAAGGTAAAGTATTTGTTTGTTAATCCTGTCTCTAATTCCGTCTCTGAAACGCAAAAAATATTCCGTCTCTAAAACCTTACAAATTTCCGTCTCTAAAACCTTACAAATTTCCGTCTCTAATCCGTCTCTGATTCGGCCTCTAAACTTTTAAAAATTTCCGTCTCTAATCCGTCTTTAATTAGTTTTGGGTTTTTTTGGGCAAATTTTTTAATTTCTGTACCCAAATTAATATCTTGGTCATTATACCATCACATACATTCCATCAATACCAAAATTTGAATTTTCCAAACTAGAACAATAAATATTAACAAAAGATACTCATAATACAACAACACTAATATAAACTAAGTCATTAACAACCAACAGAAAAAATAAACTAATTATCTTTCCTGGAATGTTGTTGCTCCTGGAGTGCAGACCCACCAGCAAATTGATAGTTTTTGTATTCCACATCTTGAAGTAATTTTCGAACTAATTCTTGTAGGTCTGCCTCTCTCTTCCGAGCCTCTTCCTCCCTCTTTCGAGCTTCTTCAAGAGCAATTTCAAGCAATTTTCTATTTTTGTCTTCTCATCTTGAAAATTCTTCTTCCATTTTTGCAGCATTAGAGCGCATGTCCTCCACAGCTTTTGTTAACTCATTGTTCTGGTCAGATTCTTTAAGAGTAGAACTGACTGAACTTGAACTTGTAGATGAGGAGCTACATCTAAATCCATATAAGCGTCCTTTTGAAGGACCTCTAGTGATATCATACCAAGTTGAGATATCGAATGAAAACTGTGAAGAAAAAACAGTACAACCCCTGTTTGCAATGTATTCTTCCTATGCAAGTACATTAGATACAACAGAATATTTACGTAATAAAAGTCTAAGAAAATTTCTCAACATATATACAAACCAATATTTAAATCCAATGACAAATTTTACTTACACTAATTCTTTTGGATTTGTTGTCCATGAACTCTCCAATTCATTTGTTCTTTCTATGGCATCTTTGAAATAATTCAAGATCAGTCACTTCTGTACCAAGTTCTTTTTCCTATAGTTTACAGAAAAATATTAATTCACATGTCAATAAATTGCGTGAATCAATTTTTTACTATGTGTAAATGCACATCACTCCGATTCAAAAATCTTGTGTTATCGCATTTAGAGCATGGACATTTGATTTGTCCATTATTTAGAAATCATGGGTTACCAAAGGCAAAGTTCAAGAACTCCTGATCAACCCCTTGTTACGAATTCATCTAAAACAAAATCGATTATCACCCAAACGCCTCCACATCCAACTACGGTGAATATTCATTATTCTTCAATTTTTAAAAATTTTAGATATACCACCATTCTTATATTGTTCAATTAAATTGCGCCTTTAAAAATTAACAGATAATTACAATTTCCTCTTAACTGTAAGTCATAGGACTAAACATAGAACATAACGCCCTATGTTAGCAAAGCCAAGGAAAAAGATCTCATTTTTGGTCGACTAAAACTTTAACATTTTCGAATATTGAGGAAAAACCTCAATAAAATCCACAAATGTTTGTGTACAAACTTTTTTCTATTGTAATCTACATAAGATCCCGACTTATCACAAAATTAAATCCACCTCGAATGCATTTCTAGCTGGTATAAGCATAACTGGAATAATCAATAAAAAGAATAAAAAGAAAAAATATCCGACCCAATTGCAAATGTAAGGTCCAGGCAAGCAAATCAACACTCACCGCAAACAATAGACTACAGAAACGAAGTCACATACAAAAATACTGATACATGAATAACAAAAGAACCTGACGTAGATTTCTTAAAACCAATATAAATACGCTATCACGGCCCAAGGCATAGTTGTGAATCAGCCAAATCATTCGTTTTTCAATATATTTCAACAAAAAAATGAATATTCCAATTAGAAGAACATAGAGGTGTTCAATGAGGCATTTCAACAAACACCCTGAAACCATTCAAATTTCTTTTACAAATCGTAAAAAAAATTACAACGAAGAGAAATTACCTAACATCGAAAAAAAGTTGTGTCGAAGGCGTCGAAGCCACTTGCGAGAGAGAGAGTTAGAGATTGTTTTCTTCTTTCTTTTCTTCTTCGGCCGTGAGAGAGAGAGTTAGAGGAGATACCGTGAGAGAGAGATAGAGTTAGAGGAGGGGTAGTTGATGTTGAGTTAAGAGAGAGAGAGGTTCATGACTTAAAATTAGGTAATTCTCCACATATATATATTTATATATATATATTTTTATATAATTCATATAAATTAAATATATATTAAATATATTAGTTTCTTTATATAATTTAAATATAAATATGTTACATATAATATATAATATATATAGAATATATAATTAACACAATTAAAAAATATATATAAAAAAATTTGATTTTTCAATGTGATTCGATTCAGTGAGTCTGTAATAAAAAAAAATCATACCGAACAGTTTAAAGTTATATAAAATATCAATTATTTGAAATAATGCAATTGAAATATGTAAAAATGTTTTGTAGCTGAGAATGTTCACTATCTGTAGTAAATTTATATATTTATAAATGTTAGTATTATATTGATTGAACTATCATCTTATATTGTTGAACATAGGTTAATCGGACCATCAAAATTCAAATAAGACCGTTGATATGATCATACTTACTGAAAAATACTTTTGGTAAAGTTTTAGACTTATTCGATATATGGATGTCAAGATATCATACTCAAAACATAAAAATAATCATTCAAGTCGGTGTATCGTAGAATCAGGCCATGTAATTTAAATTAAGCCGTCCGATATGAATCTGATGAACACGGTCTTATGATCTAATGGACACGGTCTTATATATACTGATTAGAAAAAATAAATTAATTAGAATAAAAGAAACAACACCATATCTGTGATGAATATATATATATATATATATATTAGAAATAACATGTTTTATTACAACACATCGAGATTTATCGTATATATATATTAGAAATGACATGTTTTATTACAACACATCGAGATTTATCCCCCGATACTTCTCTCCAAACATGTTTTTCTTACACAACAATACTCTCCTCCTCAGTATTATTTACGGCCTTTTCCAGTCGTCGTGGTGGTTGTTGGTAACATTGTCTCCGACAGCTCTTCATGGTTGCATTGTTTCTGACAATTCTTTAAACAGAAAGGGTCAGTGATTCCAGTGCTGGTGCAGGTTATGTAACATTGCCTCAAACAAACAGCCACCGGATCGTCTGCGCCTGCTACACAAGCAATGATCACTGCCATCACCATCAACACAGACACAGCACTCATCACCCCTTTGTTCTTCATTTTCTTATATATAATGTTTTTCTTCTTACAATTTATATATGTTTGTTGCATGGAGTGTGAGCGCATCCCTCGTTTATATAGATTTTTCAAGAAAATAATATAGAAAGAAGTTTCGGATATTATAAGTAGATTATTTAATTTGCAATTATTAATTGCTTGAATTTTTTTATGTAATTAATAATTTTCATATTATTCATGTTGTTTTCTTTGGTATTTTGTTGTATATGAAAAATCTTAGTCTAATGAGTAGTAATTAGCCATAAATTAATTATCTAATGGGTTCGATTGCTTGTAAAGAATTATTTTATTATCTATTATTTATAGGATGGGGTCTTTCGACCAAATTGTGTAGTTTTGACTCGATCATGAATTTTCAGATTTTTTAGGGTTTTTTCTTTTTTAAATTTTTGTAGAAATTTCTTATTAATTACCATTATATACCATACTATTTTTAATTTTTGACTTTATAGGAATTTCCTATTAATTACTATTCAACATACTATATATGTTTATTAATTATTAACCAAATTAAACATGTTAATAATCTAAATGTTATTATTAATTGGATAAGTTAGTAAACTGAGTAATTAAATATTACCATGTTTAATTATCAACACCATTTAAGTCTGATATGAGGGCCAGATATGTATAAGCATGCAAATCAAGGTAAAAGGACACAAAAAGAATTACATGGATATATTTTTAATTTGGAAGTTGCAATTTGAATTTCTTTTTTATTATTTATAGGGGTAATTACACTTTCATTCCCTGAGATTTGGTGTACTTACATGTAGACCACACACAATTTTTAAAAAATTATATCTAACATCCCGAAAATTTCTTCCGACTAACTAACAAGTCTATATGTTAGTCAAAGTTCACTGCATTTGCCATATTAGCAAAAAGAAAGTGGATAAAAATCTATATTTTTTTCATGATTGAGTTATTATCGATTTATTGCAAGTCAAATAGATATTTTTATGACCAAATCATCCTTATATGTCTTCACACGTTAATGAATGTGTGGAAGTATATTTTCACCGTTAAAATGGTAGTCTGGTTGGAAAAAATGTTTTACCTCTAATAAGTCAAGCGAGAGTAAATATCAATTTTCATTCAAATTTTTTATTAATATCAACAAATTCAGTGAATTTTAACTAACGGAATGATCTATTTGTTAGACGTACTAGATATAATTTTCCAAATTACAGAAAGTTTATATATAATTACACCAAAACTCAAAAAAAGGGAATTGTGATACAAAAAATACACAAATTTAATAACAATTATAACTAAATATTAAATTAATACAAGAAAAAAAGAAAAAAAACTTTCATTCCCTACATGCTGGGGAATAGCTAATATCATGCACGGGGGATAACTAATCCCTAATCTAAGGGAGTAAGTATTCCCTAACTTCTAACATACCAATAATCAAAACGAGGAATGAATTTGGAAATGTGCATTTCCTTCAAATTGCAATCCTACGTACCAATCCCACCTTTCTTGAATTCACAAAGACTTCACTTTTTCTAGGGTAGACAGGATGCGATGTGTATTATTTCAGTCATTTTGTCCTCAATATTCGAATTTTTAAATTTCAGGATAAAATTTTCAAAATGCATTTATACAGGACTAAAATTGTCATCCAATACTTACAGAACTAAAATTGCAATTTCTCCGTACATATTCATATGCCAACAAACATATATCTAACATAGATTAACTTTAAGTACAAAAAATTTAAAACTTATGTTTTTATACACATTTAAAATTTCCAACTCATTTAAAATGGAATAACATAAGTAAAAATAACGATTTCCGTCTCTGAAACTAGGATATCTGTCTCTATAACAAATTAGCGACGGAAACCGGTCGCCGCAGTCCGTGGTTGAAAGCCCCGTGGCAAAATTATTAGCGACGGATATATTCTTTCTCTAATTCTTAGCTTCCGTCGCTGATTCTGTCGACAAACTAGAAGAAAGTTTAAGTGTAATCCGTCTCTGATTTCCGTAGGCAATCTGACTCTGATTCCATCGATAAAAAAAGAAATTGCGTCTCTAAAGGTAAAGTATTTGTTTGTTAATCCTGTCTCTAATTCCGTCTCTGAAACGCAAAAAATATTCCGTCTCTAAAACCTTACAAATTTCCGTCTCTAAAACCTTACAAATTTCCGTCTCTAATCCGTCTCTGATTCGGCCTCTAAACTTTTAAAAATTTCCGTCTCTAATCCGTCTTTAATTAGTTTTGGGTTTTTTTGGGCAAATTTTTTAATTTCTGTACCCAAATTAATATCTTGGTCATTATACCATCACATACATTCCATCAATACCAAAATTTGAATTTTCCAAACTAGAACAATAAATATTAACAAAAGATACTCATAATACAACAACACTAATATAAACTAAGTCATTAACAACCAACAGAAAAAATAAACTAATTATCTTTCCTGGAATGTTGTTGCTCCTGGAGTGCAGACCCACCAGCAAATTGATAGTTTTTGTATTCCACATCTTGAAGTAATTTTCGAACTAATTCTTGTAGGTCTGCCTCTCTCTTCCGAGCCTCTTCCTCCCTCTTTCGAGCTTCTTCAAGAGCAATTTCAAGCAATTTTCTATTTTTGTCTTCTCGTCTTGAAAATTCTTCTTCCATTTTTGCAGCATTAGAGCGCATGTCCTCCACAGCTTTTGTTAACTCATTGTTCTGGTCAGATTCTTTAAGAGTAGAACTGACTGAACTTGAACTTGTAGATGAGGAGCTACATCTAAATCCATATAAGCGTCCTTTTGAAGGACCTCTAGTGATATCATACCAAGTTGAGATATCGAATGAAAACTGTGAAGAAAAATCAGTACAACCCCTGTTTGCAATGTATTCTTCCTATGCAAGTACATTAGATACAACAGAATATTTACGTAATAAAAGTCTAAGAAAATTTCTCAACATATATACAAACCAATATTTAAATCCAATGACAAATTTTACTTACACTAATTCTTTTGGATTTGTTGTCCATGA
Organism: Sesamum indicum; assembly: GCF_026168435.1. Lineage (NCBI taxonomy): Eukaryota > Viridiplantae > Streptophyta > Magnoliopsida > Lamiales > Pedaliaceae > Sesamum > Sesamum indicum. The sequence goes on from NC_142659.1 coordinate 15,094,041, forward strand.
ACTCTCCAATTCATTTGTTCTTTCTATGGCATCTTTGAAATAATTCAAGATCAGTCACTTCTGTACCAAGTTCTTTTTCCTATAGTTTACAGAAAAATATTAATTCACATGTCAATAAATTGCGTGAATCAATTTTTTACTACGTGTAAATGCACATCACTCCGATTCAAAAATCTTGTGTTATCGCATTTAGAGCATGGACATTTGATTTGTCCATTATTTAGAAATCATGGGTTACCAAAGGCAAAGTTCAAGAACTCCTGATCAACCCCTTGTTACGAATTCATCTAAAACAAAATCGATTATCACCCAAACGCCTCCACATCCAACTACGGTGAATATTCATTATTCTTCAATTTTTAAAAATTTTAGATATACCACCATTCTTATATTGTTCAATTAAATTGTGCCTTTAAAAATTAACAGATAATTACAATTTCCTCTTAACTGTAAGTCATAGGACTAAACATAGAACATAACGCCCTATGTTAGCAAAGCCAAGGAAAAAGATCTCATTTTTGGTCGACTAAAACTTTAACATTTTTGAATATTGAGGAAAAACCTCAATAAAATCCACAAATGTTTGTGTACAAACTTTTTTCTATTGTAATCTACATAAGATCCCGACTTATCACAAAATTAAATCCACCTCGAATGCATTTCTAGCTGGTATAAGCATAACTGGAATAATCAATAAAAAGAATAAAAAGAAAAAATATCCGACCCAATCGCAAATGTAAGGTCCAGGCAAGCAAATCAACACTCACCGCAAACAATAGACTACAGAAACGAAGTCACATACAAAAATACTGATACATGAATAACAAAAGAACCTGACGTAGATTTCTTAAAACCAATACAAATATGCTATCACGGCCCAAGGCATAGTTGTGAATCAGCCAAATCATTCGTTTTTCAATATATTTCAACAAAAAAATGAATATTCCAATTAGAAGAACATAGAGGTGTTCAATGAGGCATTTCAACAAACACCCTGAAACCATTCAAATTTCTTCTACAAATCGTAAAAAAAATTACAACGAAGAGAAATTACCTAACATCGAAAAAAAGTTGTGTCGAAGGCGTCGAAGCCACTTGCGAGAGAGAGAGTTAGAGATTGTTTTCTTCTTTCTTTTCTTCTTCGGCCGTGAGAGAGAGAGTTAGAGGAGATACCGTGAGAGAGAGATAGAGTTAGAGGAGGGGTAGTTGATGTTGAGTTAAGAGAGAGAGAGGTTCATGACTTAAAATTAGGTAATTCTCCACATATATATATTTATATATATATATTTTTATATAATTCATATAAATTAAATAAATATTAAATATATTAGTTTCTTTATATAATTTAAATATAAATATGTTACATATAATATATAATATATATAGAATATATAATTAACACAATTAAAAAATATATATATAAAAATTTGATTTTTCAATGTGATTCGATTCAGTGAGTCTGTAATAAAAAAAAAAATCATACCGAACAGTTTAAAGTTATATAAAATATCAATTATTTGAAATAATGCAATTGAAATATGTAAAAATGTTTTGTAGCTGAGAATGTTCACTATCTGTAGTAAATTTATATATTTATAAATGTTAGTATTATATTGATTGAACTATCATCTTATATTGTTGAACATAGGTTAATCGGACCATCAAAATTCAAATAAGACCGTTGATATGATCATACTTACTGAAAAATACTTTTGGTAAAGTTTTAGACTTATTCGATATATGGATGTCAAGATATCGTACTCAAAACATAAAAATAATCATTCAAGTCGGTGTATCGTAGAATCAGGCCATGTAATTTAAATTAAGCCGTCCGATATGAATCTGATGAACACGGTCTTATGATCTAATGGACACGGTCTTATATATAGTGATTAGAAAAAATAAATTAATTAGAATAAAAGAAACAACACCATATCTGTGATGAATATATATATATATATATATATATATATTAGAAATAACATGTTTTATTACAACATATCGAGATTTATCGTATATATATATTAGAAATAACATGTTTTATTACAACACATCGAGATTTATCCCCCCATACTTCTCTCCAAACATGTTTTTCTTACACAACAATACTCTCCTCCTCAGTATTATTTACGGCCTTTTCCAGTCGTCGTGGTGGTTGTTGGTAACATTGTCTCCGACAGCTCTTCATGGTTGCATTGTTTCTGACAATTCTTCAAACAGAAAGGGTCAGTGATTCCAGTGCTGGTGCAGGTTATGTAACATTGCCTCAAACAAACAGCCACCGGATCGTCTGCGCCTGCTACACAAGCAATGATCACTGCCATCACCATCAACACAGACACAGCACTCATCACCCCTTTGTTCTTCATTTTCTTATATATAATGTTTTTCTTCTTACAATTTATATATGTTTGTTGCATGGAGTGTGAGCGCATCCCTCGTTTATATAGATTTTTCAAGAAAATAATATAGAAAGAAGTTTCGGATATTATAAGTAGATTATTTAATTTGCAATTATTAATTGCTTGAATTTTTTTATGTAATTAATAATTTTCATATTATTCATATTGTTTTCTTTGGTATTTTGTTGTATATGAAAAATCTTAGTCTAATGAGTAGTAATTAGCCATAAATTAATTATCTAATGGGTTCGATTGCTTGTAAAGAATTATTTTATTATCTATTATTTATAGGATGGGGTCTTTCGACCAAATTGTGTAGTTTTGACTCGATCATGAATTTTCAGATTTTTTAGGGTTTTTTCTTTTTTAAATTTTTGCAGAAATTTCTTATTAATTACCATTATATACCATACTATTTTTAATTTTTGACTTTATAGGAATTTCCTATTAATTACTATTCAACATACTATATATGTTTATTAATTATTAACCAAATTAAACATGTTAATAATCTAAATGTTATTATTAATTGGATAAGTTAGTAAACTGAGTAATTAAATATTACCAAGTTTAATTATCAACACCATTTAAGTCTGATATGAGGGCCAGATATGTATAAGCATGCAAATCAAGGTAAAAGGACACAAAAAGAATTACATGGATATATTTTTAATTTGGAAGTTGCAATTTGAATTTCTTTTTTATTATTTATAGGGGTAATTACACTTCCATTCCCTGAGATTTGGTGTACTTACATGTAGACCACACACAATTTTTAAAAAATTATATCTAACATCCCGAAGATTTCTTCCGACTAACTAACAAGTCTATATGTTAGTCAAAGTTCACTGCATTTGCCATATTAGCAAAAAGAAAGTGGATAAAAATCTATATTTTTTTCATGATTGAGTTATTATCGATTTATTGCAAGTCAAATAGATATTTTTATGACCAAATCATCCTTATATGTCTTCACACGTTAATGAATGTGTGGAAGTATATTTTCACCGTTAAAATGGTAGTCTGGTTGGAAAAAATGTTTTACCTCTAATAAGTCAAGCGAGAGTAAATATCAATTTTCATTCAAATTTTTTATTAATATCAACAAATTCAATGAATTTTAACTAACGGAATGATCTATTTGTTAGACGTACTAGATATAATTTTCCAAATTACAGAAAGTTTATATATAATTACACCAAAACTCAGAAAAAGGGAATTGTGATACAAAAAATACACAAATTTAATAACAATTATAACTAAATATTAAATTAATACAAGAAAAAAAGAAAAAAACTTTCATTCCCTACATGCTGGGGAATAGCTAATATCATGCACGGGAGATAACTAATCCCTAATCTAAGGGAGTAAGTATTCCCTAACTTCTAACATACCAATAATCAAAACGAGGAATGAATTTGGAAATGTGCATTTCCTTCAAATTGCAATCTACGTACCAATCCCACCTTTCTTGAATTCACAAAGACTTCACTTTTTCTAGGGTAGACAGGATGCGATGTGTATTATTTCAGTCATTTTGTCCTCAATATTCGAATTTTTAAATTTCAGGATAAAATTTTCAAAATGCATTTATACAGGACTAAAATTGTCATCCAATACTTACAGAACTAAAATTGCAATTTCTTCGTACATATTCATATGCCAACAAGCATATATCTAACATAGATTAACTTTAAGTACAAAAAATTTAAAACTTATGTTTTTATACACATCTAAAATTTCCAACTCATTTAAAATGGAATAACATAAGTAAAAATAACGATTTCCGTCTCTGAAACTAGGATATCTGTCTCTATAACAAATTAGCGACGGAAACCGATCGCCGCAGTCCGTGGTTGAAAGCCCCGTGGCAAAATTATTAGCGACGGATATATTCTTTCTCTAATTCTTAGCTTCCGTCGCTGATTCTGTCGACAAACTAGAAGAAAGTTTAAGTGTAATCCGTCTCTGATTTCCGTAGGCAATCTGACTCTGATTCCATCGATAAAAAAAGAAATTGCGTCTCTAAAGGTAAAGTATTTGTTTGTTAATCCTGTCTCTAATTCCGTCTCTGAAACGCAAAAAATATTCCGTCTCTAAAACCTTACAAATTTCCGTCTCTAATCCGTCTCTGATTCGGCCTCTAAACTTTTAAAAATTTCCGTCTCTAATCCGTCTTTAATTAGTTTTGGGTTTTTTGGGCAAATTTTTTAATTTCTGTACCCAAATTAATATCTTGGTCATTATACCATCACATACATTCCATCAATACCAAAATTTGAATTTTCCAAACTAGAACAATAAATATTAACAAAAGATACTCATAATACAACAACACTAATATAAACTAAGTCATTAACAACCAACAGAAAAAATAAACTAATTATCTTTCCTGGAATGTTGTTGCTCCTGGAGTGCAGACCCACCAGCAAATTGATAGTTTTTGTATTCCACATCTTGAAGTAATTTTCGAACTAATTCTTGTAGGTCTGCCTCTCTCTTCCGAGCCTCTTCCTCCCTCTTTCGAGCTTCTTCAAGAGCAATTTCAAGCAATTTTCTATTTTTGTCTTCTCGTCTTGAAAATTCTTCTTCCATTTTTGCAGCATTAGAGCGCATGTCCTCCACAGCTTTTGTTAACTCATTGTTCTGGTCAGATTCTTTAAGAGTAGAACTGACTGAACTTGAACTTGTAGATGAGGAGCTACATCTAAATCCATATAAGCGTCCTTTTGAAGGACCTCTAGTGATATCATACCAAGTTGAGATATCGAATGAAAACTGTGAAGAAAAATCAGTACAACCCCTGTTTGCAATGTATTCTTCCTATGCAAGTACATTAGATACAACAGAATATTTACGTAATAAAAGTCTAAGAAAATTTCTCAACATATATACAAACCAATATTTAAATCCAATGACAAATTTTACTTACACTAATTCTTTTGGATTTGTTGTCCATGAACTCTCCAATTCATTTGTTCTTTCTATGGCATCTTTGAAATAATTCAAGATCAGTCACTTCTGTACCAAGTTCTTTTTCCTATAGTTTACAGAAAAATATTAATTCACATGTCAATAAATTGCGTGAATCAATTTTTTACTATGTGTAAATGCACATCACTCCGATTCAAAAATCTTGTGTTATCGCATTTAGAGCATGGACATTTGATTTGTCCATTATTTAGAAATCATGGGTTATCAAAGGCAAAGTTCAAGAACTCCTGATCAACCCCTTGTTACGAATTCATCTAAAACAAAATCGATTATCACCCAAACGCCTCCACATCCAACTACGGTGAATATTCATTATTCTTCAATTTTTTTAAAAATTTTAGATATACCACCATTCTTATATTGTTCAATTAAATTGTGCCTTTAAAAATTAACAGATAATTACAATTTCCTCTTAACTGTAAGTCATAGGACTAAACATAGAACATAACGCCCTATGTTAGCAAAGCCAAGGAAAAAGATCTCATTTTTGGTCGACTAAAACTTTAACATTTTCGAATATTGAGGAAAAACCTCAATAAAATCCACAAATGTTTGTGTACAAACTTTTTTCTATTGTAATCTACATAAGATCCCGACTTATCACAAAATTAAATCCACCTCGAATGCATTTCTAGCTGGTATAAGCATAACTGGAATAATCAATAAAAAGAATAAAAAGAAAAAATATCCGACCCAATCGCAAATGTAAGGTCCAGGCAAGCAAATCAACACTCACCGCAAACAATAGACTACAGAAACGAAGTCACATACAAAAATACTGATACATGAATAACAAAAGAACCTGACGTAGATTTCTTAAAACCAATACAAATATGCTATCACGGCCCAAGGCATAGTTGTGAATCAGCCAAATCATTCGTTTTTCAATATAGTTCAACAAAAAAATGAATATTCCAATTAGAAGAACATAGAGGTGTTCAATGAGGCATTTCAACAAACACCCTGAAACCATTCAAATTTCTTCTACAAATCGTAAAAAAAATTACAACGAAGAGAAATTACCTAACATCGAAAAAAAGTTGTGTCGAAGGCGTCGAAGCCACTTGCGAGAGAGAGAGTTAGAGATTGTTTTCTTCTTTCTTTTCTTCTTCGGCCGTGAGAGAGAGAGTTAGAGGAGATACCGTGAGAGAGAGATAGAGTTAGAGGAGGGGTAGTTGATGTTGAGTTAAGAGAGAGAGAGTGTCAAATTCTCTATCAACAACAGATGAATACACAAGCAAAGCCATTTTCTGAAGAATATGTGTATTCACAAAAATCTGTTTTTTTTAGAAGGAATGGAGTAGCTGGGTTTAAATAACAGAGAAGAAACAGAGAAAATATCCTAACAAACTAACAGCAATGCCATGTGAGCAGCTAACTAAAAGACAAAATTGTAAAACAAAATGAGCTAAGTAAAATGGTGTAAAAGCGGAAATAAAAAAACACGACTACATTAGAGAGAAGAGAAGCAACACATGAATCAGCAATTCTCCTCTGTAGATTGACAATCTTAACAGCCCCCCTCAAGTTGGACTTGAAGAGAAGTCAACCAAGCCCAACTTGGAGAGATGAACAGTGAGAGCAGGGCGAGCTAAAACTTTGGTGAAGCAATCAGCGAGTTGTAGCTTGCTTGGAACATGGGAAGGAAGAACGAACCCATCTTTGTACTTGTCACGAACTAAGTGACAATCGATCTCCAAGTGCTTCGTGCGTTCGTGAAATACGGGGTTGGCGACAATGTGGACAGCGGCTTGGTTGTCGCAATAGAGAGGAATCGGAGTCTGAATTGGAACCTGAAAATCCTTAAGAAGATATGAAATCCACTGTAATTCGCAGACGGTCGCAGCAAGACTCCTATATTCAGCTTCTGCTGTGGAGCGGGAGACGGTAGGTTGCTTTTTAGTCTTCCACGAAATCAAGGCCGAACCCAAAAATATACAATAACCTGTGAGCGAACGTCGACTATCAGGGCAGCTAGCCCAATCAGCATCGCAATATCCAGTCAAAGAAAAGGAATTATGGGCAGGAAAAAAGAGACCTTTTGTAGAAGTCCCCTTGAGATATTTAACCAAGTGTAGAGCAGCAGCAAGATGTTCCTTGCAAGGACGATGAACAAACTGGCTCAGTTGCTGCGCCCCGTAAGAAACATCCGGGCGAGTAAATCCCAGGTATAAGAGCCTTCCAATTAAACGTCGATATGATTCTGGATCCTCCAAAACAGTTCCACAAGAACTTAATTTCAAACCTAAAGGCAGCGGAGTGTGCACAGGATTGGCGTTGTCAAGGCCAGAATCATGGATGATATCTTTGATGTACTTCTGCTGAGTGACTGAAGTACCTTCGGAAGAACGAGCAATTTCTAGACCGAGGAAGTATTTGGCATGCCCCAAATCCTTGATAGTGAAAAGACCATGCAAATAATCCTTTACAGGTTGAATGAGAGCTTCTGCAGAACTGGAGATTAGTACATCATCAACATAAACAAGGAGAAAAATCACCTCAGATTCAATAGACTTTGAAAATAAGCAGTGATCATTATGTGACTGCACAAAGCCGTAAGCAAGCAACTTGGTGGTGAATTCATGGTTCCATTGGCGAGAAGCCTGCTTTAGTCCGTACAACGAACGTTTGAGTTTGCATACTTGGCCTTGAGGTACGGAATAACCATCAGGAGGAAGCATGTAAATATCCTCATTCAAATATCCGTGCAGAAAAGCATTGTTAATATCGATTTGATGTAATGCCCATCCAAAACTAGAAGCAATAGCCAAGAAAAGACGTACGGTGACGGCTTTAGCCACAGGAGAAAAACTTTCAAGATAATCAATACCTTCGATTTGGTTATACCCCTTTGCAACAAGTCGTGCTTTGTACTTATCCACCGAACCATCGGGTTTTAGCTTCACCTTGTATACCCACTTGCATCCTATTGCCCGTTTGTCAGAGGGAAGAGTAGTGACTTCCCAGGTATCATTTTCCTCCAAAGCAGTAATTTCCGCATCCATCGCTTGTTGCCATTCAAGAATGTCCTTGGCTTGTGCATATGTCCTTGGTTCCTGCACTATAGACAAAGCAGCCAAGAAACTCAAATGTGATGATGCAACAGAAAATGAAGGGGTTTGGCAATCTATGTAGGAATGGCAAACAAAATCCTTCAACCAACTTGGTTTATGAGAAGGCCTTGTTGATCTACGAGGTAAGGATGGGGGGGAGACAGCGAGACTAGGATGTGTATCAGCTGTAGAATTATCAGATGCAGAGGATGGAAAAGAAGTGGACAAGTTTTCAGAAGTAGTAGATGAGATTGCAGTAGATAAAGGTGCAGAGTTGATGGGTTCACAGTCAACATTTATAGGTAAAGGAACAGGGCAATGCTCACTTTCTATTGTACAATTCTTATAGGGAAACACATTTTCATGAAAAATAACATCTCTCGAAATGAGAACAGACCTTTGCTCAATGTCATATAGTTTATATGCCTTTTGACCGTGGACATAACCTATAAACACACACCTAGTAGCTCTAGGTTCAAATTTTGATTTGTGTGGCTGCACATTTGCTGCATAGCACAGGCAGCCGAAAGTTTTAAGAGGCTGATATGAAGGACTTGTTTTATACAAGAGTTCATAGGGTGATTTCCAATTGAGAGTTGGGGAAGGCAAACGATTAATGATAAAGGTGGCAGCGAGAATGGACTCTGCCCAGAAATGTTTTGGAAGATGAGATTCAAACATCAAAGCTCTAGCGACTTGGAGTAAGTGTTTGTGCTTTCGTTCTACGACCCCATTCTGTTGCGGTGTATAGACACATGATTTTTGGTGTATGATACCATGATTTTTTATTAGCTCTTGACAAGAGGATGCAAGAAATTCTGGACCATTATCAGTCCTTAGACTTCTAACTTGTAATCCGAATTGAGTTTGGACTTGCTTGATGAATGATGACAAGAGAGATGTTGTTTGAGATTTGTATCGCATAAGGTATGTCCAAGTGGCTCTAGAATAGTCATCAACAAGTGTGAGAACATAATGACATCCTCCAATGGAGGGTTGTTTGTAGGGACCCCATATATCAACGTGAACTAATTCAAAAAGAATTGAAGATGTGGATGTACTTGAGGGAAATGGTGTTCTAGCTTGCTTAGCAAGTGGACAGACATGACAGACAGGTGGTTCAATGCTTTTATTTAGATTCAAGCTAGAAATATGACTGAGTACATTAGCAGAGGGATGTCCAAGCCTCTTGTGCCACAATTCATATGCATCATGTACATGGGAAAGGAGCAACGATTCAGATACAGAGTTCGAATAAGATGCCTTGTTCATAGGTGAAAAAGAAAGTGTGTCCAGATAGTAAAGTTTTCCTATTTGCTTGCCTATAGCTAAGACTTTCTCAGTCCTCCGGTCCTGCAGCAAGCAAAGATTATTAGAGAAAGAAAAACGAATAGGTAAGGCTTGGCAGAGTTGAGAGACAGATAGCAGATTATGTTGAAAACTAGGAATGTGAAGAACATGTTCAAGGATGATATTGTGTGACAGTTTTACAGTTCCTGTATGTGTAGCATCAGTGGTATTTCCATCAGGCAAAGAGATGATAGGAGTAGGGTGAATGGGAGCTAAGGAATCAAGTAATGTAGCATCACCACACATGTGTCTCGTAGCTCCAGTATCTATAATCCATGAACCTGAAACATGCTTATTAGAAGTTGTATTTGAAGCCATACCTGCAGCCTCATCAAACTGTGCATAATGCACTTTCACAGGATCACTTGCAGCTTTGTTCTGAACCAGTTTAAGCGCTTCTATGAAATCTGAAATGAGTGAGGTGTTTTTCATACCTGCAGCTTTTTCAATAGCTACATATGCTTTCCCTTCATTACTGCCCTTTTTTCTTTTGTCAGACAATTCTCTATACCATTCAGGAATGCCGTGGATCTTGAAACATGTGTCCTTGTCATGTCCCATCTTGCCACAACTCTCACAGGTTAAATGTCTCTTATCAGTAACTTTCTTCTTCCCAAAGGTTTTATAAACATAGCTGCGATCATGTTCCACATTTCTCACATACATTGCTGTATTAACCCCTGTGTCCATAGACTCTAAGTGTATCTGTCTCTGCCTTTCGACTCGCATAACCATGGAGTATGCTTTATCTACATGAGGCAAAGGTTCCATCACCAATATTTGACTGCGCACTCCATCAAAGGAGTCATTTAACCCCATAAGAAATTGGATTAAATGACCTGCCTCAGTCTGCACTATGTTTCTATCGTTGCTACCACACATACATAGTCCACAAGTGCATGAAGTAGTAGGTATTAGACAGCGTATTTCATCCCATAGTTGTTTCAGTTTAGTGTAATATGTCGCCACACTCATATTTCCTTGTGTCATGGAATTGATTTCTCTCTGTATTTGATACAACAATGGACCGTTAGACTCACCGTATCGTGCTTCGAGCTCCAGCCATAAAGCTCTTGCTGAAGACGTATATAGGTAGGCATTGACTATCTCCTTAGATATAGTGTTTAGTATCCAGGTTAGAACCATGTAATCTGTTGTCCTCCATTGCCGCATCTCCTCAGTACCCTCTCGTGGTTGCACACAGGTTCCATCGATAAAGCTCAACTTGTCTCTGCCGCCTAACGCTATGCGTATCGCTCTGCTCCAGGCTAGCCAGTTGTTCCCATTCAGAGGCGCAGAGATGATAGGCAAAGGAGAGTACTCCAAATGAAGCAGCTTCGCATGGTTCTGTTCACCTCCAGATCTCATGTCTGCTGGTGTTGATTCTACCGTTCCTCCTCGTAAATCAGCCATCATCTATTTTAGGTTTGTATAATGTTTTTCACCAATAGAGATATACAGAGACCATCAGCAACCTGGCTCTGATACCATGTCAAATTCTCTATCAACAACAGATGAATACACAAGCAAAGCCATTTTCTGAAGAATATGTGTATTCACAAAAATCTGTTTTTTTAGAAGGAATGGAGTAGCTGGGTTTAAATAACAGAGAAGAAACAGAGAAAATATCCTAACAAACTAACAGCAATGCCATGTGAGCAGCTAACTAAAAGACAAAATTGTAAAACAAAATGAGCTAAGTAAAATGGTGTAAAAGCGGAAATAAAAAAACACGACTACATTAGAGAGAAGAGAAGCAACACATGAATCAGCAATTCTCCTCTGTAGATTGACAATCTTAACAGAGAGGTTCATGACTTAAAATTAGGTAATTCTCCACATATATATATTTATATATATATATATTTTTATATAATTCATATAAATTAAATAAATATTAAATATATTAGTTTCTTTATATAATTTAAATATAAATATGTTACATATAATATATAATATATATAGAATATATAATTAACACAATTAAAAAATATATATATAAAAATTTGATTTTTCAATGTGATTCGATTCAGTGAGTCTGTAATAAAAAAAAAATCATACCGAACAGTTTAAAGTTATATAAAATATCAATTATTTGAAATAATGCAATTGAAATATGTAAAAATGTTTTGTAGCTGAGAATGTTCACTATCTGTAGTAAATTTATATATTTATAAATGTTAGTATTATATTGATTGAACTATCATCTTATATTGTTGAACATAGGTTAATCGGACCATCAAAATTCAAATAAGACCGTTGATATGATCATACTTACTGAAAAATACTTTTGGTAAAGTTTTAGACTTATTCGATATATGGATGTCAAGATATCGTACTCAAAACATAAAAATAATCATTCAAGTCGGTGTATCGTAGAATCAGGCCATGTAATTTAAATTAAGCCGTCCGATATGAATCTGATGAACACGGTCTTATGATCTAATGGACACGGTCTAATATATAGTGATTAGAAAAAATAAATTAATTAGAATAAAAGAAACAACACCATATCTGTGATGAATATATATATATATATATATATTAGAAATAACATGTTTTATTACAACATATCGAGATTTATCGTATATATATATTAGAAATAACATGTTTTATTACAACACATCGAGATTTATCCCCCCATACTTCTCTCCAAACATGTTTTTCTTACACAACAATACTCTCCTCCTCAGTATTATTTACGGCCTTTTCCAGTCGTCGTGGTGGTTGTTGGTAACATTGTCTCCGACAGCTCTTCATGGTTGCATTGTTTCTGACAATTCTTCAAACAGAAAGGGTCAGTGATTCCAGTGCTGGTGCAGGTTATGTAACATTGCCTCAAACAAACAGCCACCGGATCGTCTGCGCCTGCTACACAAGCAATGATCACTGCCATCACCATCAACACAGACACAGCACTCATCACCCCTTTGTTCTTCATTTTCTTATATATAATGTTTTTCTTCTTACAATTTATATATGTTTGTTGCATGGAGTGTGAGCGCATCCCTCGTTTATATAGATTTTTCAAGAAAATAATATAGAAAGAAGTTTCGGATATTATAAGTAGATTATTTAATTTGCAATTATTAATTGCTTGAATTTTTTTATGTAATTAATAATTTTCATATTATTCATATTGTTTTCTTTGGTATTTTGTTGTATATGAAAAATCTTAGTCTAATGAGTAGTAATTAGCCATAAATTAATTATCTAATGGGTTCGATTGCTTGTAAAGAATTATTTTATTATCTATTATTTATAGGATGGGGTCTTTCGACCAAATTGTGTAGTTTTGACTCGATCATGAATTTTCAGATTTTTTAGGGTTTTTTCTTTTTTAAATTTTTGCAGAAATTTCTTATTAATTACCATTATATACCATACTATTTTTAATTTTTGACTTTATAGGAATTTCCTATTAATTACTATTCAACATACTATATATGTTTATTAATTATTAACCAAATTAAACATGTTAATAATCTAAATGTTATTATTAATTGGATAAGTTAGTAAACTGAGTAATTAAATATTACCAAGTTTAATTATCAACACCATTTAAGTCTGATATGAGGGCCAGATATGTATAAGCATGCAAATCAAGGTAAAAGGACACAAAAAGAATTACATGGATATATTTTTAATTTGGAAGTTGCAATTTGAATTTCTTTTTTATTATTTATAGGGGTAATTACACTTCCATTCCCTGAGATTTGGTGTACTTACATGTAGACCACACACAATTTTTAAAAAATTATATCTAACATCCCGAAGATTTCTTCCGACTAACTAACAAGTCTATATGTTAGTCAAAGTTCACTGCATTTGCCATATTAGCAAAAAGAAAGTGGATAAAAATCTATATTTTTTTCATGATTGAGTTATTATCGATTTATTGCAAGTCAAATAGGTATTTTTATGACCAAATCATCCTTATATGTCTTCACACGTTAATGAATGTGTGGAAGTATATTTTCACCGTTAAAATGGTAGTCTGGTTGGAAAAAATGTTTTACCTCTAATAAGTCAAGCGAGAATAAATATCAATTTTCATTCAAATTTTTTATTAATATCAACAAATTCAGTGAATTTTAACTAACGGAATAATCTATTTGTTAGACGTACTAGATATAATTTTCCAAATTACAGAAAGTTTATATATAATTACACCAAAACTCAGAAAAAGGGAATTGTGATACAAAAAATACACAAATTTAATAACAATTATAACTAAATATTAAATTAATACAAGAAAAAAAGAAAAAAACTTTCATTCCCTACATGCTGGGGAATAGCTAATATCATGCACGGGGGATAACTAATCCCTAATCTAAGGGAGTAAGTATTCCCTAACTTCTAACATACCAATAATCAAAACGAGGAATGAATTTGGAAATGTGCATTTCCTTCAAATTGCAATCCTACGTACCAATCCCACCTTTCTTGAATTCACAAAGACTTCACTTTTTCTAGGGTAGACAGGATGCGATGTGTATTATTTCAGTCATTTTGTCCTCAATATTCGAATTTTTAAATTTCAGGATAAAATTTTCAAAATGCATTTATACAGGACTAAAATTGTCATCCAATACTTACAGAACTAAAATTGCAATTTCTTCGTACATATTCATATGCCAACAAGCATATATCTAACATAGATTAACTTTAAGTACAAAAAATTTAAAACTTATGTTTTTATACACATCTAAAATTTCCAACTCATTTAAAATGGAATAACATAAGTAAAAATAACGATTTCCGTCTCTGAAACTAGGATATCTGTCTCTATAACAAATTAGCGACGGAAACCGGTCGCCGCAGTCCGTGGTTGAAAGCCCCGTGGCAAAATTATTAGCGACGGATATATTCTTTCTCTAATTCTTAGCTTCCGTCGCTGATTCTGTCGACAAACTAGAAGAAAGTTTAAGTGTAATCCGTCTCTGATTTCCGTAGGCAATCTGACTCTGATTCCATCGATAAAAAAAGAAATTGCGTCTCTAAAGGTAAAGTATTTGTTTGTTAATCCTGTCTCTAATTCCGTCTCTGAAACGCAAAAAATATTCCGTCTCTAAAACCTTACAAATTTCCGTCTCTAATCCGTCTCTGATTCGGCCTCTAAACTTTTAAAAATTTCCGTCTCTAATCCGTCTTTAATTAGTTTTGGGTTTTTTTGGGCAAATTTTTTAATTTCTGTACCCAAATTAATATCTTGGTCATTATACCATCACATACATTCCATCAATACCAAAATTTGAATTTTCCAAACTAGAACAATAAATATTAACAAAAGATACTCATAATACAACAACACTAATATAAACTAAGTCATTAACAACCAACAGAAAAAATAAACTAATTATCTTTCCTGGAATGTTGTTGCTCCTGGAGTGCAGACCCACCAGCAAATTGATAGTTTTTGTATTCCACATCTTGAAGTAATTTTCGAACTAATTCTTGTAGGTCTGTCTCTCTCTTCCGAGCCTCTTCCTCCCTCTTTCGAGCTTCTTCAAGAGCAATTTCAAGCAATTTTCTATTTTTGTCTTCTCGTCTTGAAAATTCTTCTTCCATTTTTGCAGCATTAGAGCGCATGTCCTCCACAGCTTTTGTTAACTCATTGTTCTGGTCAGATTCTTTAAGAGTAGAACTGACTGAACTTGAACTTGTAGATGAGGAGCTACATCTAAATCCATATAAGCGTCCTTTTGAAGGACCTCTAGTGATATCATACCAAGTTGAGATATCGAATGAAAACTGTGAAGAAAAATCAGTACAACCCCTGTTTGCAATGTATTCTTCCTATGCAAGTACATTAGATACAACAGAATATTTACGTAATAAAAGTCTAAGAAAATTTCTCAACATATATACAAACCAATATTTAAATCCAATGACAAATTTTACTTACACTAATTCTTTTGGATTTGTTGTCCATGAACTCTCCAATTCATTTGTTCTTTCTATGGCATCTTTGAAATAATTCAAGATCAGTCACTTCTGTACCAAGTTCTTTTTCCTATAGTTTACAGAAAAATATTAATTCACATGTCAATAAATTGCGTGAATCAATTTTTTACTATGTGTAAATGCACATCACTCCGATTCAAAAATCTTGTGTTATCGCATTTAGAGCATGGACATTTGATTTGTCCATTATTTAGAAATCATGGGTTACCAAAGGCAAAGTTCAAGAACTCCTGATCAACCCCTTGTTACGAATTCATCTAAAACAAAATCGATTATCACCCAAACGCCTCCACATCCAACTACGGTGAATATTCATTATTCTTCAATTTTTAAAAATTTTAGATATACCACCATTCTTATATTGTTCAATTAAATTGCGCCTTTAAAAATTAACAGATAATTACAATTTCCTCTTAACTGTAAGTCATAGGACTAAACATAGAACATAACGCCCTATGTTAGCAAAGCCAAGGAAAAAGATCTCATTTTTGGTCGACTAAAACTTTAACATTTTCGAATATTGAGGAAAAACCTCAATAAAATCCACAAATGTTTGTGTACAAACTTTTTTCTATTGTAATCTACATAAGATCCCGACTTATCACAAAATTAAATCCACCTCGAATGCATTTCTAGCTGGTATAAGCATAACTGGAATAATCAATAAAAAGAATAAAAAGAAAAAATATCCGACCCAATCGCAAATGTAAGGTCCAGGCAAGCAAATCAACACTCACCGCAAACAATAGACTACAGAAACGAAGTCACATACAAAACTACTGATACATGAATAACAAAAGAACCTGACGTAGATTTCTTAAAACCAATACAAATATGCTATCACGGCCCAAGGCATAGTTGTGAATCAGCCAAATCATTCGTTTTTCAATATATTTCAACAAAAAAATGAATATTCCAATTAGAAGAACATAGAGGTGTTCAATGAGGCATTTCAACAAACACCCAGAAACCATTCAAATTTCTTCTACAAATCGTAAAAAAAATTACAACGAAGAGAAATTACCTAACATCGAAAAAAAGTTGTGTCGAAGGCGTCGAAGCCACTTGCGAGAGAGAGAGTTAGAGATTGTTTTCTTCTTTCTTTTCTTCTTCGGCCGTGAGAGAGAGAGTTAGAGGAGATACCGTGAGAGAGAGATAGAGTTAGAGGAGGGGTAGTTGATGTTGAGTTAAGAGAGAGAGAGGTTCATGACTTAAAATTAGGTAATTCTCCACATATATATATTTTTATATATATATTTTTATATAATTCATATAAATTAAATATATATTAAATATATTAGTTTCTTTATATAATTTAAATATAAATATGTTACATATAATATATAATATATATAGAATATATAATTAACACAATTAAAAAATATATATAAAAAAATTTGATTTTTCAATGTGATTCGATTCAGTGAGTCTGTAATAAAAAAAAATCATACCGAACAGTTTAAAGTTATATAAAATATCAATTATTTGAAATAATGCAATTGAAATATGTAAAAATGTTTTGTAGCTGAGAATGTTCACTATCTGTAGTATATTTATATATTTATAAATGTTAGTATTATATTGATTGAACTATCATCTTATATTGTTGAACATAGGTTAATCGGACCATCAAAATTCAAATAAGACCGTTGATATGATCATACTTACTGAAAAATACTTTTGGTAAAGTTTTAGACTTATTCGATATATTGATGTCAAGATATCATACTCAAAACATAAAAATAATCATTCAAGTCGGTGTATCGTAGAATCAGGCCATGTAATTTAAATTAAGCCGTCCGATATGAATCTGATGAACACGGTCTTATGATCTAATGGACACGGTCTTATATATAGTGATTAAAAAAAATAAATTAATTAGAATAAAAGAAACAACACCATATCTGTGATGAATATATATATATATATATTAGAAATAACATGTTTTATTACAACACATCGAGATTTATCGTATATATATATTAGAAATAACATGTTTAATTACAACACATCGAGATTTATCCCCCGATACTTCTCTCCAAACATGTTTTTCTTACACAACAATACTCTCCTCCTCAGTATTATTTACGGCCTTTTCCAGTCGTCGTGGTGGTTGTTGGTAACATTGTCTCCAACAGCTCTTCATGGTTGCATTGTTTCTGACAATTCTTCTAACAGAAAGGGTCAGTGATTCCAGTGCTGGTGCAGGTTATGTAACATTGCCTCAAACAAACAGCCACCGGATCGTCTGCGCCTGCTACACAAGCAATGATCACTGCCATCACCATCAACACAGACACAGCACTCATCACCCCTTTGTTCTTCATTTTCTTATATATAATGTTTTTCTTCTTACAATTTATATATGTTTGTTGCATGGAGTGTGAGCGCATCCCTCGTTTATATAGATTTTTCAAGAAAATAATATAGAAAGAAGTTTCGGATATTATAAGTAGATTATTTAATTTGCAATTATTAATTGCTTGAATTTTTTTATGTAATTAATAATTTTCATATTATTCATATTGTTTTCTTTGGTATTTTGTTGTATATGAAAAATCTTAGTCTAATGAGTAGTAATTAGCCATAAATTAATTATCTAATGGGTTCGATTGCTTGTAAAGAATTATTTTATTATCTATTATTTATAGGATGGGGTCTTTCGACCAAATTGTGTAGTTTTGACTCGATCATGAATTTTCAGATTTTTTAGGGTTTTTTCTTTTTTAAATTTTTGTAGAAATTTCTTATTAATTACCATTATATACCATACTATTTTTAATTTTTGACTTTATAGGAATTTCCTATTAATTACTATTCAACATACTATATATGTTTATTAATTATTAACCAAATTAAACATGTTAATAATCTAAATGTTATTATTAATTGGATAAGTTAGTAAACTGAGTAATTAAATATTACCAAGTTTAATTATCAACACCATTTAAGTCTGATATGAGGGCCAGATATGTATAAGCATGCAAATCAAGGTAAAAGGACACAAAAAGAATTACATGGATATATTTTTAATTTGGAAGTTGCAATTTGAATTTCTTTTTTATTATTTATAGGGGTAATTACACTTCCATTCCCTGAGATTTGGTGTACTTACATGTAGACCACACACAATTTTTAAAAAATTATATCTAACATCCCGAAAATTTCTTCCGACTAACTAACAAGTCTATATGTTAGTCAAAGTTCACTGCATTTGCCATATTAGCAAAAAGAAAGTGGATAAAAATCTATATTTTTTTCATGATTGAGTTATTATCGATTTATTGCAAGTCAAATAGATATTTTTATGACCAAATCATCCTTATATGTCTTCACACGTTAATGAATGTGTGGAAGTATATTTTCACCGTTAAAATGGTAGTCTGGTTGGAAAAAATGTTTTACCTCTAATAAGTCAAGCGAGAGTAAATATCAATTTTCATTCAAATTTTTTATTAATATCAACAAATTCAGTGAATTTTAACTAACGGAATGATCTATTTGTTAGACGTACTAGATATAATTTTTCAAATTACAGAAAGTTTATATATAATTACACCAAAACTCAGAAAAAGGGAATTGTGATACAAAAAATACACAAATTTAATAACAATTATAACTAAGTATTAAATTAATACAAGAAAAAAAGAAAAAAACTTTCATTCCCTACATGCTGGGGAATAGCTAATATCATGCACGGGGGATAACTAATCCCTAATCTAAGGGAGTAAGTATTCCCTAACTTCTAACATACCAATAATCAAAACGAGGAATAAATTTGGAAATGTGCATTTCCTTCAAATTGCAATCCTACGTACCAATCCCACCTTTCTTGAATTCACAAAGACTTCACTTTTTCTAGGGTAGACAGGATGCGATGTGTATTATTTCAGTCATTTTGTCCTCAATATTCGAATTTTTAAATTTTAGGATAAAATTTTCAAAATGCATTTATACAGGACTAAAATTGTCATCCAATACTTACAGAACTAAAATTGCAATTTCTCCGTACATATTCATATGCCAACAAACATATATCTAACATAGATTAACTTTAAGTACAAAAAATTTAAAACTTATGTTTTTATACACATCTAAAATTTCCAACTCATTTAAAATGGAATAACATAAGTAAAAATAACGATTTCCGTCTCTGAAACTAGGATATCTGTCTCTATAACAAATTAGCGACGGAAACCGGTCGCCGCAGTCCGTGGTTGAAAGCCCCGTGGCAAAATTATTAGCGACGGATATATTCTTTCTCTAATTCTTAGCTTCCGTCGCTGATTCTGTCGACAAACTAGAAGAAAGTTTAAGTGTAATCCGTCTCTGATTTCCGTAGGCAATCTGACTCTGATTCCATCGATAAAAAAAGAAATTGCGTCTCTAAAGGTAAAGTATTTGTTTGTTAATCCTGTCTCTAATTCCGTCTCTGAAACGCAAAAAATATTCCGTCTCTAAAACCTTACAAATTTCCGTCTCTAATCCGTCTCTGATTCGGCCTCTAAACTTTTAAAAATTTCCGTCTCTAATCCGTCTTTAATTAGTTTTGGGTTTTTTTGGGCAAATTTTTTAATTTCTGTACCCAAATTAATATCTTGGTCATTATACCATCACATACATTCCATCAATACCAAAATTTGAATTTTCCAAAGTAGAACAATAAATATTAACAAAAGATACTCATAATACAACAACACTAATATAAACTAAGTCATTAACAACCAACAGAAAAAATAAACTAATTATCTTTCCTGGAATGTTGTTGCTCCTGGAGTGCAGACCCACCAGCAAATTGATAGTTTTTGTATTCCACATCTTGAAGTAATTTTCGAACTAATTCTTGTAGGTCTGCCTCTCTCTTCCGAGCCTCTTCCTCCCTCTTTCGAGCTTCTTCAAGAGCAATTTCAAGCAATTTTCTATTTTTGTCTTCTCGTCTTGAAAATTCTTCTTCCATTTTTGCAGCATTAGAGCGCATGTCCTCCACAGCTTTTGTTAACTCATTGTTCTGGTCGGATTCTTTAAGAGTAGAACTGACTGAACTTGAACTTGTAGATGAGGAGCTACATCTAAATCCATATAAGCGTCCTTTTGAAGGACCTCTAGTGATATCATACCAAGTTGAGATATCGAATGAAAACTGTGAAGAAAAATCAGTACAACCCCTGTTTGCAATGTATTCTTCCTATGCAAGTACATTAGATACAACAGAATATTTACGTAATAAAAGTCTAAGAAAATTTCTCAACATATATACAAACCAATATTTAAATCCAATGACAAATTTTACTTACACTAATTCTTTTGGATTTGTTGTCCATGAACTCTCCAATTCATTTGTTCTTTCTATGGCATCTTTGAAATAATTCAAGATCAGTCACTTCTGTACCAAGTTCTTTTTCCTATAGTTTACAGAAAAATATTAATTCACATGTCAATAAATTGCGTGAATCAATTTTTTACTACGTGTAAATGCACATCACTCCGATTCAAAAATCTTGTGTTATCGCATTTAGAGCATGGACATTTGATTTGTCCATTATTTAGAAATCATGGGTTACCAAAGGCAAAGTTCAAGAACTCCTGATCAACCCCTTGTTACGAATTCATCTAAAACAAAATCGATTATCACCCAAACGCCTCCACATCCAACTACGGTGAATATTCATTATTCTTCAATTTTTAAAAATTTTAGATATACCACCATTCTTATATTGTTCAATTAAATTGTGCCTTTAAAAATTAACAGATAATTACAATTTCCTCTTAACTGTAAGTCATAGGACTAAACATAGAACATAACGCCCTATGTTAGCAAAGCCAAGGAAAAAGATCTCATTTTTGGTCGACTAAAACTTTAACATTTTCGAATATTGAGGAAAAACCTCAATAAAATCCACAAATGTTTGTGTACAAACTTTTTTCTATTGTAATCTACATAAGATCCCGACTTATCACAAAATTAAATCCACCTCGAATGCATTTCTAGCTGGTATAAGCATAACTGGAATAATCAATAAAAAGAATAAAAAGAAAAAATATCCGACCCAATCGCAAATGTAAGGTCCAGGCAAGCAAATCAACACTCACCGCAAACAATAGACTACAGAAACGAAGTCACATACAAAAATACTGATACATGAATAACAAAAGAACCTGACGTAGATTTCTTAAAACCAATACAAATATGCTATCACGGCCCAAGGCATAGTTGTGAATCAGCCAAATCATTCGTTTTTCAATAAGTAAAGCTAGAGGTAATATCAATTTTCATTCAAATTTTTTATTAATATCAACAAATTCAGTGAATTTTAACTAACGGAATGGTCTATTTGTTAGACGTACTAGATATAATTTTCCAAATTACAGAAAGTTTATGTATAATTACACCAAAACTCATAAAAAGAGAATTGTGATACAAAAGATACACAAATTTAATAACAATGATAACTAAATATTAAATTAGTACAAGAAAAAAAGAAGAAAACTTTCTTTCCCTACATGCTGGGGAATAGCTAATACCATGTACGGGGGATGACTAATCCCTAATCTAAGGGAATAAGTATTCCCTAACTTTTAACATACCAATAATCAAAACGTAGGAATGAATTTGGAAATGTGCATTCCCTTCAAATTGCATCCTACGTACCAATCTCATCTTTCGTGAATTCACAAAAATTTGACTTTTTCTAGGGTAGACAGGATGCGATGTGTATTATTTCAGTCATTTTGTTCTGAAAATTCGAATTTTTAAATTTCAGGATAAAATTATCAAAATGAATTTATAAAGGACTAAAATTGTCATCCAATACTTACAGAACTAAAATTGCAATTTCTCCGTACATATTCATATGCCAACAAACATATATCTAACATAGATTAACTTTAAGGACAAAAAATTAAAAACTTATGCTTTTCGACACATCTAAAATTCCCATCTCACTAACATAGAATAACATAACGAATTTCCGTCTCTAAAACTAGGATATCTGTCTCTAAAATAAATTAGCGACGGAAACCGGTCGCTGCAGTTCGTGGCTGAAAGCCTCGGGCTAAATTATTAGCGACAGAAATATTCCGTCTCTAATTCTTAGCTTCCGTCGCTGATTATGTCGACAAACAAGAAGAAAGTTTAAGTGTAATCCGTCTCTGATTCCGTAGGCAATCCGACTCTGATTCCATCGATAAAAAAAGAAATTCCGTCTCTAAAGGTAAAGTATTTGTTTGTTAATTCCGTCTCTAATTTTGTCTCTAAAACGCAGAAAGTATTTCGTCTCTAATCCGTCTCTAAAACCTTACAAATTTCCGTCTCTGATTCGGCCTCTAAACTTTCAAAATTTTCCGTCTCTAATCCATCTTTATTTATTTTTGGTTTTTTTGGGCAAATTTCTTAATTTCTGTACCAAATTAATATCCTTGTCAATATACCGTCACATACATTCCACCAATACCAAAATCTGAATATTCTAAACTAGAACAATAAATATTAACAAAAAAGATACTCATAATACAACAACACTAATATAAACTAAGTTATAAACCACCAACAGAAAAAATAAACTAATTATCTTTCCTGGAATGTTGTTGCTCCTGGTGTCCAGACCCACCAGCAAATTTTTGTGTATTCCACATCTTGAAGTAGTTTTCGAACTAATTCTTGTAGGTCTGCCTCCCTCTTCCGAGCCTCTTCCTCCCAGTTTCGAGTTTCTTCAAGAGAAATTTCAAGTAATTTTTTATTTTCTTCTTCTTGTCTTGAAAATTCTTCTTCCATTTTTGTAGTATTAGAGCACATGTCCTCCACAACTTTTGTTCACTTTTTCTAGGGTAGACAGGATGAGACGTGTATTATTTCAGTCATTTTGTCCTCAATGTTATTTTTAAATTTTGTGATAAAATTGTCAAACTGAATTTGTACAGGACTAAAAGTGTCATCCCATACTTACAGTACTAAAATTTCAATTTCTCCGTACATATTCATATGCCAACAAACATATATCTAACATAGATTAACTTTAAGGACAAAAAATTAAAAAATTATGTTTTTCAACACATCTAAAATTCCCAACTCATTTAAAATGGAATAACATAAGTAAAAATAACAAATTTCCGTCTCTGAAACTAGGATTTCCGTCTCTATAACAAATTAGCGACGGAAAAAGGTCGCCGCAGTCCTTGGCTGAAAGCCCCGTAGCTAAGTTATTAGCAATGGAAATATTCAGTCTCTAATTCTTAGACCGAATATTTCCGTCGCTCATTCTGTCGACAAACAAGAACAAAGTTTAAGTGTAATCCATCTCTGATTTCTATAGGCAATCCTACTCTGATTCCGTCGATAAAAAAAGAAACTCCGTGTCTAATTCGTCTCTAAAGCTGAAGTATTTGTTTGTTAATTACGTCTCTATTTTCGTCTCTAAAATGCAGAAAATATTCCGTCTCTAATCCGTCTCTAAAACCTTACAAATTTCCGTCTCTAATCCATCTCTTATTCGGCCTTCAAACTTTCCGTCTCTATTCCGTCTTCAATTAGTTTTGGTTTATTTTGGGCAGATTTTTTAATTTCTGTACCCAAATTAATATCCTGGTCATTATTCCATCACATGCATTCCATCAATATCAAAATCTGAATTTTCCAAACTAGAACAATAAATATTAACAAAAAAGATACTCATAATACAACAACACTAATATAAACTAAGTCATTAACAACCAACAAAAAAAATAAACTAATCATCTTTCCTGGAATATTGTTGCTCCTAGTGTCCAGACCCATCAGCAAATTGATTGTTTGTGTATTCCACATCTTGAAGTAATTTTCGAATTAATTCTTGTAGGTCTGCTTCCCTCTTCCGAGCCTCTTCCTCCCTCTTTCGAGCTTCTTCAAGAGCAATTTCAAACAATTTTCTATTTTCTTCTTCTCGTCTTGAAAATTCTTCTTCCATTTTTGTAGCATTAGAGCGCATGTCCTCCACAACTTTTGTTAACTCATTAATTTTCTGGTCAGATTCTTTAAGAGTAGAACTGATTGAACTTTGAGCTTGTAGATGAGGAGCTACATCCAAATCCATATAAGCTTCCTTTTGAAGGACCTCCAGTGATATCATACCAAGATCAGATATCGAATGAAAACTGTGAAGAAAAATCAGTACAACCCATTTTTGAAAGGTATTCTTCCTATGCAAGTAAATTAGATACAATGGAATATTTATGTAATAAAAGTCTAACAAAATTTCTCAACATATATACAAACCAATATTTAATTCCAATGACAAATTTTACTTACACTAATTCTTTTGGATTTGTTGTCGATGAACTCCCTAATTCCTTTGTTTTTTCTATGGCATCTTTGAAATAACTCAAGATCAGTCACTTCTCTACCAAGTTCTTTTTCCTATAGTTTACAGAAAAATATTAATTCACATGTCAATAAATTGCGTGAATCCACTTTTTACTATGTATAAATGCGCATCACTCCGATTCAAAAATCTTGTGTTGGCGCATTTAGAGCATTGACATTTGATTTGTCCATTATTTAGAAATTGTGGGTTACCAAAGGCAAAGTTCAAGAACTCCTGATCAACCCCTTGTTACGAATTCATCTAAAAGAAACCCATTATCATCCAAGCGCCTCCACATCCAACTACGGTTAATATTATTCTTCAATTTTAAGAAATTTTAGATATACCACCATTCTTATATTGTTCAATTAAATTGTCCCTTTAAAAAATAACAGATAATTACAATTTCCACTTAACTGTAAGTCATAGGACTAAACATAGAACATAACGCCCTATGTTAGCAAAGCCAAGGAAAAAGATCTCATTTTTGGTCGACTAAAATTTTAACATTTTCAAATATTGAGGAAAAAGCTCAAAAAAATCCATAAATGTTTGTGTACAAACTTTTTCCTATTGTAATCTACACAAGATCCCGACTTATCACAAAATTAAATCCACCTCGAATGCATTTCTAACTGGTACAAGCATAACTGGAAATATCAATAAAAAGAATAAAAACAAAAAATAGCCGACCCAATCGCAAATGTAAAGTCCAGGCAAGCAAATCAACACTCAACGCAGACAATAGACTACAGAAACGAAGTGACATACAAAAATACTGATACATGAATAAAAAAAGAACCTGACTTAGATTTCTTAAAACCAATACAAATATGCTATCACGGCCCAAGGCAGAGTTGTGAATCAGCCAATATATTTGAGCAAAAAAACTAATATTTCGATTAGAAGAACATAGAGGTGTTCAATGAGGCATTTCAACAAATACCTCCAAATCATTCAAATTTCTTCTATAAATCATAAAAAAATTTGCAACGAAGAAAAATTACCTGACATTGAAAAAAAGCTGTGTCGAACGGGTCGAAGCCTCTTGCGAGAGAGAGAGAGAGTTAGAGATTGCTTTCTTCTTTCTTTTCTTCTTCGGCCGTGAGAGAGAGAGTTAGAGGAGATGCTGTGAGAGAGAGAGAGAGTTAGAGGAGGGTTAGTTGATGTTGAGTTAAGAGAGAGAGAGGTTCATGACTTAAAATTATGCAATTCTCCACATATATATATATATATATTTATATAATTTATATAAATTAAATAAATATTAAATATATTAGTTCCTTTATATAATTTAAATATAAATATGTTACATATAATATATATAGAATATATAATTAATACAATTAAAAAATATATAAAAAAATTCGATTTTTCAATTTGATTCGATTCAGTGAGTCTGTAATAAAAAAAATCATATCGAACAGTTTAAAGTTATACAAAATATCAATTATTTAATAATACAAATGAAATACATAAAAATATTTTATAGCAGAGAATGTTCACAATCTGTAGTAAATTTACATATTTATAAATGTTAGTATTATATTGATTTAACTATCATCTTACATTGTTGAACATAGGTTAATCGGACCATCAAAATTCAAATAAGACCGTTAGATATGATCATACGTATAGAAAAATACACTTGGTAAAGTTTTAGACTTATTGGATATACGGATGTCAAGATATCGTACTCAGAATATAAGAATAATCATTCAAGTCGGTGTATCGTAGAATCAGGCCATGTGATTTTATATCAAACCGTCCAATATGAATCTAATGGACACGGTCTTATATATATATATATTTAAATTTGGTGTGAATCAAGTAACCAAATATTAAGATATCGTAATTATTGATTAAATTTTTTGATCTCATTAAATATATAACAAAATAATAATTAAAATCATTCAACCATCACTATTATTATCCAAAATAAAATGTATGATATTGATTAATAAATATAATATATGGTCAATTTTGATTATAAAATTGATCAAATATTAAATATAAAATGAAATATATAAAAAATTCAAAAATAATATATATATAAAAAATAAAAAATAGAAAAACCTCGCGAGCTTATGAAAAGACACAATTGAGCTCGACTTGGGCTCCAGTTGAGGAATGTGTGTTTTTATTAAAATTAAAAAAAATAATAAAAAGTTTACTTTAGTTTTATTATAATTAATTAAAATTAAATAATACGTTATAATTATACATATATATATATTATCATGTTATATAATCACAACTTAATTATTATTTTCATAAATAAAAAATATTCTCATTTTTGCATTTTAATATTTTCATAAATAAAAAAATTTCCATTTACAATGTCAGAGACGGATATTTCCGTGGCTAAATTAAAGAAAAGATTAGCTACAGAAACACAGAGGGAAATAACCAAGAAAATTAAGTTCCAACCATCAGAGACGGATCAAGAGATGATTATAACATATTTAATATATATATATATATATATATTTATATAATTCATATAAATTAAATAAATATTAAATATATTAGTTTCTTTATATAATTTAAATATAAATATGTTACATATAATATATAATATATTTAGAATATATAATTAATACAATTAAAAAATATATAAAAAAAAATTCGATTTTTCAATGTGATTCGATTCAGTGAGTCTGTAATAAAAAAAATCATACCGAACAGTTTAAAGTTATATAAAATATCAATTATTTGAAATAATGCAATTGAAATATATAAAAATATTTTGTAGCTGAGAATGTTCACAATCTGTAGTAAATTTATATATTTACAAATGTTAGTATTATATTGATTTAACTATCATCTTATATTGTTGAACATAGGTCAATCGGACCATCAAAATTCAAATAAGACCGTTAGATATGATCATACTTACAGAAAAATACACTTGGTAAAGTTTTAGACTTATTGGATATACAAATGTCGAGATATCGTACTCAAAACATAAGAATAATCATTCAAGTCGGTGTATCGCAGAATCAGGTCATGTGATTTTAAATCAAACCGTCCAATATGAATCTAATGGACACGGTCTTATATATATATATATATATATTTAAATTTGGTGTGAATCAAGTAACCAAATTTTAAGATATCGTAATTATTGATTAAATTTTTTGATCTCATTATATATATAACAAAATAATAATTAAAATTATTCAACCATCACTATTATTATCCAAAATAAAATGTATGATATTGATTAATAAATATAATATATGGTCAATTTTGATTATAAAATTGATCAAAGATTAAATATAAAATGAAATATATAAAAAATTCAAAAATAATATATATATAAAAAATAGAAAAAGCTCGCGAGCTTATGAAAAGACACGATTGAGCTCGACTTGGGCTCAAGTTGAGCTCAAAATCTTCGCTGGTGAGAAAAAACATTAAGAGGAATGTGTGTTTTTATTAAAATTAAAAAATTAATAAAAAGTTTACTTTTGGTTTTATTGTAATTAATTAAAATTAAATAATACATTATAATTATACATATATATATATATATTATCATGTCTTATAATTACAGCTTAATTATTATTTTCATAAATAAAAAATATTCTCATTTTGCATTTTAATATTTTCATAAATAAAAAAATTTCCATTTACAACGTTAGAGACGGATATTTCCATGGCTAAATTAAAGAAAACATTAGCTACAGAAACACAGAGGGAAATAACGAACAAAATTAAGTTCCAACCATCCCAATTTTTTAAGCAATCATTTAATAGTATCAGAGATGGATCAAGAGACGATTATAACATATTTTAGCGAAATTATATATCCGTCTCAAAATCCATCTCTAAAATAAAAATTATTAATAATTTATCATAAAAAATTGCGGTCTCTAAATCTCTGATACCCTGCTTTCTTGTAGTGATTCAAAAACTAATTTAATAACTCAATATTACGTTTAAATGAGAAAAAGAAATTACTATAGAAATAGTTATATCCACATTCGTAGTACTCAAGTCGACAACTTTTTAGGTTGAAAATTATGATCCTTTTGTAAAAGCAAGTGTATAGATTTTTTCCTTGAGATCCAAAAATGCATCATCTTTTTTTCCGAATTCAAAAACTTTGTGAATATCTATTTTCTTTTATTTATTTACAAATAACAGATATTAATATAAATCTTGTTTAAAATCGTTACTGGTCTCAATCTTATTATCAATTTCTTACAGGTTAATAGATATTTTTATGACCAAATTATCCTCATACATCTCCGCACGTTAATGAATGTGTGGAGATATATTTTCACCGTTAAAATGGTTGGAAAAAATGTTTTACCTATAATAAGTCAATCGAGAGTAAATATCAATTTTCATTCAAATTTTTTATTAATATCAATAAATTCAGTGAATTTTAACTAACGGAATGATCTATTTGTTAGACGTACTAGATATAGTTTTTCAAATTATAGAAAATTTATGTATAACTACACCAAAACTCAGAAAAGGGGATTGTGATACAAAAAACACACAAATTTAATAATAATTAAAATTAAAAATTAAATTAATACAAGAAAAAAAGAAAAAAAACATTCATTCCCTACATGCTGGGGAATAGCTAATATCATGTACGGGGGATGACTAATCCCTAATATAAGGGAATAAGTATTCCCTAACTTCTAACACACCAATCAAAATGTGGGAATGAACTTGGAAATGTGCATTCCCTTCTTATTCCATTCCTACGTACCAATCCCACCTTTCGTGAACTCACAAAGATTTCACTTTTTCTAGGGTAGACAGGATGCGATGTATATTATTTCTAGTCATTTTGTCCTCAATGTTCGAATTTTTAAAATTTCAAGATAAAATTATCAAAATGAATTTGTACATGTCATCCCATACTTACAGAACAAAAATTGCAATTTCTGCATACATATTCATATGCCAACAAATCATATATCTAACATAGATGTTTAAGGACAAAAAAATAAAAACTTATCTCTTTCGACACATCTAAAATTCCCAACTCATTTAAAATGGGATAACATAAGTAAAAATAACAAATTTTGGTCTCTGAAACTAGGATTTCCGTCTCTATAACAAATTAGCGATGAAAAAATCTGTCGTCGCAGTCCGTGGCTAAATTATTAGCGACGGAATATTCCGTCTCTAATTTTGA
Source organism: Sesamum indicum (assembly GCF_026168435.1). NCBI lineage: Eukaryota > Viridiplantae > Streptophyta > Magnoliopsida > Lamiales > Pedaliaceae > Sesamum > Sesamum indicum. The sequence goes on from NC_142659.1 coordinate 15,124,306, forward strand.
GACCGAACATTTCCGTCGCTGATTCTGTCGACAAACAAGAAGAAAGTTTAAGTGTAATCCGTCTCTGATTTCCGTAGGCAATCCTTCTTTGATTCCGTCGATAAAAAAAGACCTTCTGTCTCTTAAGGTAAAGTATTTGTTTGTTAATTTCGTCTCTGAAACGCAGAAAATTTTACGTCTCTAATCCGTCTCGAAAACCTTACAAATTTCTGTCTCTGATTTAGCCTTTAAACTTTCAAAATTTTCCGTCTTTAATTTTTTTTGGTTTTTTTTCGGTAGATTTTTTAATTTATGTACCCAAATTAATATCTTGGTCATCATACCATCAAATACATTCAATCAATACCAAAATCTGAAGTTTCCAAATAAGAACAATAAATATTAACAAAAAAGATACTCATAATACAACAAAACTAATATAAACTAAGTCATAAACAACCAACAGAAAAAATAAACTAATTATCTTTCCTGGAATGTTGTTGCTCCTGCTGTCCAGACCCACCAGCAAATTGATGGTTTGTGTATCCCACATCTTGAAGTAATTTTCGAACTAATTCTTGTAGGTCTGCCTCCCTCTTTCGAGCCTCTTCCTCCCAGTTTCTAGCTTCTTCAAGAGCAATTTTAAGTAATTTTCTATTTTCTTCTTCTCGTCTTGAAAATTCTTCTTCCATTTTTGCAGCATTAGAGCGCATGTCCTCCATAACTTTTGTTAACTCATTAATCTTCTGGTCAGATGCATTAAGAGTAGAACTGACTTAACTTGAACTTGTACAAGAGGAGCTACATCCAAATCCATATAAGCGTCCATTAGAAGGACCTCCAGTGATATCATACCAAGTTGAGATATCGAATGAAGAATGTGAAAAAACATCAGTACAACCCGGTTTTTGCAAGGTATTCATCCTGTGCGAGTACATTAGATACAAAGGAACATTTATGTAATAAAAGTCTAACAAAATTTCTCAACATATATACTAACCAATATTTAAATCCAATGACAAATTATACTTACACTAATTCTTTTGGATTTGTTGTTGATGAGCTCCCCAATTCCTTTGTTCTTTCTATGGCATCTTGAAAATAACTCAAGATCAGTCACTTCTCTACCAAGTTCTTTTTCCTATAGTTTATAAAACAATATTAATTCTCATGTCAATAAATTGCGTAAATCTATTTTTTTACTATGTGTAAATGCGCAACACCGGGATTCAAAAATCATGTGTTTCCGCATTTAGAGCATGGACATTTGATTTGTCCATTATTCAGAAATCGTGGCTTAGTAAAGGCAAAGTTCAAGAACTCCTGATCAACCCTTGTTATGAATTCATCTAAAAGAAACCCATTATCATCCAAGCGTTTCCACATCCAACTACGGTCAATGTTCATTATTCTGCAATTTTTAGCAATTTTAGATATACCACCATTCTTATATTGTTCAATAAAATTGTCCCTTTAAAAAATAACAGATAATTACAATTTCCTCTTAACTGTAAGTCATAGGACTAAATATAGAACATAACGCCCTATGTTTGCAAAGCTAAGGGAAAAAATCTCATTTTTGGTCGACTAAAACTTTTAACATTTTCAAATAATGAGGAAAAAGCTCAATAAAATCCACAAATGTTTGTGTACAATCTTTTTCCTATAGTTATCTACACAAGATCCCGACTTATCACAAAATTAAATCCACCTCGAATGCATTTCTAGCTGGTATAAGCATAACTGGAAAAATAAATAAAAAGAATAAAAACATAAAATAGCCGACCCAACACAAATGTAAAGTCCAAGCAAGCAAATCAACACTGACCACAGACGATAGACTACAGAAACAAAGTCACATACAAAAATACTGATACATGAATAAAAAAAGAACCTAGCTTAGATTTCTTAAAACCAATACAAATATGCTATCACGGCCCAAGGCAGAGTTGTGAATCAACCAAATCGTTCGTTTTTCAATACATTTCAGGAAAAAAATGAATATTCTGATTAGAAGAACGTAGAGGTGTTCAATAAGGCATTTTAACAAATACCTTCAAACCATTCAAATTTCTTTTACAAATCATAAAAAAAATTACAACGAAGAAAAATTACCTGACGTCGGAAAAAAGCTGTGTCGAAGGCATCGGAGCCACAGCGAGGGAGACAGTTAGAGATTGCTTTCTTCTTTCTTTTCTTCTTCGGCCGTGAGAGAGAGAGTTAGAGGAGATGCCATGAGAGAGAGAGGGTTAGAGGAGGGGTAGTTGAGGTTGGGTTAATAGGAGAGAAAGAGAGAGGTTCATGACTTAAAATTATGCAATTCTCCATATATATATATATATTGATATAATTTATATAAATTAAATAAATATTAAATATATTAGTTTCTTTATATAATTTAAATATAACTATGTAACATATAATATATAACATATATAGTATATATAATTAATAAAAAAATTTGATTTTTCTATTTGATTCGATTCAGTGTGTTTGTAATAATAAAAATCATACTGGACAATTTAAAGTTATATAAAATATCAATTTTTTGCAATATATAAAAATATTTTATAGCTGAGATTAATATATGTTCACAATCTGTAGTAAATTTATATATTTATAAATGTTAGTATTACATTGATTTAACTATCATATTACATTGTTGAACAACATAGGTTAATCGAACCATCAAAATTCAAATCAGACCGTTAGATTTGATCATACTTACAGAAAAATACATTTGATAAAGTTTTAGACTTATTGGATATACGGATGTCAAGATATCATACTCAAAACGTAAGAATAATCATTCAAGTCCGTGTATCGTAGAATCAAGCCATGTGATTTTAAATCAAACTGCTCGATATGATCTAATGGACACGGTCTTATATCTATATACATATATATATATATATTTAAATTTGGTGTTGAATCGAGTAATTAAATTTTAAGATATCGTAATCATTGATTAAATTTTTTTTATCACATTATATATATATTAAAAAATAATAATTAAAATTATTCAACCATCACTATTAATATCCAAATAAAATGTATGATATTGATTAATAATTATAATATATGATCAATTTTGATTATAAAATTGATCAAATATTAGATATAAAATGAAATATATAAAAAAATAAAAAAGCAAAGTATATAAAAAATAGAAAAGCACGCGAGCTTATGAATAGAGACAATTGAACTCGACTCGAGTTCGAATTTTTTGAGCTCGAGTCGAGCTCAAAATCTTCGCTGGTGAGAAAAAACATTAAGAGGAATGTGTGTTTTTTACTAAAATAATAAAAATTAATAAAAAGTTTTCTTTTAATTTTATTGTAATTAATTATAATTAAATAATACAGTATAATTATACAAATATATATATATATATATATATTATCATGTCATATAATTACAACTTAATTATTATTTTCATAAATAAAAATCATTCTTATTTTTGTGTTTTAATATTTTCATAAATAAAAAAATTTCCATTTACAACATCAGAGATGGAAATTTCTGTGGCTAAATTAAAGAAAAAATTAGCTACGTAAATACAGACAGAAATAACCAAGAACATTAAGTGCCAGCCATCCCAAACTTTTAAGCAATCATTTCATAGTATCAGAGACGAGTATAGAGATGGATTATAACATATTTTAGCGAAGTTATATATCCGTATCTAAATCCATCTCTAAAATAAAAATTATTAATAATTTATTATAAAAAAAATTTTGGTCTCTAAATCCGTCTCTGATACCCTGTTTTCTTGTAGTGATTCAAAAATTAATTTAATAACTCAATACTACATTTAAATGAGAAAAAGAAATTACGATCAAAATAGTTATATGCACATTCGTAGTAATCAAATCGACAACTTTTTAGGTTGAAAATTATGATCCTTTTGTAAAAGCAAGTGTATAGATTTTTTCCTTGAGATCCAAAAATGCGTCATCTTTTTTTCCAAATTGGAAAATTTTCCCAATATCTATTTTCTTTTATTTATTTACAAATAACAGATGTTAATATAAATCTTGTTTAAAATCGGCACTAGTCTCAATCTTATTATTTGAACAAATTTTATTGGGTAATTAATCAATAAATTATACCTTATTGTCAAAAAAAATTTAAAATTCGAAATTAGTTGTATGATTCGATTTTTATCCATATTAGTACCCACGTGTATAAAACTATTTTTTAAAAAAAATAGATAATGTAATCGCTTGTATATATTAGAATAAAAGATGTATATATTGATTAAAAAAAAATTTAATTAGAATAGAAGATGCAACACCATATGTGTGATGAATATTAATTTGAATATATTTAGGAGTCGGAAAAAACCTCCCCCTCACATAGAGATGTCACTAAAACAACTTGCTCGGCCTAAACAACTTTTTCTAACTCTTTTAAGACACTTGGATCAAGAAAGAAAAAAGCTACACATCATGAGTCGACTATTGATTAAATATATCAATAATTTCAATTTAAAAAATACAGACGAAGAAAACAAATAATCCTCTATTTAATTCCTCTTATAAACTTGATGACAAAATCTCGAACATAAGTTCATGCAATAAAATATGGTCATCAAATCACAATTATTTCACACACACACATATATATATATTTATATTGATAACGGTAGGATTGTTGAAAAGATGAATCTGACCCTACTCGCGGATAAAAGAGTTATTCTGAGAAAAGATATGATGGATTTCTTGGGAAAGGAAGAAAATCGTTCAATCGGGTTGATGCCTTGAGTTAGGGAGATCAGCTTGCCGCCTAAACAGCAGGAAATGGAAAACCAGATCGTAATGAACGCACTTACCATATGCGACTAAAATCAGCTTATAAATGCTGGGTCTACACAGTGGAGAGGTAATGTCATTTTACTACGGAAAAAAGCTTCTATTCAGTATTCTCGAGATATCTTTGAAATCCTAACTTGGGCGTCGGAGTGTCTTCGTCGGGGACGACCTCGACTGTCCTAACCTTTCGTGTTTCAGGTCATAGATCTGATCGAAAAGTACAAAGTGATCGAGACCCAAGGTGGTTAAGGACATCCCATTCGATCGTCATTTTCGAGTAGGATCAGTTTGGCGCAGTCTGTGGGAAACAAAACTATATAATATACAGAAGCATGGAAGAAAACACAGGAGAAAACATTCCAGTCGCCGATGTGAATTTGGGAAGCACATAATGAACTATCCAATTAACCAGGGTAGAACTGCAACAGATGATGGAGGTAGCCGAAAGAATCGCGATCGTGGCATACGAACGGAGAACTACTACGCCGATTGAAAAGGAGGCCACTAAAAGGAAGCTATTTGGGGGTAAAGAATTGGAATGACCCTCGGAAGGGACAAGTAAAAAGAGCGCAGACCGAGGTCGACGCATGCCCTCGGAGGTTGGATCGAGTAGCAGAGACCGAAGCCATTTTAGAGAACCTGCTATTCCCAGAGCGGAGGTCAAAGGCGTATCCAAGCAAATTGCGGTGTTGGGCAAACAAATTGATGAGCTGAAGAGACGCGGGGAGCTGGTGTCTCAACACAGGAATTCACCTTTCAGTAATCAAATCCTGACCGAAGTCGTGAATCCAAATTTCAGAATGCCAGACTTGCCAAAATACGACGGAACCAGGGACCCGCAAGAGCACTTGGCCGCCTTTGACCTGATAATGAATCTTTATAGACAATCCGACCCTATTAACTCGAAATTATTGTCACTACTTTGGCAGGAAAGGCGGAGGAGTGGTTTACCAATTTGCCACCCGGGAGCATAGAGTTGCACGAGCAACTGATTCAGAAATTCACTTTCCACTTTGCGAGCAAATGGAAACATAAGCGATCTGCGACCCATTTGTTTACTATCCGCTAGCGCGACAATGAAACTCTGAAGAGTTTCATGGGCAGATTCAATAGCGAGACGTTGGAGGTGCAGGATTTGAGGATTGACATGATGGTCAGCATCCTCATTCATGGGCTGAGAAAGGGACCATTTGCATCAGCATTGGCGAGGGATCCTCCAACAGATGTAGAGCAGCTCATGAGCGTGGCCTAGAAGTACATAGACGAAGAAGAAATGAACGCCATGAAATATGGCGAGTGGAGAATCGATTCGGATCGTGGAAGAGAGCTGAGGCATCACAACAGTGGGGCAGATCGAACGAACCGACGACCACGACACGACAAAAGCAAGGAGCTAGCATACCAACAAAGATATCATAATTACCCCCATTTGAATATGACGAGAGCGAAAACGCTGATGTTGGTTGAGAAGACCGATGTTTTAAAGTGGCCAAAACACACAAGATTCCCTCCGGCCAAGATGAACTCCAACAAATACTTAGATTCCATCGTGAGAGGAGCCACGACACAGGGGAATGTTATCAGCTCAAGGATGAGATCGAGCGACTCGACAAGGATACTTTAAAAATCAGGTTGTTGAAAACCCCCATGAAAGAAATAATTGAAGCAGGTCCAGGAGCCAAGAGAGAAGGCAGGAAAGAGAGAATGGGAACACTCGGAATCAGAGAACCAGAGAGAATGCACCTCTGAAAGGCATTATACAGACGATTGCAGGAGGCACCGAGGCGGAACAATCAAGGAGGTCATAGAAAAGACTTGAGAGAGGTTGCTGGTCTATGAGGGATAGGCAAGTCATGAAAGCCTAGGAGCAGGAGATCGTTTTCAGTACTCATGATGCAAGCGACAAGATCGAATCGGATAACAACCTGATGGTCATAAAATTGGACATAGCTAATTTCGCAGTACACAAGGTACTAATAGACAATGGAAGCTCGGCTGACATCATACTAAAGGAAGTACTGTCCAAGATGGGATTGGACAATGTTAAGTTAGCACCCGTAAAGACTCCTCTAGTCGGCTTTGGAGGAAGTGAAGTGGAATCGCTAGGAACGATCGACCTGCCAGTATCCATTGGCGAAGAGCCGAGGAGAAAAACTCTTATGGCAAAGTTCCTTGTCGTGGACACCCCATTTGCTTATAACGTTATATTAGGTAGGCCTGAATTTAACTTTTTTAGGGCTATAGTCTCTACCTATCACTTAAAGATGAAGTTCCCGACACCAAATGGAATAGGGGAAGTGTCATGCGATCAAGCGGAAGCGAGAAGGTGCTATAATCTGTCCCTGAAAAAGGGCGAAGCATACAAAAGAAGGAAGATCGAAGAACCGAGCGAGCAATGGGAAAGCCGGAAAGTAGAAAGGGAAGTTGAACGGATCGAACCAATCGATAAGCATAAGGAAATAGAGCTGGTAAGAGGGGATCGTCAAGAATGACCAAAATTTGGTTGAGGATGGCTAGAGATTTGGAAACGAATATGATCGCATTCCTCCGTAGCAATTTGGACATGTTTGCTTGGGACCTGTCAGATTTCAAAGGGATAAGTCAGGTGCATCGCTTAAACGTTGACCCATCAGTGCGACACGTACAACAAAAGAAAAGGACATTTGGCATCGAAAAAAATTAGATTATTAATTGTTAAAGGCAAGATACATTTTAGAGGTCCAGTACACAGATTGGTTATCCAATGTGGTAGTCGTCCCGAAGTCTTCTGAAAAATGGAGGATGTGCACCGATTTCACCGACTTCAATAAAGCATGTCCTAAAGATCCATATCCACTTCCAAGAATTGACGTTTCCTTCACCATCATAAGAGAGTACGGGATGAAGCATAACCCAAGTAGATGCACGTTCGGAGTCGGTGGAGGTAAATTTCTGTGGTACATGGTGAGGTCGCGGGATCAAGGCTAACCCCGAAAAATTCGAAGCAATTTTGCAGCTGAAATCACCTGCCTCAGTAAAGGATGTTCAAAAGCTAACTGGTAAGATCGCATCTCTAAATCGTTTTATTTCTAGATCCGCAGATAGAAATTTACATTTCTTTAAAATACTGAGAAAAGCTAAGGAATTTAAGTCGACCGAGGAATGCGAACAAGCATTCCAAGAACTTAAGAAATATTTCAGAACGCCACCATTGTTAGCGAACCCAAAGGCAGGGGATACATTGTACCTATACCTGGTTGTCTCAGAAAATGCAGTTAGCTCCGTACTAGTAAGAGAAGACAAAAGAAAACAGAACCCAGTATATTACGTTAGTAAGATGCTGCAAGGAGTAGAGAAACGATACACATCGACAGAAAAGCTGGTGTTGGCACTCGTAGTTGCGGCTCGGAAGTTGCGACCGTACTTCCAGTCCTACAAGGTCGTCGTACTTACCAATCAACCCCTCAAGAGTATACTTTCTTGACCTGAGTGTCAGGAAGGCTTGTCAATTGATCGATTGAGTTGGGAGAATATGACATCGATTATCAAGCCAGAATCGCCGAGAAAGCGCAAGTCATAGCTGACTTTGTGATGGAGTTGTCTGGAGAATCGACACCAGAACAAAACACTTGGATGTTACACGTGGACGGATCAAGAAAAGCAAGTAACGGTGGAGCAGGGATTATGATCCAAGGACCGGAAAGGGTAGAGATAGAGATCGCTGCAAAGCTCTCGTTCTCGACCACAAACAACAATGCCAAATACGAAGCTCTAATCATGGGGTTGGAGTTGGCCCACGAGGCAGGAGCTAGAGCATTGGAAGTATGTACAGATTTGCACTTAGTAGCAATGTAGATCGAAGGAAGACAACCATGATGATGTATCGCAATAGAGCGAAATCGCTAATGCAAAGATTCAGAAAATGCTCGATCCAACAAATTCCAAGGGGTGAAAATGATAGGGCAGATTCACTATCAAAGTTTGGGGCCCCTTTGACAGGAATTAAGAATCGGAAAGTAACGGTTATAATAAAATATTAGCCCGCAATCTTAGTAGGAGACGAAGTCAATAAGGTCGAGGCCCCCTGTCCATGGAAAGACGAAATTACGAAATACCTACAGGACGGAACGCTACCAGGAAATGCGACCCAAGCAAGGAAACTAAAATTTAGAGTTACCAGGTTTACCTTAATTGGATCTCAACTGTATAAGAGATCCATTGAAGGACCACTCTTGAAGTGCTTGGACGACGATCAAGCTAAGTATGTGATGAGGGAAGTCCATGAAGGTAGTTGTGGCAATCACTCAGGTGCAAGGTCGTTAGCACAAAAATTGACGAGACAAGGATACTTCTGGCCCACTGTGCTGAGGGATACAAAAGAGTTCGTACAAAGATGTGAAAGCTGCCAAAAGTATGCTTCCCAGATACACGCACCCAGAGCCCCTATGCAACCAATCAAGGTCACTTGCCCATTCGATCAGTGGGGGATCGACATTCTAGGTCTCTTTCCCCCAGGAAAAGCTCAGAAAAAATTCATTGTGGTTGCGGTCGAATACTTCTCCAAGTGGATAGAGGCTGAAGCGGTCGCAAAAATATCTGAAAAAGCAATCATTGACTTCATCTGGAAGAATATTATTTGCATATTTGGAATCCGAAGGATTTTGATATCAGACAATGGGATGCAATTGCAGGGAAAACAAATAACAGCTTAGTTGAAAGAACTAAAGGTTCAGCAAAACATCAAAGCGGCCGGTTATCCCCAAGAGAACGGGTAGATAGAAGTAACGAACCGGATCATACTCCAACACTTGAAGCCCCAATTAAAATCAAAGAAATCTTGGGATGAGGAGCTATCGGGAGTTTTGTGGGCCTATCGAACCACTCCAAGGTCCGCTACAAGTGAGAGCCCTTTTTGCCTAATTTATGGTTCTGGAGCTATCATTCCTGCAGAAATAGGCGAGGAAACGCAAGGGGTAGCAACCTACGACCCCGGGACCAATGGCGAAGCAAGAACCTTCAACCTCATCACAGTGGATGAGAAGAGGAAGAAGGCATACGTAAAGATGCTCCACCACAAAGGATTAATGATGAGGAATAGCAACAAAAAGTTGCAAAAGAGAGAACTACAAGTAGGTTACCTTGTTATGAAAAGGGTTGAAGTTTCCAAGCATGTGGGAAAACTAGACCCTGGATGGGAAGGGCCATACAAAGTGGTCAAGATAAAGAAACAAGGAATGTACAAACTCCAGGACACAAATGGCAAACACCTGCAACGACCGTGGAATATACAGAACCTTAGGAAATTTTACGCTTAAATGTATGCCTGAAAAAGGCTCAAATAACACCTATCTGAGAAAGATCAATGTATACGAATAGAAGCGATCTGAAAAAGATCCGATCAATAAAGCGATCTGAAAAAGATCCTTCCTAGCTAGATGAATTTTATAAAGCGATTTGAAAAGGATCCTTGCCATGCAATTTTTGACCAAACAAATCTGCAAAAGATCCCTTTAGTGCTCAATAAATTATCTGATGTCAAGTTTTAACGATCTGAAAAAGACCCATCTATATGAGTGGGTAAAATTTCGCGATCTGGAAAAGATCTATTATTTATGATCTGAAAAAGACTCCCGAACATATCAAGGCCTTGGGATCAGAAAAAGGCAAGTCAAGGATTCAGATATGATCGAAAGCAAAAACGCATGACATCCATCAAAAAAGAGCTATAGCAAAAATCTCCATACACAAGTTAACGATCGAGATTCATATACACAGAATATTAGTTATCCTCAATCTCATCCAATAGAGTAGCAAATTCATCTTCTTCTGTGTGGGAAACGTCCTCATCAAGGAAAGGTTGAAGGTCACCACCAAGGCCAGGATCCTCTCGAGGTGTCGAAGTCGGGGGCAAATCCATTCAATGTAGTCAGTTGAGCCTTACACCGATCGGAACCTTGCATCAAATAATCGGGAGTCTTGATTTCCAAAGCATACTTGAAAGCATGCGCCTTCATAAAATCGCGAGCTCCCTAGTAACGAGCCTCGCGAATCCGACCTGCAAAATCTTCGGACTTCAAGAAATCTTCACGACCCTCAATAGCACCTGTAATTTTTCCGACAGCATGTCCAGCAGAAAAGCCAATCTCTTTCCCCGCATTCATAGCCTGAGAAATCTCCAAGTCCATCTTTTCTTCTAACTCCTTGTTCCTTGCTTCTAGAGATGCTAGTTGGGTTTCCAGATTTTGCGCCCTTGATGAGAATTCCACCCTCTTGGCTAGAAGGTCATGACTCCTGCGTTCGGCTACGGTCTGGTTCCTTCGGAACCCCGCACATCGCAGAGAAAGCGCACGAACAAAATTGGCAGCCTGAAGATAGCCAAATGAGAAAATCACGGACAAATAGAGAGTAAGAACTTAAAATGTAGAGGACCTAACCTGAATTAAAGAGTGGGAAGCATGTTCCTCGAGACGGATGAATGATGTTTGCAGTAAGGCAGCCTGGTCCCTTGGAAGACAGCTGGCATTATAAAATTCCCAAGAGTCCTGACCTGATTGGGTGTTCAAACCTCTAATATTTGGAGAAACTCTCCAATCTGGAATCAATTTTTCACCCTCCAGTTGGGCGGGTAGATGATGAGGAGAACGCAAATCTTCACGAGCCTTCTTCCAACACTCTACGACCTCACTAAAACGTTCCATGTTTCAAATCTCTTCATCATGAGCTACATGCATCCGTAGATCGCCTCGAAAAGGTTAAGACCGGCTTCCTGTGATTGGTCATGATGGACTGTTACTTTTCCTCCTTTTGCGATCTGCCAGATCGCCCAGGCTGGATTCACCTGCATGCGAGCGAGCAGGAGATAACTTCCCAATTGGTGATCCACCCCTTGCCAAACCACGAGATCGAGTTTCTTCACTCCCCACCTCGATTAATGCCCTATCCTGGGGAATGTTGCTCATCGGGGCAACTGAATGCCCTGGTTCCGGCTGGGTCGAAGCAACCGAAGGAGGAGCGACCGGAAGTGGATCGACTTGGGCCGCAGCAGCCCTCGCTTGAGCGGCACGAATGTGTTGAGTGAGGCAGGCCTGGGTAACCATATCGTCTGCAAGAAAAGAGAACATAGTTATTGACCATCGATGAATAAGGGAACGCGAAAACAGAACAATAGGTCAACCTAGAGATTCCTCAACTCGGAGGGGTGCTGGAGTGAGATGTGCGAGCCAAAGGATTTCTTCTACCAGAATTCACTTCGGATCATACCCAAAGGAAGTAAGGTTGTTAATCTGATCTCCTTCCAGCCCCCCTCCCTCAATAGTAGGTTTAGGCTTTTCTACAGCCCAATCGAGTATAAAAGGCCACTCGCGACCAGGAGGAGGTCGGATGAATACAAACTTCTTTTTCCATGGACCAATGTTAGAGGTAAGAGGATCGAGGAACCTACAATCTTTGTGGGCTGATAAATAAAAAGATCCGCTATCCGCAGATCGTGTCGAAGTAGTGAACGAGTACAAAGACCAAAAGTTGTCAAAGTTCGGTTCAAAACGATGAACTCTCGTGATTATGATAAAGAGGGTGATTTGGCGGATGGAGTTAGGAGAGAGCTGCATTGGACATTGCTTTAACTTGGTAAGAATTTGGGCCACACTTTGGGCCAAAGGAAGATGTAGCCCCGCATCGAAATGGTGAAGAGAAAAAGGCACAAAAACCTTTGGGAGGTCGGTGCGTTCTATCGAATGATCTGGGAATAACTACTTCATAACTGTGAGGAATAAAATACTTTTCCTTTATTTTATGTATCGGCTGCTTTACTATACTAACTATGCCAGCCCAAGGATTACGGTCTAGAATAGATTGAAACATAGCATAAGTAGGACTTTCCTCAGATTCAAGTTCCTCATTATCATTTCTACGAGGCCTACGACGAGATCTAACCCTAAAAGGACCCTCAGGGAGAGCACGAGGTGCAACTAAACGAGGAGAAGTAGCAGATGTAGAACCGGAATGGGTATTAGAAGAGGAAGACATTGTACCTGGATTGCAGTAAACGAGGTCGAACGGTAGAAGTCGAGGCCAAGAGAAAGAGGAGGCGACCCTTAGAAGAAAGCAGCAAAAGTACTGCTATTTGAATAGAGGCCCTACATATAGAAAGCAGGAGGGGAAAACCTAGAGGAAGGAGGACACTCGATGAAAGAAAAGTGCTAGCGCGATGCTCGAAGTGGATATATTAGCCCTACACGTAGCGTCGCTTGGTTCGAAGCGAGTGTGCAATATGAAAGGATGTTTCAATTTTAGCAAGTATGATGAATCACACATTCCGAAGTGGGGGGCTAATGATAACGGTAGGATTGTTGAAAAGACGAATCTGACCCTACTTGGGGATAAAAGAGTAATTCTGAGAAAAGATATGATGGATTTCTCGAGAAAGGAAGAAAATCGTTCGATCGGCTTCATGCCTTGAGTAAGGGAGATCAGCTCGCCGCCTAAACAGCGGGCGCGAATTACGATGGAGACGTTTGATCTATATATGGAAAACCAAATCGTAATGAATGCACTTACCATACGCGACTAAAATCAGCTTATAAATGTTGGGTCTACACAGTGGAGAGGTAATGTCATTTTACTATAGAAAAAAGCTTTCATTTAGTATTCTCGAGATATCTTTGATATCCTAACTTGGGCGTCGGAATGTCTTCGTCGGGGACGACCCCGACCGTCCTAACCTTTCGTGTTTCAGGTCATAGATCCGATCGAAAAGTACAAAGTGATCGAGTCCCAAGGTGGTTAAGGACATCCCATTCGACCGTCATTTTCGAGTAGGATCATATATATATTTCAGAAATAACATGTTTTATTACACCACATCGAGATTTCTCCCCCGATACTTCTCTCCAAACATGTTTTTCTTACACAACAATACTCTCCTCCTCACTATTATTTACGGCCTTTTCCGGCCGTCGCGGTGGCTGTTGGTAGCATTGTCTCCGACAACTCTTCATGGTAGCATTGTCTCTGACAATTCTTCAAACAGAAAGGGTCAGTGATTCCAGAGCTCGTGCAAGTTATGTAACATTGCGTCAAACAAACAGCCACCGGATCATTTGCGCCTGCTACACAAGCAATGATCACTGGCATCACCATCAACACAGACACATCACTCATCACCCCTTTGTTCTTCATTTTCTTATATATAATGTTTTTCTTCTTACAGTTTATATATGTTTGTTACATGCAGTGTGGGCGCATCCCTCGTTTATATAGATTTTTCAAGAAAATAATATAGAAAGAAATTTCGGATATTATAAGTAGATTATTTAATTTGCAATTATTAATTGCTTGAATTTTTTTATGTAAATAATGATTTTCATATTATTCATATTGTTTTCCTTGGTATTTTGTTATATATGAAAAATCTTAGTCTAATGAGTAATAATTAGCCATAAATTAATTATCTAATGGGTACGATTGCATGTAAAGAATTATTTTATTATCTATTATTAATAGGATGGGGTCTTTTCACCAAATTGTGTAGTTTTGACTCGATCATGAATTTTCAAATTTTTTAGGGTTTTTTCTTTTTTAAATTTTTGTAGAAATTTCTTTTTAATTACCATTATATACCATACTATTTTTAATTTTTTGACTTTATAGGAATTTCCTATTAATTACTATTCAACATACTATATAGGTTTATTAATTATTAACCAAATTAAACATGTTAATAATCTAAATGTTATTATTAATTGGATAAGTTATTAAACTGAGTAATTAAATATTACCAAATCTAATTATCAACACCATTTAAGTCTGATATGAGGGCCAGATATGTATAAGAATGCAAATCAAGGTAAAAGGAAACAAAAAGAATTACATATATATATTTTTAATTTGGAAGTCGCAATTTGAATTTTCTTTTTGTATATCATTTATAGGGGTAATTACACTTCTATTTTTTGAGATTTGGTGTACTTACATTTAGACTACTCATAATTTAAAAAATTATATCTAACATTTCTAAAGCTTGTTTCGACTAACTAATAAGTCTATATGTTAGTCAAAATTCACTGCATTTGCCATATTAGCAAAAAAAAAGTGGATAAAAATCTAAATTTATTGCAGGTCAAATAGATATTTTTATGATCAAATTATTCTCATACGTTTTTATACGTTAATGTATGTGTGGAGGTTTATTTTCACCGTTAATGTATTCGCTAACTTCTAACATACCAATCAAAACGTAAAAATGAACTTGGAAACGTGCATTCCCTTCTCATTCTGTTCCTACTTACCAATCCCACCTTTCGTGAATGCACAAAGATTTCACTTTTTCTAGGGTAGACAGGATGCAATGTGTATTATTTCAGTCATTTTGTCCTCAATAATTGAATTTTTAAATTTAAGATAAAATTGTCAAAATGAATTTGTACAGGACTAAAATTGTCATCCTATACTTACAAAAATAAAACAACTTGCCCGGTCAAAACAACTTTTTCTAACTCTTTTCAGACACTTGGATCAAGAAAGAAAAAAGATACACATCATCAGTCGACTGTTGATTAAACATATCAATAATTTCAATTTAGAAAATACAGACGAAGAAAACAAATAATACTCTATTTAATTCCGCTTATAAACTTGATGACAAAATCTCCAACACAATTTCTGATCAAATCACAATTTCTTCATATATATATATATATATATATTTCAGAAATAATATATTTTATTACAACAGATCGAGATTTATCCCCGATACTTCTCTCCAAACATGTTTTTCTTACACAACAATACTCTCCTCCTCACTATTATTTACGGCCTTTTCCGGCCATTGCGGTGTCTCCGACAAGTCTTCATGGTAGCATTTTCTCTGACAACTCTTCAAACAGAAAGGGTCAAGAGTTCCAGAGCTCGTGCAGGTTATGTAACATTCCCTCACACAAACAGCCACCGGATCATCTGCGCCTGCTACACAAGCAATCACTGCCATCACCATCAAAACAGACACAACACTCATCACCCCTTTGTTCTTCATTTTATTTTTTTTCTTCTTACAATATATATATATGTTTGTTGCATCGCATGCCTCGTTTATATAGATTTTTCAAGAAAATAACATAGAAAGAAATTTCTGATATTATAAGTAGATTATTTAATTTGCAACTATTAATTGCTTGAATTTTTCTATGTAATTAATGTATTTCATATTGTTTTCTTTGGTATTTTGTTATGTATGAGAGATCTTAGTCTAATGAGTAATAATTAACCATAAATTAAAAATCTAATGAGGTGGATTGCATATAAAGAGTTTTTTTATTATCTATTATTTATAGGAAGGGCGAAAGGGTCTTTTGACCAAATTGTGTAGTTTTGACTCGACTATGAATTTTCATATGTTTATTATTGACCAAATTAAGCATGTTTAATAATCTAAATGTTATTATAATTATATATATATATATATTAATTGGATAAGTTAGTGAACGGACTAATTAAATGTTACCAAATATGATTACCAGAACCATTTAAGTCTGATATTAGGGCAAGATATGTATAAGCATGCAAATCAAGGTAACAGGAAACAAAATCATGAATTACATGGATATATTTTTAATTTGAAAGTTGCAATTTGTATATTGTTTTCAGGGATAATTATATTTTCCTCTTCTAAAGTTTAGTGTAATTACACATAAATTCTCTGTGATTTGAGAAATTACATCTAGCATCCCGAATGTTTGCTTACGTTTATCAAATAAGTCCTCCCATGAGACAAAATGAATCGAATTTATTGATATTAACAAAAAAAAGAAAATCCAGATAAAAATCTATATTTACTATAGATTGACTTATTCCGATATATTGCAGGTCAAATAAATCTTCTTATAATCAAATTATCCCCGTACGTCTTCACAAGTTAATGAATGTGTTGAGGTGTATTTTCACCGTTAAAATGATAGTTTAGTCGCAACAAATATTTGACTTGCAATAACTCAGTGTTAAGTCAATCGAGGGTAAATATTAATTTTTTTTTCAATTTTTTGTAAATATCAAATAATTCAGTGAATTTTAACTAACGGAGGGATTGATTTGTTAGACGAGATCAAACATAAGGCTTACTAGATATTAATTTTCAAATCACAGAAAGTTCTACGTATAATTATACCAAACTTTATAGGAGGGAAGTGTAATTTTTTCTTATTTTTACCATGTTAATTTGTATATGGAAATATACAAATTTCAATTTCTTAGCTTGTTTGTATTTTTTTGTATTAATTTCTTAGCATGTTTGTTAATTTAATTTCTTATGGTAAAACTTTAATACAAATTTTTTTTATCTTATTATCTAAATAATTCATATCACAAAATAAACGAGATTTAAATATATATATTCTCAAAAGTTATGTTTGAAAGATATGTGATAGGTATACATAAAAAAAGCCTACAATACCCTTAATGAAGGATATTTTAGTTTTTTCGCCGGGGATTCACATCTTTTCTATCGGTCGGGTCGAAGCTGACTCGATCAAGACCTATTTATCGACTTGAACACCCAAGCAACGCCAGCCGTCCGATCGCGTACGTAAGCTAGCCGGATAAGGCCATGTGGCCCATTCTACAGTACCCGACTAAGCCCTATAAATACCTCAAGACGCCATATTACGAGGTAATTAATGCTAATCTTTTCGATCTACGCCTTTAATCGCACACATTTAACTCGATCAATCTAACTTGAGCGTCAGAGAGACGTTGCCGAGGACGTGCCCTACTTGCCAGGAACCCAACACTTGATCTTGGTAGGGTTAGTTAACTGTTGTGAGGTCGCTCATCCAGATCGCTGATTTCGAGCAAGATCAATATGAAAATTTTTAAATAAACAATTATGTATATACATATATATATATTTACATATTTCATTGGTCTGAAAATTTCCTTTGAATAATATATAATTTATACTAGCATGTACCAATGTTGTGCACATGAACGGTTATAATTTGTCTTTATAAAAAAACTTATAGATAATAAAGTTAGAACTCTAACAACCAAAAAAAATTTTAAAAAAAGAGAGTATACTTGAGGCCCGTCTCTAGACCCAATTAGGGCCACGTAATAAGGGAACTAAGGTTTAACTTGAACTTAGGTCTATTATTGGATAGGAAATCCCTTACTCAGGCTCAAATCCTAACAAAACCCAATTCATTAAGTTATGCTTGGGCCCAAACTGATCCGACCTGAGACCCGATGGGGTTCGATGTTGCTACAACACTTGTGTATACTATTATACATACAAGTTTTTTCTTTTCTATACACATGCATCCATCCCACTTATTTACATACCAACACTTGAATCCAAGGCTTCAACCATGAGATCTTGATATCCCCTAAGCGTCAAAAAGTGAAGAATAATCCCTAAAGTTGATGGAGTGTGACACAACTGCTCTTTGTGATTATCTATTTATCAATGTGATTATCTATTAGTATACAGTTATGCTATCAGGTAATCTAAACGTAAAACTACAAATATGAGATTGAAGGCAAAAACGATTTGAAGCCCAAACCATTGGGAGTGTCCTAAGAGAGAAAAAAATGGAGATGCGGGGTATTGATCCCCGTGCCTCTCACATGCTAAGCGAGCACTCTACCATCTGAGCTACATCCCCTAATGCCAAGCTTGTTTTTAAGTTCGTATATATATATTCATTGTAGTTTTCTTAAGAAATATATAACAATTGCCATAAAAATACAAGAACGAAAAAGATGTCCAATATTTATATGATAAACTAATTGGAGATAAGGTATAAGTACTTGTATTAAAAATTAAGCTAAAGCTAAACTAATTTGTTAAAAGGAAGAAAAAAAATGGTAGAAAAAGGAGTGGAAATATAGGCATATCATATGCATATTTAATTATTGGTTGATAAAGTAAAAGTTAGTCAAATTAATTAAACATGTGATGAGAAACAGGTAGAATGATTGTGCTTAGTTTTTTTTTTTCTTTTTTACCTAGAAGCGATGTGGTTAGCTTTAATATAAAGGTTGGATGAAAATGCATGGGAATATAAGGAATTATAAGCATGGATTTAAGTTAAGTTTTTAGGGGTATACGTTGATTCCCGGAAAATACGTTCAGTCTAAGAGAAAGTTCATTTTAGATAAGGCCCAATAATGTACTCAAGAACGTGAACAATCCAAGGAATAATGACCCCCGACCGGAGACCTTGCCCGAGTCCCAAGTGGACTACAATCTGTCAATCGATAGGGACTTAGGCCATAAAAGTAAGTCTTTTCTCCCTGATAAGGGTACACATTTTTTGTTGCAATATACACTGAAAACATTAATATCTTAAGCGGTATATTTGCTATGTTATTAATCATTATTGATTTATTCTACGACATTTTTATTTTACATAACTATTTGTTGACTTGAGCCTTGGAACAATGATATATTTTTTACAGGTCTTCTTGCAAGACTTATAGAAAATGAAGCCGAAAGGCATCAAGTTTAAACCCAAACCCAACGAACAACTATTTGTTCATATGATATGTGGTATAAAGATATATATACATGCATATATAATTAATTTATATATCTATACTATTATAAAAGAAAACTTTTTATCGTACCAATTTTTTAGTACTTAAATTCAACCTTCATTTTATTTCTTCTCTTTAGAAAAAAATTGATCGGATAAATAATTTTATAATTATTTTTTTTTTCTTAATTATCCACTGCTTCATATTTCTCTCCCACCTCACTTGTGTACATTTATTATAACTTTTCTTGATTCGATTGAATATTCCATTACATTTGACCCAATCACAAGTTTACTTGTAATTAAGCCCACAAGAACCAAATCCGCCGCTGATTAGAAGTTCGATAATAATCCCACAGAGCTCAGTTGTGTGGGATTGTATAGAATTTACTTTGTGAAAAAGTTGGTACAAAACACCCACATAGTCCAACTCAATAAGTACTCAATCGCTTAAGCTGTGTATTCAAAAAGAAAAGCAACAGCAGTTCCCACTAGTTCGCCGCATCCGCCGACGCGACCCTGGCGTCACCACACCTTTACCGCTAGACTCACGCAGAGACGCAACGCCCAGAAGCAGAGCCATCCTGTGTATGCGGGTCTCGGCAGTGGAACTGAATTGAAACTAGGGGTGGCAGATGAGTCGAGCTGGCTCACGAGCAGGCTCGACTTTGAGCTCGAGTCGAGCCAGCTTGAGCTCAGTTTTAGTTTGAGTGAATTTTTTTTATTTTTTTATATATATTTTTATTTTTGAATTTTTTTATATATTTAATTTTATATTTAATATTTGATCAGTTTTATAATCTAAATTGACCATATATTATAATTATTAATCAATATCATACATTTTATTTTAGAAATAAATTATGGTACTTTTATTTATACATTTAATCTTTATATAAAAATAAATTTAATCAACCACTTAGTAAATTATAATATTTTTTATAATTAAAATTATAATATGATATATAGAACTTTATGTTATATTTTAATATATAGTTGTATTATGTTAACATTTTTTAAATTGACTAGTAATTCACTTATGATTTTTTATTATTTATAAATTTATGTCAAAATTTAGTAATTTCTTTGAATTAATCTAAAAATAATAATAATAATAATAACAATAACAACAAGAACAATAATAATAATGATGATGATGATGATGATGGTTGAACTTCTAATTATTATTTTGTTATATATATAATAAGATTAAAAAGTTTAATCAACAATTATGATATCTTAAAATTCGGGCACATGATTCATACGAAATTCAAATATATACAAGATTGTGTCCATTAGATCATATCAGATGGTATGATTTAAAAATCACATAGCCTGATTCAATGATACACCGTCTTGAATGATTACTCTTATGTTTCGAGTATGATTTTTCGACATCTGTATATCCAATAAGTCTAAAACTTACCAAATGTATTTTTTTGTAAGTTTTTTCATATCTAACAGTCTGATCTGAATTTTGACGCCCCGATTAACCCATGTTGTTCATCAATGTAAGATGATAGTTACATCAATGTTATACTAACATTTATAAATATATAAATTTTGCAGATTGTGAACAAATATTAATTTCAACTATATCTATGTAAAAATTTTATGATTCGATCTCATGATTTAAAATAATAATAATAATAATAATAATAATAATAATAATAATAATAATAATGATGATGATGATGATGATGATGATGGTTGAACAATTTTAATTATTATTTTATTATATATATAATGAGATTAGAAAGTTTAATCAATAATTACGATATGTTAAAATCCGAGCACCTGATTCATACGAAATTTAAATATATAGAAGACTGTGTTCATTAGATCATATCGAACGGTATGATTTAAAATCACATGGCCTGATTCAACGATACACTGTTTTGAATGATTACTCTTATGTTTCGAGTATGATATCTCGACATCCGTATATACAATAAGTCTAAAACTTTACCAAATATATTTTTTGTAAGTTTTATCATATCTAACGGTCTGATCTGAATTTTGATGGCTCGATTAACCCATGTTGTTCAACAATGTAAGGTGATTGTTACATCAATGTTATACTAATCTTCATAAATATATAAATTTTGCAGATTGTGAACATATATTAATTTCAACTATATCTATGTAAAAATTTTATGATTCGATTTCATGATTTAAAATTATCATGGGCCGGGGGGGGGGGGGGGGGGCAGGTGGGCTATAGGGTTATAATTATCATTTTATTTTTTATAAATTATAATTATATATATTATAAATATATTTTAATAGTTATAAATTATATATATTATAATTAAAATAATTATATATTAATATGTCTAGTTTGACTGGTTGACTAAAAGGTATTTTAGTTATTATTTTTAAAAAAAATAGGCTCAAATTGAGCAGGGGCCATATGATTATTTATTAATAATATAAAAGTGATTTTGATATTAAAAATTTAATAGGAAGATTTTTAATATTTTGATATGTCACGGGGGGCTCAAAATGAATTTAACCCTTAATTCCTCTTATAAACTTGATGACAAAATCTCCAACACAAGTTCATGCAACAAAACTATTCATCAAATCACAAATTTCTCATACATATATTTAAAAATAACATGTTTTATTACAACAAATCGAGATTTATTCCCCGGTCCTTCTCTCCAAACATGTTTTTCTTACACAAAAATACTCTCCTCCTTCCTATTATCTTGGGCCTGCTCCGGCTGTCGTGGTGGTTGTTGGAAGCATTGTCTCTGACAACTCTTCAAACAGAAAGGGTCAGTGATTCCAGAGCTCGAGCAAATTATGGAACATCCCCTCAAACACTCAGCCACCGGATCACTTGCGTCTGCTACACAAGCAATCAATGCCATCACGACGAACACAACCACTGCAGCACTCATCACCCCTTTGTTCTTCATTTTCTTACAATGTTTAATTTTCTTCCTACAATATATGCTTGTTGCATGCAGTGTGAGGGCATCCCTCGTTTATATAGATTTTTCAAGAAAAGAGATTTCGACTATTATAAGTAGATTATTTAATTTGCAATAATTACTAATTGCTTGAAAATTTTTTATGTAATTGAAATATTTCAAATTATATTCATATTGTTTTTTCCTTTGGTATTTCAAATTAGTAATTGAAATAATTACTAATTCCTTGAAAATCTTAGTCTAATGAGTAATAATTGACCATAAATTATCTAATGAGTTCGATTGCATATAAAGAATTGTTTTATTATCTATTATTTATAGGAAGGGCGAAAGGGTCTTTTGACCAAATTGTGTACTTTAGACTCGACTATGAAATTTCATATGTTTCTTATTGACCAAATTAAACATGTTAATAATCTAAATGTTATATTATATATATATATATATATATATATATATATATTAATTGGATAAGTCTGATATGAGGGCCAGATATGTATAAGCATGCAAATCAAGGGAAAAGGAAACAAAATCATGAATTATGTATATATTTTTAATTTGGAAGTTGCAATTTGTATATTATTTTCAGGGATAATTATGTTTTCCTCCTTTAAAGTTTAGTATAATTACAATAAATTCTATGTGATTTGAAAAAAATTACATCTAGCACCCGTATGATTTGTTTACGTCTACCAAATAACTTTCTCCATTAGTCAAAATCCACAAAATTTATTGATATTAACAAAAAGAAATCCAGAAAAAAATCTATATTTACTCCAAATTGACTTATTACTTATTTATTGCAGGTCAATAAATTTTTTCATAACCAAACTATCTCCATACGTCTTCACAAGTTAATGTATGTGTGGAGGTGTATTTTCACTGTTAAAATGATAGTTTAGTTGAAAAAAACTGTTTAACTTGCAATAAGTCAGTAATAAGTCAATTGGGGATAAATATAAATTTTCTTTCAATTTTTTGTTAATATCAGCAAATTCAGTGAATTTTAACTAACGGAAGGATCAATTTGTTAGACGAAATCAAACCTCAGGCTTATTAGATATTATGTTTCAAATCACAGAAAGTTTACGTATAATTACGCTAAATTTCACGAGAAGGAAGTGTAATTTTTTCTTATTTTTATCGTGTTAATTTGTATATGGAAATATACAAACTTCAATTTCTTAGGTTGTTTGTATTTTTTTGTATTAATTTCTTAGCATGTTTATTAATTTAATTTCTTGTAGTCTTAAGGGATGTACAACAATTGCCATAAAAATACAAGAAGAGCGCAAACGATGTCTAATATATTGGGATGTGGAAATACCTTCCATGAGATTTGATATGATTATAAATTTCATCTTGTTGTTTAAAAAATTATAAATACAACCCTTAACAGTTATTTAGTCCTAGGCAGTGGTGTGGAAAATTACTATTTATGCTTGTTGATTTTTTCTCCCAAAAGTATTTGAAAAAATATTAAAAAAATTAAGGATGGATAAAATAAATAATGCATAAAATATTTTAATCCATAAAAAGTATTTTAAATTAGTTTAGAAAATATATAAAATTATGTTTGCTAATACAAACTAGTAATTTTTTGAATAATTCACCATAAAATTTGAATGAAAATATAACAAATGCTGGAAATAGACTCATTATTAAACGAACGTCAAATCAATAGAGGATGTATGTAATTTGCCGAACAACGATGAGATACTTATAATTATGCCTTTAGACAGACAACTGTAATTTATCCAAAATTAAAGTTAAGTAGCACTCTGCGAAATTTCTATTCAAATAATAAGAATTATTGAATTTTTATCTGATTTAGAACTTCATATGAAATAATAAATGAAGATTAAAAGTTATGATTTTGTTTATAGTGCGATTCGTAAAATTATTTAGTATATTTAAATTAAAAAATTAATTTAATAACTCAATACTACGTTTAAATGAGAAAAATAAATTACTATAGAAATAGTTATATCCACATTCGTAGTACTCAAATCGAGAACGTTTTAGGTTGAAAATTATGATCCTTTTGTAAAAGCAAGTGTATGGATTTTTTCCTTGAGATCCAAAAATGGGTCATCTTTTTTTCAAAATTGGAAAATTTTCTGAATTTCTATTTTCTTTTATTTATTTACAAATAAAGAGATTAATATAAATCTTGTTTAAAATCGACACTAGTCTCAATCTTATTATTTGAACAAATTTTTATTGGGTAATTAATCAATAAATTATACCTTATTGGCAAAAAAAAAATTAAAACTCAACATTAGTTGTATGATTGGATTTTTATCCATATTAGTACCCACGTGTATAAAACTATTTTTTTAAAAAAATAGATAATGTAATCACTCGTATATATTAGAATAAAAGATGTATATATAAATTAGAAAAAAATTAATTAGAATAAAAGAAGCAACACCATATCTGTGATGAATATATAAAACATAGAAAATATTCCATCTCTAATCCGTCTCTAAAACCTTACAAATTTTCGTCTCTAATCCATCTCTGATTCGACCTCTAAACTTTCAAAATTTTCCGTCTTTAATTTATGGGCAGATTTTTTTATTTCTGTACCCAAATTACTATCCTGGTTATTATACCATCAAATACATCCATCAATACCAAAATCTGAATTTTCCAAATAAGAACAATAAATATTAACAAAAAAGATACTCATAATACAACAACACTAATACAAACTAAGTCATAAACAACCAACAGAAAAAATAAACTAATTATCTTTCCTGAAATGTTGTTGCTCCTGCTATCCAGACCCACCAGCAAATTGATGATTTGTGTATCCTACATCTTGAAGTAATTTTCGAACTAATTATTGTAGGTCTGCCTCCCTCTTCCGAGCCTCTTTCGAGCTTTTTCAAGAGCAATTTGTTTGTTGATTCCGTCTCTAATCCCGTCTCTGAAACCCAAAAAATATTCCATCTCTAAAACCTTAAAAATTTCCGTCTCTAATCCGTCTCTGATTCGGCCTCTAAACTTTCAAAATTTTCCGTCTCTAATCCGTCTTTAATCATTTTTGGTTTTTTTTGGACAAATTTTTTAATTTCTGTGTCCAAATTAATATCCTGGTCATTATAACATCACATACATTCCATCAATACCAAAATCTGAATTTTTCAAACAAGAACAATAAATACTAATAAAAAAGATACTCATAATACAACAACACTAATATAAACTAGGTTATAAACAACCAACAGAAAAAATAAACTAATTATCTTTCCTAGAATGTTGTTGCTCCTGCTGTCCAGACCACCAGCAAATTGATGGTTTGTGTATCCCACATCTTGAAGTAATTTTCAAACTAATTTTTGTAGGTCTGCCTCCCTCTTCCGAGCCTCTTCCTCCCTCTTTCGAGCTTCTTCAAGAGCAATTTCAAGCAATTTTCTATTTTATTCTTCTCGTCTTGAAAATTTTCTTCCATTTTTGTAATATTAGAGCGCATGTCCTCCATAGCTTGTTAACTCATTAATCTCTGGTTAGATTCTTTAAGAGTAGAACTGATTGAACTTGAACTTGTAGATGAGGAGCATATAAGCATCCTTTTGAAGGACCTCCAATGATATCATACCAAGTTGAGATATCGAATAAAAACTGCGAAGAAATATCAGTACGACCTGTTTTTGAAAGGTATTCTTACTTTGGAAGTACATTAGATACAAAGGAACATATGTAATAAAATTCTAACAAAATTTCTCAACATATATACTAACCAATATTTAAATCCAATGACAAATAATACTTACACTAATTCTTTTGGATTTGTTGTCGATGAACTCCCCAATTCCTTTGTTCTTTCTATGGCATCTTTGAAATAACTGAAGATCAGTCACTTTTCTACCAAGTTCTTTTTCCTATAGTTTTCAAAACAATATTAATTCACATGTCAATAAATTGCGTAAATCCATTTTTTACTATATGTAAATGTGCATCACTCTGATTCAAAAATCTTGTGTTGTCGAATTAGAGCATGGATATTTGATTTGTTCATTATTCAATAATCGTGGGTTACCAAAGGCAAAGTTCAAGAACTCCTGATCAACCCTTGTTACAAATTCATTTAAAAGAAACCCATTATCATCCAAGCACCTCCACATCCAACTACGGTCAATATTCATTATTCTGCCCATCTGAATCATCACCCTACCCATCATACTCAGAGTTCTCTAAACTATCACTCTCATCATCCCCTTTCCCTGCACTTACCCCATCATTATCATCACTTACCCCAATCTCATCATCATCACCTGCCCAGTACCCTCCCCCTCATTATCATCTGCATACATATCCACTAGTCTGCAAACCTCATCCCATTAAACTTCATTCAATTCAGAATCATTCCCATCCTCCACTACTACCCCCTTCTCTTTTTGGACATTTATTTACATTTGTGGTTCAACATTAGGGTTTGAGGAACCAAGCTGACTATTTGGGGTTTCTACGCACTCCAGATACAACGTAAAAGTTCTGTTTTTTGGATTGTATGCTTCAGTAAATTTGACAATATTAGTTTGATACTTGAGTTGTGTAAATTTGTTCAAATGTAGTCTGTAAAATTGTTTAGGCCCAATGTAATCCAACATCTCAGCAAGTTTGTTCAAGTACTCCACAGTAACATTAAATACATCCACAAAGTCAAACTTACTTTTAATCCCACCCACATATTCAGGTTTAGGGCTATGAATAATTGAACCCCCATGATACATAATGATAGTGATAAAAAGTTCATTCCCTGAAAAATATAAAAAGAAAAGAAAAACAAAAGAGCATGCATCAGAAAAAGGGACCACAATACACAACTAACACAATAATTTATCATCCTCAGAAACATAAAGCAACTTTACACACACAACAACATGCCTTTATTCTGGGAAACAAATGCATGGACCACATGCCTTTATTCTCATAAACCAAAAACAATAACATCAGGGGACAAAAAATATGTCTAAAAAACAACACACACAACAACATATGGACAAAAACAAACCCATTTGTCCTAAAAAATCGAAAACAATAACATCAGGGGACCACAAAATGTATCAAAAACAACACACAACAACATATTTCTCGTAAGACTTCGAAATTATTTTAATTATATTCCCCGCAGCCTTGTTCCCAAATGACACAGCTTCAGTTGGATTAGGATATCATTGAAATCGTAAAAAGAGTTTGCAAGTTTACTAACCGTATTTCTCGTACTTAGGGTCTGGAAAATCGACGAGAGCTTGGTGGCTCAAGCTCATCTTCCTTCCGCCACTCATTGCTCCAAAAACTGGGATGATTTTTTGGTGGATTTGGGAAAAAGGCATTTGGGGGATTAGGGATTATATTTTCTGGATTTGGGGAAAGGGGAGAAGAACGTATTTTGCCTTCGTCTGAAATGACTTACCAGTTGACCAACATGGACCATACCAACTGACTAACGGCACGTGACAGTCACGTGCCATTTTCGTCAGTTTTTAACGGAGTGGGACTAAAGGTGTTAAAAATTTAGGGTTTTGGGACTGCAAGTGTTGAACACGTAAAGCGTGGGACCAAAAGTGAGAATGGCCCTATCTAGTGGGACCAAAAGTGAAATTTTTCCATTTAAATATAAATATGTTACATATAATATATAATATACATAGAATATATAATTAACAAAATTAAAAAATATATATATAAATTCGACTTTTCAATGTGATTCGATTTAGTGAGTCTGTAATAAAAAAATCATATTGAATAGTTTAAAGTTATATAAAATATCAATTATTGAAATAATGCAATTGAAATATATAAAAATATTTTATAGCTGAGATTAATATATGTTCACAATCTATAGTAAATTTATATATTTATAAATGAAAGTATTACATTGATTTAACTATCATCTTACATTATTGAACAACATAAGTTAATCAGACCATCAAAATTCAAATCAGACCGTTAGATATGATCATACTTATAAAAAAATACACTTGGTAAAGTTTTAGACTTATTGGATATACGGATGTCAAGATATCGTACTCAGAATATAAGAATAATCATTCAAGTCGGTGTATCGTGGAATCAGGCCATATAATTTTAAATCAAACCATCCGATATAATCTAATGGACACGGTCTTATATATATTTAAATTTGGTGCGAATCGACTAACCAGATTTTAAGATATTGTATTTATTGATTAAATTTTTTGATCTCATTATATTATAATAAAATAATAATTAAAATTATTCAACCATCACTATTATCACACAAAAGATAGAGGTGTCAAAATCAATATTTATGAGAACTAATAATATGTTCCCAATTTTTTTATTATTTATACAAATTTACATTCTTATATTTTTATGTTTAAAATTACACCTCTTTATAGTGAAAATACTAAATCATCTAATTAATATATTATGTTATAAATTTACATTAAAAAATTATCAATATTATTTTTTTATTTTTATTATCTGAAGGCGTCAAAACAATATTTATGATAATGAATAATATGATCCTGATATATTTTTTTATTTATACTAATTTAAATTTAAACTATTTATTAACTTTTTTCATTAAATCAATATATAAAATTACATCTCTTAATAATTAAATATTGAATTATTTAATTAATATATTAAAAATTAGTTACTAGGCTATAAATTTAAATTAAAAATGTATAAACTAATTCAAATTTTTATTTTTATTTATAACTAAATATTAATTACCAAAAGATAGGAGAAGTCAAAGCACTACTTGAAAGGATTATATGATACCGTATATTTTTTATTATTTATAACTTGTATATGGTCAGTTTTGATTATAGAATTGATCAAATATTAAATATAAAATGAAATATATAAAACATTCAAAAATAAAAATATATATAAAAAATAAAAAAGTAGAAAAAGCTGCGAGCTTATGTACCGACAAAATTGAGCTCGACTCGGGCTCGAATTTTTCGAGCTCGAGTTGAGCTCAAAATCTTCGATGGTGAGAAAAAATATTAAGAGAAATGTGTGTTTTTTATTAAAATAAAAAAAATTAATAAAAAGTTACTTTAAGTTTTATTTTAATTAATCAAAATTAAATAATACATTATAATTATACAATATATATATATATATTATCATGTCATATAATTACAACTTAATTATTATTTTCATAAATAAAAAATATTCTTATTTTTGTGTTTTAATATTTTCATAAATAAAAAAATTTCCATTTACAACATCATAGACGGAAATTTCCATGGCTAAAGTAAAGAAAAAATTAGCTACGAAAAACAGATGGAAATAACCAAGAAAATTAATTGCCGCCATCCCAATATTTTAAGCAATTATTTAATAGTATCAGAGACGGATTATAACATATTTTAGCAAAATTATATATCCGTCTCTAAAATAAAAATTGTTAATAATTTATCATTAAAAATGATAAAGACAGATTTTATTCCGTCTCTAAAGTTCCGTCTCTAATACCCTATTTTAATAACTCAATACTACGTTTAAATGAGAAAAATAAATTACTATAGAAATAGTTATATCCACATTCGTAGTACTCAAATAGACAACTTTTTAGGTTGAAAATTATGATCCTTTTGTAAAAGCAAGTGTATGGATTTTTTCTTTGAGATCCAAAAATGCGTCATCTTTTTTTCAAAATTGGAAAATTTTCTGAATTTCTATTTTCTTTTATTTATTTACAAATAAAGAGATTAATATAAATCTTGTTTAAAATCAACACTAGTCTCAATCTTATTATTTGAAAAAAAAATTTATTGGGTAATTAATCAATAAATTATACCTTATTGGCAAAAAAAATTTAAAACTCAAAATTAGTTGTATGATTGGATTTTTATCCATATTAGTACCCACGTGTATAAAACTATTTTTTTAAAAAAATAGATAATGTAATCACTTGTATATATTAGAATAAAAGATGTATATATTGATTAGAAAAAAAATTAATTAGAATAAAAGAAGCAACACCATATCATGTTTTATTACAACACATCGAGATATATCCGCTGATACTTCTCTCCAAACATGTTTTTCTTACACAACAACACTCTCCTCCTCACTATTATTTACGGCCTTTTCCGGCCGTCGTGGTGGCTGTTGGTAGCATTGTCTCCGACAACTCTTCATGGTTGCATTGTCTCTGACAATTCTTCAAACAGAAAGGGTCAGTGATTCCAGTGCTCGTGCAGGTTACGTAACATTGCCTCAAACAAACAGCCACCGGATCATCTGCTCCTGCTACACAAGCAATGGTCACTGCCATCACCATCAACACAGACACAACACTCATCACCCCTTTGTTCTTCATTCTCTTATATATAATGTTTTTCTTCATACAGTTTATATACAGTGTGAGCGCATCCCTCATTTATATAGATTTTTCAAGAAAATAATATAGAAAGAAATTTCGAATGTTATAAGTAGATTATTTAATTTGCAATTATTAATTGCTTGAATTTTTTTATGCAAATAATAATTTTCATATTATTCATATTGTTTTCTTTGGTATTTTGTTATATATGAAAAATCTTAGTCTAATGAGTAATAATTAGCCATAAATTAATTATCTAATGGGTTCGATTGCATGTAAAGAATTATTTTATTATCTATTATTTATAGGATGGGGTCTTTTCACCAAATTGTGTAGTTTTGACTCGATCATGAATTTTCAGATTTTTTAGGGTTTTTTCTTTTTTAAATTTTTGTAGAAATTTCTTATTAATTACCATTATATACCATACTATTTTTAATTTTTGACTTTATAGGAATTTCCTATTAATTACTATTCAACATACTATATATGTTTATTAATTATTAACCAAATTAAACATGTTAATAATCTAAATGTTATTATTAATTGGATAAGTTAGTAAACTGAGTAATTAAATATTACCAAATCTAATTATCAACACCATTTAAGTCTGATATGAGGGCCAGATATGTATAAGCATGCAAATCAAGGTAAAAGGAAACAAAAAGAATTACATGGATATATTTTTAATTTTGAAGTTGCAATTTGAATTTTCTTTTTGTATATTATTTACAGGGGTAATTACACTTTCATTATTTGAGATTTGGTGTACTTACAAATAGACAATCCATAATTTAAAAAATTATATCTAAAATCTCTAAAGTTTGTTCCAACTAACTAATAAGCTTATATGTTAGTCAAAGTTCACTGCATTTGCCATATTAGCAAAAAAAAGTGGATAGAAATCTAAATTTATTCATGATTGAGTTATTATCGATTTATTACAGGTTAAATAGATATTTTTATGACCAAATTATCCTCATACGTCTTCGAATGTTAATGAATGTGTGGAGGTATATTTTCACCGTTAAAATGGTAGTTTGGTTGGAAAAAATGTTTTACTTGTAATAAGCGAGAGTAAATATCAAATTTTCATTCAAATTTTTTATTAATATCAATAAATTCAGTGAATTTTAACTAACGGAATGGTCTATTTGTTAGACGTACTAGATATAATTTTTCAAATTACAGGAAATTTATGTATAATTATACCAAAACCTAGAAAAAGGGGGTTGTGATACAAAAAATCCACAAATTTACTATCAACTATAATTAAATATTAAATTAAGATAAGAAAAAAAGAAAATAAATACTTTCACTCCCTACATGCTGGGGAATAGCTAATATCATGTACAGGGATGACTAATCCCTAATCTAAGGGAATAAGTATTCCTTAACTTCTAACACACCAATCAAAACGTAGGAATGAACTTGGAAATGTGCATTCCCTTCTCATTCCATTCCTACTTACCAATCCCACCTTTCGTGAATTCACAAAGATTTCACTTTTTCTAGACTAGACAGGATTCGATGTGTATTATTTCAGTCATTTTGTCCTCAATATTTGAATTTTTAAATTTCAGGATAAACTTGTCAAAATGAATTTGTACAGGACTAAAATTGTCATCCCATACTTACAGAACTAAAATTGCGATTTCTCCGTACATTTTCATATGCCAACAAACATATATCTAACATAGATTAACTTTAAGAACAAAAAATTAAGAACTTATTTTTTTTAACACATCTAAAATTCCCAACTCATTTAAAATGGAATAACATAAGTAAAAATAACAAATTTCCGTCTCTATAACAAATTAGCCTATTGAGGAAAACTTTAACATTTTCAAATATTGAGGAAAAAGCTCAATAAAATCCACAAATGTTTGTGTAAAAACTTTTTCCTATTGTAATCTACACAAGATCCCGACTTTCACAAAATTAAAACCACCTCAAATGCATTTCTAGCTGGTATAAGCATAACTGGAAAAATCAATAAAAAGAATAAAAACAAAAAATAGCCGACCCAATCGCGAATGTAAAGTCCAAGCAAGCAAATCAACACTCATCGCAGACAATAGACTAAAGAAACGAAGTCACATACAAAAATACTGATACATGAATCAAAAAAGAACCTGGCTTACATTTCTTAAAACAATACAAATATGCTATCACGGCCCGAGGCAGAGTTGTGAATCAGCCAAATCGTTCGTTTTTCAATATATTTAAGCAAAAAAATGAATATTTTGATTAGAAGAACATAGAGGTGTTCAATGAGACATTTCAACAAACACCTTCAAACCATTTAAATTTCTTCTACAAATCGTTAAAATAATTACAAGAAGAAAGATTACCTGACATCGAAAAAAAGCTATGTCGAAGGCGTCGGAGCCGCTGAGAGAGAGAGAGTGTTAGAGACTGCTTTCTTCTTTCTTTTCTTCTTCGATCGTGAGAGAGACAGTCAGAGGAGATACCGTGAGAGAGAGAGAGAGAGAGACAGAGACAGAGAGAGAGAGTTAGAGGAGGGGTAGTTGAGGTTGAGTTAATAGGAGAGAGAGAGAGAGAGGTTCATGACTTAAAATTAGGCAAGTCTCCATATATATATATATATATATTTATATATATATATTGATATAATTTATATAAATTAAATAAATATTAAATATATTAGTTTCTTTATATAATTTAAATAGGCAAAATTTACTTTTGGTCCCACTAGATAGGGTCATTTTCACTTTTGGTCCCACGCTTTACGTGTTCAACACTTGCAGTCCCAAAACCCTAATTTTTTAACACCTTTAGTCCCACTCCGTTAAAAACTGACGGAAATGGCACATGACTGTCACGTGGCGTTAGTTAGTTTTTAATTGGCACTGAAAACAGACTGCAATGCTTGTGTACAGTATTTGGAGGGAAATAATGGCGCAAAAGACGCATTTTTTTGCTATATATATATCCAAACAAACCCACAAACACCACACTACATTCTCATCTTTTTTTCAGAGGCCAAAAGATGTCACAAACATCTCAGAATTCTTCAAATATTGAATGCTATTGTCAGAAAGTTGGTCATTTGAGGACCTCGTGGACATATGACAACCCAGGTAGAAGGTTTTATACTTGTTTTTCAAGGAGAGGTAGAGGTGGATGCGGATTTTTTATGTGGTTTGATCCACCAACGTGCGTAAGAGCTACTATAATAATTCCCGGTTTGTTGCGCTGATTGAATTTGCAAGAAGAAGAAATTCAAAAATTACGTCGAAGAAATCAAATTTTTATTTCTGTAATGGTTGGATTTTTTTTGCTGTTGTTATGCATGTTGGTAGCTTGAACAATTAAGTTATTATGCATTATTTGATGTTCTTATATATTACTGGATGACCTTTTAATAATGGTCAATTATGTGTAAAAGGACTAATGGATATGCCTGTTTTGCAAGTAATTATAGTTTATGTTGTGTTTAAATGTGTAAGGATAAATTCTGAAAGCAATAAAAATGGAAACTAAATTGCACAAAAGCAATAAATTAAATTGCAAAAAAACAAGAAATGTATTCAAATGCATTGGTTTGACAAAAGTGACAAAAGTTTTCTTACAATACCTAACAATATTTTGTTCCTTGAAACTTCACAAATTTCCCTTGCCAATACAAGCAAGAAACATGACGCTATACAAACCAAAAACGGCTGCCAACAAGTCATAAAAAATCTGTTGCTATACAAGCCAAAAAAATTATTGCCAATGCATCTCATTTTTCCTTCTTAGCTATTTTCTTCTTATTCTTTTTAGTTGCATCCAATGCTGCACTTAAGTTTGCCATTGTGACAAAATTCTTTCCTCCTATTGTGAGACAAGGGACTCCACTAACAAGAGATTGGTTCACTTTTGAGAATTGTGTAAAGTTGTGGAGCATGTGTTCACTTGTCTACAAAAAATCAGCTTAATGAGATGAACATGAATTAAGAAAAATGAGTTTAATGAGATGAACATAAATTTTTTTTTACCAATCCTGCGGTATTTGACTGAGAAGCTGCAAGATTTGGTCAAGAGAATGACTCAATGAACATAAATCTTGTAAGTCTCCTTGACTGCACATAAAGTAACATTAGTTTCAACTACATAATTAATGGCACTACATTATATTTCAACTTACATCAGAATTTGCAGAAACTTGTTTCATTTGACCTTGCTTCATGGATTTTCTTGTGGACTTCCTTGTCTGTACATAACATTAAATCAAAGTTAGTGATATCAATAATTGTTGGCTGCATTAAATTAAATGACTTACAGTTTTTTGTGGGGCCTTTTCAATAACTGTTAGCTGCATGCTTGCCACGGATTGGTCCTTCTTCTTCCTTGCACATCCTTTTTTATTGTGGCATGTTTCTCCACAGTAATGATACTTCACTTAATATGGTTGCCTCTTCATTTTGGTGATCTGATTCCTTTGGCCTCTTGTCCTTTTTTTCCCTTTGTTAGCTGGCTCACCATACTCCAATCTTCTAGCTCGTGCAAGTCTTCCTGCACCCCTTCCAAAGTTGGGTGGAAGGCATGGGATAAGTCCACTTTTCTCCCAAAGATTAGGGCCATTGACAGGTAAAATTGCATTCTTATACACCTCAATGAAAGTTGCCACGCTATAGCAAGGATTAACAAAGTCCTTTGGCTCTAAGGATTGAGTACATATGGCACTCATTCCATGTTTGCATGGAATGCCTGTTAGATCCCATTTTCTGCATGTACAAGTGCGGTTTTGCAAATTGACAACATACCTAGCACCATCATAACAGGACACTTCATAATACCAATCATCTGACTTAATTGGTATACAATCAGCAGCTTTGTCAATGTATTTTTCAACAATTTTTCTGATTTGAGGGCAGATTTTTTTGTCTTGCTATTTTTTTCTGGCCCTGTCTCTCAATTCTGAAATTCTATTCATTATCCATTCCCTGATCCATTCAAGCATCGTCATGGTTGGTTTCTCTCTGGCCTCAAGAATGCTACCGTTAAATGTTTCACAAATGTTGTTTAACAACATATCATACTTTGGAAAACAATTAAATAAGCCCTGCTCCAATGTGCTGGAGGCTTGTCACTCAGCCATTCAACCAATTTAGGATCTAGTTTAGCAAATTCCTCCATTCTGAAATTAAATTCACTCACTATTGTTGCCTTTGCAGCACTCCACAATGCTTTTTTAAAAGGTAAACCTCTAAATCCAGCAGTTTTCATGTTGCCATACAAGTGCCTAACACAGAATCTATTATCTGCACCAGGAAACACACATTCAAATGCAGGAATCAACCCTTTCTGTTTGTCACTAATAAAAGTGTATGTGTCATCCCTTACAATATGTAAATTATCCTTTAACAATTCAAAGAACCATTGCCATGCTTCCCTAGTTTCTCCAGAAACCACAGCATAAGCCAAATACAAATTATTGTTTGGGTCAATAGAAATTGCAGTTAGCAAAACACCTCCATAGAGACCCTTTAGATGACACCCATCTACCCCTATCACAGGTCTACAACCTGATAAAAACCCTTGCCTCAAAGCATCAAAGTACACATAGAATTTAGAAAATTTTGTCTGCCCATCATCCCCATATGTCATTACCATCATCACTGTGGACCCATGCATAGTCCCACAAACAATCAAATTGATCTTCAACTTTGCCTTCAATTTTGTCAATTGCTTTTTGCTTTGCTCTGTATGTTTGGTTTCTTGATACATGACACCTAAGTTCTTTAATCACATCCTTTCTAAACCCTTTCACATTCCTTTTAGAATCTGTTCTGAAAGCATCTTCATATTTGGTTGACAACCATTTGCTATTCACATTCTTCACATTAAATGATCTAGCACATTTATGTGTTGGGTTATACTGTCTGATCTGGAATGTACTCTCTTCCCTTAATTTAAGGGCATGCATTCTCCATTGACACCCATCCCCTAGACACTTAACGTAAACTCTTCTTTTATCATTCTTGAATATTTTCAAACTCATATTTGTACACACAGTATGACTGTGGATTGCCTCTCTTAGTTCTGTTTTATTACTAAATATCATCCCAATTTCAAAGTGAGATCATATTTGTTTCCAGAATTGAAAACATGATGAGGTTCTTTTTTCTCCTCATCAGAACCAGCAACAGAGTCAAAATCATCTCCACTTGAGCATACATCATCACCTGATGTTGTATCCTCTTTGTCAGATGATTCAACCTCCTCCTGACCACTTCTCATCCCAACAACCATCTGAATCATCACCCTGCCCATCATACTCAGAGTTCTCTAAACTATCACTCTCATCATCCCCTTTCCCTGCACTTACCCCATCATTATCATCACTTACCCCAATCTCATCATGATCACCTGCCCAGTACCCTCCCCCTCATTATCATCTGCATACATATCCACTAGTCTGCAAACCTCATCCCATTAAACTTCATTCAATTCAGAATCATTCCCATCATCCACTACTACCCCCTTCCCTTTTTGGACATTTATTTGCATTTGTGGTACAACATTAGGGTTTGAGGAACCAAGCTGACTATTTGGGGTTTCTACGCACTCCAGATACAACGTAAAAGGTTTGTTTTTGGGATTGTATGCTTCAGTAAATTTGACAATATCAGTTTGATACTTGAGTTGTGTAAATTTGTTCAAATGTAGTCTGTAAAATTGTTTAGGCCCCATGTAATCCAACTTCTCAGCAAGTTTGTTCAAGTACTCCATAGTAACATTAAATACATCCACAAAGTCAAACTTACTTTTAATCCCACCCACATGTTCAAGTTTAGGGCTATGAATAATTGAACCCCCATGATACATAATGACAGTGATAAAAAGTTCATTCCCTGAAAAATATAAAAAGAAAAGAAAAACAAAAGAGCATGAATCAGAAAAAGGGACCACAATACACAACTAACACAATAATTTATCATCCTCAGAAACATAAAGCAACATTACACACACAACAACATGCCTTTATTCTAGGAAACAAATGCATGGACCACATGCCTTTATTCTCATAAACCAAAAACAATAACATCGAGGGACAAAAAATATGTCTAAAAAACAACATATGACAACAACATATGGACAAAAACATACCCATTTGTCCTAAAAAATCGAAAACAATAACATCAGGGGACCACAAAATATATCAAAAACAACACACAACAACATATTTCTCGTAAGACTTCGAAATTATTTTAACTACATTCCCCGCAGCCTTGTTCCCAAATGACACAGCTTCAGTTGGATTAGGATATCGTTGAAATCGTAAAGAGTTTGCAAGTTTACTAACCGTATTTCTCGTACTTAGAGTCTGCAAAATCGACGAGAGCTTGGTGCCTCAAGCTCATCTTCCTTCCGCCACTCTTTGCTCCAAAAACTGGGATGATTTTTCGGTGGATTTGGGAAAAAGGGATTTGGGGGATTAGGGATTATATTTTCTGAATTTAGGGAAAAGGGGAGAAGAACGTATTTTGCCTTCGTCTGAAATGACTTACCAGTTGACCAACATGGACCATACCAACTGACTAACGGCACGTGACAGTCACGTGCCATTTTCGTCAGTTTTTAACGGAGTGGGACTAAAGGTGTTAAAAATTTAGGATTTTGGGACTGCAAGTGTTGAACACGTAAAGCGTGGGACCAAAAGTGAGAATGGCCTTATCTAGTGGGACCAAAAGTGAAATTTTTCCATTTAAATATAAATATGTTACATATAATATATAATATACATAGAATATATAATTAACAAAATTAAAAAATATATATATAAATTCGACTTTTCAATGTGATTCGATTTAGTGAGTCTGTAATAAAAAAATCATATTGAATAGTTTAAAGTTATATAAAATATCAATTATTTGAAATAATGCAATTGAAATATATAAAAATATTTTATAGCTGAGATTATTATATGTTCACAATCTATAGTAAATTTATATATTTATAAATGATAGTATTACATTGATTTAACTATCATCTTACATTATTGAACAACATAAGTTAATCAGACCATCAAAATTCAAATCAGACCGTTAGATATGATCATACTTACAGAAAAATACACTTGGTAAAGTTTTAGACTTATTGGATATACAGATGTCAAGATATCGTACTCAGAATATAAGAATAATCATTCAAGTCGGTGTATCGTAGAATCAGGCCATGTGATTTTAAATCAAACTGTCCGATATGATCTAATGGACACGGTCTTATATATATTTAAATTTGGTGTGAATCGAGTAACCAAATTTTAAGATATTGTATTTATTGGTTAAATTTTTTGATCTCATTATATTATAATAAAATAATAATTAAAATTATTCAACCATCACTATTATCATTCAAAATAAAATGTATGATATTGATTAATAATTATAATATATGGTCAGTTTTGATTATAAAATTGATCAAATATTAAATATAAAATGAAATATATAAAAAATTCAAAAATAAAAATATATATAAAAAATAAAAAAATAAAAAAAGCTCGCGAGCTTATGAACAGACACAATTGAGCTCGAATTTTAAATTCGAGCTCGAGTTGAGCTCAAAATCTTCGCCGGTGAGAAAAAATATTAAGAGCAATGTGTGTTTTTTATTAAAATAAAAAAAATTAATAAAAAGTTTACTTTTAGTTTTATTGTAATTAATTAAAATTAAATAATACATTATAATTGTACAAATATATATATATATATATATTATCATGTCATATAATTACAACATAATTATTATTTTCATAAATAAAAAACATTCCTATTTTTGTGTTTTAATATTTTCATAAATAAAAAAAATTTCATTTACAACATCAGAGACGGAAAATTTCTGTGGCTAAATTAAAGAAAAAATTAGCTATGGAAATACAGATGGAAATAACCTAGAAAATTAATTACCGCCATCCCAATATTTTAAGCAATCATTTAGTAGTATTCGAGAGGATATAGAGACGGATATAGAGACGGATTATAACATATTTTAGCAAAATTATATATCCGTCTCTAAAATAAAAATTATTAATAATTTATCATTAAAAATGATAAAAACAGATTTCATTCCATCTCTAAAGTTTCGTCTCTGATACCCTATTTTCATGTAGTGATTCAAAAATTAATTTAATAACTCAATACTACGTTTAAATCAGAAAAATAAATTACTATAGAGATAGTTATATCAACATTCGTAGTACTCAAATCGACAACTTTTTAGGTTGAAAATTATGATCCTTTTGTAAAAGCAAGTGTATGGATTTTTTCCTTGAGATCCAAAAATGCGTCATCTTTTTTTCAAAATTGGAAAATTTTCTGAATTTCTATTTTCTTTTATTTATTTACAAATAAAGATATTAATATAAATCTTGTTTAAAATCGGCACTAGTCTCAATCTTATTATTTGAACAAATTTTTATTGGGTAATTAATCAATAAATTATACCTTATTGGCAAAAAAAATTTAAAACACAAAATTAGTTGTATGATTGGATTTTTTCCATATTAGTACCCATGTGTATAAAACTATTTTTTTTAAAAAAATAGATAATGTAATCACTCGTATATATTAGAATAAAAGATGTATATATTGATTAGAAAAAAAATTAATTAGAATAAAAGAAGCAACACCATATCTGTGATGAATATATATATATATATATATTAGAAATAACATGTTTTATTACAACACATCGAGATATATCCTCCGATACTTCTCTCCAAACATGTTTTTCTTACACAACAACACTCTCCTCCTCACTATTATTTACGGCCTTTTCCGGCCGTCGTGGTGGCTGTTGGTAGCATTGTCTCCGACAACTCTTCATGGTTGCATTGTCTCTGACAATTCTTCAAACAGAAAGGGTCAGTGATTCCAGTGCTCGTGCAGGTTATGTAACATTGCCTCAAACAAACAGCCACCGGATCATCTGCTCCTGCTACACAAGCAATGGTCACTGCCATCACCATCAACACAGACACAACACTCATCACCCCTTTGTTCTTCATTTTCTTATATATAATGTTTTTCTTCTTACAGTTTGTATATGTTTGTTGCATGCAGTGTGAGCGCATCCCTCATTTATATAGATTTTTCAAGAAAATAATATAGAAAGAAATTTCGGATATTATAAGTAGATTATTTAATTTGCAATTATTAATTGCTTGAATTTTTTTATGTAAATAATAATTTTCATATTATTCATATTGTTTTCTTTGATATTTTGTTATATATGAAAAATCTTAGTCTAATGAGTAGTAAGTAGTCATAAATTAATTATCTAATGGGTTCGATTGCATGTAAAGAATTATTTTATTATCTATTATTTATAGGATGGGGTCTTTTCACCAAATTGTGTAGTTTTGACTCGATCATGAATTTTCAGATTTTTTAGGGTTTTTTCTTTTTTAAATTTTTGTAGAAATTTCTTATTAATTACCATTATATACCATACTATTTTTAATTTTTGACTTTATAGGAATTTCCTATTAATTACTATTCAACATACTATATATGTTTATTAATTATTAACCAAATTAAACATGTTAATAATCTAAATGTTATTATTAATTGGATAAGTTAGTAAACTGAGTAATTAAATATTACCAAGTTTAATTATCAACACCATTTAAGTCTGATATGAGGGCCAGATATGTATAAGCATGCAAATCAAGGTAAAAGGAAACAAAAAGACTTACATGGATATATTTTTAATTTTGAAGTTGCAATTTGGATTTTCTTTTTGTATATTATTTATAGGGGTAATTACACTTCTATTATCTGAGATTTGGTGTACTTA
Source organism: Sesamum indicum (assembly GCF_026168435.1). NCBI lineage: Eukaryota > Viridiplantae > Streptophyta > Magnoliopsida > Lamiales > Pedaliaceae > Sesamum > Sesamum indicum. The sequence continues at coordinate 15,165,692 of NC_142659.1, forward strand.
CAAATAGACCACCCATAATTTAAAAAATTATATCTAACATCTATAAAGTTTGTTCCGACTAACTAATAAGTCTATATGTTAGTTAAAGTTCACTGCATTTGCCATATTAGCAAAAAAACGTGGATAAAAATCTAAATTTACTCATAATTGAGTTATTATCAATTTATTGTCGGTCAAATAGATATTTTTATAATCAAATTATCCTCATACGTCTTCGCATGTTGATGAATGTGTGGAGGTATATTTTCACCGTTAAAATGGTAGTTTGGTTGGAAAAAATATTTTACCTGTAATAAGTCAATCGAGAGTAAATATCAATTTTCATTCAAACTTTTTATTAATATCAACAAATTCAGTAAATTTTAACTAACGGAATGATCTATTTGTTAGACGTACTAGATATAATTTTCCAAATTACAGGATGTTTATGCATAATTGCACCAAAACTCGGAAAAAGGGGATTGTGATACAAAAAATACACAAATTTAATAACAATTATAACTAAATATTAAATTAATACAAGAAAAAAAGAAAAAAACTTTCATTCCCTACGTGGTGAGGAATAGCTAATATCATGTACGGGGGATGACTAATCCCTAATCTAAGGGAATAAGTATTCCCTAACTTCTAACACACCAATCAAAATGTTGGAATGAACTTGGAAATGTGCATTCCCTTCTCATTCCATTCCTACGTACCAATCCCACCTTTCATAAACTCATAAAGATTTCACTTTTTCTAGGGTAGACAGGATTCGATGTGTATTATTTCAGTCATTTTGTCCTCAATATTCGAATTTTTAAATTTCAGTATAAAATTATCAAAATAAATTTGTACAGGACTAAAATTGTCATCCCATACTTACAGAACTAAAATTGCAATATCTCCGTATATATTCATATGCCAACAAACATATATCTAGCATAGATTAACTTTAAGGACAAAAAATTAAAAACTTATTTTTTTCGACACATCTAAAATTCCCAACTCATTTAAAATGGGATAACATAAGTAAAAATAACAAATTTTCGTCTCTGAAATTAGGATTTCCGTCTCTATAACAAATTAGCAACGGAAAAATCCGTCGCCGCAGTCCGTGGCTTAAAGCACTGTGGCTAAATTATTGGCGACGGACTATTCCATCTCAAATGCTGAGACCGAACATTTCCTTCGCTGATTCTGTTGACAAACAAGAAGAAAGTTTAAGTGTAATCCGTCTCTAATTCCATCGATAAAAAAAGAACTTCTGTCTCGAATCCGTCTCTAAAGGTAAAGTTATGTGTTTGTTTATTCCGTCTCTAATTCCTTCTCTGAAACGCATAAAATTTTATGTCTATAATCCGTCCCTAAAACCTTACAAATTTCCGTCTCTGATTCGGCCTCTAAACTTTCTAAATTTTTAGTCTCTGATCCGTCTTTAATTTTTTTGGTTTTTTTTTGGCAAATTTTTTAATTTATGTACCCAAATTAATATCTTGGTCATTATACCATCAAATACATTCAATCAATACCAAAATCTGAATTTTCCATACCTGAACAATAAATATTAAAAAAAAAGATACTCATAATACAACAACACTAATATAAACTAAGTCATAAACAACCAACAGAAAACATAAACTGATTACCTTTCCTGGAATGTTGTTGCTTCTGTTGTCCAGACCACCAGCAAATTGATGGTTTGTGTATCTCATATCTTGAAGTAATTTTCGAACTAATTTTTGTAGGTCTGCCTCCCTCTTCCAAGTCTCTTCCTCCTTCTTTTGAGCTTCTTCAAGAGCAATTTCAAGTAATTTTCTATGTTCTTCTTCTCGTCTTGAAAATTCTTCTTTCATTTTTGCAGCATTAGAGCGCATGTCCTCCACAACTTTTATTAACTCATTAATCTTCTAGTCAGATGCATTAAGAGTAGAACGGACTGAACTTGAACTTGTAGATGAGGAGCTACATCCAAATCAATATAAGCGTCCTTTAGAAGGACCTCCAGTGATATCATACCAAGTTGAGATATCGAATGAAGAATGTGAAGAAATATCAGTACAACCCGTTTTTGCAAGGTATTCTTTTTGTACAAGTACATTAGATACAAAGGAACATTTATGTAATAAAAGTCTAACAAAATTTCAGCATATCTACTAACCAATATTTAAATCCAATGACAAATTATACTTACACTAATTCTTTTGGACTTGTTGTCGATGAACTCCCCAATTCCTTTGTTCTTTCTATGGCATCTTTGAAATAACTCAAGATCAGTTACTTCTCTACCAAGTTCTTTTTCCTATAGTTTTCAAAATAATATTAATTCACATGTCAATAAATTGCGTAAATCCATTTTTTACTATGTTTAAATGCGCATCACTCCGATTCAAAAATCTCATGTTGTCGCATTTAGAGCATGGACATTTGATTTGTCCATTATTCAAAAATCGTGGGTTACCAAAGGCAAAGTTCAAGAACTCCTGATCAACCCTTGTTACAAATTCATTTAAAAGAAACCCATTATCATCCAAGCGCCTCCACATCCAACTACGGTCAATATTCATTATTCTGCAATTTTTAGCAATTTTAGATATACCACCATTCTTATATTGTTCAATAAAATTGTCCCTTTAAAAAATAACAGATAATTACAATTTCCTCTTAACTGTAAGTCATAGGACTAAATATAGAACATAACACGCTATGTTAGCAAAGCCAGGGGAAAAGATCTCATTTTCGGTCTACTAAAACTTTAACATTTTCAAATATTGAGGAAAAAGCTTAGTAAAATCCACAAATGTTTGTGTACAATCTTTTTCCTATTGTAATCTACACAAGATCCTGACTTATCACAAAATTAAATCCACCTCGAATGCATTTCTAGCTGGTATAAGCATAACCGAAAAAATACATAAAAAGAATAAAAACATAAAATAGCCGACCCAATCGCAAATGTAAAGTCCAGGCAAGCAAATCAACACTCACCGCAGACGATAGACTACAGAAATGAAGTCACATACAAAAATACTGATACATGAATAAAAAACGAACCTGGCTTAGATTTCTTAAAACTAATATAAATATGTTATCACGGCCCAAGGCAGAGTTGTGAATCAACCAAATCGTTCGTTTTTCAATTTACTTCAGCAAAAAAATGAATATTCTTATTAGAAGAACGTAGAGGTGTTCAATGAGGCATTTCAACAAACACTTTCAAACCATTCAAATTTCTTCTACAAATCGTAAAAAAAATTACAACGAAGAAAAATTACCTGACGTCGAAAAAAAGCTGTGTCAAACGCGTCGGAGCCGCCGCGAGGGAGAGAGTTAGAGATTGCTTTCTTCTTTCTTTTCTTCTTCGGCCGTGAGAGAGAGAGTTAGAGAAGATGCCGTGAGAGAGAGAGAGTTAGAGGAGGGGTAGTTGATGTTGAGTTAAGAGAGAAAGAGATTCATGACTTAAAATTAGGCAATTCTCCATATATATATATATATATATTGATATACTTTATATAAATTAAATAAATATTAAATATATTAGTTTCTTTATATAATTTAAATATAAATATGTTACATATAATATATAATATATATAGAATATATATATATATATATATAAATTTAATTTTTCAATGTGATTCGATTCAGTGAGTCTGTAATAAAAAAAATCATTTTGAACAGTTTAAAGTTATATAAAATATCAATTATTTGAAATAATGCAATTGGAATATATAAAAATATTTTGTAGCAGAGATTAATATATGTTCACAATCTGTAGTAAATTTATACATTTATAAATGTTAGTATTATATTGATTTAACTATCATCTTACATTGTTGAACATAGGTTAATCGGACCATCAAAATTCTCATCAAACCATTAGATATGATCATGCTTACAGAAAATTACACTTGGTAAAGTTTTAGACTTATTGGATATATGGATGTCAAGATATCGTACTCAGAACATAAGAATAATCATTCAAGTCAGTGTATCGTAGAATCAGGCCATGTGATTTTAAATCAAATCGTCCGATATGATCTCATGGACACGGTCTTATATATATTTAAATTTAGTGTGAATCGAGTAACCATATTTTAAGATATCGTAATTATTAATTAAATTTTTTGATCTCATTATATATATAATAAAATAATAATTAAAATTATTCAACCATCACTATTACCATCCAAAATAAAATATATGATATTGATTAATAATTATAATATTTGGTCAGTTTTGATTATAGAATTGATCAAATATTAAATATAAAATGAAATATATAAAACATTCAAAAATAAAAATATATATAAAAAATAAAAAAAGTAGAAAAAGCTGTGAGCTTATGAACCGACAAAATTGAGCTCGACTCGGGCTCGAATTTTTCGAGCTCGAGTTGAGCTCAAAATCTTCGATGGTGAGAAAAAATATTAAGAGAAATGTGTTTTTTTTATTAAAATAAAAAGAATTAATAAAAAGTTACTTTAAGTTTTATTGTAATTAATTAAAATTAAATAATACATTATAATTATACAAATATATATATATTATCATGTCATAGAATTACAACTTAATTATTATTTTCATAAATAAAAGATATTCTTATTTTTGTGTTTTAATATTTTCATAAATAAAAAAGTTTCCATTTACAACATCATAGACGGAAATTTCCAGCTAAATTAAAGAAAAAATTAGCTACGAAAAATAGATGGAAATAACCAAGAAAATTAATTGCCGCCATCCCAATATTTTAAGCAATCATTTAATAGTATCAGAGGCGGATATAGAGACGGATTATAACATATTTTAGCAAAATTATATATCCGTCTCTAAAATAAAAATTATTAATAATTTATCATTAAAAATGATAAAGACAGATTTTATTCCGTCTCTAAAGTTCCGTCTCTAATACACTATTTTAATAACTCAATACTACGTTTAAATAGTTATATCCACATTCGTAGTACTCAAATCGACAACTTTTTAGGTTGAAAATTATGATCCTTTTGTAAAAGCAAGTGTATGGATTTTTTCCTTGAGATCCAAAAATGCGTCATCTTTTTTTCAAAATTGGAAAATTTTCTGAATTTCTATTTTCTTTTATTTATTTACAAATAAAGAGATTAATATAAATCTTGTTTAAAATCGACACTAGTCTCAATCTTATTATTTGAACAAATTTTTATCGGGTAATTAATCAATAAATTATACCTTATTGGCAAAAAAAATTTAAAACTCAAAATTAGTTGTATGATTGGATTTTTATCCATATTAGTACCCACGTGTATAAAACTATTTTTTAAAAAAAATAGATAATGTAATCACTCGTATATATTAGAATAAAAGATGTATATATTAATTAGAAAAAAAATTAATTAGAATAAATGAAGCAACACCATATCTGTGATGAATATATATATATATATATATATATATTAGAAATAACATGTTTTATTACAACACATCGAGATATATTCCCCGATACTTCTCTCCAAACATGTTTTTCTTACACAACAACACTCTCGTCCTCACTATTATTTACGGCCTTTTCCGGCCGTCGTGGTGACTGTTGGTAGCATTTTCTTCGACAACTCTTCATGGTTGCATTGTCTCTGACAATTCTTCAAACAGAAAGGGTCAGTGATTCCAGTGCTCGTGCAGGTTATGTAACATTGCCTCAAACAAACAGCCACCGGATCATCTGCTCCTGCTACACAAGCAATGGTCACTGCCATCACCATCAACACAGACACAACACTCATCACCCCTTTGTTCTTCATTTTCTTATATATAATGTTTTTCTTCTTACAGTTTGTATATGTTTGTTGCATGCAGTGTGAGCGCATCCCTCATTTATATAGATTTTTCAAGAAAATAATATAGAAAGAAATTTCGGATATTATAAGTAGATTATTTAATTTGCAATTATTAATTGCTTGAATTTTTTTATGTAAATAATAATTTTCATATTATTCATATTGTTTTCTTTGATATTTTGTTATATATGAAAAATCTTAGTCTAATGAGTAGTAAGTAGTCATAAATTAATTATCTAATGGGTTCGATTGCATGTAAAGAATTATTTTATTATCTATTATTTATAGGATGGGGTCTTTTCACCAAATTGTGTAGTTTTGACTCGATCATGAATTTTCAGATTTTTTAGGGTTTTTTCTTTTTTAAATTTTTGTAGAAATTTCTTATTAATTACCATTATATACCATACTATTTTTAATTTTTGACTTTATAGGAATTTCCTATTAATTACTATTCAACATACTATATATGTTTATTAATTATTAACCAAATTAAACATGTTAATAATCTAAATGTTATTATTAATTGGATAAGTTAGTAAACTGAGTAATTAAATATTACCAAATCTAATTATCAACACCATTTAAGTCTGATATGAGGGCCAGATATGTATAAGCATGCAAATCAAGTTAAAAGGAAACAAAAAGAATTACATGGATATATTTTTAATTTTGAAGTTGCAATTTGAATTTTCTTTTTGTATATTATTTATAGGGGTAATTACACTTTTATTATCTGAGATTTGGTGTACTTACAAATAGACAACCCATAATTTAAAAGATTATATCTAAAATCTCTAAAGTTTGTTCCGACTAACTAATAAGTTTATATGTTAGTCAAAGTTCACTGCATTTGCCATATTAGCAAAAAAAAGTGGACAAATATCTAAATATATTCATGATTGAGTTATTGTCGATTTATTACAGGTTAAATATATATTTTTATAACCAAATTATCCTCATACGTCTTTGCATGTTAATGAATGTGTGGAGGTATATTTTCACCGTTAAAATGGTAGTTTGGTTGGAAAAAACGTTTTACCTGTAATAAGTCAATCGAGAGTAAATATCAATTTTCATTCAAATTTTTTATTAATATCAACAAATTCAGTGAATTTTAACTAACGGAATGGTCTATTTGTTAGAGGTACTAGATATAATTTTTCAAATTACAGAAAATTTATGTATAATTATACCAAAACTCAGAGAAAGGGGATTGTGATAAAAAAAATGCACAAATTTAATATCAACTATAATTAAATATTAAATTAATACAAGAAAAACAGAAAAAAAATACTTTTTTCACTCCCTACATGCTGGGGAATAGCTAATATCATGTACGGGGATGACTAATCCCTAATCTAAGGGAATAAGTATTCCTTAACTTCTAACACACCAATCAAAACGTAGAAATGAACTTGGAAATGTGCATTCCCTTCTCATTCCATTCCTACTTACCAATCCCACCTTTCGTGAATTCACAAAGATTTCACTTTTTCTAGACTAGACAGGATTCGATGTGTATTATTTCAGTCATTTTGTCCTCAATATTCAAATTTTTAAATTTCAGGATAAAATTGTCAAAATGAATTTGTACAGGACTAAAATTATCATCCCATACTTACAGAACTAAAATTGCAATTTCTCCGTACATATTCATATGCCAACAAACATATATCTAACATAGATTAACTTTAAGGACAAAAAATTAAGAACTTATTTTTTTTAACACATCTAAAATTCCCAACTCATTTAAAATGGAATAACATAAGTAAAAATAACAAATTTCCGTCTCTATAACAAATTAGCGACAAAAGAATCGGTCGCCGCAGTCTGTGGCTGAAAGCCCCGTGGCTAAATTATTAGCGACGGAAATATTCCGTCTCTAATTCTTAGATCGAACATTTCCGTCGCTGATTCCGTTGACAAACAAGAAGAAAGTTTAAGTGTAATCCATCTCTGATTTCCGTAGGCAATCCGTCTCTAATTCTGTCGATAAAAAAAGAACTTCCGTCTCTAATCCGTCTCTAAAGGTGAAGTATTTCTCTGTTAATTCCGTAATTCCGTCTCTAATTCCGTCTCTGAAACGTAGAAAATATTCCGTCTCTAATCCGTCTTTGAAACGCAGAAAATAATCCGTCTCTAAAACCTTATAAATTCCCGTCTCTAATCCGTCTCTGATTTGGCCTCTAAACTTTCAAAATTTTCCGTTTCTAATCCGTCTTTAATTTTTTTTGGTTTTTTTTGGCCAGATTTTTTGATTTCAGTACCCAAATTAATATCCTGGTCATTACACCATCAAATACATTCCATCAATACCAAAATCTGAATTTTCCAAACAAGAACAATAAATATTAACAAAAAAGATGCTCATAATACAACAACACTAATACAAACTAAGTCATAAACAACCAATAGAAAAAATAAACTAATTATCTTTCATGAAATGTTGTTGCTCCTGCTATCTATACCCACCAGCAAATTGATAGTTTGTGTATCACACATCTTAAAGTAATTTTTGAATTAATTATTGTAGGTCTGCCTCCCTCTTCCGAGCCTCTTTCGAGCTTTTTCAAGAGCAATTTGTTTGTTGATTCCGTCTCTAATCCCATCCCTGAAATGCAGAAAATATTCCGTCTTTAATCCGTCTCTAAAACCGTAAAAATTTCCGCCTCTAATCCGTCTCTAATTCGGCCTCTAAACTTTTAAAATTTTCCGTCTCTAATCCGTCTTTAGTCATGTTTGGTTTTTTTTGGGCAGATTTTTTAATTTCTGTACCCAAATTAATATCTTGGTCATCATAACATCACATACATTCCATCAATACCAAAATCTAAATTTTCCAAACAAGAACAATAAATATTAACAAAAAAGATACTCATAATACAACAACACTAATATAAACTAGGTTATAAACAACCAACAGAAAAAAATAAACTAATTATCTTTCCTGGAATGTTGTTGCTCCTACTGTCCAGACCCACCAGCAAATTGATGGTTTGTGTATCCCACATCTTGAAGTAATTTTCAAACTAATTCCTGTAGGTTTGCCTCTCTCTTCCGAGCCTCTTCCTCCCTCTTTTGAGCTTGTTCAAGAGAAATTTCAAGCAATTTTCTATTTTCTTCTTCTCGTCTTGAAAGTTCTTCTTTCATTTTTGTAGCATTAGAGCGCATGTCCTCCATGGCTTTTGTTAACTCATTAATCTTCTGGTCTGATGCATTAAGAGTAGAACTGACTGAACTTGAACTTGTAGATGAGGAGCTACATCCAAATCCATATAAGCGTCCTTTAGAAGGACCTCCAGTGATATCATACCAAGTTGAGATATCGAATGAAGACTGTGAAAAAATATCAATACAACTCATTTTTGCAAGGTAGTCTTACTGTGCAAGTACATTAGATACAAAGGAACATTTATGTAATAAAAGTCTAGCAAAATTTCTCAACATATATTCTAACCAATAATTAAATCCAATGACAAATTATACTTACACTAATTCTTTTGAATTTGTTGTCGATGAACTCTCCAATTCCTTTGTTCTTTCTATGGCATCTTCGAAATAACTCAAGATCAGTCACTTCTCTACCAAGTTCTTTTTTCTATAGTTTACAAAACAATATTAATTCACATGTCAATAAATTGCGTAAACCCATTTTTTACTGTGTAAATGTGCATCACTCCGATTCAAAATTCTTGTTTTGCTGCATGTAGAGCATGGACATTTGATTTGTCCATTATTAAGAAATTGTGGGTTACCAAAGACAAAGTTCAAATCCACAAATGTTTGTGTAAAAACTTTTTCCTATTGTAATCTACACAAGATCCCGACTTATCACAAAATTAAAACCACCTCAAATGCATTTCTAGCTGGTATAAGCATAACTGGAAAAATCAATAAAAAGAATAAAAACAAAAAATAGCCGACCCAATCGCGAATGTAAAGTCCAGGCAAGCGAATCAACACTCATCGCGGACAATAGACTAAAGAAACGAAGTCACATACAAAAATACTGATACATGAATCAAAAAAGAACCTGGCTTACATTTCTTAAAATAATACAAATATGCTATCACGGCCCGAGGCAGAGTTTTGAATCAGCCAAATCGTTCGTTTTTCAATATATTTCAGCAAAAAAATGAATATTTTGATTAGAAGAACATAGAGGTGTTCAATGAGACATTTCAACAAACACCTTCAAACCATTTAAATTTCTTCTACAAATTGTTAAAATAATTACAAGAAGAAAAATTACCTGACATCGAAAAAAAGCTATGTCGAAGGCGTCGGAGCCGCCGAGAGAGAGAGTGTTAGAGACTGCTTTCTTCTTTCTTTTCTTCTTGGATCGTGAGAGAGAGAGTCAGAGGAGATGCCGTGAGTGAGAGAGAGAGAGACAGAGACAGAGAGAGAGAGTTAGAGGAGGGGTAGTTGAGGTTGAGTTAATAGGGGAGAGAGAGAGAGAGGTTCATGACTTAAAATTAGGCAAGTCTCCATATATATATTTATATATTTATACATATATATATAATTTATATAAATTAAATAAATATTAAATATATTAGTTTCTTTATATAATTTAAATAGGCAAAATGTACTTTGGTCCTACTAGATAGGGTCATTCTCACTTTTGGTCCCACGCTTTACGTGTTCAATACTTGCAGTCCCAAAACCCTAATTTTTTAACACCTTTAGTCCCACTCCGTTAAAAACTGATGGAAATGGCACATGACTGTCACGTGGCGTTAGTTAGTTTTTAATTGGCACTGAAAACAGACTGCAATGCTTGTGTACAGTATTTGGAGGGAAATAATGGCGCAAAAGACGCATTTTTTTGCTATATATATATCCAAACAAACCCACAAACACCACACTACATTCTCATCTTTTTTTCAGAGGCCAAAAGATGTCACAAACATCTCAGAATTCTTCAAATACTGAATGCAATTGTCAGAAAGTTGGTCATTTGAGGACCTCATGGACAAATGACAACCCAGGTAGAAGGTTTTATACTTGTTTTTCAAGGAGAGGTAGAGGTGGATGCGGATTTTTTATGTGGTTTGATCCACCAATGTGCGTAAGAGCTACTATAATAATTCACGGTTTGTTGCGCTGATTGAATTTGCAAGAAGAAGAAATTCAAAAATTACGTCGAAGAAATCAAATTTTGATTTTTGTAATGGTTGGATTTTTTTTGTTGTTGTTATGCATGTTGGTAGCTTGAACATATAAGTTATTATGCATTATTTGATGTTCTTATATATTATTGGATGACCTTTTAGTAATGGTCAATTATGTGTAAAAGGACTAATGGATATGCCTGTTTTGCAAGTAATTATAGTTTATGTTGTGTTTAAATGTGTAAGGATAAATTCTGAAAGCAATAAAAATGGAAACTAAATTGCACAAAAGCAATAAATTAAATTGCAAAAAAACAACAAATGTACTCAAATGCATTGGTTTGACAAAAGTGACAAAAGTTTTCTTACAATATCTAACAATATTTTGTTCCTTGAAACTTCACAAATTTCCCTTGCCAATACAAGCAAGAAACATGATGCTATACAAACCAAAAACGGCTGCCAACAAGTCATAAAAAATCTGTTGCTATACAAGCCAAAATACTTATTGTCAATGCATCTCATTTTGCCTTCTTAGCTATTTTCTTCTTATTCTTTTTAGTTGCATCCAATGCTGCACTTAAGTTTGCCATTGTGACAAAATTCTTTCCTCCTATTGTGAGACAAGGGACTCCACTAACAGAAGATTGGTTCACTTTTGAGCATTGTGTAAAGTTGTGGAGCATGTGTTCACTTGTCTACAAAAAATCAGCTTAATGAGATGAACATGAATTAAGAAAAATGAGTTTAATGAGATGAACATAAAATTTTTTTTACCATTCCAGCGGTATTTGACTGAGAAGCTGCAAGATTTGGTCCATAGAATGACTCAATGAACATAGATCTTGTAAGTCTCCTTGACTGCACATAAAGTAACATTAGTTTCAACTACATAATTAATGGCACTACATTATATTTCAACTTACATCAGAATTTGCAGAAACTTGTTTCATTTGACCTTGCTTCATGGATTTTCTTGTGGACTTCCTTAAATAACATTAAATCAAAGTTAGTGATATCAATAATTGTTGGCTACATTAAATTAAATGACTTACAGTTTTTTGTGGGGCCTTTTCAATAACTGTTAGCTGCATGCTTGCCACGGATTGGTCCTTCTTCTTCCTTGCACATCCTTTTTTATTGTGGCATGTTTCTCCACAGTAATGACACTTCACTTTATATGGTTGCCTCTTCATTTTGGTGATCTGATTCCTTTGGCCTCTTGTCCTTTTTTTCCCTTTGTTAGCTGGCTCACCATACTCTAATCTTCTAGCTCGTGCAGGTCTTCCTGCACCCCTTCCAAAGTTGGGTGGAAGGCATGGGATAAGTCCACTTTTCTCCCAAAGATTAGGGCCATTAACAGGAAAAATTTCATTCTTATACACCTCAATGAAAGTTGCTACGCTATAGCAAGGATTAACAAAGTCCTTTGGCTCTAAGGATTGAGTACATATGGCACTCATTCCATGTTTGCATGGAATGCCTGTTAGATCCCATTTTCTGCATGTACAAGTGTGGTTTTGCAAATTGACAACATACCTAGCACCATCATAACAGGACACTTCATAATACCAATCATCTGACTTAATTGGTATACAATCAGCAGCTTTGTCAATGTTTTTTTCAACAATTTTTCTGATTTGAGGGCAGATTTTTTTGTCTTGCTATTTTTTTCTAGCCCTGTCTCTCAATTCTGAAATTCTATTCATTATCCATTCCCTGATCCATTCAAGCATCGTCATGATTGGTTTCTCTCTGGCCTCAAGAATGCTACCGTTAAATGTTTCACAAATGTTATTTAACAACATATCATACTTTGGAAAACAATTAAATAAGCCCTGCTCCAATGTGTTGGAGGCTTGTCACTAAGCCATTCAACCAATTTAGGATTTAGTTTAGCAAATTCCTCCATTCTGAAATTAAATTCACTCACTATTGTCGCCTTTGCAGCAATCCACAATGCTTTTTTAAAAGCTAAACCTCTAAATCCAACAGTTTTCATGTTGCCATACAAGTGCCTAACATAGAATCTATTATCTGCCCCAGGAAACACATATTCAAATGCAGGAAACAACCCTTTCTGTTTGTCACTAATAAAAGTGTATATGTCATCCCTTATAATATGCGAATCATCCTTTAACAATTCAAAGAACCATTGCCATGCTTCCCTAGTTTCTCCAGAAACCACAGCATAAGCCAAATACAAATTATTGTTTGGGTCAATAGAAATTGCAGTTAGCAAAACACCTCCATAGGGACCCTTTAGATGACACCCATCTACCCCTATCACAGGTCTACAACCAGATAAAAACCCTTGCCTCAAAGCATCAAAGCACACATAGAATTTAGAAAATTTTCTCTGCCCATCATCCCCATATGTCATTACCATCATCACTGTGGACCCAGGATTACTGCTTCTTAATTCTAATGCATAGTCCCACAAACAATCAAATTGATCTTCAGCTTTGCCTTCAATTTTGTCAGTTGCTTTTTACTTTGCTCTGTATGCTTGGTTTCTTGATACATGACACCTAAACATTCCTTTTAGGATCTGTTCTGAAAGCATCTTCATATTTGGTTGACAACCATTTGATATTCACATTCTTCACATTAAATGATCTAGCACATTTATGTGTTGGGTTATACTGTCTGATTCGGAATGTACTCTCTTCCCTTAATTTAAGGGCATGCATTCTCCATTGACACCCATCCCCTAGACACTTAATGTAAACTCTTCTTTTATCATTCTTGAATATTTTCAAACTCATCTTTGTACACACAGTATGACTGTGGATTGCCTCTCTTAGTTCTGTTTTATTACTAAATATCATCCCAATTTCAAAGTGAGATCATATTTGTTTCCAGAATTGAAAACATGATGAGGTTCTTTTTTCTCCTCATCAGAACCAGCAACAGAGTCAAAATCATCTCCACTTGAGCATACATCATCACCTGATGTTGTATCCTCTTTGTCAGATGATTCAACCTCCTCCTGACCACTTTTCTCATCCCCACAAGCATCTAAATCATCACCCTACCCATCATACTCAGAGTTCTCTAAACTATCACTCTCATCATCCCCTTTCCCTGCACTTACCCCATCATTATCATCACTTACCCCAATCTCATCATCATCACCTGCCCAGTACCCTCCCCCTCATTATCATCTGCATACATATCCACTAGTCTGCAAACCTCATCCCATTAAACTTCATTCAATTCAGAATCATTCCCATCATCCACTACTACCCCTTCCCTTTTTGGACATTTATTTGCATTTGTGGTTCAACATTAGGGTTTGAGGAACCAAGCTGACTATTTGGGGTTTCTACGCACTCCAGATACAACGTAAAAGTTCTGTTTTTAGGATTGTATGCTTCAGTAAATTTGACAATATCAGTTTGATACTTGAGTTGTGTAAATTTGTTCAAATGTAGTCTGTAAAATTGTTTAGGCCCCATGTAATCCAACTTCTCAGCAAGTTTGTTCAAGTACTCCACAGTAACATTAAATACATCCATAAAGTCAAACTTACTTTTAATCCCACCCACTTATTCAGGTTTAGAGCTACGAATAATTGAACCCCCATGATACATAATGATAGTGATAAAAAGTTCATTCCCTGAAAAATATAAAAAAAAAAAGAAAAATAAAAGAGCATGCATCAGAAAAAGGGACCACAATACACAACTAACACAATAATTTATCATCCTCAGAAACATAAAGCAACATTACACACACAACAACATGCCTTTATTCTGATAAACAAATGCATGGACCACATGCCTTTATTCTCATAAACCAAAAACAATAACATCGAGGGACAAAAAATATGTCTAAAAAACAACACACACAACAACATATGGACAAAAACAAACCCATTTGTCCTAAAAAATCAAAAACAATAACATCAGGGGACCACAAAATGTATCAAAAATAACACACAACAACATATTTCTCGTAAGACTTCGAAATTATTTTAACTACATTCCCCACAGCCTTGTTCCCAAATGACACAGCTTCAGTTGGATTAGGATATCGTTGAAATCGTAAAAAGAGTTTGCAAATTTACTAACCGTATTTCTCGTACTTAGGGTCTGAAAAATCGACGAGAGCTTGGTGCCTCAAGCTCATCTTCCTTCCGCCACTCTTTACTCCAAAAACTGGGATGATTTTTCGGTGGATTTGGGGAAAAGGGATTTGGGGGATTAGGGATTTTATTTTCTGGATTTGGGGAAAAGGGGAGAAGAACGTATTTTGCCTTCGTCTGAAATGACTTACCAGTTGACCAACATGGACCATACCAACTGACTAACGGCACGTGACAGTCACGTGCTATTTTCGTCAGTTTTTAACGGAGTGGGACTAAAGGTGTTAAACATTTAGGATTTTGGAACTGCAAGTGTTGAACACGTAAAGCGTGGGACCAAAAGTGAGAATCGCCCATTCTAGCGGGACCAAAAGTGAAATTTTTCCATTTAAATATAAATATGTTACATATAATATATAATATACATAGAATATATAATTAACAAAATTAAAATATATATATATATATATAAATTCGACTTTTCAATGTGATTCGATTCAGTGAGTCTGTAATAAAAAAATCATATTGAATAGTGTAAAGTTATATTATGATGTCATATAATTACAACTTAATTATTATTTTCATAAATAAAAAACATTCCTATTTTTGTGTTTTAATATTTTCATAAATAAAAAAATTTTCATTTACAACATCAGAGACGGAAATTTCCGTGGCTAAATTAAAGAAAAAATTAGCTACGGACGGAAATACAGATGGAAATAACCAAGAAAATTAATTGCCGCCATCCCAATATTTTAAGCAATTATTTAATAGTATCAGAGATGGATATAGAGAAGGATTATAACATATTTTAGCAAAATTATATATCCGTCTCTAAAATAAAAATTATTAATAATTTATCATTAAAATGATAAAGACAGATTTCATTCCGTCTCTAAGGTTCCGTTTCTGATACCCTATTTTCATGTAGTGATTCAAAAATTAATTTAATAACTCAATACTACGTTTAAATGAGAAAAATAAATTACTATAGAGATAGTTATATCTACATTCGTAGTACTCAAATCGACAACTTTTTAGGTTGAAAATTATGATCCTTTTGTAAAAGCAAGTGTATGGATTTTTTCCTTGAGATCCAAAAATGCGTCATCTTTTTTTTCAAAATTGGAAAATTTTCTGAATTTCTATTTTCTTTTATTTATTTACAAATAAAGAGATTAATATAAATCTTGTTTAAAATCGACACTAGTCTCAATCTTATTATTTGAACAAATTTTTATTGGGTAATTAATCAATAAATTATACCTTATTGGCAAAAAGAATTTAAAACTCAAAATTAGTTGTATGATTGGATTTTTTCCATATTAGTACCCACGTGTATAAAACTATTTTTTTAAAAAAATAGATAATGTAATCACTCGTATATATTAGAATAAAATATGTATATATTGATTAGAAAAAAAATTAATTAGAATAAAAGAAGCAACACCATATCTATGATGAATATATATATATATATATATATATATTAGAAATAACATGTTTTATTACAACACATCGAGATATATCCCCCGATACTTCTCTCCAAACATGTTTTTCTTACACAACAACACTCTCCTCCTCACTATTATTTACGGCCTTTTCCTGCCGTCGTGGTGGCTGTTGGTAGCATTGTCTTTGATAACTCTTCATGGTTGCATTGTCAAAAGTGAATATCAATTTTTTATTAATATTAAGAAATTTAGTGAATGTTGACTAACAGAAGAATCTATTTGTTAGATGTACTAGATATAATTTTTCAAATTACAAAAAATTTACGTATAATTACACAAAAAAACTCAGAAAAAGAGAACTGTGATCATCCCTGATTAATTTTAACCATGTTAATATGTATATGGAAATATACAAACTTAAATTTCTTAGCTATTTTGAATTTTTTTGAATTAATTTCTTAGCATGTTTGTTTCATTCTTATGGTAAAGCTTTAATTGATGGAAGTACGTAAATTGCGTTTTTTTACGTGGATGATAAATCAAAATTTAATTTCGTTATCTTTTAATGATTAAAAATATTATAGAATTGATTGAAAATACTTTCTTACTGAAGTAGAATTCTATTGTAAGGGAATATATAGCAAAAAATAAATAATTATCTAAATAATTCATATCACAAAATAAACGGGGTTTAACTATATCCTTTCGAGGCGATATTTTTTTTTCCTTTACAATGCGATTTCTTTCTCTTCCATCAAACGATATGAAAATTTTGAAATAAACAACCCTATATGTATATATATATATATATATATATTTAATTGGTTTGAATTTTTCTATGAATATTATATAATTTATACTAACATGTAGCAATGTTGTGCACAAAAATGTTATAATTTGTCTTTATCAAAAAATTATTAGACATCTTTTTCCTTCTTTTTAAAAATTTGGGTTATTCTTTTTAAAAAAAGGATTTTGAGCTTAAAAAAAATAAAAAGAATTAACTCACTCATCTCAAATTAACTAAAAGTTTTGAGAAGAAATTATTAAAAATTTGGGAGATGGTCATGATGATTTAATTAATTTGAACATTACAAAACTTTTCATTGCGTACTTTTAAAATAAACTGATTATGTATATTTTGAAGCCATATTTGGTTAAAAATATAGATGTTAAGACATGCTTATTTTATATTTTATCTTGATATTATTCATATTGCACATTTTAATTTTATGAGAAATTGAGAATATATATAATAAAAATATATATTATATGTAGCCATGTCGTGTCCTATTTTTTCTATATTTTTCGTGTCGCCGTATCCGTGTCCATGCATTATACAGTGCATGTGATGTTTTTTCTATTATATAAATCGACCGAAAATTTATTATATATGGCAAAGTGCAAATTTCACAAAATATCTAGTATTAGGAAATAAGTATGTGAATCCAAGTAATATCACTTTTTTCTTACCATGCATACATAACTATTTCTTAATACTAGATACAAAAAAGCACAAATTTAATAACAATTAAAATTAAATATTAAATTAACACAAGAGAAAAAGAAAACAAACTTTCATTCCCTATATGCTGGGGAATAGCTAATATCATGTATGGGGGATGACTAATCCCTAATTTGAGGGAGTAAGTATTCCCTAACTTCTAACATACCAATAATCAAAACGAGGAATGAATTTGGAAATGTGCATTTCCTTCAAATTGCAATCCTACGTACCAATCCCACCTTTCTTGAATTCACAAAGACTTCACTTTTTCTAGGGTAGACAGGATGCAATGTGTATTATTTCAGTCATTTTGTCCTCAATATTCGAATTTTTAAATTTCAGGATAAAATTGTCAAAATGAATTTGTACAGGACTAAAATTGTCATCCTATACTTACAAATATAAAACAACTTGCCCGGTCAAAACAATTTTTTCTAACTCTTTTCAGACACTTGGATGAAGAAAGAAAAAAGATACACATCATCAGTCCACTGTTGGTTAAACATATCAATAATTTCAATTTAAAAAATACAGACGATGAAAACAAATAATACTCTATTTAATTCCTCTTATAAACTTGATGACAAAATCTCCAACACAATTTCTGATCGAATCACAATTTCTTCATATATATATATATATATATATATATATATATTTCAGAAATAACATGTTTTATTACAACAGATCGAGATTTATCCCCCGATACTTCTCTCCAAACATGTTTTTCTTACACAACAATACTCTCCTCCTCACTATTATTTACGGCCTTTTCCGGTCGTCGCAGTGTCTCCGACAAGTCTTCATGGTAGCATTTTCTCTGACAACTCTTCAAACAGAAAGGGTCGAGGGTTCCAGAGCTCGTGCAGGTTATGTAACATTCCCTCACACAAACAGCCACCGGATCATCTGCGCCTGCTACACAAGCAATCACTGCCATCACCATCAACACAGACACAACACTCATCACCCCTTTGTTCTTCATTTTATTTTTTTTCTTCTTACAATATACATATATATGTTTGTTGCATCGCATCCCTCGTTTATATAGATTTTTCAGGAAAATAACATAGAAAGAAATTTCTGATATTATAAGCAGATTATTTAATTTGCAATTATTAATAGCTTGAATTTTTCTATGTAATTAATGTATTTCATATTGTTTTCTTTGGTATTTTGTTATGTATGAGAGATCTTAGTCTAATGAGTAATAATTAACCATAAATTAAAAATCTAATGAGGTCGATTGCATATAAAGATTTTTTTTACTATCTATTATTTATAGGAAGGGCGAAAGGGTCTTTTGACCAAATTGTGTAGTTTTGACTCGACTATGAATTTTCATATGTTTATTATTGACCAAATTAAGCATGTTTAACAATCTAAATGTTATTATAATTATATATATATATATATATATATATATATTAATTGGATAAGTTTGATGTGAGGGCCAGATATGTATAAGCATGCAAATCAAGGTAACAGGAAACAAATCATGAATTACATGGATATATTTTTAATTTGGAAGTTGCAATTTGTATATGTTTTAAGAGATAATTACATTTTCCTCCTCTAAAATTTAGTGTAATTACACATAAATTTTTTATGATTTGATAAATTACATCTAGCATCTCTAAGGTTTGCTTACGTTTATCAAATAAGTCCTCCAATAATTCAAAATCAATCGAATTTATTGATATTAACAAAAAGAAGAAAATCCAGATAAAAATCTATATTTACTCTAGATTGACTTATTCCAATATATTGCAGGTCAAATAAATCTTTTTATAATCAAATTATCTCCGTAAGTATTGAGGTGTATTTTCACCGTTAAAATGATAGTTTAGTCGCAACAAATATTTGACTTGCAATAAGTCAGTAATAAGTCAATCGAGGGTAAATATTAATTTTCTTTCAGTTTTTTGTTAATATCAAATAATTCAGTGAATTTTAACTAATTGAGGGATTGATTTGTTAGACGAGATCAAACATAAGGCTTAATAGATATTATTTTTCAAATCACAGAAGGTTCTACGTATAATTACACCAAACTTTATAGGAGGAAAGTGTAATTTTTTCTTATATTTACCATGTTAATTTGTATATGGAAATATACAAATTTCAATTTCTTAGCTTGTTTGTATTTTTTTGTATTAATTTCTTAGCATGTTTGTTAATTTAATTTCTTAGCATGTTTGTTAGTTTAATTTCTTATGGTAAAACTTTAATACAATTTTTTTTATCTTATTATCTAAATAATTCATATCACAAAATAAACGAGATTTAAATATATATTCTCAAAAGTTATGTTTGAAAGATATGTGATAGGTATACATAAAAAAGCCTATAATACCCTTAATGAAGGGTATTTTAGTCTTTTCGCCCGGGATCCACGTATTTTCTATCGGTCGGGTCGGAGCTGACTCGATCCGGACCCATTTATCGACTTGAAGACCCAAGCAACGCCAGCCGTCCGATCGCAGACGTAAGCTAGCTTGGATAAGGCCATGTGGCCCATTCTACAGTACCCGACTAAGCCCTATAAATACCTCAAGACGCTATATTACGAGGTAATTAATGCTAATCTTTTTGATCTACGCCTTTAATCGCACACATTTAACTCAATCAATCTAACTTGAGCGTCAGAGAGTCGTTGCCGAGGACGTGCCCTACTTGCCAGGAACCCAACACTTGATCTTGGTAGGGTTAGTTAACTGTTGTGAGGTCGCTCATCCAGGTCGCTGATTTCGAGCAAGATCAATATGAAAATTTTGAAACAAACAATTATGTGTATACATATATATATATATATATTTACATATTTCATTGGTCTGAAAATTTCCTTTGAATAATATATAATTTATACTAGCATGTACCAATGTTGTGCACATGAACGGTTATAATTTGTCTTTATAAAAAAACTTATAGATAATAAAGTTAGAACTCTAACAACCAAAAAAGATTTTAAAAAAAAGAGAGTATACTTGAGGCCCGCCTCTAGACCCAATTAGGGCCACGAAACCTGGCCCTAACAGGGGAACTAAGGTTTAACCTGAACCTAGGTCTATTATTGGATAGGAAATTCCTTACTCAGGCTCAAATCCTAACAAAACCCAATTCATTAAGTTATGCTTGGGCCCAGACTGATCCGACCTGAGACCCAATGGGTCTCGAACCCAAATCCACTCTCTCAAACCCGTTTTTTTAAATTACTGTTGCTACAACTCTTGTGTATACTATTATACATACAAGTTTTTTCTTTTCTACACACATGCATCCATCCCACTTATTTACATACCAACACTTGAATCCAAGGCTTCAACCATGAGATCTTGATATCCCCTAGGCGTCAAAAAGTGAAGAATAATCCCTAAAGTTGATGGAGTGTGACACAACTGCTCTTTGTGATTATCTATTTATCAATGTGATTATCTATTTAGTATACAATTATGCTATCAAGTAATCTATTTCTGCACATACCCGACGTCAAACTATAAATATGAGATTGAAGGAAAAAACGATTTGAAGCCCAAACCATTGAGAGTGTCCTAAGAGTGAAAAAAATGGAGATGCGGGGTATCGATCCCCGTGCCTCTCGCATGCTAAGCGAGCGCTCTATCATCTGAGCTACATCCCCTAATGCCAAGCTTATTTGTAAGTTCTTATATATATATATATATATATATATATATATTCGTTGTAGTTTTCTTAAGAAATATATAACAATTGCCATAAAAATACAAGAACGAAAACGATGTCCAATATATATATGATAAACTAATTGGAGATAAGGTATAAGTACTTGTATTAAAAATTAAGCTAAAGCTAAACTAATTTGTAAAAAGAAAGAAAAAAAAATGGTAGAAAAAGGAGTGGAAAAATAGGCATATCATATGCATATTTAATTATTGGTTGATAAAGTAAAAGTTAGTCAAATTAATTAAACATGTGATGAGAAACAGGTAGAATGATTGTGCTTATTTTTTTTTTTTTTTTTTTTTTTACCTAGAAGGGATTTGGTTAGCTTTAGTATAAAGGTTGGATGAAAATGCATGGGAATATAAGGAATTATAAGCATGGATTTAAGTTAAGTTTTTAGAAATATACGTTGATTACCCGAAAATACGTTCAGTTCAAGAGAAAGTTCATTTTAGATAAGGCCCAATAATGTACTCAAGAACGTGAACAATCCAAGGAGGAATGACCCCCGACCGGAGACCTTGCCCGAGTCCCAAGTGGACTACAATCTGTCAATCGATAGGGATTTAGGCCATAAAAGTAAGTCTCTTTTCCCTGATAAGGGTACACATTTTTTGTCGCTATGTTATTAATCATTATTGATTTATTCTACGATATTTTTATTTTACATAACTGTTTGTTGACTTGAGCCTTAAAACAATGATATATTTTTTACAGGTCTTCTTGCAAGACTTATAGAAAATGAAGCCGAAAGGCATCAAGTTTAAACCCAAACCCAACGAACAACTATTTGTTCATATCATATGTGGTATATAGATATATATATACATGCATATATAATTAATTTATATATCTGTACTATTATAAAAGAAAATTTTTTATCGTACCAATTTTTTAATACTCAAATTCAACCTTCATTTTATTTCTTCTCTTTAGAAAAAAATTGATCGGATAAATAATTTCATAATTATATTTTTTTTTCTTCATTATCCACTACTTCATATTTCTCTCCCCCCTCACTTGTGTACATTTATTATAACTTTTCTTGATTCGATTGAATATTCCGTTACATCTGACCCAATCACAAGTTTACTTGTAATTAAGCCCACAAGAACCAAATCCGCCGCTGATTAGAAGTTCGATAATAATCCCACAGAGCTCAGTTGTGTGGGATTGTATAGAAATTTGTGAAAAAGTTGGTACAAAACACCCACATAGTCCAACTCGATAAGTACTCAATCGCTTAAGCTGTGTAGTCAAAAAGAAAAGCAACAGCAGTTCACACTAGTTCGCCGCATCCGCCGACGCGACCCTGGCGTCACCATACCTTTTCCGCTAGACTCACGCAGAGACGCAACGCCCAGAAGCAGAGCCACCCTGTGTATGCGGGTTTCGGCAGTTGAACTGAATTGAAACACGGTAAGAAGAAATAAAATGGAGATGCGGGGTATCGATCCCCGTACCTCTCGCATGCTAAGCGAGCGCTCTACCATCTGAGCTACATCCCCGGATGTTAATGTTTTGGGTGATTCTTGGATATATGCTTCAAATTGGATGGGTCCACAATTTTGAATATTTTGAAGGGTAAATCCCAATCTACTCCCCAGAATTTGTCATATTATAAATATTTTTATTATTTAAAAAAGTATAAACATTTTTATAAAATTAATAGCTATGTAACATACCTCATTGTCCATCGTAAAAAACGTATTTGTTAGATGACCATTAATTTTAAGGGTGTTCACAATTCGCTTAAACCGATTTAACTGAAAATTGAACCAAAAAATTCAGTTCGGTTTTTCCTTCACCATTTGGTGGCCAAACAGAACCGAAAATCGATTTATATATATTATTTTATTAAATTAAAATATATTATTATATATTATATATTATATTATTCTATTATATATAATTTAAAATTTTGAATTGTATTCGTAAATATTCTTTTTATTATACAATTTATTTTTTAGATTTTGATATTTTTGTACATGTATTTCTGAAAAAATTAAAAAATTATATATATTTTAAAAAGAATCAATTCTTTTGATTAAAAAACAAAACAGAAACTGAACAGCATTCAGTTTAAATCGAATCAAATACTGTTCGGTTCGATTTTTGATTTTGAATCGAAACAGACCTCAAAGCATTTCTTCAGACAATCAGGATCGGGACCTCGTTGGAAGCATTTCGCAAGACATTCTTCGCATGTTTCTGCATATGCTGTAGATATAATCAGGAACACCATCACTATGATGACTGCAGGTCCGAACCACCCTTTGCCCTCCATTTTTTTCTGATTTAATTTTGTGTTGCACCTCTTGCTAATAATACTAATTGAGGTCCCCTATTTATAAGTGGGACAGAATTACAAGAATTTAACTTTTTGGACTTATGCACCGCATAGGGGAGATGTTATTTGTAATCTGTTTCGAGATTGCATGTATATGGTCTAAGTTGCCAATGTTTTGGAATCTTCTGATTTTGTGTCGCGTATTGTTATAGTTTGGGAAATTTTCTTACCTAAATCAAATTTGATTTGTCTGTCAATAGATAGGATAAAATTTTATATAGGTCCAGATCCAAACAAATTAATTTATATCTAGACCATTCCCAATCCATTAAGCCCGACTCAAGATCCATAGGTTTCTAAACTTGATCAAAATTCGATTTTTGGTAGGGTCAGACTCAAACCCTTTTTTTTTTTGTTTATTTTTTCTGCATATCATATTAATTAAATTAAATCTCTTTCTTTTTGTTTCTATCTTTACCCATAATTTATCAATAAATTTAGAATTATTGAGACCAATTCATACACAAATAACTGTTTTGCAATATAATTTTTTAAATATTATATCATTTATTATACCATTTAAAAAGTAATCTTATATGAAAATATTTCAATCTACATATTTAATAGTAATCATATTTAATATTATTGATGATGTACCCTAAAATTATTTGACCAAGCCAACAAATTAAGCATACTAGCCCAACCGGCTAAGAGCCCAACTAGTTAATCAATAGGACGGATAAAAACCTATCAACCGGGACCCAAGGTAGGTTGGTCTTCATTACTCTCGGGTTCTCTAAAGATCCCCAGGCATAATTTCATCTTATGGCTTGTGATTTTGGGGAAACTATCTACAGCTGATAAACCATGGCTATCATACCTAGGCACCTGTATATTATGTGATGAGGGCGCAATGGAGACACATACTCATCTATTCTTTCAATTCCGTTATGCCAGAAGCTGTCTGACAGCGATTCGACGGATTGTTCGGTTTGAATGGCCTAATAGAGAGTGGTCACGGGACGTCGAGTGGGCTGCAAGAAAATGGAGAGGAAAACATATGATTAACTTGGCTTATCGTGCACTCTTGGCTGCTTGCATTTACCACATTTGGAGCGAACGAAATTTGAGACGCTTTGAGCATACGGAGCGACCACCGAATATAATAGCCATCATTATTGTGGAAGATATTAGACAGAGGATTATCAATGTTAATTTATTTCGTTTTGTTAGTTCATGTGCGTTATATAGATTATGGCATATCCCTTGGCCTGTCGAGGGAGAAACCACCAGTTGAGCACTGTTGTACCGTACGATCTTGTTTTATTAATAAAACTTACATTTACCCCCCCCAAAAAAAAACCTATCAACACGGAAAAAAGACCCACATGTTTAACTCTTACTTTTATGAGATGGCAAGCCCAAACACGTCATCCTATAGTTGGGAGAACAGGTTATATGGCTTGCAAGCGACATTTGTATACATCATCCTAAAAAATCTCCAAGTTGCTCCAAGTAAATCGATATCAAATGAGTTGAGAAATACACCAGTAACAAACCCTAGATTTTTAGACAGACATGACAGGGTACAATCTAATTCATGTATTTCAGTCAAATCTAGTCCAAATATGAAACGATTTATTTTGGATGATAGCCAATTTGAAAGGCTTTTCAATGCCGCATGGCACTCTGCAACAACCCCGTATCTTGCTCTGTACATGCCTATAAATAGAAGTCTTGTGCAGTCATTTGGTAACATCAGTAAAGGAATCATTCACTTTCTAAAGAAGAGCCACAAGAATAGTTGTGCCATTTATCAAGACGAAAAAAAAACGCACAAAACAGGAAAATGGAAAAGTCAGAACAAGGAGGGGGAATCATTCAGCAAAACTTCTCAAGTTTGTGGTCGATAAAATTAATAAAAAAATGCAGTAGCTGATTAGAACATATAAAAATATATTCCTGGACATCATGATCTCAACAGAAACCTGCTACACCAGATCATGATTTTTAGAGAGGTTGATCCACAAATTGGATAATATTAATCACAAAATCATTGCCCTAATGCAATTACATAAATAAAACACACTAGGAAATGCTGAAACTTTCTTTGCTCCAATAATAGCACTGGGTTCAAAGGAACAGCAATAGTTAAGCTCTTTTTGATGCCCACAGACAGACTTCCCCCAAAGAATCGAATAGCAACTAACATGTAAAACAACTTTAAACTCAATAAAATTCCAAAGCATTACTGCAATATTTCAACTAACACGACCGATCACATGTCGGAATCACAAATAGCATACTCAATATATATTAGAATTCTTACAACCAGAAGAACACAACAATTAAAATGATACATTACATCAAACTAAAAAATAGCAAATGCACCAAACTAATGCATTGTCTACTAAGTTAAAGTGATTTTCATCAAGAAGTTGATCATCAACCACCAGATTAAAGATTGAATAGGGCACACTAAGCAGCAGTTTAGAGGAACCTTAAAAGCACAAGACATATCACCCACTATAGAAGCTAGTCCTCTTCATGGCGATGTTTCCTGCTCTTCTTATCAGACCGCTTCTTGCCCCTACTCACTCGCGAATCATCTGAAGCACTGACTTCGGAATCAGAGTCTGAATATGCCTTCCTGCTCCTCCTTTTATGCCGCAAATCAGCAGAATCATCGGAAGAATCATCATCTAAATGATGGTGACTCCTCCTCCTCTCTTCTCCTTCCTACTCTTCCTCGTTCTTCGCCTGCGCTTCAATTCCTGCAATTTATATTTTCAATTTACCTGATTCAGAAAAGTGCCTTCAATTTAAAAGAAAAACAAAAAAAAAAATAGAAAAGTACCTTCAAGGTAATCTAACTACCCATACTGCTCAAAACCAACATGAGATCATAAAGTAAACCAAAATCCAAAATGCTATGAATACATGGGATGGTTAATAGAAAACAATTAGCACTGGGTTAGCTTTGTACTTACTAAGGGATTTCAGCAAAAGCCTAAGCGACAAGAAACATAAATCACACAAGACGCCTCAACCTTTAACAAAATTAGTATAAAAATTTGTAATGGATTTTGACTACTTCATGAAACTTACCTCTCTTTCAAAAAGTTAAAGCTAGTGTCTCCTTCCAGTAAAGGAATCATTCACTTTCTAAAGAAGAGCCACAAGAACAGTTGTGCCATTTATCAAGCAACACCATACATTCAACAACTTATAGGCCTAATATCCTGGTTTTGCATTACCAAAACCACATTACTAGGAAACTGTTACCACTCAAATATGGATGAAACTACCCATAAGTACCTGAAGGCAAAAAAATAATAGAAACTTGGGCAGGTGAATGATTAGTTCTTTACCTAATAAACAATAAGCCACATATAAGCACAAACATGAGTCAAGCATCAACTACAACATATATAACTGATTAATTGTTCCTGAGCAAAAGGACCATTATCCCTCTTCCATGCGAGTACCCAAAAATCAAGGTGATGTTACAGAAACTGCCATGTAATTCAAGGGTGAAAATTATAGAGACCGCTATTAGCAGGAAGAAAATTAAAATGGCTAAATGCACCTAAGTCAGGGTTCAAAACTACAACATTTTGTAGTGGTCGCTGACAACGAATTCAGGAATTTGTTAGCAGATCATAACCACCCAAGGTATTTGTCAGATTTTATCAATCCTCCACTTATTTTCTCTCATTATATCCCCTCTAATAAAGTACATCAAATCCTAGACTACTCTTGCTAACAAGACATATTGAAAGTAGGGGTGTCCATTTCGGTTAGCCAAACCGAACCGAACCGAATTTTTGGTTAATCCAAAATTCGGTTCGGCATTTTGGAAAACCGAAAACCGAACCGAATGTCTTCGGTTCGGTTCGGTTTTTTCGGTTTTAAAACCGAAAAAAACCATTTTTTTTTTATAATATATTTTGATATTTGAAGCCGAAATTATGATAATGTTGCAATTTTATCCAAAAATACAAATACCAAAATACCAAAATTAAATTTTAATTTAATAGTACAAGTCACAAGTGTAGAACTTTAATATGTTAATATTCAATATCTAAAAATAGTACAAAGCGAGTTGCCGAATTGAATTAAAATTTCGCCATTGAGCATCAACAATTGACATCGAGTCATCAATCATCATCCATCTTCCATCAACTATTCACCTTGCACCTAAGATTTAAGAAACAAAAAAATATATAGATATAAAACAACAACAATAAAAGTAAAACTATAAAAGTTGCAACAAAAAAAGAACACAACTTATGACTTACATGAATCATGATACGCAACATGACAACATCATAACCCAATGATGGTTGACTCCGCCCAGTATTTGATCCAACATCTATAAGAATTATAAGATTAAACTAATATTTCAATAAACTAATATTTGCAAATTGCAATAAGTATTAAATTAAACTATACTTACCTTTTACAATTTTATCAATGGCGTCATAGTCTTTTTCAACTGGTTTGGATGGAGTATGACGTAGCCAATCTTGACAACAAATTAGAGCTTGTGCCATCTTTGGAGTCAATGAAGCTCTAAAATCATCAATTATGCGACCTCCAGTATTGAAAGCGGACTCTGATGCAACAGTAGATATAGACATAGCTAATACATCTCGTCCCAATCTTGCTAAGATAGGAAATCTTGGCGTATGCACTTTCCACCATTCAATGATGCTAAAGTTCGGAGAACCATCCGTCACAATTCCCTCCTTAAGATAGCTATCCAATTCTGACTTATGCTGACCTCCAATCTCAGACACCATTTGTTTCCATTTCTTTCTCTTGTCTCTACCCAACTTTCGTTGACTATCATCATCTTGATCCTGAGTCTGATCTAATTCATTTATTTTATTGGATGAAGTGATAGAAGAAGGCCGTGATGTTGTAGAAGAATACATTTTCTTGTATTCTTCAAATACATCGTATAGAGCAGATCTGGCCAAATTTCCCATTTTCTCTGCTAATTCTGATCCATACATATTCTTAAACACATATTGGAGATAGTTATACTTATGACGAGGATCAAACATAACAGCAACATATAACATCATGTTCATCTTTTCAGCATTCCCCCAATACTTATCAAATTTGTACTTCATTTGTCGTGACATGTCCACCAAATAACCATCCTTACTCATAAGCCAGTCATTCAACAGATCATCAACATCACTTATTTCATCCAAAAAAGTATTGCATGTCACGTACAGAGATCCAGACACTCGATTGGTTAGGTCATAAAAGTATTGCAACATATTGACAAATTTCGCAACCATATCCCAATATTTTTTCATAGGCAACCCAATCTTACCATAAGGCCCACCAGGCATGAAATCATTACGAAAATCAGCATCATATGTTTCATATCGATCAAACACATCTTTAAAAATTAAAGCAGTATCTAGCATCATATAAACTGAATTCCATCTTGTAGGTACATCTAAGCACAATATTTTTTTGCTTTGAATCTTCTCCGCAACAGCATAATCATTAAATTTTTTTGTCCTAGCTGGTGATTGACGAACATACCTAACAACTGTCCGTACACGCTCAATGGAGTCATTAAATTCTTTCGGACCATCCTTGACAATAAGATTAATAATATGAGCCACACATCTCATATGCAAATATTTTCCATCAAGTATAGCCGTCCCCCAATTAACAAACCTTCTTCTCAAATAACTAATAGTGGTATCGTTAGCTAAAGCATTGTCCACAGTTATAGCAAAAACTTTATCAATACCCCAATCCAACAGACATTTTTCAATCAACAAACCCACATTATCGCCTCTATGAGTTGGACATGGAATGAAATTAAGAATGACCTTATGCAATTTTCAATCAGAATCAATATAATGCGCAGTCAAACACATATAGGTCAGTCTCTGATTAGAAGTCCATGTGTCTGTTGTCAATGAAACTCTTTGTCCAGAAGACTTAAAATAATTCATCAACCTTCTTTTTTCCTCGAAGAATAACTTATAGCAGTCCCTGGTTACAATCGTTCTAGATGGGACAACAAACTGTGGAAGTGCAAGAGACATAAATTGCCTAAATCTTTCATTTTCCACAAACTTAAATGGCAATTCATCGATGATGACCATGCGAGCTAAGCCTTGCCTAACAGTTTCTTGATCAAATTTCGTATGTGAAGAACTAATATTAGCATCCCCAGTTACACTCTGACAGAAACTAGTTATTGTGTGATTTGATGCAACAACAGTGTTCAGTGGGTATTTTTTGCATGCTTTCAAATGATTATTCATTGTAGAAGTGCCATTCTTAGTGGGATCAGCAGCATAATTTCGGTCACAATACTTACATTTAGCTTTTTGCTTCCCCTCGCTATCAGTGAATGCAATGAAGTGGTCCCAAACTCTTGATCTTTTATACGTTTCTTTTCTCTTTGGCCTTTTTGATTGTGATTCATCAGCTGGAGTTGTGTTTGAAATCCGTTCATCTTCATCCTCCAATCTCATTTCATCGGCATCCTCCAATCTCATTTCGTTCTCCAATGTTGCTCTTTCCATTTTAAATTTGAATACACTACAAATAACAAATAAAAAGCAACAATGTTAATCAAACACATACTAATGCTAACCAAATATTAACACAATGCCAAAACAATGTGATTAACCAAATAATGTAAGCAACAATGTCATTAAAACAATGCCAAAACAATGTTAAAACAATGTTAACCAAACACATTAACCAATGCAATTAGAAGCACAACAAGCCACAAAATGCAAATTAACTAATTAGTAATGCAAATTAACCAATTCAATTAGAAGCACCAAATGCAAATTAACCAATGCAATTAAACACCAAATGCAAATTAACCAATTAGTAATGCAAATTAACCAATTACAAGTACCAATGCAATTAACCAATGCAATTTCTAAGCACAAGTTTACTTAGGCATTTCATCAAACACCTTCAAAGCAATATTGTAAGTTCATTTTTTTTCATTTTCTTGTAAGAGTCTAAGATACCAAATTAACCAAACCAGAAATCTTACCTGTCGTGACTCGTCGTGTGAGATTGGTTTTGCACTTTTTCTGACTCAATCCGTAGATGGTCGTCGCCGGAGCCCGTGCCAAGGTGAATTTCTGTTTCAGTTTTTCGTTCTCACTTCTCAGTGAGTCGCGAGTCGCGGCAGTCGCCGGTGCAATGCTCTGAGTTTTCCTGTCGTTGTCCTCTCTTTTCTTTCTTCCTCTTTTCTGTTGTTCTCTTCTCTGAGTTCTCTCTGTCTGTAAGAGTCGTGAGAGTTCAAGTACTGTATTCTACTCTTCAGTCTTCTCTTTTTTAGTTTTCTTTAGTCTTTAGTCTTTACTAAAGACTCTTTACTAAATACTAATATAAATTATATAATATAATAATATTAATATTATAATATATATATATAATTATATAATTTTTATATGTATAAAAAATATTTTTTTTTATTATTTACAGAATTTCGGTTTTCAGCTCGGTTCGGTCATCGAATTGGTGACCAAAAAATCGAACCGAAAATCTATTTTTTCAAAAAAAAAAAACCAAAAATCGGTTCGGCCGGTTTTCGATTTTTTTGCACACTCCTAATTGAAAGGAAAAAAGAAGAGGGACAATGCACTCTCTCCTGTCCTGTTATTGCTTTTCATTTTAATAAATACTCATTTATATCAGGTAAACAAGAATGAGAATACACATCTATGCAAGCACACAAAAATGTATAAAGGACATAAATAGACCACAAAAAACACACAATACCCGTAATGAGTATAAAATATTGCGAAACTATAGTGACATCCCGCACGAGAAAAAAGATTGTGTAGATAGAAATGAAGACTTAGAAATTGAAGGAGAATGACAGATGTAACAAGACGCAGATGGTATTCGTTGGCGCAGAAGATAAAAGCAACACCTCACTTCTTTTATTTTCAAAATGAAAGTAAAATATGTTTCACAATGACACACACACACACACACACACACACACACACACACCGCACACGCACACATAGACACAGACACACTCACACACACATACTGCACACGCACACACCCCACACACACACACACACTCACACATACTCACACACCGCATATGCACACACACACACACACACCCCACACACACTCATAGACACACACACACACACAAAAAAGATGCACAAACAAGAAAATGAAAAAGCAGGAACAAGGAGGGAGCATCATTCAGCAAAACTTCTCAAGTTTGTGGTCGATAAAATTAATAAAAAAATGCAGTAGCTGATTAGAACATATAAAAATATATTCCTGGACATCATGATCTCAACAGAAACCTGCTACACCAGATCATGATTTTTATAGAGGTTGATCCACAAATTGGATAATATTAATCACAAAATCATTGCCCTAATGCAATTACATAAATAAAACACACTAGGAAATGCTGCAACTTTCTTTGCTCCAATAATAGCACTGGGTTCAAAGGAGCAGCAATAGTTAAGCTCTTTTTGATGCCCACAGACAGACTTCCCCCAAAGAATCGAATAGCAACTAACATGTAAAACAACTTTAAACTCAATAAAATTCCAAAGCATTACTGCAATATTTCAACTAACAGGACCGATCACATGTCGGAATCACAAATAGCATACTCAATATATATTAGAATTCTTACAACCAGAAGAACACAACAATTAAAATGATACATTTCAAACTAAAAAATAGCAAATGCACCAAACTAACACATTGTCCACTAAGATAAAGTGATTTTCATCAAGAAGCTGATCATCAACCACCAGATTAAAGATTGAATAGGGCACACTAAGCAGCAGTTTAGAGGAACCTTAAAAGCACAAGACATATCACCCACTATAGAAGCTAGTCCTCTTCATGGCGATGTTTCCTGCTCTTCTTCTCGGACCGTTTCTTGCCCCTACTCACTCGCGAATCATCTGAAGCACTAACGTTGGAATCAGAGTCTGAATATGCCTTCCTGCTCCTCCTTTTATGCCGCAGATCAACAGAATCATCAGAAGAATCATAATCTAAATGATGGTGACTCCTCCTCTTCCTCTTCTCCTTTCTACTCTTCATCTTTCTTCGCCTTTGCTTCAACTACTGCAATTTACCTGATTCAAAAAAGTGCCTTCAATTTACCTTCAAGGTAATCTAACTACCCATACTGCTCAAAAGCAACATGAGATTAAGTAAACTAAAATCCAAAATGCTATGAATACGTGGGATGGTTAATAGAAAGCAATTAGCACTTGGTTAGATTTGTATTTACTAAGGCATTTCAGCAAAAGCTCAAGCGACAAGAAACATAAATTACTCAAGACGCCTCAACCTTTAACAAAGTTAGCATAAAAACTTGTAATGGATTTTAATTACTTCATGAAACTTACATCTCTTCCAAAAAGTTAAAGCTAGTGTCTCCTCCAGTAAAGAAATCATTCACTTTCTAAAGAAGAGTCACAAGAACAGTAGTGCCATTTATCAAGCAACACCACAGATTCAACAACTTATAGGCCTAATATCCTGATTTCTGTAATACCAAAACCACATTACTAGGAAACTGTTACAACTTAAATATGTATGAAACTGCCCATATGTACCTGAAGGCAGAAAAATAACAAAAACTTGGGCAGGTGAATGATTAGTTTCTTACCTAATAAACAGTAAGCCACATGTTAGCACAAGCATGAGTCAAGCATCAGCTACAGTATATATAACTGATTAATTATTCCTGAGCAAAAGGACCATTATCCCTCTTCCATGCGAGTACCCAAAAATCAAGGTGATGTTACAGAAACTGCCATGTAATTCAAGGGTGAAAATTATAGAGACAGCTATTAGTAGGAAGAAAATCAAAATGGCTAAACGCACCAAAGTCAGGGTTCAAAACTACAATATTTTGTAGTGATCACTGGCAACCAATTCAAGAATTGGTTAGCAGATCATAACTACCCAAGGGATTTATTAGATTTTATCAATCCTCCACTCATTTTCTCTCACTATATCCCCTCAAGTAAAGTAAATCAATCCAAGACCACTCTTGCTAATGAGATATATTGAAAGGAAAAAAGAAGAGGGACAATGCACTCTCTCCTGTCCTGTTATTACTTTTCATTTCAATAAATACTCATTCATATCAGGTAAACAAAAATGAGAATACACATCTATGCAAGCATACAAAAATATTACAAAGGACATAAATAGACCACAAAGACACACAATACCCGTAATGAGCATAATATATTGCGAAACTATGGTGACATCTTGCACGAGAAAAAGGGTTGTGTAGATAGAAATGAAAACTTAGAAATTGAAGAAAATGACAAATGTAACAAGACGCAGATGACATTTGTTGGCGTAGAATTAAATTCGTGGCAAAATTGTATTATTTACTACTATTATATAAAATCATATTTTTAACTATATATATATAATCATATTTTTTATAATGATATTATAAAAAGCTTATGATGGTTGTGTTTGCTTAGTGTTTTGCTTCTTTTTCCACGTCAGTGTGTGACGTGGAAAAGAAGCTATGTAATTTTTTTTTAATTCGAAAATTTACCATGTCATTTAAATGTCAACCAATGAGGTCCAGTACTAATTTAAATGTCCACGTAGGCTCCACGTGGAAATTTTCGACGGGCTTGGTATTTTTTCAACGAAAATAGTCCTAAAATTGAGCAATTCAATTACATAGAGCACCAAATCCAAACCCTAACAAATTAAATGACTAAAACGGAATTTAGCTATAATTAAAGGACGAAAATTGCATTTAATCCTATATATATTTACTTATTCACTTGTCCAACCAAGTAAACTATTGCTTCTCAAATTCAACCAAATAAAAATTTCAGAACATATTTAACTTCTCTCAAGACATTTATTCAAAACTATCTCATTACAAACTCTAGTAAATATTTTCTCCGACACAAATTTATTAATCGGAAATACGCTAATAATAATAGTTATGTGGGTGAGGAGGGAAGGTGTGCGGCGGGTGAGGAGGGAGGGTGTGTGGCGGGTGAGGAGGGAGGGTGTCTGGGTGCGAGCTGGACGGAGGCCCCTGACAGACCGGCAAGCATTTGGTCATACAATCAAGATGGAAACCTCCATGGAAGCATTTCTCGAGACATTCGTCGCATGTTTCTGCATTTGCTGTAGATATAATTAGGAACACCATCAGCATCACAGTAACCACTGCAGGTCCCGACCACCCTTTGCCCTTCATCTTTTTGTGATTTAATTTTGTGTTGCACCTCTTGCTAATAACACTAATTGACGTCCCCTATTTATAAGTGCTCCAGAATTACAAGAATTCAACTTTTTGACTTATGCAGGGCTTAGGGGGGATGCTATTTGTAATCTGTTTCCAGATTACATGAATATGGTCTAGAATTTGCGTAACCTGAGTGGCCATATTTTCGAAATCTTCGATTCCAGCAAATATCACGGGACCCTCAAAGTCTAGCGAAGCTTGTACATCTTGATCCTTCTTCTGTTGCGATAATATTTCTGTCTTTAGAATATGGAAAATAGCTCGACAGTACATTATGCATTTTGTTGTCCAATAATTTCTTCTATCTCAAATGTATGCACCATCATCACTATTATTATTATTATTGGGATTAATGTTGTTATTAAGAGTGGTAATTTAAAGGGTTCGTGGATTGTGGTGAGGTAGAATGAAATTGCCTCACAAACACCAGAATGTATCATCAAGGGAAAGAGAGAGTCTAATCTTTATTATTAATTAATAAATAGAATTTAATAAAATTATAACTATTTTAAAATATATGTATTTTAATTGAATAAACGAATATTTAATGAAATTGAGTAAGATTGGTCTTGTTGGAATCGTCTGGACGACATGATTCGAACGGCTATGGTCTTAATCTGTGATTCGTCTTTACGGTGGAGAAATGGCAGCAAACAGTTTCAGCGCGAATTTTCGGCGGAAAAATCTTCAAATTTTCATATCTTAACAAATATTTAATAAAATTGAACTAGGTTGGTCTCGTTAGAACCGTTAGATCGAGGCGAGTCCAGTGGTGGTGGTTCGTGATCATGGGTCGCTCCGGTGGCGGCGAATCGACGGCCGAGAGTGCGGTGTTCGTGCTAAAAATTCATTATTTACGATTGATAAAACTTAAAATTATTTGTGTGGAAATATTCGTCTCATCAAGGGGAGTCAAACGGTATATTTGATGGTTGACAACTCACCATAATAGTATCGAAATTTTAACAAGAAATTGGCAGCAATTCGTCGTCAAATAAAATAATTTTTTTTTAAAAAAAAAAAATTGTCACCGCGGTTTTGAACCGCGGTGACACATTAAAAAAAAAAAATTTAAAATAACGTCACCGTGGTTGACCACCGCGGTGACATAGAGAATTATTTTTTTTAAATAAAAAATTATGGCACTGCGGTGAATAACCGTGGTGTCATTTACTTTTCTAAATTTTTTCAAAACACATTACTTTTTTAATTTTTTTTTCTTGCATTTTTTAAATAAATTCCCTGAGTCAACAGCTCAATCAATTAATAGAATGAAATTACTCTAATCTTTATCAATTGTTTGACTCTTTCCAGATTTTTCCAGAACACAATAAAATTATGTTTATTAAATTCACATATATATATATATATATATAACAGCACCACATGCAAACATGAAATAATTACAGCTAGCAGAGAAATAATAGCCCAAATATGGAGCAGAAATTTGTGCAGTTTTTCATAGTAATGACAATTATTACATTGATTTGGTGTGTGCCCAAAGGTGAAGCCAATTGTATTACTGAGTGTGTGAAGTTCTGTAAGAACAAACCTAATGGAAGCCAGTGTGTGCAGTCATGTGTCATGACTTTCTGCAGGCCGCCTCCTAAGATTAGGGTTGCTTCAACACTGTCCTATTATTATTGCAACCTCGGCTGCACTCCTCACAACTGCCCCAAGACTGCCCAAAGTTAGTTCTTTTTTTTTTTCTTCACTTGTTTTTGTCTACAATTTCTTGACAAATTGTAACTGAGATTGAATTTGATCAGATTTAAACTAATTATATAATAAGTATAATACATTGTTCAGAAAAAGTGATAATCATATGTTAAGTCACACTTGCTCTGTTGGTTTGGTAAAATTGTTGATGTATTTTATTGGGTTTAATTTAAGTATTATCAGATGTAATTAATTAATAGCTTTTATAAAAAAGAAAAAATAACAATTTCATTTGGTCATTTTCTTGTTTTTAAATTGTTATGAAAAATAAGCAAAAATTGCATTTTTGATCCTATATGTTAGTGTCTTTTTCAATAGAATCTTATTTATTACAATTTTCTCACATGGCATCCCATATGTTAAAAGTTTTCTCAATGTTAGTCCTCATGTGGATTTTCTATACAATAACTATAAAAAAATGTACGTCAAATCACATGTATGAGAAAAAATTTGAACTTATGGAATACAATCGTAACAAATAGGATTAAATTAAAAAAGTCCAACATATGAAACCAAAAATAAAATTTTTCCTTACAACAATTGTAGTTCTTAACATTCATTTGAATATTATTTTATAGTTTTTTGTATTGTTTTGGACGGTGCAGATCAAAAGCTAAGCTGCGTAAATGAGTGCTCCAACGTCCATTGCAAAGTATGAATAAGCTCAACAGTCTTGTCTTGAGGTTAATTATGGCAGAGAGATATAAATGTATATGTATATTTTTTTAACATTGGATGAATAAAAAGACGGGTGTTATTTCTCATCTACTATATTAGTTTCTGGAAATAATAAATATATTGTAGTTTTATATAAATTTTATACGTAGAGAATCTATTTTTCTTTTGTTTTCAGTTCTGAAAATAATTTAATCTTGTTTGAGAAACGGAAACGAAAGAATTAATTAACCCTCCACGTGAATAAATTCGAGGTCATGAGTTCGAATTTCACTCGAAGTGTGGGTGTCTATCTCACTCTCTGTGAATTTTATCGTAATTTATTTTATAATTTTTAATTATATTAATTTATTGATAAAAAAAATAAGCGTGTACATAGAGAATCTAATTATTTTGATAAGACGTATGTACATTCACTGTAATTACTAACAAAGAATTTGATGAATGGAAAATTAACATTTATTAAATTTAAAAATAACAACAGACGAACTACAAAAAATACGTAAAAATCCAAATTGAAAAGACCATGCACCTATATCTAAAGGGGAATAGAAAAAAATAAAGTAATTAAGTTAAATGCTGGATCTGTTTTTTTGTTATCTCCAATCTTATTAAATCAGCATGTATGCAGAAATATTGCAAATACTTAAAAAATAATAATGTAACTTGTAGATCATTGCAAATCATCAAAGCATTCGGCGGCAAAATTTTATGTCAACTTTTACTACAACTTGTGAAGAAAGTTGTTTACCTTAAAATTGACCAAATTTTGAAACAACCCGTTGCAAAATATTGTCGTTGTTTTGCCACGGAACTTATGATAGAAAATTCCATCATAAATTCGTTGCTATAAGTCTTTTTTTTTTTTCTTTTTTTTGTAGTGATGTATTATTTTTTTCTCCTTTGTAATTCATATATGTTCATGTTACTAAATATTTCGGCAAAAAATAGATGGCTTTTTGGGTATTTGGGAATTTAATTTAAAGTTATAAGGTTATTATGAAAAATTCATTTTTAAATTAATGCTGTCAATTAATAATTTATTGACGGCAGATGAATTAGAGAGGGGCGTCATTCCATGATTTATATTGATGTACAGGAGGGTATTTAATACCACCCTAATGGTAGAGCTGGGCAAATTGAATTTAATCCTATGGATAATTAATCATAGAATATTCAAAATTATATTTTTGGTTCTAAACTTTACTCCATTTATATATTTAGTTTTTTCTTTCGAGAATTTAATCCTAAACATCTTATATTTAATTATTTTTTTGGTAAATTTAGTCCGACACTAACTATAGATCGTTAGCATAAAAATTATCAATATATGATTAAATTTATTAAAAAACGATCAAATAAATTTGAATGTTTGTAAATTTGCCCTAGTTTTCATTGAGGAAAATTGCATTAATCAGAATGTTTATAAATTGTTCTAGTAATAATATCGATTATGATCCTAATCATGAAAACAAATCTACTGCTTAATCAGTAGGAAAGAAAACTGAAATATTCATTAATACTCATTTTCTGTTCCAAGATTTTAGAAAATGTAATGATGTTAGTTCTTCTATATATATGTATGAGAATATACTCTTATTACAACATAAGTCAAATTTATACCAAAACCCCAAAAAAAACAGAAAAGAAGGGAAACAATGGAGCAAAAATCTGCACAATTGTTCATCGTTCTTACAATTATGTTGATGACAATGTCGACAGATGCAGGTGATCAATTGAGTTGTCTTGTCTATTGCACGGACTTCTGCAAGACAAAGCCTGATGTTCCGGAATGTGTGAAGCATTGCCTGACTATTTGCAAGCCTCCTCCTATGCCGGTTTCAACCTCGGATGAACTCCGGGCGCATGCTGCAAAACTATCCGAGGTAAGTTTTTGCTGGAAATTCTAGCAAAATTGGTCTTAAAATGTGGCGTGGGGTTGTTTGCGTATTTGGTATGCATGCATATATATCACGCTCGCAAAACGTAGTAGGCAAGCGTAGGACATGGGTCATTATGTATGAATCTTTTGATGTTTGGACATATAACACGACGAGTAAAATCTTCAATTTTGAAATTATACAAAGGAAAAATTACAATTGTTTGCCTTGTAAGTTTAAGGAGTGAAACGTTTGATCCATTTGGAATTCAATTTGACGATGAAGGCATGGTGAGAATTACAAATTTATCTGAAAAATGTCACATGCGTGTCACGTTATAGCTGTAAATTTGTGACATTTTCCGGTCAAATTAGCGATTTTCAGCAACAAATGTTCTTAACATACTATTTATAAAAAAATATTATCCTTTATTGCCAAAAAATTCCAAGTGCACCAAAAATACCATCTACCATCTATACTTTCAAGACAAAAATATAAAAATTTTCCCTTACACAAACTATCATTGTCCACATATTTTGTCGTAAAACCCGTCCACTATCCACAAAATTTGCAACGTGGAAGATTGGTGCAAGGGTTTCAGTGTAATTTTTCAAATCGAGAAGGTTTTTATGAAATACTTAAGTTTTAGAGGATGTTAATTTGACTATTCATAAAAGAATGAATTTGTTCACTTACGATGCTCTTTTTTGGTGTTTATTTTTTAATGTGTTTCGTGCATGTTTCTTTATTTACTTTTTTCTTTTTTGGGGGTGGCAGATGCAAATCAAAGGTGAAACTGCAAAGACAGGTGCTCCCAGGTCCATTTCAAAGTATGAAACTCAATAGCCCCTGATGCTATACATGTCCGATGGCAAACGATACAAAATAATTTATCTCGAAATTATGCAAGAGCAAAAGATGTTTATGTAATTACTTCTACATTTTATTTGATTAATACTAAAAGTAGTCAAATTCATTCATGCACCAATTTAATATTGTAATGGAGATTATTAATTTGCATCGGGCGAACGGACTAGCGAAAGCAATTTATTAAAACTCTCCAAAAAATAATACTCATAATAGAAGATCAACTACTGCAAGAGTACGCAATAATACTGTTTAATCTAACATCATAACATCTCATGATCGAAGTCGTTTGTTAATTCATCCTTCTGCATCGATCATGCTCTGCACTCCGTTATGGAGCATTTGTCCAAGCATCTCGCGCGTTGATTTCCATCTGTCAGTGATGTGAACTCAATCAAATGTATGATTTAAGACAGCAAATTGTCAAAGAACCTGAGCAAATAAGTAGGGAGAAACGAACCGTTGGCAATGGTGCTACATTTGTCGATTGAGCAAATGTGTATGACAAACTTGAAATTCCAGTTTGAGGTAAGCATTCTTTCATACAACGCATGACGCATGCATTGTATTTTGGCTTATTTTTGCAGGCGGACTTGCATCCATCCATGCAAGCCCCTACATCTCCAGCCGTCGGCACTGTTTGTGTTGCAGAACTCAGAGAGATCGTCGTGAGAATTATCATTGCAGTGAAAACTTCCACATATTTTCTACACATTTTGTACAAAATTTGTTACTTTATTAGTGCAATAGTATCAACACTTATATATAATAATGAGCAAAGTCAGTCAACAATCTTTTGTACATAATATGTAATGAGATTAATGTGACTTATTCTCTCAACAGTCAACACTCATGGTTGGATTTTTTAAATGCTTATGGATTC
The DNA here is from genome assembly GCF_026168435.1 of Sesamum indicum. Lineage (NCBI taxonomy): Eukaryota > Viridiplantae > Streptophyta > Magnoliopsida > Lamiales > Pedaliaceae > Sesamum > Sesamum indicum. The sequence goes on from NC_142659.1 coordinate 15,206,976, forward strand.
TAATTTGGGATGATTACGTTTACACCCTTCACCTGTTGTTCTTTTATACAAATCACTCTTATTTTTTAAAAATTACAGAAATTATTCTTGGTAGTTTTTAAAATCCAAAAATACCCTGCTGATCATTAAATTTTTGTTTAATTTTTCAATAACAAAAATGCCCTTATGGGTATTTTGTAATTACCAAAAGGTAAAGGGGGTGTTAAAGTAATGTTTATGGGGATGAATAATATGACCTTGTATTTTTTTTTATTATTTAACTAATTTTTAATTTTAATTTAAATTGTTTTATTAATTTTTTTATTGAATCTGTATATAAAATTACACCTCTTAATAATTGAAATATTAAATTATTTTAACTAATATATTAATAAAAATTAGTTACTAGTTTATAAATTTAAATTAAAAATTATCACACTTATATAAATTATTTTAAATTCTTAAAATGAAAAGATTTATTTTTTATTTTTATTTATAACTAAATTTATTAAAATAAATAAATTATACATATATGTACATATGTTTATACTATATAAATATGTATATAATTGGACATATATATATATATATACTTATACGTATATTTTGTTGGCAGAAGAGGGTGATGGGCGCAAGTGTGGCAATGTCGTAGGCCGCAATTGGGTGGTGGGAGTAAGGGCACATGCAGGAATTGAAGGTGGGCGTGGTAGGGTTGGGAAGAAGAAATAACTTTAAAAAAAGTTAATTTAATAATTTAAAATAGTTTTTTAATAAATATAGGGCAAACTACACTTTGCCCTCTTGAATTATCCTTGATGTAACATTTATCTTCCTTAATTAACAAATGTAACACTCACTCCTTAAAATTAAATTTATGGACAAAATTGCCCTTATAATATATATATGTATATTTAGTTCAAAGAATTTATTTTTTTAATAATTTCATATTTTAAGTTTAATTAAAATTTTCTTAATTAGAAAAAATATCTTTTAATTATAATAAAGTAAAATATAATCACCGAATTAAATAGTCAAATTGTATTATATTTTATAGGTTCAAAGTTAAGTAACAAATGAGTACAATAATTACACAAAAATATGTTCATAAAAAGTTTTTATTAATTTTGTTATAAAATTAAGTTATTAACTATTTATTTTTTCAGATAAAAATAAGTAGTTACATTTAAAAGATATGATAAAATATGTATATATTTTTTAATTTCTTTTAATAAGCAAATATGAGTTGTTGGTTATATTATATTTTTTGTGTATCTACTATATATATATATTAATTTATACTCTACTTTTAATTTAAATTCTTTATTTATTAAAAAATTTAACTAGAAAATAATTTTATAATAATTTTATGTATAAAATACTAAAATATATTAAAAATAATATAATTATCAAGGCATGAGAGTTATTTTTGTCCAACTAAGGGGTAAGTGTTACATTTGTTAATTCAGGAGGATATATGTTACATCAAAAATAGTTACGGAGGCAAAATATATTTATCCATAAATATATTACTTATTATACTCTTTCTAATATGATTTATATAAACTGTATAAATTATTTTGAATTATTATTTATTAATTTTGATAAAATTTAATTATGAATAAAAATAGAGGATGAATAATCCTTTGATTTTAATAATTTTATAATTTTTAAAAGTGTGACAAATTTTTAATTTAAACTTATAATCTAGTAATTAATCTTATTAATATATTAATTGAATAGTTGAATATTTTAATTATTTAAAAGTGGTAATTTTATATAGAGGTTTAATAAAAAAAGGTTCACAAAATAATTTTAAAATTAGTATAAATAATAATAAAATCATACATGATTATTATTTATCCCCATAAACATTACTTTGACACCCTTTCTACCTTTTAAGAATTACAAAACACTATTGAAAAATTAAAGTAAACTTCGATAGAGTCAACAGGGGTACTTTTGAATTTTAAAGGCTGTCAAGGTGTTTTCTATAATTTTTGAAAATACAGGGATGATTTGTGTAAAAAGAAAATAGTTGAGGAGGTGTAAATATAATTTTTCTTTTTAATTTGTATGAATTACTCTAATATTCTTTTCACATTTTCCTGTCATTTTGGCAATCTGGTTCTCTTTAGATACAAATAATACTCGTTACGGATGGGAGAATACGAATAAGGCTTAATTACACTTAAACCTCTTTGAAATACGAAATGATAAGTTTCTCTTTAAAAAAAATTTGAAGTTACACTTGCACCGCTTAGGAGAAATCACCATTTACAACTGTACAATTTGAACAAAAACTATCGATATCAACCATTATATTTTATCCAATGACAATAATTTAATAACAATATTTTATTATAATTACAAAAATTTTCAACTTTAAATATATTATATTTATCCTTTGCAAGTATAAAAATAATACCAGTTAGATTATTTTTATTAATAAATTATAAAGAAATAAGGGAACTTTATACTCGAGTTGATGACTTTTTCTTTCTTAATTATCCCAAATTATTTAAGTTAATGGAATTTATCGTGTTATTATGTCAATTACTTAATATTGTAATAAGGATTTTAATCAGTTTGCACCGGGCCGAGGGACTATGACGAAAATAAAATTAAATATTTTCCGATAATATTCATAATAATTAAATTAAGCTCAAATATTGTGAGAGTGTACACAATAAGACTGATTTATTGAAACAGGCTACATCTCATCGTAGTTTGCAATCAACGGTGGAGCACTCATCCAGACATCTCCCCACTTGATTTTCATCTGCCCCTCATATCAAACAAATCAGTAAATAAACTCATCTCAATCAAATAGCCTTAGAATCAAACACTTTATGTAAATTACAACCAGCTTTTTTATGATTTGGTGTAGTTACGAATATTATTTAGGTGTTTGAAAATTTACAAATATTCTCTCGTATTTGATAAAATATATAATCCTTAAATAAAAATTTGTGATTGTGAAGTTTGTCCTTATTGTATTTAAAAAAAAATAAATAAATGAGGTGGGTGGAAAATTTCAAAAAATTATAAAAAAAACATTCACTTAGTCTATAACAAAATTAATAAAATTTTAAAAAATAAATAAATCATAATTCTTAATCCACAAGAGCATTTTCATCAATTCACCCCATAAAATAGACAAAAAGCTAACAAAAACTAACGTACTGGGCTTATTGTCATACGACAGTTAAAATCTGTAGGTATTGATAATTTTTCAAGCAATAAGGAGTATTTATAATTGTGTCAGAATTTCAAGAGAACTCGTTATAATTTACTCTTTTATTGTTAAAATATAAAAGATAAAATAAAATCATTTGATACTAGACTCAGAATCAGTATGCATCATTAAAAGCTCGAGCTTTTCATTCGATTCTTTAAAATATATATATATATATATATATATATATATCGTTTAATAAGTAGCAATCTTTCATGTTTGACTTAATTTCGATTCAAATAATGAAAAATTGTTTAAAACATGCTTGAGAGATAAGAATATTCGAATTTGACTAATGTTTGATCCAATTTCTAAACATTTGAGGGAAAGAAGACATAATCAAATAGAAAAAGGAGAAACAAATTACCATGGGCATCAATGGTGGCGCATTTGTGAAGTGAGCAACCAAGATTACAAAAGTAAGATGGATCCGACACAGAGGTACGACGTCCGCATGCCCACGCACAACCCTCAACGCATTGGTTGAAATTCGGGTCACCCTTGCACTGGAGACGACATGCTTTGATGCAAGTTGCTATGTTTCCGGCCACCGAACTGACAGAGACTGCCAACAGGATTGTCAGTACGACCAACTGTACTTGGACATGTTTCTCCCCCATTTTTGTTGCTATTGATAAATCCTATGAATTCTAGATTGCAGTATGTTCTCACTATTAGGTAGATATTATGGATATTTTTCTTAATTACTGTCATTTAATTCGTAATATATAATTGATTTTTTGCCATTCGATTCTCTTTCTCAAATTAGTAATTGGTATTTTTTGTAATTACTGTCATATGTCATAATTGGCATGCATTTTTGCCATTATTGCAATTTGATTCTCTTTCCCAAATTAATATTCCTGCTGGCAAAAGCATATTATATGTATCTATTATCTTTTGAGGAAAATCTATTATCTATTATCTTTTGGTCCAAATTCTTCAATTTCGATTCAAAAATGAATTCTTAGCATATTATGTGTATCTATTATCTTTTGGTCAAAATTCTTCAATTTCGGTTCAATGATGAATTCTTAGCATATTATGTGTATCTATTATTTTTTGGTCCAAAATTTTCAATTTCGATCAATGATGATCCTTAGAATTTATTTATTTTTTTTAATTGTAAAAATGTGTTTATCATTGACTTTAATTGTTGACAACATATTTTTATGAAGTGAAAGACGGGGATTTAGGAGGAATAGTGTTATCAGGATTTGTTAGGATTTTATTATTAGTGTGTAAGTAGTTAACTTAGACTTCAGTTTAATTCTATTCTTTAATTTATTAAATTATGAATCTTGTTGTAAGCTTAATTATAAATATATGTGTCATATGATCTTAAATACAAAGCCCAAAGTTAGGACTACTTTTCAGCCCAACAACAAACCAAGTCAAGAAAAAAAGACGGAAGGAGCCTCATAGCCCTCTTCCTAACCAAAGCCCAAGAGAATGATTTGATCACTAGAGACCTGGAGAGCTTAATTTCACCTTGACAACCATCTAGGAACATAGTCCAAGTGGCAAAATATGATTAAGAAAAGAAGCTGATGAGAAGGTCCAAAAAGATAGTCCCCTAACAGAGAAGGACTCTAATCTTGTTGGACTCTCCAAATCAGGATAGACCCCTTCAGATCCCTCCAAGTAACTAGACCCCCTCACAATTGGGTGATCTTGACTATAAAAATAAAGTTTAGCCCCCTCAAGCAAGGGACGATTTTTCAAGTATTCACAAGCAATTTTTCCCGCACATTTTTTATTCTCATTCACAATCCTTTATCATACTTAATTATAATTCACACATATTTTCTTATTTTAGTATTATTATTATTTTAATAATGGATATTGATTTGAGCATCAAAATACCAATATTATTTTTGCAGATTCGCATCTTCGAGTTAGTAGGAAACTTTAGCCCACTAAGGATCTCAAGTTTATCGAAGAATCGACCATTGTGATTTTTGCACACATCAAATGACGCCGTATATAGGGACGCAAAACTAAGATGTGAGGATTAATGAAAGTTTGAAGCAACAATCTCAGCAAACGAAAAGTTGTGGGGGCTATAGGGAACACTCAAACTCTCGAGGTTGTGGTGGGCGCCTCCTTAGCTCCTATTGGAGGCCTAGAACCCTCCTAACACTCTAATCCGTCAATGTATCCCCCGTGAAATATCATTTTGTTAGATACCTCTTCGAGGAGGCTTTCTCCTGAATTGATGGGAGTAATAGAATAGATGGTTGCATCAATAGGTTGGGAGGAGTTGGCAGCGGTAACTAGTATACTTGCAGCAGCCTCTATGGAGACTAAGGCGATAGTTGAGGAAGAAGTCCCCCAAGCTTGGAGACTGACAATTCATTAGGGGGAGCGAGCTCAACTCCCACATCTCCCTGAAAGGATTCCACCTCAATGGATAGCCCGTCTGGAGTGCCTTCAAAAATGGCTCCAGAATATCCAACATCAATTTACAATAGTGCCTCAGAAGGAGCAACGTGGTGTCCCTTTGACTGAACATATGACAGATGAACTGTGTGAATTGCAAGACTTCTGCTATTGCGAAGTACAATGGCACTACTGACCTCAAGAACACCTGTCTCTCTTTGATGATGCGGCTCTCTTACATCGATAGACTGACGAGATTAAGAGTCACATCTTCGTCACTACTTTTGCTAGAGCTACTCGGCAACGGTTTTACCAACTATCGAAAGGTGTAATCGAGAGCTTTCAAGATTTTCTATCATTGAAAAATTAAAGTAAACTTTGACGGAGTTAATAGGGGTACTTTTGATTTTAAAGGCTGTCAAGGGTGATTTCTATAATTTTTGAAAATGCGGGAGTGATTTGTGTAAAGAGAAAATAGTTGAGGGGGTGTAAATATAATTATCCTTTTTAATTTGTATGTATTACTATAATATTCTTTTCATACTTCTTCTGACATTCTGGCGATCTGATTCTCTTTTGATACTAATTAATACTCGTCACTGATTGGAGAATACGAATAAGGTTTAATTACACTTAAACCTCTTTGAAATACAAAATCATAAGTTTCTCTTAAAATTTTTTTGAAATTACACTTGCACCGTTTATGAGAAATCTCCATTTAAAACTGTACAATTTGAACAAAAAATACTGATATCAACCAAAAATTACATAAACTTTTAATTTTATATATTCTTCAGCATTTCGTATAAATTATTGGCATATGTTAATTCATTTATCAACCATTATATTTTATCCGATGACAATAATTTAATAATAGTATCTTATTATAATTACACAATTTTTAACTTTAAATATATTATATTTGTCCTTTACAAGTATAAAAATAATATTAGTTAGAATATTTTTAGTAATAAATTATAAAGAAAGAAGGGAACTTTATACCCGAGTTGATGACTTTTTCTTTCTTAATTATACCCAAATTATTTAAGTTAATGGAATTTATCATGTTATTATGTAAATTACTTAATATTGTAATAAAGATTTTAATCAATTTGCACCGGGCTAAGGGACTACAACGAAAATAAAATTAAATATTTTCCGATAATATTCATAAATAATTAAATTAAGCTCAAATATTGTGTACACAACAAGACTGATTTATTGAGACAGGCCACATCTCATCATGCTTTGCAATCAACGGTGGAGCATTCATCCAGACATCTCCCCACTTGATTTTCATCTGCCACTCATATCAAATAAATCACTAAATAAGCTCATCTCAATATCAAACGCTTTATGTAAATTACAACTACTTTTCTTGAAAATTGGTGTAATTATGAATATTTTTTTATTATTTGAAAATTTATAAATACTTTCTCATCTTTCATAAAATATATAATCCTTAAATGGAGATTTGAAATTATGACATTTTTTTTGTTGTATTTTTTTTTAAAAAAAAAATAAACGAGGTGGGTGGAAAATTTTGAAAAATTATAAAAAAATTCTTCACTTGGTTTATAACAAAATTAATAAAATTTTAAAAAATAAATAAATTATAATTTTTAATCCACAAGATCATTTCCATCAATTCACTACATAAAATAGACAAAAAACTAACAAAACCTAACGTAATGGGCTTATTGTTAATTATACGACCGTTAAAATAAGAGGTATTGATAAATTTTTACATAACGAGTAGTATTTATAATTATGTCAAACCTCAACAGAACTCGTTATAATTTACTCTTTTATTGTTAAAATATAAAAAATAAAACAAAATTATTGATACTAGATTCAAGATCTGTATGCATCATTAAAAGCCCGAGCTTTTCGTTCGATTCACTAAAATATATATATATATATATATATATATATTGTTTAGCAAGTAGCAATGTTTCATGTTTGACTTAAGTTGGATTCAAATATTGAAAAATTGATTAAAACATGCTTGAGATATCAGAATATTCGAAATTGACTTCCAATTTCTAAACAGTTGAGGTAAAGCAGACATAATCAAGTAGAAAAAGGAGAAACAAATTACCGTGGGCATCAATGGTGGCGCATTTGTGAAGTGAGCAGCCAAGATTACAAAAGTAAGATGGATCCGACAGAGTGGTACGACGTCCGCATGCCCTCTCACAACCCTCGACGCATTGGTTGAAATTCGGGTCACCCTTGCACCGGATATGACATAGTGTGATGCAATATACTATGTTTCCGGCCGCCGAACAGACAGAGACTGCCAACAGGATTGTCAGCACGACCAACTGTATTTGAGCATGTTTCTCCCCCATTTTTGTTGCTATTGATTATTCCTATGAATTCTCACTATTAGGTAGATATTATAAATACTTATAATGGATATTTTTCTTATTTACTATCATTTAATTCGTAATATTTAATTGATTTTTTGCCATGCGATTCTCTTTCTCAAATTAGTACTTGGGATTTTTTGTAATTACTGTCATATGTCATAATTGGCATAAAATTTTTGCCATTATTGCAATTCCCAAATAAATATTCCCACTGGCAAAAGCATATTGTCTGTGTCTATTATCTTCTGAGGAAAATCTATTATCTTTTGGTCCAAATTCTTCAATTTCGATTTAATGATGAATTCTTAGAATTTATTTATTTTTTAATTGTAAAAATGTGTTTATCATTGACTTTAATTGTCGACAACATATTTTTATGAAGTGAAAGACGGGGATTTAGGAGGAATAGAGTTATAGGAATTTAATTAATTTAGTTAGGATTTTATTATTAGTGTGTAAGTAGTTAACTTAGATTTTAGTTTAATTCTATTCTTTAATTTATTAATTATAAATCTTGTGGTAAGTTTAATACAAAGCTTAAATACAAAGCTTAAAATTAGGACTACCTTTCAGCCCAACAAGAAACCAAATTAAGAAAAAAAGACCAACAACAAACCAAATTAAGAAAAAAAGACGGAAGGAGCCTCATAGCCCTCTCCCTACCCAAAGCCCAAGAGAAGGATTTGATCACTAGAGACCTGGAGAGCTTAATTCCTCATTGACAACCCTCTAGGAACATCCAAGTGGCAAAATATGATTGAGAAAAGAAGTTGATGAGAAGGTTCAGAAGGACAGTTCCTTAACAGAGAATGACTCTCATCTCGTTGAACTCTCCAGATCAGGATAGACCCCCTCAGATCCCTCCAAGGAACTAGACCCCCTCACAACTGGGTGACCTTGATTATAAAAATAAGTTTAGCCCCCTCAAGCAAGGGCCAGTTTTTCAAGTATTCACAAGCAATCTTTCCTGCACATTTTTAATTCTCATTCACAATTCTTTATCATACTTAATTATAATTTGCTCATATTTTGTTATTTCAGTATTATTATGATTTTAATATTGGATATTGACTTGAGCATCAAAATACTAATATTATTTTTGCAGGTTCACATCTTCGAGTTAGCAGGAAACTTTAGCAAACTTTAGCCCACTAAAGACCTCAAGTTTATCGAAAAAATCGACCATTGTGATTTTGCACACATCAAATAGCGTCATCTGTAGGAACACAAAACTAAGATGTGAGGATTCATGTTGAGTTTGAAGCAACAATCTCAGCAAACGAAAAGTTGTGGGGGCAATAGGGAACACTCAAGCTCTCGAGGTTGTGGTGGACGCCTCCTTAGCTCCTATTGGAGGCTTAGTAGCTGCAGGACCCTCCAGACCCTCTGATTCCTCAATGGATCCCCCCGCGAAATATCACTTTGTTAGATACCTCCTCGAGGAGGCTATCTCCTGAATTAATCGGAGTTATAGAATAGATGGTTGCATCAATAGGTTGGGAGGAATTGGTAGCAATAACGAGCATACTTGCAGCAGTCCTTGTGGAGACTGAGATGATAGTTAAGGAGGAAGTCCCCCAAGCCTGGTGACTGACAATTCATTAAGGGAGCGAGCTCTACTCCCACATCTCCCTGAAAGGATTCCACCTCAATGGATAGCCCGTTTGGAGTGCCTTCAAAAATTGCTGCAGAATATCTAGCATCAAGTTACGATAGCGCCTCAGAAGGAGCCACGTGGTGTCCATTTGACTAAAGGAGTTATGATAGATGAACTGTGTGAATTGCAAGACTCTGGCCATTGCCAAGTACGATGCCACTACTGATCCTCAAGAACACCCGTCTCTCTATGATAACACGACTCTCTTACATGGATACACTGACAAGATTAAGTGTCGCACCTTCGTTACTACTTTTGCCTGGGCAACTTGGAATGGTTAACCAACTATGGAAAGGTGTAATCAAGAGCTTTCAAGATTTTTAGTTTTTGTTTTTACATCTGTTATGGGAAACGGAAATCAGCCTCTTTGCGATCCGCTAGAAAGATCGGATGTTCCTAAAGAACTACCTTCACTGATTTAATACTGCCGCTTTGGAAGTGCCCTCTGCTACCCAGAAGTCAAGGCTAGTGCCTTCTCTCAAGAACTCCAGGCCGAAGACTTTTTCAAGTCTTTTGCCAAGAAATTGCTCTAGATTTGACAAATTCTTGGCTCGGGTTACCAAATACATTGACATTGAGGATGTTCAGGCCTTGAAGAGAGAAGGATGTGGTGAGAGAAAGAATGAGTTTAAGAAACCAAGATTAGAATTCCGGGACAAGAAGTCACAATTCCAAGGAAAGAACCCTGTTTATACACCTTTGAATGCCGCCATCACTCAAGCGCTCATGGCCGTGAAAGGTAAATATCTACTTCCCTGGCCCATAACGACTAGAGACAGTTCATAAAACATTGAATTTGTTGACTTACGGTGCTTTTTTTTTCTTTCCTTTTGAGTATGTATTTTGTACTTGTTTTTTTTTTTTTTTTGGGTGGCAGATGCAAATCCAACATGAAACGACATAGATGAGTGCTCCGACCTCCATTGCGAAGTATGAAGCTCAATAGTCCTTGATGCTATACATATCCAAACATGAACAACAAAAATAATTTGTCTCAAAATTATGCAAAGATAAAGATGTTTATGTAGTTATTTTTACATTTTATTTGGTAAATACTAGAAATAGTCCGCGTAAATTCATTTATGCACCAATTCAATACAGTAATGGAGATTATTAATTTGCATTGGCTCAGGAGACTAGAAAAAACAATTTATTAAAACTTTCGGAATAATACTCATAATAAAAAAAACAATTATTGGAAAAATATTTGGTTTCAAACAATCAAAACGACGTTTTGAAATATTACAATCGGATTTAGAAATCAAAAGCAATAAAGCCACGTTGGAACAAGTAATATAAAGCTATTAGAAACGCTATTTATGACAAGAAATTTAAATCGAAAACTTACAACGAGAATTGTATCGTAACAATTCTCAGTCCAATTTGAAGTCGTTAATTTTTAACCGAAGAGCAGAATTACTACTTGCCTTGAATAAAATGTACGCCCCGTATCAGCAGTGCACTGGGTTCAATGTAATTTTTTCCAGGATAAGACAGTTACAGTTCTTTTGATTTTGGCACTATACTGAAGAACACACCTCGAACAACACTCAAAAGCTTGTTACTAAAACTAAGTTCAAATCTATAAAATATTTTATAGAGAAACTAAGAGAGACTTCAAGAAAAGAGAGGAATTGATCAAAATGTTTGTGTGTTTTGACAAGCATGAGGAATGACCTTTATATAGGCATGGCCATTCCTCACACTAATGCAGCCAATAATGGCCTACTAAAGCAGCCATAAAATGACTTAAAAACCAATAAAAATCAGTCATGAATTGCCTAAAAAACCCATTTGAAATCAGCTATGAATTGCCTTCAATAGCCACATGAAACAGCCAAAAAAAAAATCTGTAACAGCATGCTGAAAAAATTGGCCATCAATGCTCTTTCAAATGTATGAGTTTCAATTTTAAAAACAAAATTCAACAATCCCCCACAAACTCATAGATTTGAACTCAGATTCCTGTGACTTGCTTTCAACAATGGTACCTTCTGGTTTGGACCACTGTCTAAGTTATCTGACGTCAGTTCTCACCAGGTCAAATGGAACTGAGCCTTGAATTTAAGCTTGTGAGTGTGACAACGTCTGTCAGTAACAACAAGCCACCAGCTTTGTGTTGATCTTTAGGGTTGACACTTAGGCCATGTGTCCCGATCCTGTTCATGAATGTTTTCAGGAATAACCAAATTCCTTAATTGCGGCCATACAACGACATTCACTTAGTTGGGCGTCTCCAGGGATGCATTGCTAGCATCTCGTCTTATAATACTTGACCCTATTCAGAGATAAACTCTTACCACACTTGGAGTAAACGCACCTTCCAGAATTTCAGGGGACAGACTCCAGATGCAAAGTATAAGCCTATTTGGTGCTCTGACATACTCTTACGACTTTTTGATACCACATTGAACCTTCTTTATGGGATCTTGAGTTGCCGTCGTAGATACATCACTGACGGGTTTTCAGTCCCATCCCCAATCTGGACTTATGAACTTGTGACAGATTCAATCCTTTCGTCAAAGGATCTGCCACATTGTCCTTTGTTCCCACAAAGTCAATGCCTATTACTCTGTCTGACACTAATGCCCTTATAGACTTTAGGCTAACTTGGATGTGTCGTTTGATCTTTTGATTGTATTTACGACTTCTCACCTTTGCTATTGTGGTTTGGCTATCACAATGTACAGCAATTGGTGAAGGGGCTGACTTACAATGGGATGTTTTGATAACAACCCAAATAGTCATTCTGCCTCAGTACCAGTCGTATCTAACGCACGTAACTCAGCTTCAAACGTAGATCGGGTTATCAAAGTGTGTTTTGCAGACTTCCAGGAGATTGCGCCCCCACCTAAGGTAAAAACATATCCTGAGCACCCATTACTCTCGGAGTTTTTGGTTATCCAGCTAGCATCACTATATCCCTCAAGAACAACACGGAATCTGTCATAATGTATGGCCAGTGACACCGTGCCCTTTAGGTACCTTAGTACTCTATCCAAAGCACCCCAATGGGTTTTGTCAGGATAACTAGTGTATCTAGCCAGCTTAGAGACAAAAATGATATATCTGGTCTCGTGCCATTTGCCAGATACTGTAAGCTCCCAATAATTTGGGAATACCTTAGTTGTGCAACCGAAAACACCATTTTCATTTTTGAATAAAGTTACATAAGGATCATATGGTGTTTTAGCAATTCTACTATTTTGATAACCAAATTTCTCAATTATCTTCTCAACATAATGAGATTGAGAAATGGCTATTCCATCAGTTGACCGAGTCAACTTGATGCCAAGAATCACATTAGCCTCACCCATATCCTTCATTTCAAACTTTTTTTTAAAAATGACTTGGTTTCGGTAATAATATCTAGACATGATCCTATTAACAGAATATCATCCACATACATGCATAGAATTATCATTTTATCTCCTTTAACCTTGCAGTATATACATTTATCATTCTCATTTACAGTGAAACCGAATGCAAGAATAGTTTTATCAAACTTTTCATGCCACTGTTTGGGTGCTTGTTTAAGTCCATATAGAGACTTAACAAGTTTACAAACTTTATGCTCCTTACCATGAGCTACAAACCCCTCAGACTGATCCATATAAATTTCTTCCTTGAGTTCACCATACAAGAAGGCTATTTTCACATCCATCTGGTGGATCGGGAGATTATACACCGAAGCAAGTGCTATAAGCACCCGGATTGTAGTCAATCGAGCTACCGGAGAATAGGTATCGAAATAGTCTATTCCATCCTTTTGTTTAAACCTTTTAGCCACCAATCTGGCTTTAAACTTATCTATGGTCCCATCAGGTTTTAGTTTCCTTTTAACGATCCACTTACATCCAATAGTAGTACACCCCGGAGGAGGATCGACTAGCACCCATGTTCCATTGGAAACAATTGAGTCCATCTCACTTTTGACAGCTTCTTTTCACTGCTTGGCTTCTGAAGAAGCCATAGCATCTTTGAAAGTGAACGGATCATCTTCAATGTTGTAAGTGACAAAGTCACTTCCAAAATCCTTGACAGTCCTAGCTCTCTTACTTCGTCTAGATTCATCTGACTCCTCATGAGTCTGATTAAAACTACTAATACTAAACCCCACATTTGACATCTTTTCCACATGTTCAGGAATAGATGTGGAGGCAAGTGAATCATCAAGCGAAACATTTGAAGGTATTTCAGTTTTTAAAGGAAATACATCTTCTAGGAATACAGCATCACGAAATTCGACTATTGTGTTGACCTCAATGTCTGGAATTTCTGATTTAATAACCAGAAATCTTAAGGCATAACTTGTCTCCACATAGCCCAAGAACACAGCATCAACAGTCTTAGGACCCAATTTCTTTCGTTTGTGTTCTAGGACTAGCACTTTTGCTAGGCACCCCCACACTCGAAAGTATTTGAGGCTTGGTTTTCTACCTTTCCACAACTCGAAAAGGAGTACTCGTATTTGTGTTTTAGAGGGACTCTATTCAGAATATGGCAAGTCGTATCCAAAGCCTCTCCTCACAAATACTTTGGTAACCCGGAGGTTAGTAGAAGACTGTTAATCATGTCTTTGAATGTTCTATTCTTTCGTTCAACCATTCCATTAGACGAAGGGGAATATAGAGGAGTCTCTTCATGAACAATGCCACAAGTTTGACAATATTCATTGAACTTACTCGACTCATACTCTCCTCCTCTATCGGATCTTAGTCTTTTAAGTTTCTTATCAGTTTGGGTTTCTGCTTCATTTTTAAACAAAATAAATTTGTCTAAGGTTTCATCCTTATTTTTCATGAGAAACACATAACAGTATCTACTGCAATCATCTATAAAGGTGATAAAATATCGTTTGTGGTCCCTGGTCAAAACTCCATTGAACTCACAAATATCAGTGTGAACTAAATCTAGTATTTTCGAATCCCTTTCAATTGATTGATAGGATTTCCTAACTTGTTTAGCTTCTACACAAACTTGGCATTTGTGATTTCGTTCAATATTTTGACTAGGAATTAAATTCAAATTCATCATTCGTTTGATCGAATTCAAATTTGAATGACCTAACCTACTATGCCACAGAGTAGAAGATTCAACATTCAATATAATAGAATCAGAAACATCAATTTTATTATTATCAACTCAAACTTTGAACAAGCCATCGTCTAAGTAGCCTTTACCAACAAAAATACCAAATTATTGAATTACAACTTTATTAAATTTGAAAATCAACTCATATCCCTCCCTAACTATTACAGAACTACTAATAATGTTTCTTCTGACAGTGTGTACATGATGAACTCCTTTTAGAGACAGAATACGCCCTGAAGGAAACTTCAAGTCCACGCTTCCTATCCCAAGTACTTCAGCTGTACTGGAGTTCCCCATGCTTACTATCCTTCCACTAATGGCCTGATAAGATACAAAGAGAGATTTATCAGCACAAACGTGCACATTCGCTCCAGTGTCAATCAACTAATCATACGGTTCGTAAATAGTCAAGAGTTCGGGTTGTACAGATACATACCCGCCAGTTGCTCCTGAGGTGCTAGCACCGCTAGAACCTCCCACAACCATGTTGACAACTGCCTGCCCGGTCTTGGCCTTTTTATTAGGACAAAGCTTGGCCCAGTGTCCAACCTACCCACAGTTGCAGCATGGTTTGTTTGCTTTTGGTTTCTTATTTTTGGAGGCCTTGCTTTTATTGATGGCTTTCGAATTCGAGTTAATCTTATTCACTTTCTGTTTTCCTACTATAAGATTGGCCCTTGGTTGATGTTCAACAGGCATCTTGTGCATTTGATTTCTATGTTTTTCCTCAATACTGAAAGCAATCATAAGATCATCCAGAGACAATCTCCCTTTCTGATGCTTGAGTGTCATGCCAAAATTTTCCCAAGATTTGGGAAATTTGTCCACTATGGACATGACCAAAAACTTCTCGGGAAGCTTCATCTCAGCATCAGCCAGAGCATGCTCAAGATTGATAATCTCATGAGTCTGCTCAGCTACAGACCGATCCTCAACCATTTGATACCTCATGAACTTGGAAACAGAATACTTTTTGAGCCCTTGCTCTTCTGTATTATATTTCCGGTCCAACTCATCCACAGAGACTTAGCAGTGTAAGAATCGGAACAATAGACATCGAAGAGCGTATTTGACAAGGCTGACAAAATTGCTCCTCTGCCTATTTGATCCCTTTCTGTCCACTGCGCTATCTCAGCAGTTTTGGGATCGGTATCAATTGGTTCAGGTCTGATCACCTGAATCACTGAAAAGAGTCCTTTCATCGTCAACCAAATTTTCATTTGCTGTTGCTAGCGTTTGAAAAATTGGCCCGAAAGTTTGTCCGGTAAACCGGTCAAGTCGACCTTTTGTGTGATCGGAATTGCAACAGAAATCGGCTCGGCCATCTTTAGTATTTTAGGAAACTAAAAGTAACGTTTAAAAATAAAAGAGTTTGAAAATAGCATTTTCCGAAACAGTTCCAACGACAAAATTCGATTTTTCAAAACCTGTATATTTTCTTCAAGATTGTTGGAAAAATATTTGGTTTCAAGCAATCAAAACGATGTTTTGAAATATTACAATCGGATTTAGAAATCAAAAGCAATAAAGCCACGTTGGAATAAGTAATATAAAGCTATTAGAAACACTATTTATGACAAAAAATTTAAATCGAAAACTTACAACGAGAATTGTATCGTAACAATTCTCAGTCCAATTTGAAGTCGTTAATTTTTAATCGAATCGCAGAATTACTACTTGCCTTAAAGAAAATATACGCCTCGTATCAGCAGTGCACCGGGTTCAGCGTAATTTTTTTCAGGATAAGACAGTTACAGTTCTTTCGATTTTGGCACTATACCGAAGAACAGCTCGAACAACACTCAAAAGCTTATTACTAAAACTAAGTTCAAATCTATAAAATATTTTATAGAGAAACCAAGAGAGACTTCAAGAAAAGAGGGGAATTGATCAAAATGTTTGTGTGTTTTGACAAGCATGAGGAATGACCTTTACATAGGCATGGCCATTCCTCACACTAATGCAACCAAATAATGGCCTACTAAAGCAGCCATAAAATGACTTAAAAACCAATTAAAATCAGCCATGAATTGCCTTAAAAACCCATTTGAAATCAGCCATGAATTGCCTTCAATTGCCACATGAAACAGCCAAAAAAAAAATCTGTAACAGCATGCTGAAAAAGTGGGCCATCAATGCTCTTTCAAATGTATGAGTTTCAATTTTAAAAATAAAATTCAACAACAATAATAATGTTTGATCAAACATCATAATATCTCATGATCGACATCGTTTGTTAATTTTTCCTCCTGCTTCGATCATGCCCTGCAGTCGAAGGTGGAGCATTCATCCAGGCATCTCACCCGCTGATTTTCATTTGTCAGTGATGTGAAATCAATCAATAAACAAAATCTATCTCAATCAAATATGCTTAAAGTTGAAAACTTTCTATATCATAAACAAAAGCAAAATTTTTCATTTACCTAACTTGTAAGCTCGTGTACTATGCACCCAAATGTATCCATTTAAAAGCAAATTGTTAAAGAACTTAAGCCAATAAGTACGGAGAAAAGAACCGCTAACAATGGTGCTACGTTGGCCGATTGATCAACCAACTTGTAAGACAAACTTGAAATTCTTGTTTGAGGTAAAGCATTCTTTCATACAACGGATGACATATGCATTGTAGTTTGGCTTATTTTTGCAGTAGGACTTGCATCCATCCATGCAAGCTCCTGCATCTCCAGCCATTGGCACTGTTTGTATTGCAGAACTTTGAGACATCATCGTTAGAATTATCATTAGGATGACAAATTCAACATATTTTCCTCCCATTTTGCACAAATTTTGTTACTTTGCTAGTACAACAGTATTGACACTTATATATAATAATGTGCAAAGTTATTCAACAATCTTGTACATAATATGTGATTGGCTCCAAAGGTCATTTGTCACTTGACTTCTGAGCTCGGGGTACGAGGAATGAGCTTGGGACCTGCACAAAGGATAGGTGTGACGCCCCAAAGATTATAATATATAATTGGGGGATTAATTGATAAATTTTTATGAAATATAGTTAATTGGTAAATAAATTATAGATTATAATTGGAATATAATAAAATTTGAACGAATTAAATTGGAGTTTGTTATAATATTTGGGGACAATTTATATTAATTAAGAAAATCTAAGAGGGACGTGATGGGTATTTTGAGAAAAATCTAATTAAATAAATAAAATAATAATAATATCATATATATAAATATAAATAATATATAATACATAATAGTACATGGCATAGAAATATTATATACATATATATATGAGAGAGAAAGAAAGAAGTGAGGGTTGGCCCACCAGCCCACCGCCTCACTCTTTCTCTCTTTTTCTTTTGTTTCTTTTTTTTTTTTAAATTTACACAACACACACAACACAACACATACACAAACAAAATAGGGGAAATTGCAATCCTTCCACGGAAAAACAAAAAAGAAACCGAGGTGCGAAAATTGTAATTTTAATTTTTAATAATTTATATAATTATATTATTTAGTTAGTCCATTTATTAAATATTATTTATATTGAGCTATGTACTATTTAATCTGAATATTTTACGGGTTTGATTATTTAAAATAGTGTCTAATAAAATATAGAATCGGATATAAAAATGATGTCGTTGGTTATTAGATTATTAAATTTGTTAGATTTGAATATTACTATAGCTAATTTATACAATTCCATCGGAATTATTAACCAAATATGCAATCCTATGTATTATTGTTCAATTAAAGTGTATAATAGTGATAAATTAATAGAAAATTCATAGAAATATTCTGAAAATTATATTTAATAAATGGTATGTTAATAAAGAGGAAAAATGAAGATTTATATTTCGACAGAAATAGAATATTAAAGAATTATTATGAATTTTACAAATGATATTCAATCTTATATTTAAAAGAAATTACAATATTCTTGACATATTTATTGTGTGTGGTATAACTCATTATAGGATACGGGGGTAAAGTGAGAAGATCAAGCCACTACCTATTGAATAGATAAAGGCGTTGTAAGGTCGAGGTAAGTAAATAACTAGTATTATCCATATATGTATCTTTAATTGTGATTTTACTGTTATCTGAATTTGTGGTTCATGCTGATATGGATTTATCTGAAAGTATATGAGGGATTGATGATTTGATTTGATTGATGGTATTGTGTACGTGGAATGAGAAAATACATTGAAATATTATGTTTGTTGTTTGATGTGTTGTGGATGTCTGAAAATGAGAATATATGGATATACTGTTTTACGTTATTAGTTGCTTACAAGAATGGTGATATGTAAAAATGAGGGAGTGGTGGAAATTGAATATATATTGTGGCGTGAATACCCCTTGATGTGTTGAAAAGCCTATAAGGCGAAATGAAATGAAAAGAGTTTTGATGCGATATGAGAAAGAAATAAAATGAAAAGAGCTTTGATGCGATATGAAAAAGAAATAAAATGAAAAGAGCTATGATGCGAAATAAAAGAAATATGATGCGATTGAAAGAGCTATGATGCGAAATGAGATTGATGAGCCGGCTATCAAGGGGATTCACTTAAATTTATATAACGGTGAGATTGAGTTAACGGGAAAAATACGATATCACCTTCTGGTAAGCAAACAGGAAAAAGGAAGTTTAATTGATTATTTTATTGTGAGATAGCTATGTGGTGTACTACAATTGATTATGTTGGAATTAAATTGACTATAATCCATGCATGTCTACTTGTCCTGTTTGGGCTGTATTTGATATACATATATAGATAGGCTGATTATTTACTTACTGAGTGGCAAGCTCATCCCTCTGTTGACATTTTCTTTTAGGAGTAGACTTTGAGTTGTCTGACTGTTGAAGAATAGGTCTACGCACTATACTCAGGTAGGTCGGGCCAGTATGTTGTTTTCTCCTCTTTGTCAGCTAGAGTACAAATCTTATTTTGTTTGTATAAAGATAATATAGGCGTAGAGATCAACTGTGGTGGATCACCTGTGGTGTTTGATTTGTATATATGTAATGTTGTGGGTTGACTATGTCGTTATGACGTTGTGATTATGTATGCATATTGATTAGATGATTATGTGCATTTTTATATATAATAACAGGAATTACTATAAGTATGACGTTTAGGGTAAATATAGCCCTTGTAGCGAAGGGGGTGTTACAATAGGTGCTGGATTTGACCAAACGTGAACACTCCAAAACTCAAGTTATGTCGTGTAAATAAATAAATTGTACATCGTAAAAGCTGGTACATTAATAGTTACACTAACCTTCATAAATATTAGCATATTTATACTTATAATCATTCATACGGACGACATGTCTTGCTAGGAGATGCTAACGCATATCGTCTATCCAGCATCCTTTGTTGACTTATGTACTTGTAGGGCCTCAACGAGCCTCTCACATTTGTGAGCCCATATTACTTCTTAGATTATTTTTGGGCATGCTTTCTCTACTTTAGGCTTTGCTTAGCTTATCCACATCAATATGTAATAAGATTAATGTCATTGCTTTCTTATTCTCTCAACACTCAAAGCTAGATTTATTAAATACTTATGGATTTTTGTGTGATTACTATTTTTTTATGTCATTCTGGAAATTTGGGGTGATAATGGGGCGGATCTCGGTTCGCCAACTTCGGGAAGGACTTGGGATCCGTCCCGTCCCGATTATATTCAAACCCTGCCCCACTTAACTATAAAACCCGTCGGAATGGATCTAACCTAATAGAGTCGATTATTTTTATTTTTATTATTTATTTTATAAATATATATAAAAAATTAAAATAGCAATCAAATAAAATTGTTCTTGGCCTAACTCAAATATTCAAAGCTAAAAAATAAATTCTCAACTATAAATGAAGTATTCACAAAACAAACTAAACAATTGATAGCAATTACATAGTACCAACATTTTTTTTTCATTTTCGTCCTCATTAAGTATTTTGAGATAATTTTTTAATTTATTATTTATTGAACAAATACCTAATAATAAATAAATAAAATAATATAATATTTTGTTAGTATTTATTCTGCCAAAATAAAGTAAAATAATATATATCTATATATAAATATTAAATAATAAAACTAGGGCAGATCTCGAGGTGGGTCTCGAGGCGAGTCCTTAAGGACCAGGGATAGGCCTCGAACCTTGCTGGGTCCTAATATTTAGGACCCACTATCCATCTCGCTTGTATTTTTTTGGACCCCAACTCGCCCCATTAAGAGCAAATCTGGGAAGTAATCTACCGGATTCAGGTTCGATTGCCACCCCTACCGGCAATCTAAATCTCATCCAATACTAATAGCTAATGGGTGAACAAAAATAAAGGTTCATTACATTTAAAGCCCCTTTGAAACACGAAATTATAATTTTTTCTTAAAATCTTTTAAATTTGTACTTGCACCACTTACCAGAAATCTCCATTTACAACTGTACCTTTTGTGTTAGTGTTATGAAAAAAAATACCGCCATCAACAAAAAATAATACATAACCTTATAATTTTATGCATCATTTATCATTTCGTAAAAAATATTAACAACATGATTAATTTTTTCATTCATCAATCGTTGCATATGTAATGACAATAGTTTGAAAACAATTATAACACACTCCTTTGACTTTAAATATATTATATTTGCCCATTGCAAGTATAAGAATTACTAATTAGAGTATCTTGATCATTAATAATGAGAAATAACGGAACTTTATACTCGATTTGATGAATTTTTCTTTACCCGAATTTTTTAAATTAATGGAACTTATGGAATATTTTAAACTAATGTTATATTGTGTCAATTACTTAATATTGTAATAAAGACTTTAATCATTTGCACCGGGTTGAGGTACTGTAAAAAAAATAATACTAAATATTTTTCTGTAATATTCATAATAATTAAATTAAGCTCAAATTAATATTGTAAGAGTACACAATAAAACTGATTTATTTAAACAGGCTACATCTGATCATGCTTTGCAATAAACGGTGGAGCATTCATCCAGACATCTCCCCAGTTGATTTTCATCTGCCACTAATATCAAACAAATCAGTGAACAACTCATCCCAATCAAATGGCCTTAGAATTAAACTTAAATACTTTCATCTCAATCAAGACTTTTCGAAAACTCTCATCCTCATCCAACTCGATCAAATCTAAAATTAATCATATAATAATGTAATATACTTATCGTGTGATTGGTGTACAATTTAAAAAAAATTGTAATTGATTTGGTTCGAACAAACCTGATCTGAGCAGGAGGAATTTTCTATCAATTAGACTAGAACAATAGATACAGTATACATGCATCTAAGACCAATTTCCTAAAAACTTAGGGAAAGAAGACATAATCAATTAGTAGAAAGGGCGAAACAAATTACCATGGGCATCAATGGCGGCGCATTTCTGAAGTGAGCAACCAAGATTACAAAAGTAAGATGGATCCGAAGCAGTGGTGCGAGGTATGCATGCTCGCGCACAACCCTCGACGCATTGGTCGAAATTCGGCTTACCCTTGCACTTGAAATTACATGTTCTGATGCAAGTCGCTGTGTTTCCGGCCACGGAACTGACAGAGACTGCCAACAGGATTGTCAGTACGACCAACTGTACTTGGACATATTTCTCCCCCATTTTTGTTGCTATTGATAAATCCTATGAATTCTAGATTGCAATAGTGTTATAACAATAATTGTCATAAATACTGTCCTGTATGTTCTCACTAATGATGAACTTTTGCCATTCTTGCAATTCGATTCTCTTTCGCAAGTTAATAGTTAGGATTTTGGCATTATTGCAATTTGATTCACTTTCCCAAATTAATATTTCTACTGGCAAAAGCATATTATGAAAACAACTCAAAACAAAAAAAAAAAAAAAAAGAAAGAAAGAAAACAAATCTTACATAGTTAATGTGTATGCACCCAAATATTGACAAATTGAAGACTTTTCACATTTTGAGGAAATGTATTTCTATTATCTTTTTACCCAAATTCTTCTATTTTGACCAAATGGTGAATTTTTATAATTTAGAAAAAAACTACTTAATTGGTAGGTAAATATTAATGGTAATATTAATAATTTTCTTAATTGATTATAACATAAATATTTTCCACCTCGATATATATCTGTGGTAATGATTATTTTTATTTCTAAATAAATATTTAAATTCTTTTTGATTGAAAATCCACCATATGTAACCATATATTTTTAATATTAGTCAGTACTGTTTATTTTTTTTTATTTTTTCGCAATTTAGATGATACATATAAAACTATTTAATTATGTAAACAAATGAATGAATAAATAAAAACTAATAATTTGAAATCATTGAATCAAAATTACTTTCACATAATTAAAATTTTTAAATATATTTTAAATTATAATTAAATTAGTCCGTACATATTTTATGACAATAATTAACATATTTAACTTTTTATATTATTATATTATTTATATAGTGGTACCAAATTAGTAATTGGAGTTTTCAAATATAAAAAATCTAATTTTTCTTATATTTTTTAAATTCAGTCTCCTTTTAATTATAATCATATTCCAGTATCTTTTAATTTTTCAATTTTGACTTATTGCTAAATTTTTAGAATTTCGATTTTCTATTGTTTTAAATTATGGTAATTGGTTGTTTCATATTTATAGAGAATATTAAATACTAATTTTCTTAATTTTCAAACTCCACCTTTATGATTTTTCAAACTTTCAGTATTAAGTTTTCAAAATTTATGCATTGTCCAAATATTTTAACAACGCGTAATAAAAAAAGAATGATGTGTTTTCTAACAAAAGCGTAAGATATTTTACACTTTTCTTATTTTTCAAAATTTAAATGTGATAAATCTTTATTATAGACGAGATATGAATACAAAAGACTTTCATAATCCAAGGTATGGAAAAAAATTTCTCCTATTGTTTTTAATTTTTATATTATTAATATTTTATTTCATGAGTTCATGAATATATTATTTTTTTTTTTTATGATTGAAAGAAATTTTACATATTCATCTAACTTTGTTGAGATCATATATGTAAGTTTAACCCCATGCATGTATATGATAATACATGGGAAGCATCTGTGTCTCTGAATTCATTAAGATTACGTTTGGATTTATATATAGATTGAAATTATAATAAATTCTTTAAATTTATTATACAAAAATAAATATAACATTTAACTATGATTAATTATCTTAATTACAAGAACATTCAAATCATTCCCTCAAAATCCAAATACATAGGAAATCTAAAATGTTGTCTAAAATTTGAATTTATCAAGGAAAATGCATAGGTTCATCAGTATTAATTTTCTCTCGAATAACCACAACAAATATATACGCTATGTAAGATACGACATGTATATAATATAAGTACTAAATAACATCATGCGTCATGCATTGGCCTTCAAATCTTGCAATAAATGTCGGAGCAATAGCCCAAGCAGCTTAGCAGTGCGTCTGTATCTGTTGAAAGAAATATAATTACATATCACTACACAAATTAATTAAACCATACACGGTATATATAAATGAAATAATTAGCGTACTTAGCGCGCACATATATATATATATATAGTAAAAACCTTTGATTTTGGCACATTTGCTGACGGAACATCCAACATTACAATAGTACGACAAAGATGAAACCTGCATCTTGTGTTCGCATTTTGGTGGACAATCTTTACACAAAGTTTCACAACCCATTAAACATCCAGGATTCACCGGCACGGACATGCAGCCTCTGGCGCATCTCAAGTAGCAATCGTTGTGTGACGACGCCTTACTCGATTTCATGGAATCAGAGGTTGCAAGAACGACGGTTGCCATAACCGTTAGTGTCGCTATTACAATGACAACACCTTTCCCTTTCATTTCTGTTTCTCTCTTGCAATATTTTCTTAGTGTGAGTGTTTGTGTGTGTGTGTTGGAATTGAGTTTGACAAGAAGAAAGGTGTATTTGAATTACAAATAATTGGGCAAGTCTTGTGCCTAGATAAAATAATTAGCATGTTACAGTAATTGAATTTTGCATTTCTGATGGAGAATGATATGTGTGTGTTTAAAATTAATTAATACATTCCTTGGCTTACTGATTTACTCTTATTTCATTTTGGATTCTGGGGTAAATTGATTAAAATTATATCTATACATTGAATTAATATTGCCACCTTATTCGGTCAACTAAAATAACTTGGGGGCAGCCCGGTGTCACGGGCTGCCCATTCACTAGGCCCCGTGACGCGCACTTCGGCCACTCAACCGTTCTACATGGCCGACCACTCAGCCTTCATCGACAGACGATGGACATCCAACTAAGTCTTAGAGTCCTAGGTGTAGGCCTTTTATTGCTTTGTTATTTACCTTCTGTTGTTTAGATTCCTCAAGGGGACGTTACGCCTCTTGAGTTGCAAATTTCAACTTTTCTAGTGTCTAGTGCAGACGATAGAATTTATTTTTTTAAGCCTATTACAGGGGGGAATGAGTTCAAGAAGCTTGGTTTAGTGACGTGTTGGAGTCCCCCTCAAGGCGAACCCCTTGCTCTAGCATCGTTGATCATTGTATACGCACTTTTCAGTTCAATGCAATCTGGTTTTCTGAATTCGCGTGTGCAATTTACGGTTTTGTGATTTGTTCCTCCCGACTCTGATATATTCGGCGCGCTGCATTGTGTCGAGCGGAGGTATTGGCGGACGTAGTCAGCGGACTACTAGCCACACGACGCGCTGTGTGATAGGCGCCTCGTGAGAGGTGGTATCAGAGCCTCGTGCCACGATGGGGCCGAGGCGTACGACTGCTACTGCTGCGAAGGCATCGGGGCAAGATCCGGAAAGCCCGCGACATGCCGCAGCTTCTACCAGCGAGAGAGCTGAGAACCCGGAGGACGGACACTCCCGGTTGGCGGAATTGGAGGAGAAGGTCTCTTCCCTAGAATCTGAGATCACGGTGCTGAATTCGGAGTTGGACGAATGTCGGCAGGTGATTGAGGAGATGGCTGGCGTATTCGGAAACGACAGCATTGCCGATATGCAGCGTGACATGGAGCAGATGTCCATTCAGATTGGGCTGCTCCAGCGTGCAGTGGGTAGCACGCCTATGGTTGCTCACGACCCCGGTGCTAGGCTTCGAATACCAGAACCGAAGGCCTATAGCGGTGAGCGTGATGGGAAGGAGGTCGAGAACTTCCTCTTCGACATGGAACAGTACTTCCTTACGGCAGACGTGCGGGACAAGGCAAGGAAGGTTGGACTGCGACCATGTACCTGACTGGGGACGCAAAGCTGTGGTGGCGTACCAAGTTTGCGGAGATCCAGGCACATCAAATACAGCTTGATACGTGGGCTCTTCTACGGGAGGCGATCAGAGAGCAGTTCTTCCCCGAGAATGTGGAGTACAATGCCAGGAGGGCATTGCGAAAGCTTGAGCATACAGGTTCCGTGCGGGAATATGTGAAAGCTTTCTCAGCGCTGATGCTGAACATCCGAGATATGTCGGAGGCAGACAAGCTGTTCACTTTCATGGAAGGCTTGAAACAATGGGCGAGAAATGAGTTGCAGAGGCAACGAGTGACTGATTTGAGTTCGGCTATTATAGCGGCCGAGCGCCTGGCAGATTTCAACCAAGAGACTCGGAAGGATAGGCAGGCGACGTCTGGTCCTGCACAGAATAAGTCGAATGGGATGAAATCATTCAGGAATATCTTCAACAGAGGTGGGGGAGACCAGAAACCCCATGCTCAGAATGGCTCACAGAGCGGTTCAGACAGGAACAGGCCCCAGGAGAACAGGCAGGGAGCACCCGAGAGGAGGAGAGGGTGTTTCTTCTGCGATGGTCCGCATGGGTATCGCGACTGTCCGAAGAGACGGGTGTTGAATGCATTGGCAACGACCTTTGCCGACAATGCGTCATCCTCAAGGAGTGTGGAGCCACAAGCAGAGGCAGGTGGCGAGAATGGCATGGAGGAGGATGAGGACAATTTCGGGGCCGTATCCCAATGGTGCAACACAGTCTCTATGGTAGCGGCGAAGAGAGTTGTGCCACCCCTTGCGAAGAAGACTGTCCCGGCTCTTACTGTGGAACAGCCGGAAAAGAAAGAAGAAGAAGTTCAGCCCCGGATTCCTCGGAAGAAAGGGTTGATGTTCGTTGATGTGAAGATTCATGGCAAGCCGATTCGAGCCATGATCGACACTGGAGCCTCTGACAACTACCTTGCGAGCGCCGAAGTGGCGAGACTCAGGCTCGTGCTGGAGAAGGGAGTTGGGCGTGTGAAGGCGATCAACTCGGCTGCACAACCCATTGCCGGTGTAGCCAAGTCTGTGCTGATTAAGGTTGGTGCTTATGAGGGCAAGACCAATCTTTCTGTTGTGGCAATGGACGACTTCAAGCTTATCCTTGGGCTTGAATTTCTACGGGATACATGCACTGCTGTCTTACCTCATGCCGATTCGCTGATGATGTTGGGAGCGAAGCCGTGTGTCATCCCTGCCTTGGCCGGACGTACAGGAGAGAAGAACTTGTCGGCCATGCAGTTTGAGAAGGGGCGCAAGTAGGATGAGATCTCCTACTTGGGTACCCTTTGTTTTGAGGAGATGGAAGAGGTGTCAGGGCCCACCCCGGGCGGTAGTAAGAAACTGTTGGGGGAGTCTGAAGACGTGATGCCAGACGAGCTGCCTCGGAAGCTACCACCGAAGAGGGCAGTGGATCACGAGATTAAGTTGGGGTCTGGCACGAGACCGCCCGCCAGGGCACCGTACAAGATGTCGCAGCCTAAGCTTGTGGAGCTTAGGAAGCAGCCAGCAGACACCTGAGCCGCAGGGCGGACTTGGCGAACTTGGAGTCGATAGCAGCGCCCTCTTCTAGCGCGGCTGCTATCTCTACGAAGGATTAGGTGCGGGAGTTACTACCGAGAGATCCCGCGGCGCGACGCCTGATTCGGCTTGTCGAGCAGGGCAAGGCTCGACACTTTTGGATCGAGGATGGATTGTTGATGACCAAGGGAAACCGCGTATATATTCCGAGAGGCGGGGACCTACGGAAATCACTTCTTTTCGAATGCCACGACACACTTTGGGCGGGACACCAAGGACAGGAGCGCACGTTTGCTTCGGTGCGGAGGGCCTATCATTGGCCACAGATGCGGGACGATGTCGAGACGCATGTCCGCACTTGTTTGATTTGTCAGCAGGACAAGGCAGACCATCAGAAGAAGGTCGGTTTGCTGCAACCACTTCCCATCCCAAAGCGTCCATGGGAGAGCGTCTCCATGGATTACATCTCTGGATTGCCTAAGGTCGAGAACTTAGGCTCTATCATCGTCGTGGTAGATTGTTTGTCAAAATATGCTACATTTATCGCAGCACCCAAACACGTTACAGTAGAAGGGACATCTCATCTCTTTTTCAAGCACATCGTTAAGCATTGGGGACTGCCAAAAGATATTGTCAGTGATCGTGACTCCCGATTCACTGGCATCTTCCGGACCGAGTTGTTCAAACTTCTCGGGTCCACACGTTCCATGAGCTCGAGCTATCATCCACAGTCCGATGGTCAGACAGAACGCTTTAATTCTACGTTGGAGGACTACCTTCGGCACTTTGTGCGAGGTACGCAGAAGGATTGGGTGAAGCTCTTAGATGTCGCTCAGCTATATTTCAATGTTCAAAAGAGCTCTTCCACCACCAACAAGAGCGCTTTTAAAATCGTTACTGGGCAGCAGCCGCTCCTTCCTCACACTCTTGACATCCCACAAAGTGTGAGATCCCCTCTTACTCGAAGTTTCTCCCAGGAGTGGAAGAAGAATGTTGATATCGTTAGAAGTTGCCTGGAGACAGCTCAGAAGCGGATGAAGAAGTATGCAGATCAGAATCGCCGCTTCATTGAGTTCAATGCGGGAGACCTGGTGCTGGTGAAGGTCCCGAATCCGAAATTCTCAAAGTCATCATGGTGGAGAGATCCTCGGTTGATGTAGAAATATGTTGGTCCTTTGCCTGTCCTTAGGCGTATTGGGACGGTGGCGTACAAGGTGGAGTTGCCGCCGTGGTGGAAGATCCACAACGTTTTCCATGTCAGCCAATTGAAGAAGTATTCAGTAGACAAGGAAGACGATACCCGCAATCAATCCAGCCGCCCACAACTCGAATTGAAGAAGACGAAGGAGAAGGTGGCTGAAGCAATCCTAGATCACCGAGTGACGAGTACCGCGAAGAAAGACCACACAGAGTACTTGGTGAAATGGAGGGGATGCAGCAGCAAGGAGAACACTTGGGAGCGAGTGACAAACCTAAAGGCGTTTCTACCTCTTGTCGAAGCGTACCATGCTTCCGTAGCGCTGGGGACGTCGCTATCTCAGGTGGGGGAGAATGTCACGGGCTGCCCATTCACTAGGCCCCGTGACGCGCACTTCGGCCACTCAACCGTTCTACATGGCCGACCACTCAGCCTTCATCGACAGACGACGGACATCCAACTAAGTGTTAGAGTCCTAGGTGTAGGCCTTTTATTGCTTTGTTATTTACCTTCTGTTGTTTAGATTCCTCAAGGGGACGTTACGCCTCTTGAGTTGCAAATTTCAGCTTTTCTAGTGTCTAGTGTAGACGATAAGATTTATTTTTTTAAGCCTATTATAGGGGCGAATGAGTTCAAGAAGCTTGGTTTAGTGACGTGTTGGAGTCCCCCTCAAGGCGAACCCCTTGCTCTAGCATCGTTGATCATTGTATACGCACTTTTCAGTTCAATGCAATCTGGTTTTCTGAATTCGTGTGTGCAATTTACGGTTTTGTGATTTGTTCCTCCCGACTCTGATATATTCGGCGCGCTGCATTGTGCCGAGCGGAGGTATTGGCGGACGTAGTCAGCGGACTACTAGCCACACGACGCGCTGTGTGATAGGCGCCTCGTGAGAGGCCCGGGCAGGGAGCAACATATAAATAATTAAAAGCTATATATATATATATTATTTTTTTAAAAATATTAAAATATTGTTATGATTGATCTCTAAAAAGTTGATATACATTCACTGCACTAATTAAAAAATAGGGAACCATCATCTAAAAAGAAATTAGATATACATTAACCAAAATATTTGGAATTTATTATGATGATCTCTTAAAAGTTGATAAAATGAAATAATAAGTCGCGATCGCTTGTTATTCTTTGGATACAATAATTTTCATCATATATTTCATTGACCCGCAAAATATTTTTTTAGTCCGATAAAATAAGGATAAATTTTTTTTTAGTACCATAACTATGGTATGTCACTTTTAGTCCCATAAAACTTAAAGTTACACCTTTTTAGTCCCAAAAAGTGTGATTTTAAGACTTTTTAGTCCCAAATTAAACCACAGTACATTTTTAGTCCCAAAATCACAACACACGTGACTTTTTGGGATTAAAAATGCGTAATCATGAGTTTTATAGGACTAAAAACAACATCTGTCATAATTGTAGTACAAAAAAAAATCCTACATTTATTTTATGGAACTAAAAAAGCATTTTGCCTTTCATTGAAAATATTACAGTTTTCTATATATCTGTGTGTGTGATGGTATGTGTTTGTGTGCATACGAGATTATCCATCCTAATAGTTGAACTTGAGCAAAATTGGTAGATGCAAAGCTACTGTTTGAAAATTGGCCCAAGACCAAATTTGGTAGGCCCAAGCCCACAGTCTCAACCCACCACTTGGAAGACATGACCCGACCCATCGACCCAATCTACCCATTACCCAAACTGGTTTCCATCTTTAGATAACTAAACCCTTTGCCGAATTTATTCTCTCCTCGTCTTCTCCCCACTTTCTTAATTTTTTCCGCTATCATCTATGGTTTCTCTCTATTTATTCACTACCTTCTGGAAGAAAAAGAGGAGAGAAATAAGTGCGAAAAAAATGAAAGAGATAGGTGAACCTGAGTGATTTAATGGTGCCTTGGTGGCGTGGGTTAGCCTTGGTGGTTATTTTTTCTTGGTGGATTTGAGCAACCGGTGGTTGGGTTGCCGGCCTTTGTGGCTGTGGCTTTCCCATCAGATCCAGCTCCTTAAGCCAAAATTACTTATCATTGTTATTTTTTCTCACTGTTCCTATTAAACTGTAATCATTGTTATATTGATTTGTATTACACTGAAATAATTGATTTTACTTTGTGGGCTTACTGTGAGAATAAATTCCCAATAGCTACAAATTTGTTGTTGAAGTAATAATGCTTAAAGCATTGCATGATCGAAGTATGTTAAATATGAGTCTCGTTAACCGAACAATTGTAAGGAGTGGATCGGTCTCCGGCGTGTTACAAAAAATACAGAAACTTAAAATAGATTACAGGCCTTTTTAAAATAAAGTACAAGTAATCTAAGGAATATAAAAACTAATACAATGAATGAACCTGGGAACAATAGTATCAGTGAAACAGAAGACATAAACACTGTGAGGCTCAGGAGCCTAATAAAACCCAAAGCCTACTCAAGGCCAAAGGTTAGGAACCTTTACCGGTTGCTTAGAATCACACAAGCCACAAAGGCAATAAGAACCACAGAGGTTCTACCTTAGATCCACAAAGGAAAAATTGCCACAAAGGCTTTTATTCGAACCACACAGGTTCTGTCACTAAGGCTTTTAGGGTTTCAGAGAATGGAGATAGGAAGAAGAAGAATATTGTCAGCTTGTTTCCCAAGAGCCGCAGTGGACCAGCCATTTAAAGAGACTGTTCATTGATGGCGAGTAAACGGCTATTTTTGGAGAAGGAGCAAAAGCAGAAATCAAAGGATCAGTGAAGAACCCAAAAAGTCAGAGTGCAGAAGAAGAAGAGAAGCAGTCGGGTGAGAGAAAGGGGAAATGAATTAGGGTTTGATAGAAATAGGTTTAACTAGTAAGGCAGACGGGTCAAACCTGTTAACGGGTCGGGTTAGTGGATTAGGTAGCCCATTGGGCCAAGTGTGATTTGGCCGTCCCAAGTAAAGGCCCATTCCTTTGGTTTGGGCCAAAAAATTCCAATAATTTCCACCTTGGTCCAAACCAAGATGGTGGGTTTTTAGGCTATCATCATTACCTTAAGGATAGTACCTGCAAAACAGAAAAACTGGTTACAGAATAACAGTTCACAGATTAAGTATATCAAGACAGATTTTAAATTTTTCCAAAGACAAACATTTAGTGCCATATCTGCAGGATTATCAGCAGATTTAATCTTCTCAAGATTTATTAAACCTTTATTTATTACATCCTGAATGAAATGATACCTTACATCTATATGCGTAGTTCTATAATGAAAAACTGGATTTTTGCAAAGTTGAATGCTTGACTGACTATCAGAGAAAAAAGTGAGTTTTTTCTTTAAAAAACCAATTTCAGAAAGTAATTCTTTTAACCAGATAGCTTCCTTTATTGCCTCAGTAGTGGCAATATATTCAGCTTCTATAGTTGAAAGTGCTACAATGTTTTGAAGTTGAGACTTCCAACTTATGCAAGCATCACATAGTGTAAAAATGTATGAAGTGGTAGATTTTCTATTGTCCCTATCATTTGCATAGTTAAAATCCACATATCCAACAAGTTTTGCACCATTAGGACTTTTTGAAAAGGTTATGCCAAGTTTCTTAGTATCGTTTAAATATCTTAAAAGCCATTTTAAAGCTTCCCAGTGGGAAGAACCAGGGTTTGACATATATCTACTTAGGCAACTAACAGAGTATGCTATATCAGGTCTAATACTAACCATCAAATACATAACAGAACCAATAGCATTGGAATAAGGCACATTTTTCATTTTATCTTTTTCAGTGTCAGTTTTAGGACACTGATCCTTACTTAACTGAAAATGAGCAGCAAGTGGCACAGAAGAAGGTTTAGAAGTTGACATTGAAAACTTTTCAAGAATACTTTGAATGTAAGATGTTTGATTTAAGAAAATGGTTGAACTAGTCCTATTTCTTTCAATGTTCATTCCAAGTATCTTTTTGGCATCTCCAAGATCTTTCATTTCAAAAGTTTTGCACAGATTTTTCTATAAGTCTTTAATCATGCTAAGACTAGAACTGGCAATTAACATGTCATCCACATATAGAACAAGAAATATATGCACATTATTGACATACTTGAAATACAAACAGGGATCATATGCACTGTTTTTGAATTTTAAATAATGCATAAATTGATCAAACTTTTTATTCCATTGTCTAGGAGACTGCTTAAGACCATATAAAGATTTTTTTAAGCAAACAAACAAGGTTAGGATTTTTCTTATCAACAAATCCATAAGGTTGAGACATATAAATCTGTTCATCAAGATTTCCATGCAGAAAAAGCAGTTTTTACATCCATCTGGTTAAGTTCCCAATTAAATTGAGCAACTAAAGCAAGCAAGATTTTTACAGTAGTAAACTTGACTATAGGTGAGAAAATTTCATAGTCTATTCCTTCTTTTTGTGTAAAGCCTTTAGCTACTAGTCTTGCCTTAAATCTTTTGTTATTATCTTCTTGTACTTTGAAAATCCATTTGCAGTCAATCACAGAAGCATTTTTAGGTTTAGGGACTAAAACCCAAGTTTTATTTTCTTTTAAGGGTTTAAGTTCATCATGCATAGCAGACAACCATTCTTTTGAATATGGACTTTCTATAGTTTCTTCATAAGTATTTGGTTCAATATTTTCAGTATTCAAAGCTAAGTGATAGTCTCTAAGCCTAGTAGGGATTCTACGTTCCCTAAGTTCCCTATCTCTTACAAGTTGATAGGTATTTTCAGGATTTTCATTTTCTATTTCTTCATTATTATCTACTTGATTTTCTTCTCTTTCTTCTATTTCTTCCCCTTGTTGGTTATCTAGGTTATTAGGTTCCACCTTATTAAAGGTATTTTCAATGTTATAGTTTTCAGTGGTTTTAGAAGTAATTTTCAGACAAGGCATTTCAAATTCATTAAAAATGACATCTCTGCTAACAACTACTTTAAAACCAGGTTGGTTTCTCAACCATAATCTATACCCTTTAACACCTATTTGATAACCAATAAATACACATTTTTGGGACCTAGGATCTAATTTATCACCATTAACAAGGCAAAAAGCAGAACATCCAAAAAATACGAAGAGAAGAGAAATCAACATCAGAATTTGACCATAATTTTTCAGGAATATTTCCAAACAAAGGCACAGATGGTGATCTATTTATTAGATAAGCAGCAGTTAAAAGTGCTTCACCCCAAAATATTTTTGGTAAACCTGAACTAATTAAAAGACACCTAACTTTGTTAAGTAAGGTTCTATTCATCCTTTCTGCTACACAATTCTGTTGAGTGTAGGGTGTAGTTTTATGTCTTTTTATGCCATACTTATCACAAAGTTCAGAGAATTGTTTGTTGCAGAATTCTAAACCATTGTCAGTCCTTAAAGCTTTAAGCTTATGACCAGTTTGATTTAAAACTAAACTTTTCCAATTCTGAAACTTTTCAAAAACATCAGATTTCTGTTTCATAAGGAAAACAAAGACTTTCCTAGAATAGTTATCTATAATTGAAAGAAAGTATTTATTGGCACCATGTGTTTCAACATTTGCAGGACCCCATACATCTGCATGCACATAATCTAATATGCATTTTGAAGAAGTGGGGACAGGGTATGAGGAAGTAGGAAAACTGACTTTATGCTGTTTTTCTAGAATGCAATCATCACAAAAATTCAACGTGGCAGGTTTATCGTGCAGAAAACCATTTTTATTCAACAATTCAAGACCTTTTAAACTTATGTGGCCTAGTCTCTTATGCCACAAATCAGATTTATTATTTTCAGACACATTTCCAAAAAATAAGTCATATTGCACTTTACAAAGATACATGTTTCTTTTCTTTTCTGCCTTAAAAATGGTTAAGGACCCTTTGGTGATTTTCATTATCCCTTTACCCCATCTCCCTTCCAACCCATCCTCTTATAGGGCTGAACATGATAACAGATTATGGGCAAGGTCAGGTACATATCTAACACCTTTAAGGGTAAGTTTAAAACCATTTTCAAATTTCAGAAAAACATCCCCAAAATCAAGAACATCACATAGTTTCTAATTTGCCATAGAAACAGAACCTAATTTTTCTGTTTTAAAGTTCATCAAAATATCTTTATAAGGAGTCATATGAAATGTACATCCTGAATCAATAAGCCATTCAAATTTATTTGAATTATCAACAAAATTAATGTCAGAAACCATGTATACTTCATCAGAGGTTTCTTCAGAAACATTAGCAGAATCATTTTGATTATTTTTCTTTGGTTTCTTACAATCTTTTATAAAGTGTCCTCTTCCCCCACAGTTATAACACTTGTAATCCTTTTTAGTGTTTTTATCATCATTTCCTTTGTTGTTATAGTACTTATTCCTAGAAGGACTTCTACCCCTGCTTCTACTATGGCTTTTACTGTGTTTTCTAAACTTATAGTTTTTATTATTATCATTACTCCTAGACTTAGGTCTTCCTCTTACAAAGTTTACTTCATTGTTACTAGTACTAGGAGCATTTGTTTTTAAATCCATTTCTTTCGATTTTAAACCACTAATAACAGTTTCTAAAGTTACACTATCACGACCATATTTAATAGCTGCCTTAACATCACCATAAGACTCAGGTATAGCATTTAATAAAACTATAGGTGTATAATCATCAATATTTTTATCCCCAGTAAGTTTAATATCTTGTATTAGTTTTGTAAAATCATCAATGTTTTCTTCAATATTTTTAGAAAGATCAAGCTTATATCTGAAAAAATTTTCTAAAAGGAACAATTTACTAGGGAGAGAAGTTTCGATATATAATTCTTTCAGTTTATTCCATAATTCCTTAGGAGTATTTTGTTTTTCAACTTTTCTTATTACAAAATCAGATAAATTTAAGATAATAGAACTGTAAGCATACTCATCATTTTCAAGCCGTTTTTCTTCAGAAACTGTTTCAGAATATTTTCCATCGATTGCTTTAAAAACCTTTTGTTGTATTAGAATGCCTTTCATTTTTTGTTGCCAAATAGAAAAATTAGATTTTCCATCGAAGGGTTGCAAGTTATAACCAGACATTTTAATAGAAAACAACAAGTTTCACAGTGATAATTTCAGCACAGAGTATTCACAATTTACAAGATAATAGCAAGAACAGATATTAACAGAAAATATCCCAATCACAGTATATATGTGCAGGGGCCTTAACTGCCCCTCCACCAGATACCCGACGGCTTCAAGAGCCCGGCCAAGGGAGGTAAACAACAAGGGTTTGGGGTTCTGAGACTAGAATTAAATGAGTTTAGGTTGAAGCAATATTACCGTATATGGCCTTTTTAGGCCAGAGACTCACCCTGGATGCTCTGATACCACTGTAAGGAGTGGATCGGTCTCCGGCGTTTTACAAAAAATACAGTAAATTAAAATAGATTACAGGCCTTCTTAAAACAAATTACAAGTAATCTAAGTAATATAAAAACTAATACAATGAATGAACCTGGGAACAATAGTATCACTGAAACAGAAGACATAAAAACTGTGAGGCTCAGGAGCCTAATAAAACCCAAATCCTACTCAAGGCCAAAGGTTATGAACCTTTACCGATTGCTCAGAATCACACAAGCCACAAAGGCAGTAAGAACCACAGAGGTTCTACCTTAGATCCACAAAGGAAAAATTGCCACAAAGGCTTTTATTCGAACCACACAAGTTTTGCCACTAAGGCTTTCAGGGTTTCAGGGAATGGAGGTAGGAAGAAGAAGAACATTGTCAGCTTGTTTCCCAAGAGCCGCAATGGACCAGCCATTTAAAGAGGTTGTTCATTGATGGCGAGTAAACGGCCATTTTTGGAGAAAGAGCAAAAGCAGAAACCAAAGGGTCAGTGAAGAACCCAGAAAGTCATAGTGCATAAGAAGAAGAGAAGCAGTCGGGTGAGAGAAAGGGGAAATGAATTAGGGTTTGATAGAAATAGATTTAAGTAGTAGGGCAGACGGGTCAAACCTGTTAACGGGTCGGGTTAGTGGATTAGGTAGTCCATTGGGCCAAGTGTGATTTGGCCTTCCCAAGTAAAGGCTCATTCCTTTGGTTTGGGCTAAAAAATTCCAACAACAATTATAACAAAGATTATATATATTTTTTGTCCCGTAATTTAGATTTTATACATTTAAGTCGTTTTGCTTATAGAATTTTTGAAAATAGTTCCACAACTTTAAAAAAATTTCACTTTCATTTCTATCCAATCAACTTCCGTTAGAAAATTAATGGAATCATTTACAAATTATGCAGCGATTGGCCATGTGACTAATACATGGTTTTTTTTTTTTTAATCAATTTTCTAATAAAAGTTGGGAAAAAGACTCAAAATGAGACCTTTTGTAAGTTACATTGAAGAATTATGTAAGCAATAAGACTAAAACTAATTTGTTGAAGCCCACTTGTTTAGCTCCTTTATATGTTGCTGAATTGTCACTTTTTATGGGCGTTTATATAATTACTCATCATGGTTATCTATACATTATGAATTCAAAAGCTCCTAATTAATTCTCTCAAATGAATACAGAAATGTGAGATCATTTTGCTTAAATCAATTGGGATTAATGCAATTTACCTCCTTTTGATATTGTAAATAATTAAATTATTCCCTTATGATAATAAAATAGTAATTTATTTCCCTATATCTTTTTTTTTTAAATGAAGCAATTTACCTCTGTGTCTAAGAAGGTAAATTACTTTATTTTAAAAAATATAGGAGGGTAAATTACTACATTTTAAAAACACTAGAAGGTAAATTGTCACTTTTTTTTCTCATATGGGGATAATTTGTTCATTTGCATTATTATAGGGGTTTTCTTGCATCTTTTCCAAAATCAATCCATCATCAAGATATATAGGTGTACAATAGTAAGTAAAATTTTCTGTGAATACTATTCCACAGTCGAAATAAAATTAAGTAGAAAGTTGAAAAAATATAGAAGTAAAATGCTATTATAATTTTTTTGATGAAATGAAGTTCCGTGATCTATATATACACACCACACACATCCCGAACTCTTTCAACTAAGAAAAGAGAGGGCGAGGGGAACGAAACGAAAAAAAAAAAAAAAGAAATTCAGTTAAATCGACATGGATAAAATTGCAAAAAACTTTATCTATTTGAGGATTATAATCATGATAATTTTCTTCGCAGGAGTTAGTGCAGAAAATGGTTCTTCGAATCGCGCAGCTTTCTGCTCGTTAAAATGTAACCTGCTATGCATCATTACTAGGAAACCTCTTTGCGTGAGCGATTGCTTGAAAGGTTGCCAACCAAAACAAGAAGTCGTTACGCAGTGTGCAAATGCTTGTGATTCGGAGTGTAGACCTTTCTCCTCAGGTAATATATATATGATTCAAAAACGAAACCTATTTTTTGTATTTATTCAAAAATCTCATGAACTTGTTTGAACAAGTTGAGATTTTATGTAATAAAATTTCACGAAACCACTTGGAGAGTTGCGTGGATCGTGCAAGTTGGAATTGGTCTTAATATCATATTGTTCCACAGGCGGTGCCAAATTTGAAGTATGTGTTCGTCAATGTTCAAAGGACTGCATCAGCAAGAAGTATGTTTAGCATCGTACGTATGCAATAAGTCTTAAAGATTTCCATAGTCTTTTGCAACTTGGAAATGTTACAGTTTGAGTGGTAAAGAACAGCGTTTGTAAAATTTTATTCCAATGTGGTTTCTTTTTTAATTTTCTTTAGTGCTTTCACATATTTATTTAGCACTTGCAAGTTCCAACTTCTGAAGCATATTATTTTCCTCCATTTGAGGAACAAATTAATTTCAACTAAGAAATTTATTATTTAGATAAATTATAACGAGCTCTCCTGAAATTTTACATAATTACTAATATCTCTTTTTTTTTTTTTTGAGAAATATTTATCAATACTCTTTATATTTGATGAAATTGTGTAAATTGGACGATCGTTAAAATTAAAAAAAGTATTGATTTTTCAAATAACAAAAATATTTATAATTATGTCAAATATTGAATAATTCATTAAATTACCCTTATTATTTTATAATGACGTGTAAAGTCAATTTGAAACTATTCTGCGTACTTGTTATTCTATAAGTACTAATCATAAGGAAATGTGGCGAAATATAAGAACAAATTAATTGAATTCCTACTGTTAAAAATGGCAAAAAATAAAAAGAAACAAAATCAAATTATCATTTGTATCATGAGAACTCTTTCAAGAAAAACACATGTGCCATTCATGATGAACTTGGAACACAAAATTCTTGGTACATGACATAACATATTAATCTAGGTCTTCAAACTTTGCGATAGATGTCAAAACAATCATCAAGGCACTTTTGCTTTTGATTTGTATCTGGTCAAACAAATACGATAACGTATTAGTAAATAAAGTTTCACAGTTTTTAAGTGCATACATCACGATATCTGTTATTACAACATGTACATCAAGAAAATCAATAAAACATAAATCTTACACATATTAATGGCATGCATTTCAATAAATAGACGGACTGGAAAACACGGCCTTTTGGTTTGTTGGTGGACATGTATGAGTGCAACAATGTAAACAATACATAAGACATATATTTGGAATTCCACCATTAACGCAATCTTTGCTGCATTTTGCTCGACACTCGTCCTGTGATTGCTCGATTGAACTTATGAAATTCGTTGCAAGGACGATGTTTGCCATTATCAACAATGTTGTTACTACAACAATAGCGTCTACACTTTTCCCTTCCATTTTCTTAAGTCTCTCTCACCCTACCAAAATACTTGATTTGATTATCTTCACAAAAGGTGGTGTATTTATATTCTCAAACACTAAAAATTATGTGAGATTAAATGGGGCTAATTATCACATTCCATTTTAGAGGAAAAAGGATCTGCACATATTTGACAAAATATTTACTCAATAACCTTTTGTGATTCTACTTACTTATTACCCATAAATCATTCTGTATTTATGCAATATTTAATTTCTTAACTAAAGAGGAAAAGGAAATACAAGTAAGGATCTGGATTCAAGATTTTATCATAATGAAGAACTGACTACTTGATTATTCAAGATTAGGTGATTTACGATAGTAATTGTGAATTCCATCAAGGTTATAAATAAAATTAAAACAACTAAACATAATTGTACATATGAGTTTTTTTTGGACCAAGTAAAAACCAAAAACAATTAAAAAAACTACCCAAAAAAAAAGCCTCCAATCAAACATAAAAAATTGTAACAAGAAAGTTATGACCAAAAGCCAAGAAAACGAATTTGATGCAATTAAAATGCAGCATTTCTTTGGAGAAGACCAACCAAATCCGTTTTGTTATTATTTAGTAGCTGTTGCCGCACTACTGAAGTGCTTATTCACTTTTTCACCACCAACTTCATCTTTATTTTCAGGTGTTTTCATCATTTTAATTTATTTTATAATTAATATATAATCTCAGCCTGACAAATTAACATTACTGGGAAACAAGTATCTGGTAATCTCAAATTATATTGATGTAATAACACGATTATCTAAATAACTAGGATTGCCAAATCCTGCATCTACTTCATAATTGGTTGTGTGTGTGTGTGTGTGTGTGATGGAGATAACCAGTGAAGGGGAACAGCAAACAGAGGCGATCAATAAATGGCATGCCAGGAAAGTGATATCATGACGACGTACAAACTTCCAACAAGAGATTCGATTCAATCCTCCTGAGTTTAGAACGAATATTGTTCAATATGAGATAAGAGGGGATGTAGGATTTCCAGGTCTATTGAGGCGGAGGTAGGATGTGTCCCTGTCGCAAGTGCCAATCATATATGGTTTGTATCATCATCTGCATACTCCCAAGAAGTGCACGTTGATTCTGTAGTTCAGCCTCCAACTCATTAAGCTTTTGGGCTATAGCAGTCACCGTATCAACAAGTACAGTCAATGAATCAACATTGGACCTACTTGGGCTCATTTCCGGTACTACTCTCTCGTTTGACCATTGATACTGGTTCTCAGCCATAACTTCAATCAGAGAATAGCCATCTGTCACAGGTTTATTCATAAATGCTCCACCGGATGCAGCATTTACCAGCATCCTTGTATGGTAGTTCAGTCCATCATAAAAAGTATTAAGGAGAAGCCACTTCTCGAAACCATGATTAGGGCAAAACCTCAAGAGTTTGTTAAATCTCTCCCATGCATCACGCAACGATTCATCTTCCTTCTGAAGGAAACAAAGGATTTGCTGACAGAGTTGGGCTTTCCTACTTGGAGGAAAGTATTTTGCTAGGAATGCTTCTGACAGCTGCTCCCAAGTAGTAATGGATTGTGCTGG
Source organism: Sesamum indicum (assembly GCF_026168435.1). NCBI lineage: Eukaryota > Viridiplantae > Streptophyta > Magnoliopsida > Lamiales > Pedaliaceae > Sesamum > Sesamum indicum. The sequence goes on from NC_142659.1 coordinate 15,248,018, forward strand.
TAATGAATGCAACCAAGCTCTTGCTTCATCTCGTAAAGAAAATGGGAATATTTTGAGCTTAATGGCATCCGATGAGACACCAGAAAGATTCAGAACTTCACAGCAATGTAGAAATACAGAGAGATGCAAGTTCGGGTTTTCTGCTGGTAAGCCTCCGAATTGATTGTGTTGTACCATAGAAACGAGGGCCAGTTTGAGCTCGAGATTGTCAACTTGAATTAAAGGTGCTGAAATGCTTGAGTGCAAACTTTGAGCACTTGGTACCGCAAGATCTTTCAAGGAGCTTGTGTCTTCTGCCATGCTTGATGCGGAAGATGATTAGCTATATTTTGGATAGTTTGTTCTTCTTTCTGTCTCTGTGTTGTCCACTCAATGTAACATACGCTCAATCTAAAAATCTACCTCAACAAGATTCCAAAAAATATCGGGTTTTCTGTAAAAACCAAAGGAATTAATTATAAGGGAAAACAAAACAAAACAAACAGATTAGGTAAAATGAAAATTAAATCAAGCAAACTAAATGGTTTAGCTAATTTGTTTGTGACAACTTGATATCCATAATTTAAAATTCCCTGTATGCAGTGCCAAAATTATGCCCGTCTCAAGTGCTGGGTTAATCAAGTAATAGTTAACATATCTTTCCTAGAAGAAATATAACATGTTTAACTCACCAGCAAGAATTAAGGTCGCAATTCAAACAGGAAATCAAACAAGCTGCAGTCTTCGAACATGACCATAGTTGGATTATAACATACCAACATGTTTCAAACTCTACATAAGGAATTGTCTAGAACTGTATATAATCTATCCAGATTCAAGGTTTTGTCTTGTTTAACAAACAGCAGTAGTTTACGGCAATAAATTCTCTGTCTATTATGAAGGAATCTTCAGGGGCGCAATCAGATTCTCCATCATGAATGCACATATAGATCAAAATGAATGCTCCAATTGCATCCAATCTGCCCGTCAGTTCAAAACAAGAAAAACAGTCACAATTTCCATTTTGACTCGGGATGTATTAGATATGTCAAAAGCAGCAGTGTGGATGACTGAAGAACACATATAAGCATAAACATTTAAGTTCACCATCCATCAGCTTAAATTAGTTAAATTTAATTAAAAGTACTAGTCATGAAGCGGTTACATCTGAACAAGTAACTGGAGGTCTTATTTTCCCTCTAGAGAAAAACCATAAAAGTATACCCAAGATCACCTTTCAGTAACAGAAAAGATTTCAAAAAATGATATCAAAAAATATTTTTCTTCAAGAAACCAGTGCAAGACTCGGAAGGGATCTTGTCGCTTCCTCCAGAGCAATAGATTGCCAGTACATATATAATCAGGCAAAACACAAAACGTAAAGCTGTTAATACATCATGAACTGTCAATGCAAAAATTATAGCTCACATATGTCTATTATCTGCTCAATTCCTATTTCTGGATTGGATATCTTGTTTGTATATCTGTTAATTTTCATCCTGTTATGCAATCATCAAGATTAGATGTAAGTCATCCACAACTTTTCACCTCAAGAAAACCTAACTATTATGTTCCGCCGAACAAAACGATGATTTTTTCCAGAGGATTCAATCTTGATTGCATCCGTGGTAACTTTCATGCCGAAGATAAGAAAATTTAAACCCCCAAACAGAAAGCAGAAACCACACCTAAGAGATCGAATGTAGCAGCAACTATCGCGATCTCCAGCACCAATACAAAAAGGACATGTCAAGAAACGGTCGGCCCTCGGCGGTGTGGTTTTGAGCGGAGGACGACGGCGCAGTCTTCGGCGTTGGAGCGATTTGTGCGGCTGTGCTGATGCGATGAAAGGAGAGAAGCCTACACTCTTGTTTACAGACGGAAGTTAGGCTGTTGAAATAGAGGAAATGCAGGGAAAACTGGGAATAGATTGCAAACTGAACAAAACTTTTATTTCTTGAATCAGAGTTTAAAGAAATCTCGTGCTTGAAATAGCAGATAAAGGGCTGTTATATACAAAAAAAACAACTAACTCTTAACAACCATAAAAGTGCTATTTCACTTAAAGCAGCAGAAAAGAAACACGACTTAAACAAATGCAGGTCTCTCATATTAGCTGCTGTTCTCAGTTCCCTGTTCTTGTTCCTTCTCAGACTGAAAGCTCTGTAGATCATTAGGAGCTTGAATTTCATCATAGGCCAAGAAAGGGTAAAAGAGGAAAGGAATAAGTACAAGGAAAAAGGCGGGAAACTTGAGGGGAAAAAAAGAAATAAAAATAAAATAAAAATCCTTTTGAGGAAATTATTAGAAAACATAAAATAAACTTTTATATCTAAATTCACGTCATTCAACATAAAAGTTCCATTCATTTAACTTCTTATAAAAAAGAATATTATTAATTCTTTTATATTAAAAAGAGATGTTGTAGTTTATCAGATTAATCGATTTGATGATATATTTTTCCTGCATTGTGTGGGATTTTTTTTTAATTTTTGTACTAATTTGTGTTAAAGTAATTTAATTTTTTTTAAAAATTATTGTTATATATTTTACTTAATTCAAATTGCATGTATATAGGAATTGTTTATATTGATGGGAACGTAAAGAAATCATATCTTAATTTTATATTTTTTCAAGTAGTTAAAGTTGAAGAAAACGAAAATTTTAATGCACAATTTGCTGAAAAATAATACATTCTTTGTTTTACAAACCATCTAAAGTCGGAAAATTTTGTGCATTTGCACTCCAAAGATTGCGCCAACAATGCTCTCTTACTCTTTTATACTTTTAGAAAGTGAAAAAAATATAATAAATGTCTTCTTTTTTTTATTTGTTTTAATGGTAACTTTTGAGTTGTCAAAATCTTTTATATTAAATTTAAATCTTACGTATATGTATGTGTAGATTTATTTTTATTATAATTTACAGTTTATTACATCCTGATGTATATTTTAAGACAAATAAGTCTTGTATCTGAACGACCTTATTTTCTTAAAGTCCTTTTTTTTTTTTATGTTTTCTATATGTCAATTGTAGCATTAGGAAAAGAGATGAAATAGCCAAGAAATCGAAGTTCTATATAATTTAATTCTTTAAAACTTCAACTAAAACACATTGCGCATTTATTAAATAACAACATTTTCATGAAAAAAAAACCCCCAAATTTCTATTTTCCGCACATAATCAAACTTTCATACCCAAAATCTCATACAAATCTCGATCTTCAAATCTTGCAATAGATATTAGAACAATTGTCAAGACACCTTTGCTTCTGATTTGTATTTGTTAACAAAATATATACAACAGATGTTGGCTACACAACCCACGTGGTATTCTTTCTCACTGAATACCTAGCCAACTATTACACTGATTGGAGTACGAAACTCCTTTAAGATAACAGACCACAGATTACAGAGAAATTAAATAATACACAAGGAATTAGAGATAAAAGAATGAAATCGTAATTTTCAAAGTGGCTCAGGAACAAAGCCTGATTCAGTTAGAGACAGGGTCACGGTCACTTGGCACCGCACCCACAGAAACTTCGGCCCACGGTTGCTCCTCACACAGGGACAAGATCACAAAGATCAGAGAACCCAGAAACCCGTCACAACAGTACACTTCCATTCACTCAGAACCTTTAATTAGAAGAGGGGTGGAGATATCTCACTGTGATTTCTCGGTTTCATGTTGTTCTTCAAGGAGCAGAACAACTCCTATTTATAGGAGAGGAAAAGAGAGTCGTTGGAAAGATGGCGTTGGGGTGGCTTTCTTTAAGCCATCGTCTTGGCTAAGGAAAGCCACCACCATTAACGGTGGTGGACAAGGAAATAAGAATCTGCCATGGAAGGCAGTTTTAGAAGAGGGAGAGAAATTGCAGACAACGGCGTACAAGAAGAAATGGAGAGATTCAAACTAAATTAGGTTTAGGAAGTGGGTATAAATGTATAGATACCTGGGTCGGGTTAATGGGTTGGATATCGGGTCGGGGTGAGGGCCTTCCAAGTGGGCCGAGTGTAATGTGGATGAGCAATGGGCCTACCAAATATAAATTTGGTCCTTGGACCATTAATATTAACAATCTCCACCTTGGACCAAAACCCACAAGAGGGAAGAGGTCCTGGAGTTTTATCACTGAATCAGTTTGTTTCATCATTGCCAAAAGAAGTTCACCGTGGATGTACCTGCAGAGAATAAAATAACTTGAAAGCACATGTTAGTCCGGAATTAAATTCAGAATTTTTAAACACGTATGAAATTTTTCAAGAGATAGACACTTGGTACCCATATCTACAGGATTATCCTCAGTTTTGATTTTCTCCAACTTTATTACCTCTTTACTGACGATATCTCGAATGAAGTGATACCTTACATCCATATGTTTCGTTCGATCATGAAACACGGGATTCTTACACAGTTGAATAGAGGATTGGCTATCAGAGTATACCGTGAGCTTTTCATTTGAGAAACCAATTTCCTTAATGAGGCCATCTAACCAAATTGCCTCCTTGAAAGCTTCTGTCGTGGCAATGTATTCTGCCTCTGTTGTAGAAAGGGCAACTATATGTTGAAGTTGGAATTTTCAACTTATGCAAGAACCACAAAATGTGAAAATGTAAGATGTTGTGGATTTTCTACTATCTGTGTCATTTGCATAGTTAGCATCAACATAGCCAAGAAGTTGAGTGTTCTTACTCCTTTTAGAAAACAAAATGTCAACATTTTCAGAGCCATGCAGATATTTCAAAAGCCATTTTAAAGCCTCCCAATGAGGAGGGCCAGGATTAGACATGTATCTACTTAAGCAACAAATAGCATATGCAATGTCGGGTCTCGTGCAAACCATGAGAAACATGATGGATCCAATCACATTAGAATAGGGAACTTTTTTCATCTTAACCTTTTCAGTATCAGTTTTAGGACTCTAATTTTTACTAAGTAGAAAATGGGCAGCAAGAGGCACAGAGGTTGGCTTGGAGTTTTCGATTGAAAATCTTTTTAAGATAGAAAGAATGTAGGATTTTTTATTTAGCAAAATAGTAGACTCTCCTTTATGTCTAACAATGTTCATGCCAAGAATACGTTTTGCATCACCTAGATCTTTCATTTCAAAAGTTTTGTGTAACTCTTTTTGCAAGAGATTAATGAGATGTAAGCTAGGACTAGCTATAAGCATATCATCCACATAAAGCACAAGGAAGATAGGAGTACTGTCAACATGTTTAAAGTATAAACAATGATCATAATGACTTCTTTTTAAAATCTAATGAATGCATGAAAGAGTCAAATTTCTTGTTCCATTGTCTCGGAGACTGTTTTAAACCATACAATGATTTTTTAAGAAGGCAGACATAATCAGGTTTGAGTTTGTCCATAAAACCAGCAGGTTGACTCATGTAGATATGCTCATCAAGATCACCATGTAAAAAAGCAGTCTTAACATCCATTTGTTTTAATTCTCAATTGTCGTGTGCAGTGAGGGCAAGAATAATACGAACAGTGGTGTATTTCACAATAGGAGAGAATATCTCATTGTAATCTATGCCTTCTTTTTGTGTAAACCCTTTTGCTACTAGTCTAGCTTTATACTTAATGGGGTTTTCTTGTTTAACCTTAAAAATCCATTTGCAATCAACTATTGAGAAGTTCTTGGGTCTAGAAACTAAGGTCCATGTATTATTCTGTTTTAATGAACTCATCTCTTCTCTCATGGCACTAAGCCATTTTTCTGATTTCATTGTTTCCTCAACATTAGTGGGTTCAGACAGTTCTGTGATTAATGCAGTGTCATAATCTCTAAGTTTGGTGGGGATCCTAGTTTCTCTTCTTACTCGATCTCTAGTAAGTTGATAGTCGTCTAAGGGATTTTCAGTGATTATTGCATCATTTTCTGCTGTTTGTTCAACTAGATTTTCACGATTCTCTTCCCCTTCTTGGTTATCCTCTAAGTGTTCCTCCACCTTATTGAAAGTTGGTTCTTTTTCTCTATGTTGGGTTTTATCTAAGCACGACAGCTCATTTTTGTTAAAAGTCACATCCCTACTTATAAGCACTTTAAAACCTGATTTGCTAGGGAACCCAAAGTCTATACCCTTTTATGCCATCAGGATAATCAATAAAACACACTTAATCGATCTAGGTTCTAACTTATCAAGGTTTTGGTGAACAAACACAGAGCATCCAAAGACACGTAAATATGAGATAACAACGCTATGTTTGTTTTCATTTTCAAATTATCTCCGAGATGAGTCAAAACATACCTAATATTTGCCATCATTCAAAAACACTTTATTTAGGTGTTTTAGCATAAATACATACATATATATACATAAATATATATAAAAAAGACATGATTTGACTATGAATTGACAATGAATAGTAATTTTTGTCTCCCAAAACACAACGTTAAACATACAATACTTATTTTAAATTATCTTAAAAAACAAATCCAAACATACATACTATCTCTAACACATACTTATTTATCTTTGTTTTTCTCTCTCTATCTCCATAAAACACATCAAAACACTTAGAAAACGAATCTAAACATTATGCAGATTTTTTACCAGTCCACATAAAATCAGGAGTCTTACCAGATAGAGGCACAGATGGGGACAAGTTTATCAAGTGAGCAGCAGTAAGAATAGTTTCACCCCAAAAAGATTTAGGCAATCTAAAACTTATAAGTATGCATCTAACTTTATCAAGCAAGGTATGATTCATACGTTCAGCCACACCGTTCTGTTGGGGGGTATAGGGATTTGTTCTATGCCTTTTTATACCAAATTTGTGACAAAGACTCGAAAAATCTTTATTGCAGAATTCAAGACCATTATCCGTCCTAAGGGATTTCAATTTCTTCCCAGTTTGATTTTCCACAAGAATTTTCCATTTTTCAAATTTCTCAAAAGCTTCAGACTTGTGTTTCATAAGAATAACAAACACCTTCCTAGAGTAGTTATCAATGATAGATAAGAAGTAACGGTTACCATCATGCGTAGGAACACTAGACGGACCCCAAACATCAGCATGTACGTAATCCAAAATGCATGAAGACATGGAAGGAAGTGATTGAGATGAAGTAGGAAAATGCACTTTATGGTGTTTACCCAATATGCAATCATCACAAAAATCCAATTTTCGATTTTGTCATTCAAAATCCCATCCTTTTTCAGAAATTCAAGACCTTTCAAACTCATATGTCCAAGCCTTTTATGACACAATGCAGTCATATCACATTCATTCACAAAAGCAGTCATTGAATCATAGGTAACAGAACATAAATAGAGGTTTCGTTTCTTTTCAGCCTTAAAAACAACAAGTGAACCTTTCATGATTTTCATGAGGCCTTTGCCCCATCTACCTTCAAGACCATCCTCTTCTAAAGTAGCACAAGAAATCAAGTTGTGACTCAAATAGGAACATATCTCACATTTTTCAGGGTTAACCTATAACCCTCTTTGAAATTTAAAGAAACGCCGGGACCCAAAATCTCACATTTCTTTTCGTTTGCCATAGAAATAAAATCAGATTTTTCATAACGAAAGTTTGAGAAAACTTCTTTAACAGGGCTCATATGAAAAGTACAACCAGGGTCAATAAGCCATTCAAATTTGCTCACAGAATGCACAGAATTTGCTTCATAAACCATAAAGACTTCGTCGTTTTCATTAGAGACATTATTCACCTTTTCCTTTTCATCAAAGTTTCTATCTGTGTTATCACGTTTTGATTTCCTGCAGTCTTAGATGTATATAACAACCTCTTTCCTTGGTTTTATCATCCTTATAAGTGTTATCCCTTGCTCTAAATTTACTACAACCATTTCTGCTTTTACCTCTGCTATGACTTCTACCTTTGTTCTTAAAACCATTGTTTCTAAAATTAGACCTGCCTCTAGCAAGATTAACCTCATGATTGTTCTGACTAGGTCTAGCAACTTTTAGATCCATTTCTTTGCTCTTTAGACCGTTAACAACAGTATCCAAATTAATGTTATCTCTACCATACTTAATAGCAGCTTTCACGTCAGAATAAGATTCAGGAATTGCATTCAAGAGCACAATAGGAGTGTAATCATCAATATTTTTATCACCGGTGAGTTTGATGTCTTGTATCAATTTGGTAAAATCATCAAGGTTTTCATCAATATTTTTGGACAGATCCAATTTATAACAAAAAAACTTTTCTAATAGAAAAAGCTTACTGGGCAAAGATGTTTCGGTATATAAATCCTCCAATTTTTCCCAAAGATCTTTAGAGGTTTTTTGTTTTCTCACTTTTCTAAGAACATTATCAGAAAGGTTTAAAATAATGGACGAGTAGGCAAACTCATCATTTTTCAATTGTTTTTCTTCGAAAACATTATCAGTGTATTTTCCGTCAATTGCTTTAAACACCTTTTGTTGGATTAGAATACCTTTCATTTTCTATTGCCAGATAGAAAAATTGCTTTTCTCGTCAAAGGGTTGTAAACTATATCCGGCCATCAAAAAAAATTTTAGGAAGCGTTTATAAAGGAAATCACCAGTTTCGATTTTTGAGAAAAATGTCAGGAGGAATAAACGATTTTAGAAAAACAGGTTTTATTATAGTATCAGGGGATTTCAATTAATCACAAATAACGCAAAATATAGTACCAGATCACAGGTAATGTCCAAAAGATCAGAGTTATACCAGATTACTAAAGGGATAACAGATAGTTCACAGATCAAAACTATTAATCACTAATCAAGGTAATAAATCACAGATCAAGATAAGTAACCACAGATCAAGATTAATAATCATAGATCAAGGTTGATAATCACAAATCAAGATAAGTAACCACATATCAAGATAATAATCACAGATCAAGATAATAATCCGTAGGAAAATATCGAGCACAAATATACCAGTTATCACAACAGATCTCAATAATCACAGAGAAACGAGATATTAACAGGACCAAGGCCTTTCCAGCCTAACGCCCAGTCCAGATACCCGACGACCTCAGGGGTCCGACCAGGAGAGTGGTTAGGGGGATAAGCACCTCAGTTATCGAACAAGGTATAAAAAATAACTGAAAAGTAAATCGTAGTAAATAGAGGAGGGGTTTAAGCGAGTTACCACCACCACGGCGCGGAGAGGATCAGAACAGTGCTCTGATACCACTGTTGGGTACACAACCCACGTGGTATTCTTTCTCACCGAATACCTAGCCAACTATTACACTGATTGGAGTACGAAACTCCTTTAAGATTACAGACCACAGATTACAGAGAAATTAAATAATACACAAGGAATTAGAGAAAAAAGAATGAAACCGTAATTTTCAAAGTGGCTCAGGAACAAAGCCTGATTCAGTTAGAGACAGGGTCACGGTCACTTGGCACCGCACCCACAGAAACTTCGGCCCACGGTTGCTCCTCACACAGGGACAAGATCACAGAGAGTAGAGAATCCAGAAACCCATCACAACAGTACACTTCCGTTCACTCAGAACCTTTAATTAGAAGAGGGGTGGAGATATCTCACTGTGATTTTTCGGTTTCAAGGTGTTCTTCAAGGAGCAGAACAACTATTTATAGGAGAGGAAAAGAGAGCCGTTGGAAAGGTGGCGTTGGGGTGGCTTTCCTTAAGCCATCATCTTGGCTAAGGAAAGCCACCACCATTAACGGTGGTGGACAAGGAAATAAGAATCTGCCATGGAAGGCAGTTTTAGAAGAGGGAGAGAAATCGCAGACAGCGGGGCACAAGAAGAAATGGAGAGAGTCAAACTAAATTAGGTTTAGGAAGTGGGTATAAATACATAGATACCTGGGTCGGGTTAATGGGTTGGATACCGGGTCGGGGTGAGAGCCTTCCAAGTGGGCCGAGTGTAATGTGGATGAGCAATGGGCCTACCAAATATAGATTTGGTCCTTGGCCATTAATATTAACAACAGATAATTAATGCACAACAACATAAGTATACATAAGTATATATGTTATAAACATAAAAGATTTACGAACACGACGTTGTGAAATAAGTTAAACATATACCTTCAATATTTGCACAGTTACAATCAATCGAACAACTGATGCTGCAGTAAAACGATTGAGTCGAAACCTGTCTGCTTTCGTTTTTGGGTGGACATGCATGAGTGCAACATAATATACAATACATATAACATATATTCGGAATTCCTCCTTTTGCACACTCTCTGCTGCATTTATCACTGCAAGCATCCTTTGATGGCTCGATTGAAATCATTGAATTCGTCGCATATGTTGTTGCAATGACGATGTTTGCGATTATTAGTAATGTTGTCGCTGCAATAATAACATGATTTACACATTTCCCTTCCATTTCTTAAATTTAAATCCTCTTTTTTGTTTTTTTTTTGGGTAAAATATTTGATTTGATTATTTCATAAGAAGGTGGTTTATTTATAATCTGAAACAGTAGAATTATGTGAGGTTAATTGGCAAATCACATTTCATTTTGTAGGAAATAAGATTACAATACTCGAAAATCTTTCTTATTTAATTGCTTAATTTTTGATTGGTCATCATGGATTTATGTAATTGATTTCGTAAATCAAATGGGAAAGGAAACGAATTCAAGATTATATCATATGTATCACGTAAATGAATATTTGATTTTTCATATTAGGTGATTTATAATTATAATTATTGGTTTTTCCAAAGTTTAAATATAAAACTTCAAAGAACAAAACATGCATGGTTGCACGACATAAAACACACACACACACACTGTAATCTTGAATATAGCCCAACCAGGGATTAATTATTTTTTTATTAATATAAAATAAATAAATTATATAAATATAATTTAAATAAATACTATAATATTCAAGTTGTGGTTTCATAATAAAATTATAGTATTTATTTAAATTATATTTATTTAATTTATTTATTTTATATTAATCAAAAAATAATTAAACCCCCCCCCCCCATGAACGAGGCTGATTGTATTTTCTATTTTAATTCATCTTGCATGTGTATAATGAAGTCATTAATTTAATCTAAAGGAAAAAACTATACACTTATCAAACTAAGTGGATGGTGGATTTTCTCAAAAATTATAAAAAATTATCCACTAAGTTCATATTTTTTTTAAAAAAATAAACAAAATAATAATTCATAGCCCAAAATAGAATTTTGGTTAATTCACCTCAAAAAATGGATGAAAACATAGCAAAGACTAATTGATTGAACTAGTAATTGGACGATCGTTAAAATAAAAAAAAGTATTGATTTTTCAAATAATAAAAATATTTATAATTATGTCAAATATTAAGATAATTCATTAAATTACCCTTATTATTTTATAATGATGTGCAAAGTCAATTTGAAACTATTCTGCGTACTTGTTATTCTATAAGTACTAATCATATGGAAATGTGGCGAAATATAAGAACAAATTAATTGAATTCCTACTGTTAAAAATGGCAATTAAAAAATAAAAAGAAACAAAATCAAATTATCATTTGTATCATGAGAACTCTTTCAAGAAAAACACATGTGCCATTCATTATGAACTTGGAACACAAAATTCTTGGTAACATGACATAACATATTAATCTAGGTCTTCAAACTTTGCGATAGATGTCAAAACAATCATCAAGGCACTTTTGCTTTTGATTTGTATCTGGTCAAATAAATACGATAACGTATTAGTAAATAAAATTTCACAGTTTTCAAGTGCATACATCTCGATATATGTTATTACAACATGTACTTTAAGGAAATCAACAAAACATAAATCTTACGCATATTAATGGCATGCATTTCAATAAATAGACGGACTGGAATACACGGCTTTTTTGTTTGTTGGTGGACATGTATGAGTGCAACAATGTAAACAATACATAAGACATATATTTGGAATTCCACCATTAACGCAATATTTGCTTCATTTTGCTCGACACTCGTGCTGTGATTGCTCGATTGAACTTATGAAATTCGTTGCAAGGACGATGTTTGCCATTATCAACAATGTTGTTGCTACAACGATAGCATCTACACTTTTCCCTTCCATTTTCTTAAGTCTCTCTCACCCTACCAAAATACTTGATTTGATTATCTTCACAAAAGGTGGTGCATTTATATTCTCAAACACTAAAAATTATGTGAGATTAAATGGGGCTAATTATCACATTCTATTTTAGAGGAAAAAGGATCTGCACATATTTGACAAAATATTTACTCAATAACCTTTTGTGATTCTACTTATTTATTACCCATAAATCATTCTGTATTTATGCAATATTGAATTTCTTAACTAAGGAGGAAAAGGAAATACAAGTAAGGATCTGGATTCAAGATTTTATCATAATGAAGAACTGACTACTTGATTATTCAAGATTAGGTGATTTACGATAGTAATTGTGAATTCCATCAAGGTTATAAATAAAATTAAAACAACTCAACATAATTGTATATATGAGTTTTTTTTGGACCAAGTAAAAACCAAAAACAATTAAACAAATTACCCAAAAAAGAAAAGCCTCCAATCAAACATAAAAAATTGTAACAAGAAAGTTATGACCAAAAGCCAAGAAAACGAATTTGATGCAATTAAAATGCAGCATTTCTTTGGAGAAGACCAACCAAATCCGTTTTGTTATTATTTAGTAGCTGTTGCTGCGCTACTGAAGTGCTTATTCACTTTTTCACCACCAACTTCATCTTTATTTTCAGGTGTTTTCATCATTTTAATTTATTTTATAATTAATATATAATCTCAGACTGACAAATTAACATTACTGGGAAACATCTGGTAATCTCAAATTATATTGATGTAATAACACGATTATCTAAATAACTAGGATTGCCAAATCCTGCATCTACTTCATAATTGGTTGTGTGTGTGTGTGTGTGTGATGGAGATAACCAGTGAAGGGGAACTGCAAACAGAGGCGATCAATAAATGGCATGCCAGGAAAGTGATATCATGACGACGTACAAACTTCCAACAAGAGATTCGATTCAATCCTCCTGAGTTTAGAACGAATATTGTTCAATATGAGATAAGAGGGGATGTAGGATTTCCAGGTCTATTGAGGCGGAGGTAGGATGTGTCCCTGTCGCAAGTGCCAATCATATATGGTTTGTATCATCATCTGCATGCTCCCAAGAAGTGCACGTTGATTCTGTAGTTCGGCCTCCAACTCATTAAGCTTTTGGGCTATAGCAGTCACCGTATCAACAAGTACAGTCAATGAATCAACATTGGACCTACTTGGGCTCATTTCCGGTACTACTCTCTCGTTTGACCATTGATACTGGTTCTCAGCCATAACTTCAATCAGAGAATAGCCATCTGTCACAGTTTTATCCATAAATGCTCCACCGGATGCAGCATTTACCAGCATCTTTGTATCGTAGGTCAGTCCATCATAAAAACTATGAAGGAGAAGCCACTTCTCGAAACCATGATTAGGGCAAAATCTCAAGAGTTTGTTAAATCTCTCCCATGCATCACGCAACGATTCATCCTCCTTCTGAACAAAACAAAGGATTTGCTGACAGAGTTCGGCTTTCCTACTTGGAGGAAAGTAGTTTGCTAGGAATGCTTCTGACAGCTGCTCCCAAGTAGTAATGGATTGTGCTGGTAATGAATGCAACCAAGCTCTTGCTTCATCTCGTAAAGAAAATGGGAACAATTTGAGCTTAATGGCATCCGATGAGACACCAGAAAGATTCAGAACTTCACAGCAATGTAGAAATACAGAGAGATGCAAGTTCGGGTTTTCTGCTGGTAAGCCTCCGAATTGATTATCTTGTACCATAGAAACGAGGGCCAGTTTGAGCGCGAGATCGTCAACTTCAATTAAAGGTGCTGAAATGCTTGAGTGCAAACTTTGAGCACTTGGTACCGCAAGATCTTTCAAGGAGCTTGTGTCTTCTGCCATGCTTGAAGCGGAAGACGATTAGCTATATTTTGGATTGTTTGTTATTCTTTCTGTCTCTGTTGTTGTCCACTAAATGTAACATACGCTCAATCTAAAAATCTACCTCAACAAGATTCCAAAAATATCGGGTTTTCTGTAAAAAACCAAAGGAATTAATTATAAGGGAAAACAAAACAAAACAAACAGATTAGGTAAAATGAAAATTAAATCAAGCAAACTAAATGGTTTAGCTAATTTGTTTGTGACAACTTGATATCCATAATTTAAAATTCCCTGTATGCAGTGCCAAAATTATGCCCGTCTCAAGTGCTGGGTTAATCAAGTAATAGTTAACATATCTTTCCTAGAAGAAATACAACATGTTTAACTCACCAGCAAGAATTAAGGTCGCAATTCAAACAGGAAATCAAACAAGCTGCAGTCTTCGAACATGACCATAGTTGGATTATAACATACCAACATGTTTCAAACTCTACATAAGGAATTGTCTAGAACTGTAAATAATCTATCCAGATTCAAGGTTTTGTCTTGTTTAACAAACAACAGTAGTTTACGGCAATAAATTCTCTGTCTATTATGAAGGAATCTTCAGGGGCGCAATCAGATTCTCCATCATGAATGCACATATAGATCAAAATGAATGCTCCAACTGCATCCAATCTGCCCGTCAGTTCAAAACAAGAAAAACAGTCACAATTTCCATTTTGACTCGGGATGTATTAGATATGTCAAAAGCAGCAGTGTGGATGACTGAAGAACACATATAAGCATAAACATTTAAGTTCACCATCCATCAGCTTAAATTAGTTAAATTTAATTAAAAGTACTAGTCATGAAGCGGTTACATCTGAACAAGTAACTGGAGGTCTTATTTTCCCTCTAGAGAAAAACCATAAAAGTATACCCAAGATCACCTTTCAGTAACAGAAAAGATTTCAAAAAATGATATCAAAAAATATTTTTCTTCAAGAAACCAGTGCAAGACTCGGAAGGGATCTTGTCGCTTCCTTCAGAGCAATAGATTGCCAGTACATATATAATCAGGCAAAACACAAAACGTAAAGCTGTTAATACATCATGAACTGTCAATGCAAAAATTATAGCTCACATATGTCTATTATCTGCTCAATTCCTATTTCTGGATTGGATATCTTGTTTGTGTATCTGTAATTTTCATCCTGTTTTATGCAATCATCAAGATTAGATGTAAGTCATCCACAACTTTTCACCTCAAGAAAACCTAACTATTATGTTCCGCCGAACAAAACGATGATTTTTTCCAGAGGATTCAATCTCGATTGCATCCGTGGTAACTTTCATGCCGAAGATAAGAAAATTTAAACCCCCAAACAGAAAGCAGAAACCACACCTCAGAGATCGAATGTAGCAGCAACTATCGCGATCTCCAGCACCAATACAAAAAGGACATGTCAAGAAACGGTCGGCCCTCAGCGGTGTGGTTTTGAGCGGAGGACGACGGCGCAGTCTTCGGCGTTGGAGCGATTTGTGCGGTTGTGCTGATGAGATGAGAGGAGAGAAGCCTACACTCTTGTTTACAGACGGAAGTTAGGCCAAGAAAGGGTGAAAGAGGAAAGGAATAAGTAGAAGGAAAAAGGCGGGAAACTTGAGGGGAAAAAAAGAAATAAAAACCAATAAAAATCCTTTTGAGGAAATTATTAAAAAACATAAAATAAACTTTTATATCTAAATTCACGTCATTCAACATAAAAGTTCCATTCATTTAACTTCTTATAAAAAAAAAATATTATTAATTCTTTTATATTAAAAAGAGATGTTGTAGTTTATGAGATTAATCAATTTGATGATATATTTTTCCTATATTGTGTGGGATTTTTTGAATTCTTGTACTAATTTGTATTAAAGTAATTTAATTTTTTTAAAAAATTATTGTTATATATTTTACATAATTCAAATTGCATGTGTCTACGAATTGTTTATATTGATAGGAATGTAAACAAATCATATCTTAATTTTATATTTTTTTCACGTAGTTAAAGTTGGAGAAAATGAAGATTTTAATGGACACTTTGCTGCAAAATAATAAATTTATTGTTTTACAAACCATCCAGAGTCAGAAAATTTTGTGCATTTTCACTCCAAAGATTGCCCAACAATGCTCTCTTACTCTTTTATACTTGTAGAACGTGAAAAAAAGGGTTAAAGACAAAAATAGTTTCCTAACTTTGGCTATTTCTCGTTTTAGTCCTTTAACTTTTGCATTCTCATTTAAGTCCCGTAACTTTTCAAAATCATTCAATTTGGTCCCCCGATAGAATCTAAAAAGAATATGCGTGGAGCTGGGCTAAATTCTGGACCATTTTACCCCTGAACTACTTTCAAGCGTGAATTTTAGTCCATTTTCACTATTCTTGTATTTTTATGCATTTTTCACCCATGCTCACCTAGAATGGTATCAGAGCCTAAGTTTATTGAAGAAATATATGATTATATTACATTTTGATATTATTTATTCACTAATGGAGGAGACTTTCAAGAAAATGGAACCGAACGAAAGTTCGAGTTACTCTGAAAACAGGGAATATTTCCAGATTTTGGAAATACAAAGAAGAGAATTTCTCATGGAAATTCTTGACAAATGTGACAACGGTCCCAAGAGGATTGATCCAAAACTTCTCACGCCTGAAGAGGAACAAGAGTGGCTGAGAAATTTTGAAGTTCGACAGGTACTACCAGGAAATGCAGTGAGACGTCTACACTCCACTGAAGTCCATGGTAGAATCCCAGCCAGGAGAAACAGAACGGGTAAATTTCTACATAATTTCAGTTCAAAAAATTATGACTGATTGAAAAGAACTCGAGCCGGATACATCAAAGATCTCCCAAGATCTGAGGGAGATACAAAAGACGATTCAAGACTATGGACATAGGTTAATACATATACCTATGGAAATAGAATCTCTGAGCCAAAAGGTTAACGATGCCCTTAAGATTCTTCGTGATCTACACAAGGGTCTTACAAATCTGAAGACAGAAATTACAGATCTAAAGAGAAATCAACGAGAGAGCCTTGAGACATCTAGATCCAGACAAGAGCGAATCAGGGACGCCCTTGGAACAGTACCTCTTCTACACCAGAAGGGGAAGGCCACGGAGATTCCACAATAGAAGTCAAGAGAAGATCTGATTATTGCTTCTATTAGATCTATAAAATGATGGAGGTAACAAGAGCGGATCTATCAGATCTACAAGAATTGGCAGAATCCTTTTCCCAACTCGGGATCGTGGATTTAGTCAATATCCAAACAAATGAGATCACTCCAGCACTACTACCGCCGGAGGGAAGTACATGCTCTAATGATCCTCCACAGGATCAACCGATGAGAGAAAGTGCGGATTTCCACACTAATGCCATTCTAACGTTTATGAAAACCAGGCTAAAGAAAAATCCAGGAAGAAATCCAAAGAGAGTGCTGGAGAATACACCTTGGGCAAGGACCATGCTCCAGCCCTTACATCCATATGACACTATACTAAACCTGGATATTATCGATTTCTGAAATACCGAGAAATTGATAGACGAATGGGTTGCAGCAATCAAGATAGCAGCAACTACCCTAGGGCTCGACAAAGAAAACTTCATAAAGCTTGTGGAGTTGAGCTTAGAGGGATCTATAAAGATCGGATGGGATAATACCCCAAAAGATACCAAAGCCAGCATCATTGCCAGAGACTCAAAAGGATCAATAGCAGACCGGTTAGGAAGACTTATTAAGATACACTTAATCGGAGATGGATACTTCGAAGGAAGTAGAGCAGAAAAGGCTAGAGAATATGCACAGGCTCTCTTCAGCCTTGAACTTAGAAGTATTTGCGCAGTAGACGAATACATCTGTTGGTTTCACAAGTACTTTTTCTAGAGTGGAGTAGCAACGGAAGTAGCAGCTCCAATGTTCTTTGCAAAGATATGCAGTCCATGAAGGGAAATGTTGATCCAGTTATACAAAGTACCTAAAGGACAGCTAGATTCAGTGGTGCGAAAAATGTCTTTCCTTAAAGACAAACTGAAGGATTGGTGTCATCAAGCATCAATCCAGAAGAATATGAAAAAACTGAGAGGTAAAATCAGACGAACCCCTCTCTGTTGTAATAACAATGATTTTCCAACTATTATAGGAGAATCAAGTGAGCCAAGGAAAAGGAAGAAACAGAATAGTGACTCCTACCCTAGGAGTTCCAGAAGAACCTTTTCCCGACGGAGATCATGGTGATCTAAGTCCAAAGCCAGAACATACAAATCTGGACAGAGAACAGGACCAACAAGGGTTTCATCCCAAGGATCTAGACGAACAAATGCAAGATCCACTGGAAGAACCCCTACAAGAAGAACTTTTAGACGGGCCCATCTCAAGCCAATGAAAGTTTTAAAGACTGCAATTGCTGGACTTGCGGAGCAAAAGGACATATATCTCCTCCGCAGAAACGTGGTGAAGTGAGAAAATTTGAAGCCACAGATGATATCCTAGATGCAGTATACTATGGCGATTTGGTACCCATCTATCAATTCGAAGACCTTCCTTTAGACGAAACCGTCTACGAAGAGGAAATAGGGACTGATTCCGATGGATCTTCAACCGAGTCAAAATAATTACAACGAGGGAGATAGGCTTCAAACTTCTGAAAGCCTATCAGGATTCTTTTCCAGAATGACGGTGTCAAACAAAACCATGGAAAAAATCATGCGGCAAGATTCCAACCTCAGTCCATACAATGAATTTAGGATTGGAGGAATTGGGAATGTTCTGAACCAGATAGGACTGAACCAAAGGAAGCATCACATAATCTACAAAATAAGTTCAGGTGAGTTCGCTATACCTATGGAACTTACTTGTAATGTGATGGAAATGCAGTTAATTCCTAAAGAAGAAATTCTTGAAGAATTGAGTAAGCTTAGAGAAGAAGTAGAATTTTCAAGGAGTTCGCTAAGGTAATGACACCAGACCCTATTAGGATACCTAGAATAGGTGGTGTTGATATTATTATAAAAGATCACCTAATCTTAGATTGAACACTTAGCACTAGGACTGAGTTTAGTAGTCGGATGTCCTTTTCAGAAGATAGGATTATATGCTAGAAAGGAAAAGAGAAAGAGTTATTAAAAGCTTTAACTCCTCAAGAGATTAGGGTAAATAACGTAAAACTTAGATGCCCTAAAGGATGGAAAGAAATACAAGTTATATTCGACATCACTAAGAAAGAGAATTATTTCCATTGTGATGACTTATATCATTTGCAGCAACCTGTTGTTTGAAAATATGAAGGCATGCTAGAAATAACAGGCCATGAAATTTTAGTTGCAGGTATTGAAGGTCGAGAAAATGGAGTATGACTTTGGATATAAGTTCCTCGAAGATCATATCCTGGGGAAGAAAAGGTAACGGAATGGAATTTAGTCTTGATGGTGTTACCATAAGGATTGAATGACGTGTCCCTTTTCTATATACATATCTGTTGGTATGTTGTATGATCAATATAAAACAGAATATTTTGCAGCTTATATTGATTCAGGATCAGGAATTTGCACAGAGTTTTCCCTCAGGAAGCAAGGGAAGCCTTACCCGTTATTGCAGGAAGGGATTTTTCACAAAAAATCTTGATACACAATAAGGAAATACGAGAAGCCAAGATCATGATTGGAGGAGCATTTGGATCACCCTGGTTTAGGGTAAAAACACCTCTTATCTACTTTCATGATACAGGTGCAGATATCTTGCTAGGTAATAATTTTATTCAAACATTTGCAAGATATATGCAGGATA
Source organism: Sesamum indicum (assembly GCF_026168435.1). Lineage (NCBI taxonomy): Eukaryota > Viridiplantae > Streptophyta > Magnoliopsida > Lamiales > Pedaliaceae > Sesamum > Sesamum indicum. The sequence goes on from NC_142659.1 coordinate 15,267,693, forward strand.
ATCAGAGAAATCTGTTAATCTTTACTACTAACTGTGGTAGTGAGATACAGGTGTTGCGAAGAGAAAAAGGCATTTAACAGGATAATGCCGATAAATTTTCGCAGCAAATGTGGTGATTTTGATGCCAAATTAACTCATCCAAAAATACAGGATAAAAAAAAATTTGGTAGGATCCTTCTGTCTTTCAGGCAACAGGGAGGGACTCATGGATAGCGATAGATTCTATAAGGAATCCGAGGAGGAGATTCTGAACCTTAAAGAAGCACTACTGGAGATGAAATCGCTAGACATTAACGAAGAAAGCAGACTTTCTCTTGAGAATGTTACGAGGCTTATCCGGAGGAACTTTAGTGAGAATCCTCTGGCTTGGTGGGATAGGAACAAGATCGAAACTACTCTGAAAGTCAAAGATGAGTGCAAATACGAGTATGTTCGATACAAACCTATCCAGATGAACATGGAGGATAAGAAGGATATGCAGATGATAATCAAAGAGCATATCAGTCTTGGACTCATTGAACCCGGAGTCTCTACCTACAGTAGCCCTAGATTTCTGGCAAGAAACCATGTTGAAATAAAGAGAGGTAAACCCAGGTTAGTTATTAACTATCAAGGTATCAATAAGATATTAGAATATGATGGTTATTACATTCCTAGTAGAGAACCTTAATTGATTGCATTAGAGGAGCAAAAGTGTTTTCTAAATTCGATTGCAAATCTGGGTTTTATCAGATTAAGATGGAGAATGAATCGAAAAAAATTACTGCATTCTCCACACCACAGGGACAGTATATCTGGAATGTGCTTCCAATGGGTTTAGCTAATGCACTCCAGATGTTTCAGAGAAAAATGGATAATCTTTTTAAAGATTACTTCGAATTCATGTTTGTATATATTGACGACATATTGATTGCATCAAAAAATATGAAGGAACATATTAGACATCTTGAAATATTTTCGGATGCATGCTATAAGGAAGGTTTAGTACTTTCTGAAAAGAAAGCTACTATTGCAGTCAATAAGATTGAATTTTTAGGAATCCTTATTGACGAAACAGGAATTGAGTTGCAGGACCATATTGTGGAAAAAATCCGCAATTTTCCAGATGCACTCAAAGACAAAAAGCAATTGCAAAGCTTCTTGGGAGTTGTTAATTTTGGCAGGAATCTTCATATTGTTATATTATTGTTATAATATTGTCGTTATCAGATGGCAAGCAGAATGCCAATATTATTGTTATAATATTATCGTTATAAAATCTCATGAGAATGTTCTTGCAGATTTCCTGACAAGAGATGGAGGCAGATAACAAACTCCATCATGTTGAGACTCAGGCACCTCCAGGAAAACCTCGAGGAGCTTGACAGGAAGTTCGGACAGCTAGTAGTTAATGCTCAAGTTTCCGGACAAATACAAAGAGCTGATCTAGATACGGTCAGGTCGCAATAAGGAGTTCCTTATTAGCATCCACTTCGCTATGGAACGACTTACGAGAACCAATTCGAAAGGCATCACCTTCGAGGATGACTCACGAGTTGAGCGAGCATGACCCAAAACATGCCTTTAGAGTACAAGGCTCTACACCTGTAGTGTCGGATTCAAGTACCGATTGCACAAGGCCATCATCAGACTCTGGTGAAACGGCAAAAATTGAATCACAGGAAGTGCAAACTCCTGTAGGTTCAAGTCAACCAAGCACCTCTGGGGTTAAAAAGGGAGAGATTAGCCTTAGGCCAATGACAGGCACCTCTAAAGCTAATACTAACGAATTAATATCTTCTTCTGCTTGGCAAGATTATCAGCGCATGTGGGAAAAATTAGTTTCCCGCAAAGGAGTCAATCCAGGCAAGACCATTATCGAAACGTCCGAAAAATATAACAGAGTCTGGATGTTAGAAGGGTCTAAACCAGAAGATGTCAGAGAATGGTATGATTTTGGAGCTCTCGCTTCAGTTCATAGTATGTCACCAAATTTTTCGAAAATTTCAAAACTTCCGGAGTGGATCAGTAGGCCGGTCTTTGATTCATGGCAAAACAACCCCCACTTGAAAAGAGGCGATGTTTTGGAGATAAAATTTGTTTCGGTAGCTCTAGAAACTGTAGGAAAGGGGTTTCATCCAACATTCCATTTCATGAAGTTGCAAAGGCCAGATATGGTAGCTTTCAACAAAATCAAAGCTGCCTCAGGAGAAGCTCCCTTGGTATCAGCCATTAGTGAAGATAGTATCTCTACCAGGAGAGTTCGGGGGCTATGGGTCTGTCTCACAGAGATGGACAAAGTCAAGTGTCCATTCAAGATTTTCTCAAACAAATTGAATGGATCATTCCTGTTAAATTCTATGACAAGAAAAAGCACGGAGTTTGCTGAAAGCTTATTCGAAAAGAAGAGGATGTTGATATGGGAAAATAAGCTACCGGCAACCGAAGCCACAAGGATGAAGATGTGTAACATGTTGCATATTGGGCAATGGCATAACCATTTGTACCCTTACTGCGAGAAACAAGAGAAGCCCCTGTTTGGGACAAAGATTCGGGTTACGAAAAATAAACCCGAACTGGATCAAGATAAGGGAAAGAGAAAGATTTTTACCAAGAGAAGTAAAAGTTAAACGATGTAAAAAAGCGAGAGGATAAGACTGTCGGCAGAAAACAACAAAAGCCAACAGTCAGCAAAGCAGCCAGCTGGAAATCATGTGACCGACAAACCATTATGACTAACAGCTGGAAATCACAAGGCGATGACGAACGCAATGACATCATCACAAAATAAGTTTGGAGTCCGGATTTGAAGTCCGCGGACGCCTATAAATAAAGATGCAATGAAGCAGAAGGGGATCATCAGAAAAACTTCTCCTACTCTTCAAATCATTTATTCTGAGTGTTTTCAATCTCTCTAGTACTTTTTTTATTCTTTCAGTTTATGGGGGTTTCCCCAACGAGTCTAGTCCTCTATCCTATGAGAGGCTAAACAGTTGTCTCCTCCAATGGAGGAATAGTATCTAATATTCTCAATATTTTTTCAATAAAGAAAGGCTTCTGTTCTACTTGTTTATTCAAAAATATTATTAAGTCTCTGTTTTGAAACACCTTTTACGCCCTAAGGTAGGAAACGAAATAGGGCTGTGCTGTTTTGTTACTGAAGGAGCCAACACCTGCGAACCATCAGTTGGGGTTGTGTGGTTGGAAGAAGTCCAAAAAACCGAGGACTTGGAATACCCGGAAGCAGGCGGTCAAACCAAGGTATGAATTTATAGTGGCTTAGGTATATTTCGGAAGCATGATGCAAGCAAAATTTTCTTGTGGGCTATTAAAGTACACCTATGGTCCCCAAGTTTTTCAGAATTTCAGCAGCATTTTGTCTTTTATCCATATCTACTTGCTTACCTCTAATAATCAACCCCTAATGCTCAAAATTTGGCCCATCATGCTTCCGAAATAAATTAAGACCCCATAAATTCATACCTTGCTTTGACCTCTCTATTTCCGGGTATTCCAAGTCCTCGATTTTATAGACTTCTTCCAACCACACTACCGCAGCAAATGGTTCGCAGGAACTTGACTCCTTCAGTAACAAAACAGCACAGCCCTATTTCTTTTCCTACCTTAGGGCGTGAAAGGGTCTTCAATATAGGGACTTAATAAAATTTTGGAAAATCAGGTTGAATGGAAGCCTATCTTTTATTGAAGAAATATAGGAAATATTACATAGATATTATTCCTTCAACGACAACTGTTTTAGCCTCTCATGGTGTAGAGGACTTGACTTGTTGGGGAAACCCCCATAAACTGAGAAATTAAAATATTACAGGAAATTAAGAAGACTCAGAATTCTAATGCTTTGAAGAGTAGGAGAAGTTTTCTGATGTCCCCCTTCTGCTTCATTGCATCTTTATTTATAGGCGTCCGCGGACTTGAAATTCGGACTCCAAATTTATTTTATGATGATTTCATTGCGTTCGTCATTGCCTTGTGATTTCCAGCTGTCTTTCATAATGGTTTGTCGGTCACATGATTTCCAGCTTGCTGCTTTGCTGACTGTTGGCTTTTGTTGGTTTTTGCCGACAGTCTTATCCTCTCGATTTTTTACATCTTTTAACTTTTACTTCTTTTGGTAAAAGTTTTTCTCTTTCCCTTATCTTAGTCCGGTTTGGGTTTATTTTTTATGACCCGAATCTTTGTCCCGAACAGGGGCTTCTCTTGTTTCTCGCAGCAAGGGCATAGATGGTTATGCCATTGCCCAACATGCAACATGTTGCATGTCTTCATCCTTGTGGTTTCAGTTGCTGGCAGCTTATTTTCCCATATCAACATTCTCTTTTTCTTGAATAAGCTTTCAGCGAACTCCGTGCTCTTTTCTGTCATAGAATTTAACAGGAACGATCCATTCACTTTGTTTGAGAAGATTTTGAATGGATACTTGACTTTTTCAATCTCTGTGAGACAGACCCATAATCCCCAAGCTCTCCTGGTAGAGATACTATCTTCACTAATGGCAGATACCAAGGGAGGCAGCTTTGATTTTGTTGAAAGCTACCATATCTGGCCTCTGCAGCTTCATGAAATGGAATGCTGGGTGAGACCCCTTTCCTGCAGTTTCTGGAGCTAGTGAAATAAATTTTATCTCCAGGACATCGCCTCTTTTCAAGTGGGGGTTGTTTTGCCATGAATCAAAGACCGCCCCACTAATCCACTCCGGAAGTTTTGAGATTTCCGGAAAACTCAGTGACATAGTATGAATTGAAGCAAGAGCTCCAAAATCATACCATTCTCTGACATCTTCTGGTTTAGACCCTTCTAACATCCAGACTCTGTTATATTTTTCGAACGTTTCGATAATTGTCTTGCCTGGATTAACTCTTTTGTGGGAAATTAATTTTTCCCACATACGCTGATAATCCTGCCAAGCAGAAGAAGATACTAATTCGTTAGTATTAGCCTTAGAGGTGTCTGTCATTGACCTAAGGCTAATCTCTCCCTCTTTACCCCCAGAGGTGTTGGGTTGACTTGAACCTTCAGGAGTTTGCACTTCCTGTGATTCAATTGTGCCGTTTCACCAGAGTCTGGTGATGGCCTTGTGCAATCGGTACTTGAATCCGACGCTACAGGTGTAGAGCCCTGCACTCTAAAGGCATGTTTTGGGTCATGCTCTCTCAACTCGTGAGTCATCCCCGAAGGTGACGCCTTCCGAATTGATTCTCGTAAGTCGTTCCATAGCGAGGTGGATGCTAATAAGGAACTTCTTATTGCGACCTGGACTTTGTCTAGATCGGCTCTTTGGATTTGTCCGGCAACTTGGGCATTGACTGCTAGTTGTCCGAACTTTCTGTCAAGCTCCTCGAGGTTTTCCAGAGGTGCCTGAGTCTCAGCATGATGGAGTTTGCTTCAGATGCTTCCATCTCTTGTTAGGAAATCTGCAAGAACATTCTCATGAGATTTTATAACGACAATATTATAACAATAATATTGGCATTCAGCTTGCCATCTAATAATACGAGCTTTCTCTATTTCTTTTCTAATTTATTCTTTAAGAAAGGCTTAACATTAGTATTATCAACTTTTAAAGTAAATTCTTTAGCAAGTAAAAATAAAGGCTATTTTTTGAAAGTTTTCCAAACCGCAAAGAATTCTTTCTCGTTTATGTGCCAAACTTTGGCTTGTTGTTCTGAGAACAACCCTCCGGTATATCTACAGGGTTCCTCCCCTGTAGTTGTCTTCTTCAAGAGCACTGTTGCCCATCTGTAATCATTGGCATCTGTGTAGACTACCAATTCATCCCCGTCTTGCGGTATAGCAAGCTTTGGAAGGTTACTGCAAACTTGTTTCAGCTCATGAACCCTTTTGGTGTGGATTTCTTCCCATTTCCACTTTGTACTCTCTGTTTCTTTCAAAAGTGGTCGAAAATTCTTTCTGTATCTTACAAGGTCCTTAATGAAGATTCCTGCAAAATTAATAACTCCCAAGAAGCTTTGCAATTGCTTCTTGTCTTTGAGTACATCTGGAAAATTGCGGATTTTCTCCACAATATGGTCCTGCAACTCAATTCCTGTTTCATCAATAAGAATTCCTAAAAATTTCAATCTTATTAACTGTAATAGTAGCTTTCTTTTCAAAAAGTACTAAACCTTCTTTATAGCATGCATCGAAAATGTTTAATATGTTCTTTCATATTTTTGGATGCAATAAGTATGTCGTCAATATAGACAAATATAAACTCAAAATAATCTTTGAAAAGATTATCCATTTTTCTTTGAAATATCTGGGGTGCATTGGCTAAAACCCATTGGAAGTACATTCCAGATATACTGTCCCTGTGGTGTGGAGAATGCAGTAATTTTTTTTGATTCATTCTCCATCTTAATCTGATAAAACCCAGATTTGCAATCAAATTTAGAAAACACTTTCGCTCTTTTAATGCAATCAATTAAGTGTTCTCTACTAGGAATGTAATAACCATCAAATTCTAATATCTTATTAATACCTTGATAGTTGATAACCAACCTGGGTTTACCTCTTTTAATCTCACCATGGTTTCTTACCAGAAATCCAGGGCTACTGTAGGTAGAGATTCCAGGTTCAATGAGTCCAAGACTGATATGCTCCTTGATTATCATCTGCATATCCTTCTTATCCTCCATGTTCATCTGGATAGGCTTGTATCGAACATACTCGTATTTGCACTCATCTTTGACCTTTAGAGTAGCTTCGATCTTGTTCCTATCCCACCAAGCCAGAGGATTCTCACTGAAGTTCCTTTGGATAAGCCTCTTGACATTTTCAAGAGAAAGTCTGCTATCTTCGCTGATGTCTAGCGATTTCATCTCCAGTAGTGCTTCTTTAAGGTTTAGAATTTCCTCCTCGGATTCCTTATAGAAGCTATCGCTGTCTATGAGTCCCTGCTGCCTGAAAGACAAAAGGACCTTACCAAATTTTCTCTTATCCTGCATTTTTGGATGAGTTAATTTGGCATCCATATCACCACGTTTGCTGCGAAAATTTATTGGCATTATCCTGTTAAATGCCTTTTCTCTTCGCAACACCTGTATCTCATTACCACAGTTAGTAGTAAAGATTAACAGATTCCTTTGGTTATCTTGCATATATCTTACAAATGTTTGAATGAAATTGTTACCTAACAAGATATCGGTACCTGTATCATGAAAGTATATAGGAGGTGTTTTTACCCTAAACCAGGGTGATCCAAATGCTCCTCCAATCATGATTTTGGCTTCTCGTATTCCTTTATTGAGTATCAGAATTTTTTGCAAGAAATCCCTTCCTGCAATAACGGGTAAGGTTTCCCTTGCTTCCTTAGGAAAAACTCCAGGTTTTGCCGTGCAAATTCCTGAACCTGAATCAATATAAGCTGCAAAATACTCTGTCTTATATTGATCATATAATATACCAACAGATATGTATATCGAAAAGGGACTCGTCATTCAATCCTTATGGTAACACCATCAAGACTGAATTCCATTCCATTACCCTTTCTTCCCCATGGTTTATGATCTTCGAGGAAACTTAACCCCAAAGTCATACTCCCACTTTCTCGTCCTGCAACACCTGCAACTATAATTTCATGGCCTGCTATTTCTAGCATGCCCTCATATTTTCCAACAACAGGTTGCTGCAAGTGATATAAGTCATCACAAGGAAAATAATTCTCTTTCTTAGTGATGTCGAATATAACTTGTATCTCTTTCCATCCTTCAAGGCATCTAAGTTTTACGTTATCTACCTGAATCTGTTGAGGAGTTAAAGCTTTTAATAACTCTTTCTCCTTTCCTTTGTAGCATATAATCCTATCTTCTGAAAGGGACATCCGACTACTAAACTCAGTCCTAGAGTTAAGTGTCCGATCTAAGAGTGGGTGATCTTTTATAATAATATCAACACCACCTATTCTAGGTATCCTAATAGGGTCTGGTGTCATTACCTTAGCGAACTCCTTGAAAATTCTAGGAATCTCAATATACTCTTTCCTAAGGAACAAATCTGAATGATGGGTATTGGAAAGGGCATATGCAATTCTATAAGTTATAGAATATGGTCTATTTCCTTCTTTCATTAGATCTTTTCTCTTAAAATCTTGATGAAAGGTTAAGACTCTACTAAAATCTTGGTCTGCTAGGTTGTATGCAATCCTAGGATGAATGTCAAACATCAATTTTCCTGCATACAAATTTTCTATCATTGTTCCAAGACAACCATCTCTTAAGTTATTGATTCTTCTATCCATTATCGATAAATATATTTCTGAATCAATTCCTTCCTTAAAAGTTGCTTTTATTACTACTTCAATAGTCCCTATATGGATCCATTTCATAGTAATAGCTACTTCTTCTCTAAGCTTACTCAATTATTCGAGAATTTCTTCTTTAGGAATTAACTGCATTTCCATCACATTACCAGTAAGTTCCATAGGTATAGCAAACTCACCTGAACTTACTTTGTAGATTATGTGATACTTCCTTTGGTTCAGTCCTATTTGGTTCATGACTTTCCCAATTCCTCCAATCCTAAATCCATCGTATGGACTGAGGTTGGAATCTTTTCGCATGATTCTTTCCATGGTTTTGTTTGACACCGTAATTCTGGAAAAGAATCCTGATAGGTTTTCAGAAGTTTGAAGCCTATCTCCCTCGTTGTAATTATTTTGACTCGGTTGAAGATTCATCCGAATCAGACTCTATTTCCTCTTCATAGACGCTTTCGTTTGAAGGAAGATCTTCGAATTGGTAGATAGGTACCAAATCGCCATAGTAAACTGCATCTAAGATATCATCCATGGCTTCAAATTTTCTCAATTCACCACGTTTCTGCGGGCAGTCGGGAGATATATGTCCTCTTGCTCCGCAGGTCCAGCAATTGCAGTCTTTGAAACTTTCATTGGCTCGGGTATGGGCTCGTCTGAAAGTTCTTCTTGTAGGGGTTCTTCCAGTGGATCTTGCATCTGTTCGTCTAGATCCTTGGGATGAAACCCTTGTTGGTCCTGTTTTCTGTCTAGATTTGTATGTCCTGGCTTTGGACTTGGACCACCATGATCTCCGCCGGGCAAAGGTTCTTCTGGAACTCCTAGGGTTGGAGTCACTATTCTGCTTCCTCCTTTTCCTTGGCTCACTTGATTCTCCTATAATAGTTGGAAAATCATTGTTATCACAACAGAGAGGGGTTCGTTTGATTTTACCTCTCAGTCTTTTCATATTCTTCTGGATGGATGCTTGATAACACCAATCCTTCAATTTGTCTTTAAGAAAAGACATTCTTCGTGCCACTGAATCTAGCTGTCTCTCAGGTACTTTGTATGACTGGATCAACATTTCCCTCCATGGACTGCATATCTTTGCGAAGAACATTGGAGCTGCTACTTCCGTTGCTACTCCACTCTGGAAGAAATACTTGCGAAACCAGTAGATGTATTCATCTACTACGCAAATACTTCTAAGTTCAAGGCTGAAAAGAGCCTGTGCATATTCTCTAGCTTTTCCTGCTCTACTTCCTTCGAAGTAACCATCTCCGATGAAGTGTATCTTGATAAGCATTCCTAGCCGGTCTGCTATCGCACTCTTTGAATCTCCGACAAGAATGCTGGCCTTGGTATCTTCTGGGGTATTATCCCATCCGATTTTTACAGATCCCTCTAAGCTCAACTCTACAAGCTTTATGAAATTTTCTTTGTCGAGCTCTAGGGTAGTTGCTGCTATCTTGATTGCTGCAACCCATTCGTCTATCAATTTCTCGATATTTCGAAAATCGATAATATCCAGGTTTAGTATAACGCCATATGGATGTAAGGGCTGGAGCATAGTCCTCGTCCAAGGTGTATTCTCTGGCACTCTTTTTGGATTTCTTCCTGGATTTTCCTTTAGCCTGGTTCCCACAAACGTTGGAGTGGCATTAGTGTGGAAATCCGCACTTTCTCTAATCGGTTGATCCTGTGGAGGATCATTAGAGCATGTACTTCCCTCCGGCGGTGGTAGTGCTGGAGTGATTTCATTTGTTTCGATATTGACTAAATCCACGATCCCAAGTTGGGAGAAGGATTCCGCTAATTCTTGTGGATCTGATAGATCCGCTCTTGTTACTTCCATTATTTTATAGATCTAATGGAAGCAATAATAAGATCTTCTCTTGACTTCGGCTTTGGAATCTCCGTGGCCTTCCCCTTTTGGCGTAGAAGAGGTACTGTTCCAAAGGCGTCCCTGATTCGCTCCTGCCTGGATCTAGATGTCTCAGGGCTTTCTCGTTGGTTTCTCTTCAGATCTGTAATTTCTGCCTTCAGATATGTAAGAAACTTGTGTAGATGGGGAAAGATATTAAGGACCTCGTCCACCTTTTGGCTTAAAGATTCTATTTTCATAGGTATATGTATTAACCTATGTCTATAGTCTTGAACCGTCTTTTGTATCTCTCTCAGATCTTGAGAGATCTTTGATGTATCCTGCTCGAGTTCTTTCCAATCAGTCATAATTCTTAGAACTGAAATTATGTAGGAATTTACCTATTCTGTTTCTCCTGGCTGGAATTCTACCATGAACTTTAGTGAAGTGTAGACGTCTCACTGCATTTCCTGGTAGTACTTGTCGAACTTCAAAATTTCTCAGCCACTCTTGTTCCTCTTCTGGCGTGAGAAGTTTTGGATCAATCCTCTTGGGACCGTTGTCGCATTTGTCAAGAATTTCCATGAGAAATTCTCTTCTTTGTATTTCCAGAATCTGAAAATATTCCCTGTTTTCATAGTAACTCGAACTTTCGTTCGGTTCCATTTTTCTTGAAAAGTCTCCTCCACTAGTGGATAAATAATATCAAAATGTAATATAATCATATATTTCTTCAATAAACCTAGGGTCTGATACCATTTTCTGAGCTAGGGGATTAGCATACAATTAGAGGTGAATAAAGACTAAATATGCAAAATTTTAGGAAATTCATGAGACAAAAATTGTTGACCAGGGGGGCAGTGCGCACTTTTATTCATAACAGGGGTTTTTTTGATAATTTTATTTTTATAGGGGTTTTTTTTGCTATTTTCATATATCACAGGGGGTCAAAATGAATTTGACCCTATATATATTTGTTTTAGTGGTAACGTTGAGTTGTCAAAATCTTTTATATTAAGTTTAAATCTTACTTATCTGTATGTGTAGATTTATTTTTATTATAATTTACAGTTTATTACATCCTGATTTATATTTTAAGACAAATAAGTCTTGAATCTGAACGACCTTATTTTCTTAAAGTCCTTTTTATAATGTTTTCTATATGTCAATTGTAGCATTAGGAAAAAGAGATGAAATAGCCAAGAAATCCGAGTTTTATATAATTTAATTCTATAAAACTTCAATTAAAACACATTTCGCATTAATTAAATAACAACATTTTCAAGAAGAAAAAAAAAAAACCCCGAATTTCTATTTTCTGCACATAATCAAACTTTCATACTCAAAATCTCATACAAATCTCGACCCTCATATCTTGCAATAGATATTAGAACAATCGTCGAGACACCTTTGCTTCTGATTTGTATCTGTTAAACAAAATATGTACAACGGATAATTAATGCACAACAACATAAGTATACATAAGTATATATGTTATAAACATAAAAATTTACGAATACGACGCTGTGAAATAAGTTAAACATATACCTTCAATATTTGCACAGTTACGATCAATCGAACAACTGATGCTGCAATAAAACGATGGAGTCGAAACCTGTCCGCTTTCATTTTTGGGTGGACATGCATGAGTGCAACAGTATATACAATACATATAACATATATTCGGAATTCCTCCTCCTGCACACTCTCTGCTGCATTTGTCACTGCATGCATCCTTTGATGGCTCGATCGAAATCATTGAATTCGTCGCATATGTTGTTGCAATGACGATGTTTGCGATTATTAGTAATGTTGTCGCTGCAATAATAACATGATTTACACATTTCCCTTCCATTTCTTAAATTCAAATCCTCTTTTTTGTTTTTTTTGGGCAAAATATTTGATTTGATTATTTCATAAGAAGGTGGTGTATTTATAATCTGAAACAGTAGAATCATGTGAGGTTAATTGGCAAATCACATTTCATTTTGTAGGAAATAAGATTACAATACTCCAAAATCTTTCTTATTTAATTGCTTGATTTTTGATTGGTCATCATGGATTTATGTAATTGATTTCGTAAATCAAATGGGAAAGGAAACGAATTCAAGATTATATCATATGTATCACGTAAATGAATATTTGATTTTTCATATTAGGTGATTTATAATTATAATTATTGGTTTTTCCAAAGTTTAAATATAAAACTCAAAGAACAAAACATGCATGGTTGCACGACATAAAACACACACACACACACACTGTAATCTTGAATATAGCCCAACCAGGGATTACTTATTTTTTTATTAATAGAAAATAAATAAATTATATAAATATAATTTAAATAAATACTATAATATTCAAAATGTGGTTTCATAATAAAATTATAGTATTTATTTCAAGTATATTTATATAATTTATTTATTTTATATTAATAAAAAAATAATTAACCCCCCCCCCCCCCCCCGAACGAGGCTGATTGTATTTTCTATTTTAATTCATCTTGCATGTGTATAATGAAGTCGTTAATTTAATCTAAAGGAAAAAACTATACATTTATCATGTGTATTTCAATAACAATAGAAAATGCAACAAAAACTGCAATAGCAGATCCAATCGAGGCTGGGTCTATTATCAGTATCTTGGGCGTACTTCACGTACGTTGGGGAATATGAAAATGAAACACATTAAACTTGAGTTCTTCCTACTAAAATTTTTCATCACTTAAATCAGTTCAGATTTTAAATAAAAATAAGGGAAAATGCAAGCAAAATTTTCTGTGATATTGCGAATGAGCAAATTATATGATTTCTAGTTATTTCTCTGATACTTAATAAAATTATATATGTAATCTTTGAATGGAAATTTGGAATTATCAACTTTACATTTATCATAAAAATTGTAAAACAATGGACAAGATGAATGAAAAAATTTGAAAAATAATGTAAAACAACCGCCGCACCCAACACAATGACTTAAAAGAAATCAACCACCAAACCCGCCGACTTTGTGACATAAAAAAATGAAACCAGATGTCGATAATTTGAGTTTTGATATGACAAAAGTGGAGCATTTTCGGAGAAGACTAACCAAAGTTGTTATTATTAAGACGAGAGTGCTGCACTAGACAAGTGCATCTTCACAAAAGGTGGTGTATTTATATTCTCAAACACTAAAAATTATGTGAGATTAAATGGGGCTAATTATCACATTCCATTTTAGAGGAAATGGGATCTGCACATATTTGACAAAATATTTACTCAATACCCCTTTGTGATTCTACTTACTTATTACCCATAAATCATTCTGTATTTATGCAACATTTAATTTCTTAACTAAAGAGGAAAAGGAAATACAAGTAAGGATCTGGATTCAAGATTTTATCATAATGAAGAACTGACTACTTGATTATTCAAGATTAGGTGATTTAGGATAGTAATTATGAAATCCATCGAGGCTAAAAATAAAATTAAAATTTGGTGATTAATCCGAATTTTCGAGAGGGTGTAAGTTTAATTCTAAAGTTTTTTTGAGAAAAAGTGTAATTTTACATTTTTAAAGGGGGTCTTTAAAATCAGGGCTACTGTTTTTATTGATTCCTTTTTGCAAGTACTTTTGTTTTATAAGTAGTATTTTGGTTCTATATCCTTTTAATTTTTTTTTCGATTGAGGTATACTCCAACGACTAAAAGCATAAAAATTAAAAATATATAAAACTAAAATACTATTCTAATTATTAAAAAACAAAATAATAAATAACCTAAATTAGAGCACAAAAAAATACATTTAACTCAAAGAAAGTATATATTGGTTGGAAAGACAACCCGTGAGGCGAAAATACAAAGGAAAGCGACAAAAAGACATAGCATGCGAGCAATTAAGTGTAACATCGACATGATTCCACTTAATTATCCTATTCAGAAACTTTATATTATTTTATTATGATCATGAAATTAATGTTCAGGTGATGATGAGTTAGTGAGAGGTGTCCAATTCATACATTCTCGTTGTTTTTCATCATGCCCCAAAGTTTGTGTGACTATGTGCTCTGTAATAACTTTCTAATATTAGCATGAGACTGCCATTGGATAAGACAAATAACAATCACATGTTGCATTTTATTTCAACTTATGTATATCCAACTTGGATTATTTTGGTTAATTACACTTTACCATTCCAATAATCATCGTTTTTATATTTTGATATTTAAAATTTTTTTATGTTAACTTATCATCTTAGTTTTACGGAAATTTGCACTTTTCCATTTATAATATTTTTTTTTATCAAGTTTTTTGTTAAAAAGAAATCACATGCAATGCACATGTGATATTTAAGCACTGTGTAATGTAATATTGTTCACATATATAAAGCATGTGATTTTTTCAGATAAAAAAAAATCATATATGGTAAAGTGTAAATTTCACAAAGTTAAATAAAGAAATTGTAATTTACGCAAAAAAAAAAAAAAATGATATGGAGAAATGTAAGTGGGCATTCAGAGCAAAATGTCTTACTGGCCACTCACATGACTGACCACTGCTGTATTTCTTTACTCATTACCCTTACCTGCTGTATACAATAATCCTTATGAGATGCCATATATATATATATATATATATACATATATATATATATATACATATATATATATATATATAAGTATGAGGTTGTCATAGGCCAAAGGGATTCTTGAACAGAACAAGTGAGAAATGGAGATGAGGAATGTAATAAGGGCAGTTGTGTTGGTAGTGTTGGCTGTGGGGATGCTGACGGAGAGATCTTCTGCCTCTTTCAAAGACTGCTACACCAAATGCTTTATTTTCTGCATGATTGAACCTTCTCAGACACTGTGTTCATGCACCACCCACTGCTTGAAAGACTGCATCTTCCAAGAAGTACAGAACGATCTCCGTGAAGATTCAGACAACCTTGCCTTCTGCAAACTTGGCTGCGCCTTCTCCATGTGCTCAGGTTTCAGCAGTAAACGTACTCCCAGTAAGCCCCCCATCTCTCTCCTTGAACACACACACACACTCAGAGTCACATACTGAATTTGATATTGTTTTGTTGACACTGTTTTGGCATGTTTCAGATGGGGAGAAGGTTGATGACTGTGTGGGATCCTGCTCGAATAAGTGCATCAAGAGCTACGCGTCGCCTTAGAAGAATTCTCCATCTTTCGACGTTTATAGATCATTGCTACCGATTTTCAGTCGAGTTAATCTTTTTAGTTGTTGAAATTGATGTCAACTGAACTACAATAGTAGTGATCTCTTTGTTTTGTTATTACTCATCTTTCTCAAGTTCATAGTGCAAAAGACAAACATCCTATGTATTTGATGGTACAAGAATTGGGAAGGATGAATGCTCTTGATTACTATTTGTGTGTGGTTTAAGTGTCATAGAGTGACCCGTGAACAAGATGCTGTAGGGAAGAGTTGAAACATGTGGTGCTTGTGGATTCTGTACAAGAAATAGAGAAAGAGAAGGTCACGGGAGTTGAATGTTTTACACATAGTATCAAACAATCCAGCATCATACTGCAGATAAGGGGTACTTATTTTTAAAATGCAGATAAAAAAAAAATTAAAAATTTGAAGTGTTTTGAAAAATTTTAGAAAAATTATAACTATTTTAAAACATCTGTATTTTAATTGAACAAACAAATACTTGATGAAATTGAGCAAGACTGGTCTTGTTGGAATCGTCTGGACGACAGGATTCGAACGGCTATGGTCTTAATTTGTTATTCTTCCTGACGGTGGAGAAATGCCAGCAAACAGCTTCAGCGCGTATTTTCGGTGGAAAAATCTTCAAATTTTCATATCTCAACAAATATTTAAGAAAATTGAACTAGGTTGGTCTCGTTAGAACCATTAGGTCAAGGCGAGTCCAGTGGTGGTGGTCCGTGATCGTGGGTCGCTCTGGTGGCGACGAATAGACGGTCGAAAGGTGCGGTGGTCATGCTAAAAATTCATTATTTACGATTGATAAAATTTGAAATTGTTTGTGGGGAAATGTTCGTCTCATCAAAGGGAGTCGAACGGTATATTTGATGGTTGACAACTCGCCATGATGGTGCTGAAATTTTAACGAAAAGTTGGCAGCAATTCGTCGTGGAACAAAATAATTTTTTTTAAAAAAAAAAAATTGTCACCGCGGTGACACATTAAAAAAATTTTTAAAAAAAACCACTGCGCTGACATAGAATTTTTTTTTTTTAAAATATAAATTGTGACACCGCGGTTAAATCACCGCGGGTGTCACTTATTTTTCTAAAATTTTTCAAATTACTTCAAATTTTTAATTTTTTTTTATCTGCATTTTTAAAATAATTCCCCGCAAATAAGTTCCCAAAACAGAAAAATTGCTTCCTCGAAACAAGATCAAATATATAGTATTCACCAACAATACAGTCGCGGAAAACAACTTACATAGATCTCTCAAGATCACTTTTAGACAAAGCAATATATATCACAAAATGACCCGCACTTTGGTTTTATTTTTTGCCCATCTCCCAAAATATGGTAAATATTTATTTTGATTTATTTTGGAAGTTTTGGTGGTATTTTGAAATATTTTGAAACAGTGCTTTATTTATTTGATTTAATAAGTTTACACTAATTATAAGCCCTTCAACTAACAGAGACATGATTTGATAATAAACAATAGTTTTTGTTCCCATACTTATTTTATATTATTGTTTCCCTGTTTCTGGTTTCCTAGATGTTGTTTTTCGTCTTAAGCAATTGCTAGTCTTCACATTGATGGCTGCCGATTTCCTCCTGAACCTGCGAGACTCATACTTAGAATCACTTGAACCCAAGCTAACATGGGAACTGATGCATTGTTATGAAGCAAATCCTCAATTGTGTTGTTAGGCAAATTCTTGCATTGAGATCATGTTCACCGGCAACTTAACTGGAAAAACAAAGAAGAAAACTTGAGCAGAATCAACCATATAGAAAAGTATGCAACACACAATGGCATGTAAACTATAAGAAAGCCTATATCTTCCCTTCCTCTCTGCCATTTCTAACCAAAAGGCAACCTTTGTCCCTATCCATTTTACCTCTACCAATTTTTCCACATATTTCAAAATCAAAAAATGTTGAGGCCATTTTATTATCCTTTGTATACTTCAAACAAAAAATCTGATCTGATTTCCTCTATTAAGCCTTCACGTTCTCAACATTCTAAGGTGGAGAGCAATAGAATTATGAATTTCGATACCACTTTAAATATGACGGACGCAAGGCAATTCGGAGTTGAGGCCTAAACAAGAAATACTACTCCAAAGTTTTTGTAGATTTATTCTCGATTTGTTCATTATGTTAGGTTTTGGTCTCATGTTGCTTTCTCAAAATATTTCGTTGGTCATACATTTGTGATTTTGTACAAATTTTACAGAAACACTATTTTTGTCCATATAATTGACATCTAATCTTTGAAAGTGTATCACAAAAATATTTATTGAAAAATCATTATTATACAGAATTTCAGAAATAAAATACCACATACTAAATTGCAAAATAGTGGAGATGTCAGTCTCATTATTTATTTTAAAATCACATGTATATCTTAAAAGACATTTATCATTTATCAAAAGAAAAGATAATTATGTAGTTTTTTGGAAGTCTAAACAAATATGGTGATAAATGCACTTTGCTAGAGAATAGAAAACTGCGTGCAGCTTAAAATGTTCCAAAGCAAAAACTGTTTTGGATCCAAATATTCTTTATGAAAAATAAAAATCAATAACAAATTTCCCTAAAGATCCAAACACGTGATTTGTCATTTATTTATCCAAAAATAATTAAATGAATACGCCCATGAATAATCAAATACAGAAAATTTATCTTAAATAATTTGAGAGAAATTACTGATTTTCAAGCTCATTTTGAGAATAATGAAAGAGCACTCGACAAGAAACAAAATTTGTGTAAACGAGATAAACTTATTTCAGAACATCAGGTGAAAACAAAAGAACACTAGACAAGGAACACAAATCTTTTGGGCAAAATAAAGAAACAATTTTTCTAGAAATACATTTTGAGTTATCAAAATCTGTGTTTCTTAAAAATCATTGGTGAAATCTAGAACATACATAATACTCAAAAAAGTTTTACCAAGTATGTTGAAAAATATATTTTGAATTGGCATCTAGACAACTGTTCCACATTAGCATAGTATTTAATTTTCAAAGTTCACAAATAAAGCAATTTATGATTGTATAATATAGATGCTCCAACATACTATTGTGTAATTCACCTTAAAAAATAAGATGTTAATAATATGAACTAACATGGTTTTTGTGAATCATACAAAAATATCAAATGTATTAATAATAAAAAATTTTAAACAAGCTCATGAAGAAAACCCGAGATAATCATAGTAGTCAGTGGCGCACGGCGCACAATGGCGCCAAGGGCTCCTGGAGCCATGGCGCACGGCGTGGCGCACGCCTTTTTGAAGGATGACGCAAATATAAGAAATAATCTATATATTTATATAATTAGTATTATTTTGATTATATTAATGTATAAAAAGTTAAATAAGACATAAAATAACAAATTCAACATATATAACTAAAACGACCAATGTTGAACCATTGAAGGATAGCAAAAGTCCTAAAGATTCAAATAAATCCTTAGTAAATAGGTTATCAAAAAACAAATAAGCCTAAATATAATCATCTTATTCTACTAGATAATCTTCAGATTCTTCCCTTTCATTTCCATCATCTCCATTTTCGTCAGATCTATACTCAGCCTCCTCTTTAGAATTATCGAAGTTTTCTTCTTCGTCCTCTTCTTCTTTATTAATTAGATTTAGATGGCGTCCACTAAATTTAGATGAAGAGGCTTTTTTGCTAGGTTTTCAAAAAGACTCCTTTGATGTGCCCATTGGTTCTATTGTAGATTGAGATCACAAACTATAAGCATCTTCATCTGACCCGGCAGCTCGTGCAACATCACCCCAAGTCAAGTCATCATCCTCAAATACTGTAGCATTCTCTTCATCACTATTGGGAGTCAATCTCCCTAACAACCATTCATTACTCTCACATCCAAAAGAATAGGATCTATTGTATCATGCGCATCATATCGCCTCCTCAAAACTCTATTATACTTGATAAAAACTAGATCATTGAGGCATTTTTGCTCCAATTTATTTCTTTTCTTAGAATGAATTTGCATAAATTTAAATTTGTAATTTATTAACACTTAAATAAAACTTATATCTATCAAATACCAATAAATAAATTATATAGCATACTTACATATTCAAAAACACTCCAATTTCATTCACAACCCGATGAACTGCAGGTTAGGCTCAAAATTTTAATTGCAAAATTTTGCAAATTCGGAGTTGATCATCCAAAAGAAGACCACCATTTAGCTAGTCATTTCAAAACTTAAAAAACTTGATATAAGTATAGCTATAGGGGTATAGCATATAGTTAAAAAATCAACTTTTATTAAAATTATAGAATATAATTCTCATTGCCTAGTGCTTTTGTAGTCCTATGTCTTATTGCAAAAGGCATCCCAAAAAGTCCTTCAGCTTTCTTGTATTTTGGGAGTTCATTAAGAATTTTATCTTGCAATTCAATAGTTGGAACCACCCACCAAATGCAAGTATATAAACCTTGCATAACCTCTTCATCTTGTTCTACATTAGGATTTGTATAGTAGAACTCCGGGTTCAAGTAGTAACTAGCTACATGCAAAAGCCTATGAAGTTGAACATTCCATCCAGCATCAACCAATGCAAACACATCTTTATACTTCTCTTCAATGTTGGAAAATAAAGCAGCAATAGCTTCCTTGGCTCGGTCCATGGCTTTATATTGGTGGTTTTCTTTCATCGTCTACCAATCGAAGCACCTTGGCTAGTGGACCAACAATTTTAATTATGTAAAGGACATGGCAAATCGGATAATTATGAAGATAATTATGAAGATAATTATGATTGGTAGACGATCGGGTAACGGCAAATCGGATCGGGTTTGTCGGATTCTTTTTCGGTTCTGGGTTATCCCGAAACCCGATTCTTCCCAATCGGGTTCGGATTCGGATATTAAATATCCACCCAAAAACCCGATCGGGTACCCGATTAGGAGAAGGGGAAAAAGGGCTGCTAGTGCTACGGGTACAAGCCAGAAAAGAAAACCCTTGCTTGCTGCTGCTCCTGCATTCTTGCTCCCGTTTCTTTCCTTACTGCCATTGTTGATTTGTTGTTGCCGTTGCTGTTGCTGTCGCCGGCATCTAGTCGCTGCGGCTGCGCCACCCACCGGACTCCGACGACGATGAGCTCTCCTTCATCGCCGACAACAATGGCTATTTTTGCGAATTTTCAGAATTGTGCCTGGTAATTTTTCAATGATTGGAGTTGTTTTGTTGATTTAATCATATAATAGTTATGTATTGTTGTTGTAATTAGATTTTTGGTTAGTTTTAATTTGTTTTACATTTTGATTTTGAAGGTAAGTTTCTATGCATACTTAGTGTTTGTTGAAATGTCACATTGAAGTTGCATTTGCATGTTTCATCTTCATCCTGTTGCATACTGTTTTGTTGGCCATTCATTGTCTGCAAAGACAGGTTATTAGGTTAAAAAAATTAATAATCTAACTAGCACATGCAAAAATCAGTCTTACTCCTTCCCAGGTCTCACGAGGCGCCTATCACACAGCGCGTCGTGTGGCTAGTAGTCCGCTGACTACGTCCGTCAATACCTCCGCTCGGCACAAATGCAGCTATCAGAGTCGGGAGGAACAAATCACAAAACCATAAATTGCACACGCGAATTTAGAAAACCAGATTGCATTGAACTGAAAAGTGCGTATACAATGATCGACGATGCTAGAGCAAGGGGATCGCCTTGAGGGGGACTCTAACACGTCACTAAACCAAGCTTCTTGAACTCATTCCCCCCCTATAATAGGCTTAAAAAAATAAATCCTATCGTCTACACTAGACACTAGAAAAGCTGAAATTTGCAACTCAAGAGGCGTAACGTCCCCTTGAGCAATCTAAACAACAGAAAGCAAATAACAAAACAGTAACAAAGCAATAAAAGGCCTACACCTAGGACTCTAAGACTAGTTGGTGTCCGTCGTCTGTCGATGAAGGCTGAGTGGTCGGCCATGTAGAACGGTAGAGTGGCCGAAGTGCACGTCACGGGGGCCTAATGAACGGGCAGCCAGTGACATTCTCCCCCACCTGAGATAGCGACGTCCCTGGCGCTATGGAAGAATGGTACGCTTCGACAAGAGGTAGAAATGCCTTTAGGTTTGTCACTCGCTCCCAAGTGTTCTCCTCGCTGCTGCATCCCCTTCATTTCACCAAGTACTCTGTGTGGTCTTTCTTCACGGTACTCCTCACTCGGTGATCTAGGATTGCTTCAGCCACCTTCTCTTTCGTCTTCTTCAATTCGAGTTGTGGGCGGCTGGGTTGATTGCGGGTATCGTCTTCCCTGTCTGCTGAATACGTTTTCAATTGGCTGACATGGAAGACGTTGTGGATCTTCCACCACGGCGGCAACTCCACCTTGTACGCCACCGTCCCAATACGCCTAAGGACAGGCAAAGGACCGACATATTTCTGCATCAACCGAGGATCTCTCCCCCTTGATGACTTTGACAATCTCGGATTCGGGACCTTCACCAGCACCAGGTCTCCCGCATTGAACTCAACGAAGCGGCGATTCTGATCTGCATACTTCTTCATCCGCTTCTGAGCTGTCTCCAGGCAACTTTTAGCGATATCAACATTCTGCTTCCACTCCTTGGAGAAACTTCGAGCAAGAGGGGATCTCACACTTTGTGGGATGTCAAGAGTGTGAGGAAGGAGCGGCTGCTGCCCAGTAACGATTTCAAAAGCGCTCTTGTTAGTCGAAGAGCTCTTTTGAGCATTGAAACACAGCTGAGCGACATCCAGGAGCTTCACCCAATCCTTCTGTGTACCTTGCACAAAGTGCCGAAGGTAGTCCTCCAACATAGAATTAAAGCGTTCTGTCTGACCATCGGACTGTGGATGATAGCTCGAGCTCATGGAAAGTGTGGACCCGAGGAGTTTGAACAGCTCGGTCCAGAAGACATCAGTGAAACGGGAGTCACGATCACTGACAATATCTTTTGGCAGTCCCCAATGCTTTACGATGTGCTTGAAGAAGAGATGAGCCGTCCCTTCTGCTGTAACGTGTTTGGGTGCTGCGATAAATGTAGCATATTTTGACAAACGATCTACCACGACGATAATAGAGCCTAAGTCCCCGACTTTAGGCAATCCAGAGATGTAATCCATGGAGACGCTCTCCCATGGACGCTTTGGGATGGGAAGTGGTTGCAGCAAACCAGCCTTCTTCTGATGGTCTGCCTTGTCCTGCTGACAAATCAAGCAAGTGCGGACATACATCTCGACATCGTCTCGCATCTGTGGCCAATAGTAAGCCCTCCGCACCAAGGCAAACGTGCGCTCCTGTCCTTGGTGTCCAGCCCAAAGTGTGTCGTGGCATTCGGAAAGAAGTGATTTCCGTAGGTCCCCACCTCTCGGAATATATACGCGGTTTCCCTTGGTCATCAACAATCCATCCTCGATCCAAAAGTGTCGAGCCTTGCCCTACTCGACAAGCCGAATCAGGCCTTGCGCTGCGGGATCCCTCGGTAGTAACTCCCGCACCTGATCCTTCACAGAGATAGCAGCCGCGCTAGTGGAGAGCGCTGCTATCGACTCCAAGTTCGCCAAGTCCGCCCTGCGGCTCAAGGCGTCTGTTGCGTGGTTGCTGGAGCCGGCCCAATACTCCAACACGAAGTGAAACTCTGACAACAACTCCTGCCAACGTCCCTGCCTACTGGTCAGCTTCGGCTGCGACATGAAATGACTCACTGCAGTGTTATCCGTCCTGACCACGAATGGAGAGCCTAACAAATAGTGTCGCCATAGTCGAACGCAATGAACTACGGCCAACAACTCCTTCTCGTGCACTGAATAACGTCGTTCAGCATCCTTCAACTTTCTGCTCTCAAAGGCAATTGGATGGCCATCTTGCATCAGAACTCCTCCTAAAGCAAAGTCTGAAGCGTCCGTCTCCACCATGAATGGCTTTGACATATCTGGTAAGGCCAACACAGGGTCTGTCACCATCGCTCTCTTCAAATTATCGAAGGCTACTTGGCATTGGGGTATCCAATTCCAAGTCTCTGTCTTCTTCAGTAAATCTGTCAAAGGCCGTGCGATCGTGGAGTAGTCCTTCACGAAACGGCGATAATAGTTCGCCAAGCCAAGAAATGAGCACAAGTCATGAATATCGTTCGGTGGTCTCCACTCCTCGATAGCCTGTACTTTCTTGGGATCCATCCGAATGCGTCCTCTCTCCACGATGTGTCCCAAGAAACTGATAGTCTCCCGAGTAAACGAGCACTTCGACACCTTCACGTACAGCTCGTGCTCACGGAGTCTCGTCAAAACCTGCCGCAAATGGTCCTCGTGCTTGGCTAAGGTTCTGCTGTATATTACAATGTCGTCCAGGTACACCACCACAAACTCGTCGAGAAAACCGTGAAGGACCTAGTTCATCAAGGTGCTGAAGGTTGCGGGAGCGTTAGCTAGGCCGAAAGGCATGACAAGAAACTCGAAAGCTCCGTACCTCGTGACAACTGTCGTCTTCGCCTCATCACCCTCCTTGACTCGGACCTACCAATAGCCCGACCTCAAGTCTATCTTCGTGAAGTAGTTCGCTCCACTCAAACGGTCGAAGCAGTCTGCCACCAACGGTATCGGGTACTTGTTCTTCACAGTGATCTTGTTCAGTGCCCGATAGTCACAACACAAGCGGAGGGAGCCGTCGACCTTCTTCTGAAACAGGACCGGCACTCCATACGGCGACTTCGCGGGTTTGATGATTCCGCTCTCCAGCATATCCTTCAACTGTTTCCTAAGCTCCACAAGCTCAGGTTGCGACATTCTGTACGGTGCCCTGGCGGGCGGCCTCGTGCCAGGCACCAACTCAATCTCGTAATCCACTGCTCTCTTCGGCGGTAGCTTCCGAGGCAGCTCGTCTAGCATCACGTCTTCAAACTCCATCAACAGTTTCTTGATGTCGCCCGGGATGGGCCCTGACACCTCTTCTATTTCATCAAGACAAAGAGTGCACAAGTAGGATGGTTCATTCCGCTTGCGACCCTTCTCAAACTGCATGGCCGACAAGTTCTTCCCTCCAGTACGTCCGGCCAAGGTAGGGATGACACACGGTTTCGCTCCCATCATCATCAACGAATTGGGGTAAGACTGCAGTGCGTGTATCCCGTAGAAATTCAAGCCCGAGGATAAGCTTGAAGTCGTCCATTACCACAACAGAAAGATTGGTCTTGCCCTCATAAGCATCAACCTTAATCAGCACAGACTTGGCTACACCGGCAATGGGTTGTGCAGCCGAGTTGATCGCCTTCACATGCCCAACTCCCTTCTCCAGCACGAGCCCGAGTCTCGCCACTTCGACGCTCGCAAGGTAGTTGTGAGAGGCTCCAGTGTCGATCATGGCTCGAATTGGCTTGCCATGAATCTTCACATCAACGAACATCAACCCTTTCTTCCGAGGAATCCGGGGCTGAACTTCTTCTTCTTTCTTTTCCGGCTGTTCCACAGTAAGAGCCGGGACAGTCTTCTTCGCAAGGGGTGGCGCAACTCTCTTCGCCGCCACCATAGAGACTGTGTTGAACCATTGGGATACGGCCCCCAAATTGTCCTCATCCTCCTCCGTGCCATTCTCACCACTTGCCTCTGCTTGTGGCTCCACACTCCTTGAGGATGACGCATTGTCGGCAAAGGTCGTTGCCAATGCATTCAACACCCGTCTCTTCGGTCAGTCGCGATACCCATGCGGACCATCGCAGAAGAAACACCCTCTCCTCCTCTCGGGTGCTCCTTGCCTGTTCTCCTGGGGCCTGTTCCTGTCTGAACCGACCTGTGAGCCATTCTGAGTGTAGGGCCTCTAGTCTCCCCCACCTCTGCTGAAATTATTTCTGAATGATTTCATCCCATTCCACTTACTCCGCTCAGGACTAGGCGTCGCCTGCCTATCCTTCTGTGTCTCTAGGTTGAAATCTGCCAGGTGCTCGGCCGCTATAATAGCCGAACTCAAATCAGTCACTCGTTGCCTCTGCAACTCGTTTCTTGCCCATTGTTTCAATCCTTTCATGAAACTGAACAGCTTGTCTGCCTCCGACATGTCTCGGATGTTCAGCATCAGCGCTGAGAAAGCTTTCACATATTCCCGCACGGAACCTGTATGTTCAAGCTTTCGCAATGCCCTTCTGGCATTGTACTCCACATTCTCGGGGAAAAACTGCTCTCTAATCGCCTCCCGTAGAAGAGCCCACGTATGGAGCTGTATTTGATGTGCCTGGATTTCCGCAAACTTGGTACGCCACCACAACTTTGCGTCACCAGTCAGGTACATGGTCGCAGTCGCAACCTTCCTTGCCTCGTCCCGCACGTCTGCCGCAAGGAAGTACTGTTCCATGTCGAAGAGAAAGTTCTCGACCTCCTTCGCATCACGCTCACCGCTATAGGCCTTCGGTTCTGGTATTCGAAGCCTAGTACCGGGGTCGTGAGCAACCATAGGCGTGCTACCCACTGCACGCTGGAGCAATCCAATCTGAATGGACATCTGCTCCATGTCACGCCGCATATCGGCAATGCTGTCATTTTCGAATACGCCAGCCATCTCCTGAATCACGTGCCAACATTCGTCCAACTCCGAATTCAGCACCATGATCTCAGATTCTAGGAAAGAGACCTTCTCCTCCAATTCCGCCAACCGGGAGTGTCCGTCCTCCGGGTTCTCAGCTCTCTCGCTGGATGAAGCTGTGTGTCGCGGGCTTTCCGGATCTTGTCCCGACGCCTTTGCAGCAGTAGCACTCGTACGCCTCGGCCCCATCTCGGCACGAGGCTCTGATACCACCTCTCACGAGGCGCCTATCACACAGCGCGTCGTGTGGCTAGTAGTCCGCTGACTACGTCCGCCAATACCTCCGCTCGGCACAAATGCAGCGCGCCGAATATATCAGAGTCGGGAGGAACAAATCACAAAATCGTAAATTGCACACGCGAATTCAGAAAACCAGATTGCATTGAACTGAAAAGTGCGTATACAATGATCAACGATGCTAGAGCAAGGGGATCGCCTTGAGGGGGACTCTAACACGTCACTAAACCAAGCTTCTTGAACTCATTCCCCCCTATAATAGGCTTAAAAAAATAAATCCTATCGTCTACACTAGACACTAGAAAAGCTGAAATTTGCAACTCAAGAGACGTAACGTCCCCTTGAGCAATCTAAATAACAGAAAGCAAATAACAAAGCAGTAACAAAGCAATAAAAGGCCTACACCTAGGACTCTAAGACTAGTTGGTGTCCGTCGTCTGTCGATGAAGGCTGAGTGGTCGGCCATGTAGAACGGTAGAGTGGCCGAACTGCGCGTCACGGGGGCCTAGTGAACGGGCAGCCCGTGACACCAGGGTAAGATTTGGTACATTCTCTTTCCTGAAAGTTTGAACTGTTGCACATAGGAACAGAGCAGAGATAAGACACAGGTTGGATAGAATAAATCATCTCAATATGAAAATTCATTCTCTCGAAAATGACATGCTAATCCACCAGTCCAATAGCACCATCTTGCCAAGATGAGGAGCCAAAGCACTGAGGCAAGGCTAGTGAAGAAAATATTATGTTTAAGGTGCATCCATGTCATACATTAAAAAGATACTCAACCACAAATTTTGCTGGAATCTTGGTCTGACGATGCTTGCCTTAAAGATATGGTTTCTAGCATTACTATTTCTTATAAAGATAGGAAGAAGCATACCTATTCTCTTGATGGTAATGCAACAAAGGAATCTAAAACTCTTACATTACCAAGCCTCTCGGTATATATGTTTCACACAATTAGTTTCCAGAAGTTTGACGCCATTGACTGATAACAGAGAAGAATGCAATTTTCGTATCTCATATCATAAGACATGTGCTTTTGTTCAATTAATTGAATGACCAACCAGAGTTATTCATTGAAGTTGCATACTGTTTTGTTGAAACATGTAGAGGCTAGGTTGTTATAAGCACAAGACTTTTGATGGTAGCTATTATAGTATCAAGTCAAAAGTCAAAAGTCAAAACTCTAATTTTACATGCTAATATTTGTATTTTTATTCAATGCAAGGTTATGAAACTCCTAATATATTTTTTTGTTTTTATACTTTGCAGATTGAAAACATTGGCTTCTCAATATATCTTTCATAAATATGGATGGAATTGGAAGTCACTCTCAGTCTCAGTCTTACTCGTCACCGAATGCCCAAACCATAAATATGGATGGATTGGAAAATCAGGTTAGTGGTGATCATCTTGAGAATGTTGAGCATTATTTTGATGATAATATTGATAAGGAGTTGGAGGGAGAGGATGAGGAGGAAGATGTTTTAGGTGATTCTAAAAAAAGAAAAAGGAAGGTAGTGGCTTCTAGATCACTGTATTGCATTTCATTAAATTTCATTGTGAAAAGGATAATGTCCAAAAGGCTAGGTGCAAATATTATAGTAGAGAGATCAAAGCCGATCCAAAAGCACATGGAACTAGACCTTTGAAAAACCATTATGAATCTTGCAAGAAAAAACCCCAAGAAATCACCAGAAATCAAAATAGATTGTCTTTCCAACCAACTCGCATTGGTGATAGAGACGCCCCTCTTGTTAATTGGAGATTTGAGCAAGACAAAACTAGAGAAGCTTTGTGTCACATGCTGGTTGTGGATGAACTTCCATTTAAGTTAGTCGAACATCCTGGATTTAGGCATTTCTTGTCTGTTGCATGCCCGATGTTTGCTATTCCATCAAGAAGAACAATAACGAAAGATATTTTCAATATATATGTGTATGAAAGAGCAAGATTGAAGTCGTTTATTAAAGATCATGCTCAACGGGTTTGCATCACTACAGACACTTGGACATCCATTCAAAAAGTCAATTATATGTGTCTCACTGCTTACTTTATTGATGATGATTGGAACTTGCACAAAAGAATTTTGAACTTTTGTCCAATTATCGGGCATAAAAGTGAAGAAATAGGTAAAGGAGTAGAAAAATGCTTGCTTGATTGGGGTGTTGACAGGGTTTTCTCTATCACTGTTGATAATGCGTCTTCCAATGATGGGGCTATCGTTTACTTGAAAAAGAAGTTTGAAAATTGAGGGCAAAACATCTTAGGTGGGAGATATGTGCACATGAGGTGTATGGCACATATAGTTAACCTCGTTGTGCAGGATGGTTTAAAGGGTGAGCATGAAACTATCTGTCGTATTAGAGGGGCCATCAGGTATATTAGGAATTCTCCAGCTAGGTACAAGAAATTTCAAGAGTGTGTTGAATTTGAAAAATTGGAAACGAAAGAATTGTTATCTCTTGATGTGCCTACTAGATGGAACTTTACCTACTTGATGTTGGAGACGGCTATAAGCCTTAAGCTCGCATTTGATGCTTATGAAGATGCAGATCTTGCCTATAAGACTGATCTTTCGAGACAACCATTTGACGGAATACCGACTGATTATGATTGGGAGAGGGCAAAGGTATTGGTGAAATTTTTAAGGCATTTTTACAGTCTCACTTTGCGCATTTCTGGTGCTTTGTATGTCATATCTAATTTGGTTTTTCGTGAAATATGTGAAGTTGACTTGCTTCTCAAATATTGGTTAAGTAGTAATGATGTTGAATTAAATGAGATGGCAAGAAAGATGAAAGAAAAGTATGACAAATATTGGGGGTCAATTAAGAAGATGAATATGATTTTATATTATGCTGTGATCCTTGATCCACGTCATAAATTGGAGTTCATTGAATTTAGCTTTGATAAATTGTATGGTGGTACCGAACAAAGCAATGTGATGAAAGAACAAGTGAGAGATGGACTTTTGCGAGTTGTTTAATGATTATAAGTTGAGATACGGTCATAGTCTTCAAGGAACGCTAGAAAACCTGGGATCATCATTTAGTCGTGTTTCTTCATCATCTTCCTCTTCAGTTGGGACATCTACGCAATACACTGATTATTAAGCGACTAGTGCGTTCACCATAGAACAAGAGTTCAGTATGTACAAATCATGTGGAAAAGGGGATCGTGTGAAATCGGAATTAGAGAAATATCTTGGTGAGGATGTTGAAATGCATAGAGACAAATTTGACATACTAAATTGGTGGAGAGTAAACGCCCAAAGGTTTCCCATTCTTTCCAAAATGGCTCGGGATATATTAGCAGTTCCAGTCTCAACTGTTGCCTCGGAATCCGCATTTAGTACCGGTGGTCGTGTTCTTGACACTTTTAGGAGCTCTTTGTCTCCTAAAATAGTGCAAGCGCTTATTTGTACTCAAGATTGGATACGAAAAGACTCCAAACCAATTAGCATTGAGGAGGAGTTGAGTGAACTTGAAGTGGTTCAGAAAGATACTTATTTATTCTTTTTCTTGTATTTTGATTATTGTTCAATTCTATGTATTCTACTCATATATTTTACTTGTCTAACTAGTTTCTATTTTGTTGTAGAGTTGACTAAGTTGGGGGTTGATTCAACAATTATTGATATTTAATGGTGCTAACTGGTACTTGTAAATTTTTGACAAGGTATTAGAATGGTAGAACCTCATTGTGTAATATTAAATTTTTAATCTGTTTGACTTTCTCTAATAGTTCTTCCACTTTGTATGTTTAATGCTTGACAGGTCGATGACTCGAGGATGAAAATGTGACATGAGCTAGTAGCTTTTTCAGTCTGTAGGCATTAGGATTTAGGAGGCCTTGGCTTTATTGTTGTTACTAAAATAATTTACAAAAACCTATGATAATTTATGGATGTGATTGAACTCTTTTTTTTTCGGTATTTATGTAAAGCTTTAATTATTTGTGTCCATAACTTATATTTTAGATTTACATGGAGTGAATTACTTTCATTTTGAAAAATTGAGCTTGTATATTTTTTGAAGCTAAAAAACCCGAACCCGACTGTCGGGTACCCGAACCCGACTGTCGGGCACCCGATTGGTCGGGTATCCGACTTAGTCGGGTTCTCGGGTACCCGACCCGAACTACCCGACCCGATGCCCACCCCTACCCTTATCACCCCCTTCAATTTCAGCAGCAACAATGGGGCTTCTAACTGCTTCAAGGTATACCCTAATCTCACCCCCATGGCCATCTATAAGTTGAAAAAGGTCTGTTTCAAAGCATAATGCTCTAAACTTTTTTAATAGATCGATTCTAAAGTATTTTTTCCTACCCAAATAGTCCAACTGTTCACAACACTTGTCAAGTACTTGCATTGAAAAAGTGTCCTTATCAATAAAGTCAGACACACTTTCCATACCCCCTCTATACTCAGCTTCAGGATGGAATATCAATTTACCTCCATGATAAATTCGTAAGCTGATAAGAGATTTATATTTACCTGCAAATATAAATAATAGCACCAGTCACAAATAAATAAATTAAACAATTCTCAACTTCTCATGTTTAAATATTAGCAAAAACATCTCGCCTAACATGCTACTATAAACGAATGAAACTTGGTAACATCACCAATTAGGAGAATCCAATAGTTGTATAGCTAAAATTGCATTAAAGCAAATATGATTTATATTGGGGATGAAGCACTATAATTATAACCCATTTCAGAAATAATATAACAAATTGAAATACTTAAACATAAGATGACAAATTCCAAACAAGTAATTGCAAAACTGGAATGACTTGCAAAACTTACAATACAGAGCTAATGAAGTTCCAATTAAACCAGAAAAAGTTTATCAATCATAGGATACAGACAACAATAACAATTCACAGCACTCACTACTGCACTCTGATTCATGATTTACTATTATGCTATAGAATGTAATTCTACAGAGTCCATAACAGACAAAAGCACATATGATAACTTATGATGGACAATCCAAAACAACCAATGTTATAATTGTACTTAAGTGTTGTTGCTTACAATTGTAATGCCAATAGAAAAACAATTAATACATTAAATTGCACTTTTTAAGGAAATAGGATTTCAATTTCTTGTTGCAGCAAATGGAGTAAAAGCATAACACTATAGGTAAATATACACTTTCCAATCTCATCCTCCACATCAACTCCCCTAAAAGCAGAACATGATATGTAAATATACAGTTTCCAATTTCTTGACATTTTGCAATAAAACTTCTGTTTCAGTTCGTCCGAAGACTTAGAGTTACCTAAAATTTGAGGTTTTCAATAATGTTGATTGAGTTCCTTGCACAAGAACAGAATATTTGAGATGAACTGATTTTAACCATTAAAGCTGGAAGATTAAGCGGGGAATCATCTTTCAGATCTCACTTGACTGCTAAATAACATAAAACCATTGTTTTAAGAAACTCTGTCAAAACTGTTTATGTTATACACAAAAAAAATTAGGCTAAAAGAAATCAATAAGACAAATTAGGATAGTGAAGGTATCTGGTAAAAAACAGAACATATTGAAGAGGTAGAGAATGTTAAAGTGATAGGTAGAAAAAAAGGAACTTGCAATTCCCAACTAGAAAGTCAGTCAATGTAGTGGCCATCAAAGGAAGATTTTGTGAAAGGATGATCCAGTATCATTTTAAATCATATAGGAAATTTGACACACCAGTCAAGAAAATTGATGGAAGCAATGTAAATGGTAAACTCAGACGACAAGGAAGCAATGAAAAAAAAACTCACCATAATCGGGCACACCATCTGACACCAATGAATCGGGTCGAAGGATGGGCGTCAACGCCATTTCTTCAAATCAACCACGAACACTAGCCTCCTCGCTCTCGAATTCAGATTCTCAACTTCGAATTTATCTTCTATTTTGAGGTTAGGGTTTTTTTCAAAGGGGAAAATTTCTTCTTTGGAAGAGTGAAAGAGGGTTCTGTATTTTGCCCGTTGTTTTGGTCTTTAGAGGTCAACAGAATTGGCACGTGATTTAACGGGATCTAACGGCCGTTAAGGTCCATGTGCACGGCACATGGGCTCTGCTGTTAAGTTGATACCAAAAATGTTCATTTTTTGGTTTAATGGTACCAAAACCCAAACTTACAAAATGTGTGGTACCAAAAACAAAACTGACCTTTTTTAATGATACCAAAACAAGATTTTGTCCTATTAGTATATCAATAGATATGTTCATGAATTGTTCCTCTTTTATAGTGTTTTAGCATAGTGGGCTAACATACGTCGACGCGGGAACTTCACAACGGTAACATTTTTTCTTTCTTTTTTCAAGAACTCACAACGGTAAGTTAGAAGGAAGTTGGGAATGATGAATATTCTTGATTAAGGTTTGTGTGTGGTTTTCTTTTTTCTTTTCTTCTTTCTTTTTTTTTTATTTTTGAGAAGGGTTTGTGTGTGGTTTTAAGTGTGATAAAGTGACTCATTTATGAACAAGATACTAATAATGAATGACAATTTCAAGGGTAAATTGCATTTTTAACCCCTATGCTATTATGAAAATACAAAGAACTCCTATATTAAAAATATAAATTAACTTATTACATTTTGTTATTATAAAGCTTTTTACGCAATTTTAATAGTATTAATGATATGTCATTATCTATTGTAATTCTTATATTGTTATCATTTTATTTATCAATAGTTTAAAATTTATTTATATACTAACTATTAGTATATCAATAAATTTGTTCATTGGATGTTCCTCTTTTATTGTAGTGGGCTAACATACGTCGGCGTGGAAATTTCACAATGGTAGCTTTTTCTCTTTCTTTTTTCAAGAACTCGCAACAGTAAGTTTGAAGAAAGTTGGGAAGGATGAATGTTCTTGATTAGGGTTTGTGTTTGGTTTCTTTTTTCTTTAATTTTTGAGAAGGGTTTGTGTGTGGTTTTCAGTGTGATAAAGTGACTCATCTATGAACAAGATACTAATAATAAATGACAGTTTCAAGGGTAAATTGCATTTTTGACTCATGTGATATTGTGAAAATACAAAGAACTCCTTTATTAAAAAACTAAATTAACTTATTTCATTTTGTTACTTATAAAGCTTTTTACCCAATTTTAATAATATTAATGATACATCATTATATTTCATCTATTGTGATTCTTGTATTGTTATCATTTTATTTATAAACAGTTTGAAATTTATTGATATACTAACTATTAATATATCGATAAATTTCAAACTATTTATAAATAAAACGATAACAGTATAAGAATTAACTATTAGTATATCAATAAATCTGTTCATTGGATGTTCCTCTTTTATAATGTTCTATTATGGTGGGCTAACATACGCCGGCGCGGGAACTTCACAACAGTAACTATTTCTCTTTCTTTTTTCAAAAACTCGGAAAGGTAAGTTTGAAGAAAGTTGGGAAGGATGAATGTTCTCGATTAGGGTTTGTGTTTGGTTTTCTGTTTTTTTTTCTTTATTCTTTAATTTTTGAGAAGGGTTTATGTGTGATTTTAAGTGAGATAAAGTGACTCATCTATGAATAAGATATTAAGAATAAATGACAGTTTCAAGGGTAAATTACATTTTTGACCTCTATGCTATTTTGAAAATACAAAAAACTCCTATATTAGAAAAATAAATTAACTTATTACATTTTGTTACTTATTAAGCTTTTTACCAAATTTTAATAATATTAACGATACATCATTATATTTCATCTATTCCGATTCTTATATTGTTATCATTTTATTTCTAAACAGTTTGAAATTTATTGATATACTAACTATTAGTATATCAATAGATCTGTTAATGGGATGTTCCTTTTTTATTATGTTTAGCATAGTGGGCTAACATACGCCGGCGCCTGAATTTCAGAATGGTAAGTTTGAAGGAAGTTGGGAAATCAACCCAAAATTTATTGATATACTAACATTCGCTTAATTAACCCAAATCAACCATGCAATAGCACTCAACTCAGAAAAAATTTAGCCATAGATTAGATACGTTTCCCAATATAAAAGTTTCCGTCAAAAGAAACTAAAATCAAGCAAACGGATTAATTCTTGCATTAATAGATACAATAGCCTCAAGAAAACAATAGATTTCTTAAGTACATCAAAAGAATCTTGAAAGCGACCGAAGGAGTCAACCTACAAACAGCCTTGGGACAGACATTAGCCTCTCTGGCGAAAATCTCGGCAGTTTCGTGCATGTTGTTCCGATCAAATAATTGTGAATGTACAAGTCCAGCCTGCAAAAATGCCAAAATCAACAAAATCACAAATACACACGACCTGGAAAACCATCACGCAATAACATGTCAAAACAGACCATTTCAGGAGGAAAAAAAATCAAGAAATTACAAAGGGGCAAAAACTAAAGAACTCAAGATTTTGTTAAGTAAAACTATTGCTCCATATGTCATGTCCAAAACTAACAAAAGAAAGAACAGAATAGATCACGTAATAGAAAAACCCTCAAGAAAATCGAGAAATAAATCAAGAAATAGAAAAAACCTCAAGAAAATCAAGAAATTAATTCAGAACAAAAAAAAATCAAAAAACCACTCAAGAACCCTCACGAATTTCTTAAGAAAAATGTCAGTAGGACAACTCACATCATCTCTGAGGATCCCAGTGCGGAAACTAAGGAATAATTTCGAGTAGGAAGGAGAGGTATAGGAAGGCCGACGAAGACTAGCATTCCGAGTGGACCCACACCGGCAACGGTGGTAGAGTAGCCGTTGGGAGGAAGCGGATGTTCATTCCGAATGATGATTTTGCTGCAGGAGCGTGAGAAAGAGAGGAAAATTGAAATATCATAGAATTACAACGTGCATATTTTCATTTATAAGAGAAAACGGTTTCTCTCTCACAAAGTGAGCGTTCTGGCGGATGCTCTACAGTCACTCTCCCTGTTTTTTGTTACAGTGATCTTTATAAATAAATTGCTTCTTTATAGAGTTGAGCTTGGCCAAAACATTTGGATTCTTCACATAAATATAGCATGCAAAACGGTCCTTACGTCTATCAATAATTAATATAGGTTGATTATTAATATCAAATATATATACTTAATTAATTATTATTATTACAATAAATTGATGATTACTATTACTTATACATTTTTTTCTGTTATTGATAATTACTATTACTCTAGTAATTACTATTAAGGGTTTGAATGTGATTTGAGTGTGATAAAATGACTCATCTGTGAACAAGATACTAATAATAAATGACAGTTTCAAGGATAAATTGCATTTTTTACCCCTGTGCTATTGTGAAAATACAAAGAACTCCTATATTAAGAAAATAAATTAACTTATTTCATTTTGTTACTTATAAAGCTTTTTACCCAATTTTAATAATATTAATGATACATCATTATATTTAATCTATTGTGATTCTTATATTGCTATCAATTTATTTATAAACAGTTTGAAATTTATTGATATACTAACTATTACTACATCGATAAATTTCAAACTATTTATAAATAAAAAGATAACAATATAAGAATTAACTATTA
Organism: Sesamum indicum; assembly: GCF_026168435.1. NCBI lineage: Eukaryota > Viridiplantae > Streptophyta > Magnoliopsida > Lamiales > Pedaliaceae > Sesamum > Sesamum indicum. The sequence goes on from NC_142659.1 coordinate 15,303,333, forward strand.
GTATATCAATAAATATGTTCATGGGATGTTCCTCTTTTATAATGCTTTAGTATGGTTGACTAACATACGCCGGCGCGTGAACTCCACAACAGTAACTATTTCTCTTTCTTTTTTCAAGAACTCGCAATGGTAAGTTGGAAGAAAGTTGGGAAGGATGAATGTTCTCGATTAGGGTTTGTGTTTGGTTTTCTGTTTTCTTTTCTTTATTCTTTAATTTTTGAGAAGGGTTTCTGTGTGATTTTAAGTGAGATAAAGTGACTCATCTATGAATAAGATATTAAGAATAAATGACAGTGTCAAGGGTAAATTACATTTTTTACCCCTGTTCTATTGTGAAAATACAAAAAACTCCTATATTAGAAAAATAAATTAACTTATTTTATTTTGTTACTTATAAAGTTTTTTACCCAATTTTAATAATATTAACGATACATCATTATATTTCATCTATTTTGATTCTTATATTGTTATCATTTTATTTATAAACAGTTTGAAATTTATTGATATACTAACTATTAGTATATCAGTAGATCTGTTAATGGGATGTTCCTTTTTTATTATGTTTTAGCATAGTGGGCTAACATACGTTGGTGCCTGAATTTCAGAATGGTAAGTTTGAAGGAAGTTGGGAAAGCAACACAATTTATTGTTATACTAGCATTCGCTTAATTAACCCAAATCAACCATGCAATAGCACTCAACTCAGAAAAATTTAGCCATAGATTAGATACGCTTCCCAAAATAAAAGTTTCCGTCAAAAGAAACTAAAATCAAGCAAACGGATTAATTCTTGCATTAATAGATACAATAGTCTCAAAAAAATAATAGATTTCTCAAGTACATCAAAAGAATCTTGAAAGTGACCAAGAGAGTCAACCTACCAACAGCTTTGGGACAGACATTAGCCTCTCTGGCGAAAATCTCGGCAGTTTCGTGCATGTTGTTTCCGATCAGATAATTGTGAATGTACAAGTCCAGCCTGCAAAAAAGCCAGAATCAACAAAATCACAAATACACACGACCCGGAAAAGCATCATTCAATAACATGTCAAAACAAACCATTTCAGGAGGGAAAAAAAATCAAGAAATTACAAAGGGGCAAAAAATAAAGAACTCAAGATTTTGTTAAGTAAAACTATTGCTCCATATGTCGTGTCCAAAACTAACAAAAGAAAGAACAGAATAGATCACAAAATAGAAAAACCCTCAAGAAAATCGAGAAATAAATCAAGAAATAGAAAAAACCTCAGCAAAATCAAGAAATCAATTCAGAACAAAAAAAAATCAAGAAATCACTCAAGAACCGTCACGAATTTCTTAAGAAAAAAGTTAAGAATAGGACAACTCACATCATCTCTGAGGATCCCAGTGCGAAAATTGAGGAATAATTTCGAGTAGGAAGGAGAGGCATAGGAAAGCCGACAAAGACTAGCGTTTCGAGTGGACCCACACGGGCAGCGGTGGTAGAGTAGCCGTTGGGAGGAAGCGGATGTGCATTCTGAATGATGATTTTGCTGCAAGAGCGTGAGAAAGAGAGGAAAATTGAAATATCAGAGAATTACAACGTGCATATTTTCATTTATAAGAGAAAAAGGTTTCTCTCTCACAAAGTGAGCATTCTGGCGGATGCTCTACAGTCACTCTCCCTGTTGTTTGTTCCAGTGATTTTTATAAATAAATTGCTTCTTTATAGAGTTCAGCTTGGCAAAAACATTTGGATGCTTCATATAAATATAGCATGCAAAACGGTCCTTACCTCTATCAATAATTAATATAGGTTGATTATTAATATCAAATATATATAATTAATTAATTATTATTATTATTACAATAAATTGATGATTACTATTACTTATACATTTTTTTCTGTTATTGATAATTACTATTACTCTAGTAATTACTATTAAGGGTTTCAATGTGGTTTGAGTGTGATAAAATGACTCATCTGTGAACAAGATACTAAGAATAAATGACAGTTTCAAGGGCAAATTGCATTTTTGACCCCTGTGCTATTGTGAAAATACAAAGAACTCCTATATTAAGAAAATAAATTAACTTATTTCATTTTGTTACTTATAAAGCTTTTTACCCAATTTTAATAATATTAATGATACATCATTATATTTCATCTATTGTGATTCTTATATTGTTATCATTTGATTATAAACAGTTTGAAATTTATTGATATACTAACTATTAGTATATCGATAAATTTCAAGCTATTTATAAATAAAACGATAACAGTATAAGAATTAACTATTAGTATATCAATAAATCTGTTCATGGGATGTTCCTCTTTTATAATGTTTTAGTATGGTGGGCTAACATACGCCGGCGCGGGAACTTCACAACAGTAACTATTTCTCTTTCTTTTTTCAAGAACTCGCAACGTATGTTGGAAGAAAAGTTGGTGAATGTTCTTGATTAGGATTTTTGTGTGGTTTTTTTTTTTTTTTGTTTTTTTTCTTTAATTTTTGAGAAGGGTTTGTGTGTGATTTTAAGTGGGATAAAGTGAGTCATCTAAGAACAAGATACTAAGAATAAATGACAGTTTCAAGAGTAAATTGCATTTTTTATCCTGTGCTATTGTGCAAATACAAAGAACTCCTATATTAAAAAAAATAAATTAACTTATTACATTTTTTCACTTATAAAGCTTTTTACCCAATTTTAATAATATTAGTGATACATCATTATATTTCATCTATTTTCATTCTTATATTGTTTTCATTTTATTTATAAATAGTTTGGAATTTATTGATATACTAACTATTAGTATATCAATAGATCTATTAATGGGATGTTCCTCTTTTATTATGTTTTAGCATAGTGGGTTAACATACGCCGGCACATGATTTTCAGAATGGTAAGTTGGAAGGAAGTTGGAAAAGATGAATATTCTTGGTTTGGGTTTGTGTGTGGTTTTTTTTTTTTTTTCTTTTTAATTTTTGAGAAGGGTTTGTGTGTGGTTTTAAGTGTGATAAAGTGACTCATCTGTGAACAAATACTAAGAATAAATAACAGTTTCAAGGGTAAATTGCATTTTTTACCCCTGTGCTATTGTGAAAATACAAAGAACTCCTATATTAGAAAAATAAATTAACTTATTACATTTTGTTACTGATAAAGCTTTTTGCCCAATTTAATTAATATTATATTAATGATACATTATTATATTTCATCTATTGTAATTCTTATATTGTTATCATTTTATTTATAAACAGTTTGAAATTTATTGATATACTAACTATTAGTTATTTTTTTACAAAGAATAGTCTAAAGGTGAATAAATCCTTAGTATCAAAAATCATATTTTCTATCTTTTGGCCAATAGTTAGGTTAATTATATTTCAATACCAGTTATTATAATTAGATTTTAAATTTAGTTATTTATTAACCCCGTGTAAAATTCTTTTTTCTGTTATAACCATTCGGATAATCTGAGACATTAAAAATTACTATATTATATGTAGATGAATTAAAAAATTCGAACCATTAATTTTATCTATACTTTAATATGTGACTGATACGTGTTAAATTAAAATATAATTAAATTATATATAATTTAAAAATATAATCACATGTAATCCACAGATATAGGTAAAATTAGTCCATGATATAGAAAATGTGATGGAAGATTCTTTATAAACGAGATCTTGCACATGAGAAGGAACTGTAAAAGAAAAATTGCTTCATCAAATATAGAAAATTCACCAAAATTTAGTAGTTTGAATTTGACAATGATATTGATAAGCATTTCCCATTAATTGGGAACGAGAAACTTCAGCTACAATCAGCATTAGAGGATTTTCATGCATTCTTTTTTCTGTAACAATGCAATAATAGTTTAAAATAGCTTTAAACAATGGTAAATTATACAGCATCGTAACTAAGAAATAGCAGTACATTACCAAAACAGTTGTGTTCTATAAAGGACAGTTTAATGCAACTGTAGACTTCAAGTATTCAACTTTTGTGTCCCCGGAATAAGGTAGCAGAACTCAGAACCCCAACTACATTGCCGAAGAAAAGCACTGAGGGATACTTTTTATCGTCTACAAGAGATTTAACAACAGAAGGAAAATGACTCACAAACTACATTGAGGGGTTCAAAAGTTATCGGACTCCCAACAGAAACTCTCTCTTTGCTATTTTGTCTGCTTGAAAAGAAGAGAAAGAGGTTTAGGCGCTAATCACGTTATGAACGCAATTCCATATACAGAACAGAGGTGCTTATCATTCATCTGATGCCTTAGGAGAATTTTCTGGGGTTTTCAGAGCTACAACAGGAGGCTTTGCTTTATGCTCCATGACAGCTGCACGGAAATCTTCAACTATGGAAGCGTCCTTGAATTTTAAGGCAATTGTGGATAGACCATCTTTCCCTTCACTTGCACTGTTTACACAGGCGAAAGTGATGCCTTTCTTGTCCATATTTGTTAGCTTCATGTCCGGAAATAGACTAGCATTCAAGATTAACCGATAATTTCCTCTAGCCCTCATAACGAGTCTGGCTTTTCCTGTCCCTGTTGTCGAAACATTGACCTTCAGTTCTCCCTTCCCACGTTCCTTCCACGCTCCATCAATATACTCAAAAAGCACAGAATCAGCAGTAAGAACAGCCTTCTCATTCTCTTCTCCTGTTTCAACAGGAACCTCCTGCATCGGGGGAAATTTGCTGCCCTCGCTCTTACTGGCCTTATTGTCGCCCGAGGAACCAAAAATAGAAGAATTCCCATTATTAGAAACACCAAAACCAAAAGTGGGCTGGTCACTCTTCAGGCCAAAAGTACTAGACCCTAGAGAAGAACCATCTTTGGGAATTGATCCAAATGAGAATGAGGTACCAGAAAAGCCTGTTCCTGCAAATCCAGAGAAGGCATTTTGGGTACTTGATAGTTGTCGAAATGAGCTAAAAGGAGCAGGTTCTGCATTCTTCTCAGCAGTTGCCTCCGCATTTTGTTTCTCCTCATCATTTCCCTCCTCTTCTGCCTGCTTCCTGGCTTCAGTCACACTGTTATCAGCTGTTGTAGCTTCTTTCACTCCATCCCCAGAATTTCCACCTTCTGCTACCTTATCAACCATAGATTTAGCTGTGTCTAGCTCACTGACATTGTCAGTTTCATCTTTCTGAGCATTTGGTTCGGGTTTCGGGTCGTCAACCTTGCTTTCAGATTGCTTAGCATTTTCATCATTGACAACATTTTTATCCTTCTGAGCATTCGGTTCGGGTTTTGGGTCGTCAACCTTGCTTTCAGATTGCTTGGCATTTTCATCATTGACAACAGTATTCTCCTCCTCTGCAAAAGATTCACTTTTTGGTTCATCAACCTTGTTCTCGGATTTGCTCTCATCAATCTGCTCAGATTCCTTACTCTTACCACTACATGCCACTGCCTCTACTGGAGGAGCAGATGAAGCAGGAGGAACCAAGCGGATAGCCGCAAACAGATTAGAAGCAGGAGATGGATCTGGGGTAGTGGGCGTTGTTTGCTGCCGACGGACTCTCACAATTCTTCTAGTAGCAAGAACCTCGTCGCTGGCTCTTTTAAAAGTTCCCGACTCTTGTTCAGATGTATCTTCATTGTCATCAAGATCAGGGTTATCACGAGACAGCTGTACTCCAGCAGCTCTCTTTTTCGAAGGTTGAAAGTTGTTTTCTGCATCCCCCATCGCAGATTACAGTGAAAAAACCAGATAAGGTTTTTCTTCAGCTGAGTGGAAAACAGCAATCTCTGCATCAAACCACAATAAACTCAGCAAAAATTAAATGGCAGCATATACTGAATTGAACGCCCCCTGCTAGTTATAAAAGATGGGCAAATTATGTCCAGTTCTGCCAACTAGAGCAAGAAAAAAGTAGGGACATTGAGGATTATATACCCTTTTCCTTGCCTTACAAGTGTCTAAAATACCATGAACTCAAATATGAAAAATGATTTAAAGTGACTTGACAAGAACATCATGACAAACAAACGAAAATTGTTCTCTGATCCACCAATTTTCAGCGGCTTTTAGCTTTTTTTACAAAATTAACAAGTATAATCATTGATCTAGACCATCACTTATGTTGCTAACCATTCTGAAGAAAATTGAGGATATATATTGCAAGTATTCACGCATGCTTGCACTTTCCTCATCCAGCTAAGATGCTGGATATTAGAAGCAAGGTTAGATGAAACATGGAAACAGGAATGACAAACGCTTATAATTCTAAAATTAGCACATGTTTTAAAATTAAGCATGTCACAGTTTGATGTAAAAGCTGTACAAAAACCAGAGATTGCCATTACGATGACAACCAACAGCCGTGTCTCATGTTTCAAAGGAGGGTGATAAAACTTTTCACCATTATAGATATACAATATACGAAAGCTATAGGTAACATTTTTTTCTGCATTCAGAGATTAAAAAAAAAAAAAAAAAAAAAAACTGAAAACTTCGATGACTTTGTATGCTAATGATTTCCAAATATATATACACACCAAGGATTATCTTTTCCCCTATTTTTATATAATCCCAGTAGAACAATGATATCAACGAGCAAGAATAGAATTTGATGAGGTTATTATATATTTAAGATAAGCCAATGTTTTACCAATATACGCTAGGAGATCCAGGAAGTGCATACATAATTAGATGATATCTAAGCAACCATTTCTACTACCCATTACATCCACCTGCCCTATTTCCCACAATGTTGAAGTCTGAAGTGAAATGTTCAAAATATCAGTTCAATTCATGTATAATGGTTTCTTTCTTTTCCCTTTTCTTCTTGTACCTAAAAAATGATTTGCACATAAAGTATTTCTTTTCCCCACAGATTGGCAGGCAGCAGAATGCAAGTGGATTTGGCATGGCTTGTCACAAATCTGCAATGTTTGCCACCATAAGTCATTGTGATAAAACCTTCTTAATATAGCTCATGGAATACACATGACTAATCATATATGAAGCTATATCTATCTGATTGTACTTGGTGCCAAAACATTACATTTCCATAACTACAGATAATCCATGCAGCGGGATCTTGTTATGAAAAAAATTCATGCTCTTGCAAACCAATAATATTTGAACTGGAAATTACGAAGAAAAAACCAATAGCCACTACATTAAAGGCTAAAACTACATCGTCAGAAGACCTACACAAGACCACTAATTATTCCAAATCGAACAGAATTCTATTCAAGAACATAAAGGCAAGAGGCACATGATTTAAACCTAAATCCATCTTGATCATCTATGCACCAGATATCCCACATATAATCCCAGCATTTACTGAACTCGAATGGTAAAATAGATTTTTGACAATACACAAACCAAATTACATTCTTTTCACAATTGTTATCTCACTTTTTCCTTTCAAGTTTATGCCCCAATCGACTAGAATCAAACCCATTTCAACCTCAATTGGTACCACCTTTTGACAGGTTGGTAGGGTTGGGGGAAAGACACCTCCATCATATCCAATGCGCCTACTTCTTTCAAAAGATTTTTAAAAAAAAATTAAAAGTAACTTAATTTGTGCAGTTCATGACCGAAAAGCAAAAGAAAATAAAGAAAAGAAAACATATCCAATCGACAACACACCCACGCAAAAGATCATTTTGAGCTCTTCCCTCACCGTTAAGCCGCACCCTGTTTTAACACCATATTCGCTCAATGTATACACTGAATTACGAAACGACAAAACCCACCTTTGCCAAATAAAAATAATGGCAAAACCGTGAACCATCCAAACCTCAATCGTCGTAAAGATTCAAAAGAAGATAGAACAAAAGCACCACTTGTATCTATGGCTAACATAGGCAAGAAAAAGAAATGCTGCAATCGCGGCAGCGAACAAGAGAAGGATAAACATGGGTACCTGAGAGAACCTCAATGAGGGTTTAGCTCCGCTTGAATTGGAAGCTCTACTTCGTAGTTCTCTCTTGTGGACTGTGTCCGGAATGGGATCCGCTAAAACCCTAGCCCCAATCAAAGAGGGGAGAGAGAGAGAGGGGTTACTATAAACGAGCACAAGAATGAAAAATCAGGACACTCTTATAAATAAACCCTCATCTCTAACCATTTATTTTGTTTATTTCAGACCGACGTTTTAGATTAGTACCAATTCATTTTGCTTATTTTATTTTTTTATCTATAACACAGTACTTGTTAGATGTTCCACAAATTTTAAAAATAACAATTAATATTTATGATTTATAAAATGAAGAGATAAATATAATAATATATTGATAGTTAGAAAATGACATTAGTTATATGAAATAAGTTCTTACTGCACAAATTTTGAAAAGAAATATATATATACATAATTAAAAACGGATCAAGTAATTAACATAAGTGGAAGTGAGAGATAAATATAATAGTATATTAACAATTAAACTTGACTATATAAAATAAATAAATTGTTGTATTAATACAAATATTAGAGGCTATAATTGATATTTTAAAATTTGTGATAATTTAATTATAAATAAAATATATGTTTTTTATATTAGTATAGATAGATATTACAATATAATTGTAGTCTGAAAATCTTAATTTGAACCAAAATTTTAGAACTTTTAAAAATTCCCACTATAACAAAAAGGTAATATAAAATTTAGATTCGAGTGATTTCTTCCATACTTGCAGTTTGTTCACAATTATACATCTCAAAATAAAAGTAAATTGTGGAACAAATTACTCAAATTTAAGAATAATTTGTTGAAGAAACTTGCATACACCTATTTGTTAGATTTTATTTGTGTAAATGTCGCCCAAATTTCGATGTAGGTACCATATAGTGCAGCAATTTTCGATGAGCGCACTGATTTAGTGCAATGTGAGATTTTTGGCCAACTGGGGAACAAATGTCGCATAGAGCATGAAAGATTTCAACCTGGAGATTAAGAGAACAGCATATTGATATAACAAAATTCAGAGGACCATGATAGTCAATCAACCCATACAAATTTCTGAAAAGTAGCTATTATGTATCTACACTTCTCACCGACGGCATATGAAGCTTTAAACGGAAAATTGGTATAAAAGAATGTGTAATAAGAGAACTAATGCCGCAGCTAACTAATAATGGTAACTCGAAAGTCTACAATGTGTGCGCCCCCAACGACAAAAAATCAATGCGCTTATCACCCCACTGGCAGAAAGACACCTCTGGTCCCCGGAACGCGTCTTGCAGGCAACTTCTAGTGTACCTGGCACAAGAAAACTTAGTTGTCATAACCATGAGGGGGCATGGAAACAGAAGAATTTTCACTATACTGAAAAGCACGGGAGTTATGTATTATCAAAGAAGGTTTCGTGGTCAACCAATGAGCAGGAGGAAATACTCGCCAATGACAATCAAGGAACACAGACATTGTGATCAAACTCGTGCCAGGTGGAGAACAAACCTATCTTTCAAAACTTGTGCATAATGCAATAACAAGGTCACCATAATTTCAAGGATGCGCCTTCATTACGAAATTATTTCTCGGCACAAGCTTGAGGCTCAGCAAATAAATCTCTTAGTCAAGTTCGTTCTTCAACTTTATAAAAAAGAGTATGGTTTACTAGAGATTTGATAACTGAAGCATACATTTCAAGATCATGCAATTATGACAAGCTTTTAAACATGGAAGCAAATCATTTTCAATTGCAATCACATCCTAATGCACAAAGCTAGAATGTACATAGCAATTGCAAATGCAGACAAGAAACTCTTAGCACCAGAGGTCCACACAAATGACGAATTTCAGATTACATCGTAGGAGACAAGGATAATTAATGACATATAACCATGCTGTAGAGATTTCAAAATCAGTACATGGCAATCGGCCATCACAGGAAATGTACATTTCAGGCAAACATTCCAACTCTTACCGTGAGAAAAATAGTTGACAGCTGGAACCGTTTGCCTTGAGTGGACTCAGTTACTTGGCGTAAGCACTGCCAACAGCAGTAAGCGGGAGAAGAAAGAAATAAGGTTCCATCAATACGGGGTTAGTAACTGCTAATCAACAGTAATGCATAACGAGAAAAATTAATAAGGAAGATCTATGAAAAATAAGAGTGATTCAATATTATATAAATTTGTTCAGGTCATATGCCATAATATATATTCTTTTAAACTTTACTTAATCCAGTGGAGAAGAATCAAGAAACTTTACAATGAACGGAAGTGCTTGAGATGTTATTATAACTAGTCAGTGATGCATCAGTAAAAAAAGATTTTAATCTCCATTGAATGTGCCAAACTCGTTTAAAATTAAATAATTCCTAGTGCAAGTTAATTTAACTTAATCCTAAAATTCAAACGGGCATTAGATGACAAGATGCAGCAAAAGCTAGACAATTACAAATTAGTAACACAAAAAGTTTTCAAATCTGAAAAAATTGGGAGTCAACAAGCAACTAAAGAAAATCAATTAATCACCAGCTACAAAACTAGGAATATGACACTGGCCCAACCAATTGCTTTTAGGCTGACGGTTTTCCTTCATTATTCGTACCCCACTGTTCCTCAGCCTCATTGCCATTAACAAGTACGGCTCCATCTGTTGAATCAGCATCCACAACAATAGCCTCTTCTTGAGTGCCATCAGGCCCCTCTTGCACTTCACCGTTTGGTTCTCCACCCTAAAACAAAGTTAGGAAATGAAACAAAAGCAAACAAGCTTAGCGGATAAACTTAGCATAATACCTAGGTTAAGATCTGGATCATTACATCTTGGGATACTGAAATCCATGACACTAAATAGATATTATAATATAATGCATGATGCAACTTCTGCAGTTTCAACTTTCCACATCTGGCAACTTCCAGTATACATACACACATACATAAAAAGAAAAGTCGCCCGAAAAACTTATGCAGACATATGTCAAAATATGCTGCCAAAAAGGGATGGAGAATCCAGCAAGAAGGAAAGTAACACCCCTACCTCATAATCCAAGCCTCCATTTTCCAGGGTTTCTTCTTCTATTTGCATGTTTCTAAAAGCTTCAACAAGACTGGCGGTTGATCTATCAGCATGTTGCACATATTCAGCAGCAGGAAGATAGTTACCCCTATGCAAATGGATAACAAGTTATCTTGGCTCTTTAGATGCCCAAACTTCGAACATTTCACACAACATACTAAATTAAGCACCGCAAGTTTTAGAAATATACAAGGGAAAAGGGACACACCGCAAAACAGGCTAAAGTCAAGATAAATAACATAACCACCTTCAAATGAATTTACATCTTTTACATATTCCAAGATCGGAATAGCAATAGGAATCATTTACCCAACACCATTAATTTTCCCTTGTATGCTTGATTAATAACAAGTGGAGGAAATAAAGCTGAAATACCTTGTCCCAGCCGCTTTAGCTTCAACAGCAAGTGCAACTTGCCATTCATCAAACAGATTTGGATATTCTTCTGGATCAGCAAGAGATTCTGCTGCTTTCGGATTAATCTGCAAATTATATCCAAATCAGATCAAACAAGAAGAAACAACTCAGTAACCTCCAGATACATTCAACTTTTTAGTTCCTCCTGTTTGGGCTTAAATATCATAAATGGATAAAAACTCGAACATGGATATTAAAGATAACCTTATTGAGGTCTTTTCTCCAAAGAGCAACAATTTCTGACACCTTACTTGGAAGGTAAGACCGAGCCATAAACGCAGCTTCAGGTATCCGGTTGCTGCAACGCCAGGTTTATTATGCATACAAAAAGAAATAAAAAAAAATGGTACACCAACCAGATACAGTGATGAAAAGCTTTACCTGTCAATTAATAGCTGAAGGCAGTCCTCCAATTTTCCCAACATAAACAGACAAAGGAATGCAACATTGTTTTTCCCATGCTCTTTGGCAAGAGATGCAAGTTCAGTAATTCCTTCAGCATTGCCTAAAGAAGAATAGAGTAGCAACAAACCACTCAGGTCATTTGCTTGCTTCAAACACTTCTCTGCCATCTCCAACTGAAATGCAAAACAGAACCATAAATTTCTAACCGATAAAAAAAAAAGCACACATCTAATCAAAATTGACAAACAAGGGGGGTGGGGGTGGGGGGGGATTCAATAATTATTTTCTTCAACATATTTATAGAGGTTTTTATAGAAAAAGGTGCATTATCTGTATATATTTGTGTAAGAAACAGTCAAACCATTTGAACATCAGTCTAGAATCTTTAAAGAAGTAAATACTAATGCATGTTCAGCTCAGTGCGCAATAATCAAGAGAATACCATTCCAGCAGACATGGCTAATTCGCCCAATTGTTTCCATTTAGACTCACTCTGTGCAACCATGGCAATTTCCTGCAGAAAAAGCACTTGTAAGAAACACATATTTCAGGAGCACAAAACATCAGTACAGCAGATGAGGGAGAACCCTCCAAAGAACATCATGGAAACAAATTGGAATTGCTCCAGAAAAATATTCGTTTAATCTATAATATCCCAACCAAACAATTCAGCAGGTTTACCTTTGCAATCTCCAGCTTGCCTAGCTGGATGGCCAGCTCAAATCTGTAGTCGGGATCTGTAGCAACTTCAAGTGCATCTTCTACCATTCCTCGTGATTCCAAGAAACGGGCCACACTATTCACCAAACAAACTTTATAACCCAAGCCAAGACAAATAAATGGTTCTAGGAATTTATGCATCAGAATCAGATAGGACAAGAAAATGTCAAAGTGATCATGGGATGGCATATTCAGAAATCAACTTCCTTCAGATACAGGTTTTTTACTTCATATATTTTTTTGGCAAGGAACTAGGATTTGTCCATATAGTATCATCAAGCTAGAGATGAAGCAAGTACTGTTCATTAAGGAAGAATTCTAAGATATATTTTGCAGCATAAGCTTATACATTAGAAATCGAAATACTGTTCTTCACAAATAAAGTATCCTCGATTTACGCAGAACATGGAGTCTTGGGCTTGCCGCTTATGTTGATAAAGCAAAGATAAGCATACATATAAAATATAATATGCTCTTCCATGTAAGAACAACAGAGCAAGCAAAAACATATTAGAATAAGATCAATGTCAGCTATAATGATGATTAAATTAGGATTATAATTGACAACTCTAATTGGCTGAACAAAAATCAGGCCAATCCATGGCGTAACTGCATATATAAATTGATTTAGCAGCATAAGTCATTTGGGACTATCATGCATACATGGCAGCGAGAACAAGACGCAAAATTAGAATTCAAGTATGAAGTTAAAGATGCTACACCTGTTATGATGCTCCTTCGGAATTGATGGTAAGACCTCACTTGCCCTTCCGAGATCACCACGCATTACAAGAGTCTTATACTCAATCAAGGTGAGAAGCAAAGTGTAACCCATAACACTGTGAAGATGATACAGATATACATATGAGCAGTTGCAGAACCAAGCAAGGACCTCTTCCTCACATGAAGAGGAAGGACAGTCAACTTCACATGTGCTTCACTAATCAAAGATAAAAAATAACAAATGATAGTCACAGTGGCTGCTGCCACTGATATCTTGACTGAATGACTTACTTAAATTCTTTGTCAATCAGATAAACACGACTCTGATTAGCAAGATATCCAAGTAGGTACATGGGCCGGTCTAAATGGAACATTGTTGTCACCTAAAAATAAAATAAAAGAATCACATAAAGATGTATCGTCTCACATTCTGGAAGTAATACAGCCATGAGAGCAGTAACCATACCTCACCACCTACGCAGTAGTTAAGTCTCCAAGATGAGTTATTGTAAATGAAACAATCCCCCACCCAAATTCCAGTCCGTACACGTTCATTAATTTCATAAAGAAGGTCAAAAGCATCTTCTACGCCTTGTTCATCTACTGATCTCCCACTATCCAGATGGGCAGAAACTACATCACGCTGCAAGATGTAAAAGCCAATTCAATTACCAAATCCCCAGAAAGAATTTGCATGCAAATTCATAAGACCAGGATGAGTAGTATGCTTACATTATACTTAAGTATGTAGAACGATGAATCACTGGCAATGGCCACCAAATCACCACTGTCAGCCCAGTACAGATTCTGAAATATATCACCGTAAAACAGACAAAATAGGGATCAGGATCCATACGAACAGTTGTAACATGCACAATAGATATTTTAACCAGTAACTTTCTTACTTTGACATTGACATCAATTCTCCGTATTAACCTGCACTCAGCCCAATCATAGAAACAAATAAAATCATTTGAGCACATTGCCAATAAACTGCCGCCATAGATGTGCTCTGCGGAAAATGTGGGACGGATGCTTTTCTTTTCCTGAAAGCAAACATCACTCTAGATATTATCCTAGTAGATGCAGTAAGAACTTAGTATGGATTTAAGGTTCCAATGGTAAATGCATGCACATCAATCTTGTTCAATGAGAATCATGCATGAACAGTTAAGTAACTCATGTCAGGTCCACAACATTATTCAGAAAGGACATGCGGGAAAGCTGCACAACCACCACAAAACTTTGCATCACAGTGTTGTTAAATGCAGTAGGAATCAAGTTGGATTTGAATTTAAAACCTATGAAAAAAAGAGGCAAAAAGAGGGCAACCAGAAAAGCAAAGAAATTTTTCTAGCTTAAATTAAATCTCACTAGAACGAGGCCCAATTAAGCAGATCCATAAGAGACGACAACCAACCAGGAAATTTTTACTGAAGATCTTGATCTTTGATGTACTTTCCCTAACAGCATATTCTCCCTCCGTTGACCATACAAATTCCAAAGCTGAACCAAATGACCTGTTTCTCCATGCCAAAGCCGTGTATATAATGTACTCACCATCTCCGCACACAACAACAAACCTACCGTTGGGGTTGTGCTTTAAGCTCTGCAAACAAAAAAAGTAAGATATAAAAGTTAATACAAAGTCAATGCAGAGCAGCAAACAATCAGCAGAGATGAATTTAATTTAATCCTTCAAGAAGCACCACGAGGATGATCAAAGAGACATCTCTCTCCTAATTTTCTTTTCATTCAAAATCTTTCAAAGATCCTCTAGCACATTAGTCATAAAATATATGAAAACAATTAATGAGAAAGAGGAGGAGAAAGAAGAAAAGCTTCATCTTTAACTCCGCAGTCTTGATTGTGCTCTCTTATACAATTTTACACTTACCAATTCTTATATACAAGTCAAACACCATTAGAACTCTTTGAAAACCAACAAGAATGGAGAAGAATATGTTTGAGATGGAGAACATAGATATAGTCACCCTAAAACTCTCGTTTAGTGCATGATGTGTTAAGAACTTGACCATTTCATCCCTAAAGTATATTTTAATCCTTAACGTGTTAAGAACTAGACATCCAAAAAAAAAAAGATTTACAAGGTATGTAATGAACATGAACACTTCAGATTAAAGTGTTAAAAAGGATACAGAATTTTTTAGTAGAACATTGTCAAAGAAATTGGATAAACATCTCGTGCGAGGAAGCATCTCTAGTAGCTTGAATGCTCCCAAATCTATTTCACATTATAACCAAGACCTTCCAGCAGGCCGCAAAGGCAGCTAAGCTAAAAGGTTTCAAAATATCAAACCAAAGTCTACAAGATAGCATCGTAATAACTTGGGCAGTTAAGAACACCTAGACATAAAATGGAAATACCTTTTCAATCCTGCAAAATAATCACATAAATACAATGAAACTAAGGAAAAATAACCTGTGGATAAAGGTCACAGGTACCCAATTCCTTAACAGCCAAAGGCAATCTCTCTCCATCAGAGACCTGAGGAAAAATGTAAAGTAATTTCAGAGAATTGGCTTTGCAACTAATTAATTTAGTCTCGGCAATTTATACCTCATAATCTGCTCCGACACTCTTAATGTTGACCGTCTGAATTTCATTATGCTTAGCCCAAATGATTTTCCCACTGTTGTCCATACTAGCAATAGGTACCTCTCGACCAAGCTTTACCATGATGGTTCCTTCATCATAACCAATTACAACCCTGCACGTTAAATCAATCAAATGAAGTTCAGTCCCAAAATAAAAGAGAAATGCATATGTGAATGCTAAAATTCTCTAGTTTGATTCTCTAATATTCCCCAAAATAATCTCATCATGTAAAAGCTCGAGTAGAGCCAATATCAAACCTATAGGCTATAGCCAGCTTCTTGAACACTGAGCTGGACATTTACTTGTAGAGTTTACACACTGCTAAAAAATTCACATTATAATATCTGGGCAAGATGTAACTCGGGACATTCAGACCCCTATAATTCTAAACAGCATGAGCAGACTGAGAGCTAGCCTCGAGACCCCAACTTCAAATAAATGAAAGAATCCCTCAACCAGCACATGAGATCAACTGCAAATAAACTTACCGTCTTGAACCTTTCATGTAACCAAGTGCCCAAACTCTTTCAAGGCCATAATTCAATGTGTTCTCAAGTCTGCAAGATGATGACATAACTGGTCAGAAGTCATATAGATGGGCAAGCAATTGACCTAAAATCTTATGTGAGGAAGATGAAGAAAAATACCAATATAGTGAGACACACAGAGACACAAGTATATAAATTAACGGAGACTAATTTGGTACGAATCAAGGTAATTACAAATAGTCATAGATTATAAAGTATGTATATTCATTATAGGCTCATCGATCTCAATATTGAGTGATATGTAGGAATGATGACCTAAGTTGAAGGTATCACAGGTCTATCAGACATTTTAAATATAAGTTTAGCAAGAAGTGGCACAAAATTTATAGGAAACCAAATCCCGGAAGTATTCACACTTGAGAAGACTATTCCCGCTAAACAAACAAACGTTGATGAAGAAAAACACGATTCTCAATAGCTCAACTTTAGCATGAGAGAGTTGCGAATATGAATTTGAAAATTAAAGATATGTTAACCATGTTACTTGATGGAACAGGAAATGAGTTTGGGCAAGCAGCATAATTGAAGAACCAGGCCACCTTGTAGTAGGGGTGTTCACAGTTCATTTAAACCGGCCGAACACAGTTTTTTCCATCACCGTTCGGTGTCCGAACCGGAAACCGATTTATATATATTATTAATTACATTATATAAAATACATTATTATATATTATATCATATTATATTATATAGATGATTTGAATTTTGAATTGTATTTCTAAACATTCTTTTCATTATACATTTTATTTTTTAGGTTTTGATATTTTGGTACATGTATTTTTGGATAAAATTGAAAAAATACTAAAATTATTTATATATTTTTTTCCGAACCCAGTTCGGTTTAAACCGAACCGATACTGTTCGGGTCGATTTTCAGTTTTTAAAAATGGCGAACCATTCGGTTCAGTTGGGTTAACCGAACTAAACACCGCTACCTTGTAGCACAAAATTTACCTATAAGTGGTGGCATGCCATATGCGGACTGTACCATCCTCAGAACCTGTTATGATAATGGGAAGTTCAGGATGGAAACAAACTGCAGATACATTGTGTGTGTGGCCTTCTAGTGTCTGGATACAGCTCTTTGTCTGATAATCCCAAACCTATTTCACAAGTTCTCCAGATAATATTAGATTTTGTTCATAGAAACTCATGAAACCAGAAGAAGCGACGCAAACAAGGGACAACCTTAGCAGTATGATCATCAGAACCAGTGATTAAATAAGGTTTATCACCACCAACAAAGTAATCTACACAGTTGACTCCTTTCAGGTGGGCATCTAGGGTAAAGTTTGGGTCAGGGGAGCCAAGATTCCAAATCTACAAAAGGAAACGTATAAAGATCACATCAAGTTAATTAAAAGACCTAGTAAAATTCACCTACAAACCATTACAGGCATACCTTGATAGAACGATCAAGTGATGCACTGGCAAAAGTATTAGTATCTTTAGGATTAAATGTCACTTGCATCACGTAATGGGAATGACCCTCAAATATTTGAGTGCACGCCCATCCCTTTTCCCAATCCCAGAGCTTTATGAGCATGTCATCGGAGGATGACAACACATATGGAAGAGTGGGATGAACGGCCACACACCTAATATAATCTGTATGGGCCTCAAATACTTTGACCTTATCCATTGTATTGTAATTGTACACACGCATGAACATGTCATCAGAACCAGCAACCACCCACTGCTTCCGTGCTATGAACTTAGCAGATCTAACTGCGAGATTACATGGTAGGAATTAGCATTAAGATGATCCAGACCAAGATAATAAAGATTACTGAAACATTTATTTACCAACTCGAGAAATGCAAATAATCCAAATCACGCACCTGGTAGTTCTGTGACCTCAAAAGATTTAACCATTGTCTGTAGCACCACAAATCAAGCTTTAGAATGTAATTCCAGGCAAGGAAAATCAACTACAGAAAGGGTTATTACAAGAAAAGCAGAGTAGACTTCACATCTCTATTCAAATCAATAAAATGTTTTATTATTCAGACTTTCCGTAATACAAAGTAAGGATGCTAAAAATGTTCAAGGAAAATTGGCACACAAAAGACTCGCCTCCAAAAGTTCCGAGCTGCCAGATTATAGGATCAAAGTCCATCTTAAGGATTTACACACCCAAACACTCACTCAACAAGAGGACATGGGCAAGGATTTAGACATCGAAAACATACCTAAATCCAAAGAAGTGCTAGATGTAATATCATTCAATATAACATGGCACTTTTGCTCCGTTCCAGGAACTATAACTTAAGGAGCTTATGAGTGGTACTATGAGTAGCTTCCATAAAATGTACTCATATAATGAGATATAATTAATATAAATGAGGAATAAAACGGGTTCTTGAAAGTTCCTAAAAGGAAAGTACTTTGACAAAAGCTAGATGTCAATGAAACTATAATAGGTAACAAAATTAACATCCTTATTACAACATTAAACCTATTTACAACTCAATCCCATCAAAGTAGCTGAATTTTCATTGCTAGAAATTATAGAATTGCCATCATTAGTCTTCTAACCCGTCAAAAAATAAAGCTTACAGACTTACACAAACACCCTAAAAAGACCATGTCATCGCATATGATCAATTTATCAAACTTCTTTGATGACTAAAATACTCGTGTCAGCTGCATTATACCTGGGTCTGATAGTTCCAGATGCAAACAGTCCCCGTATACAAACTTGCCAATATCCTGTGAGAGCACCATGCATCATGGAATCAATAGATTTTCCAGATATATAAACAAGGGGAAAAGGCATTCAAAGCTGTAATTCTTCTCCCACATATAAGCAAGCTTGCCAACATCCAAGATATACATGTAAATGCAAACAAGGAACAGAAGCAGAAAATAGCTTAGATTAAGTAAACTGAAAATTATATCAAACTCCTAAACTGGATTTTATAACCTGATTGCAAAAAGCGTCTGAGCACTTGAAAATATATATGAACAGAACTTGTAAAATATCTAAATCATTGAGTATGAGAAATAAGCACAAAGAAATTGTTTTCTCTTCTGCATTTTTTTTTTTTTTTAAATTGACGAGGTAGCATTTCCCAGCTGCTGATATAAAATGCAAAATGCAACAAGTGAAGAACGAGAAAGAAAAAAAGGCACATTGATTGATTGCATCGAAAACATACCATGGCTCTGTAGGATGTAGATCCACAGATTTTACTCTTTCTGATCTTTGCGCAAGTTTCCTCTGATGTAATACATCAAAAGGTTAGCATCCAGCAATCACTCAGTCACACATCAAAACGAATTTTTCAATTTAAAAGATTTCGCACCTTGATTTCTAGTCTGAGCGGCTGCAACACAGCAGCAGAAGAATTCAACACCAAAAACAAAAAAACCGAAAAAATTGAGTCAGTAAACAATAACAGTAGCTTCAGATCTCAATCAACCCGCACCCAATCCAAACAAATAACAAAATCAACAGTAAAATCCAAAGCAATCAAACAGCCGAACCTCCCACCATTTACCAAACAAAAATATCCAAACACGAAATTAACTCCAAATTCCTAGAAGATATACAGATCCGATACCCAACCCAACATCACATTCCCAAAAACACAGAAGCAAAACGACTCACCATCTTTTACAGTAAGTTGTGCAATTCGAGGAACCCAAGAGATCCGAGTGTAAGGTGGAAGAGTGAATGAATCAAGAAAACACGCACTCGAATGCTGAGATCAAGAGAGAGAAAGAGCGCGTATTAATATGTGAATTGTAGTGAGAGAAAGTCGAGATTTTGCGCTCATATGAGAGCAATAGTGGCAAAATTTCAACCAAGGCGATGAACCTTATTTACCTTTGTATTTTTTATTTTATTTATAATTAAAAATCATCCCTTTTTTAATATTATCGGAATTTTAATTTTCTTTTGGCTCATTTTTATTTCTTTAACTCTCCTTCTTTTTCTGAAATATTCTCTTTTTTTTAATTTCCTTCTCTATAAATACAGTCAAAAATATATTTTTCTCCATTATTTATGTTACTGAAAATAAATTATCTAAAATAATAATTAATATATTACTGTATTTGAATAGGCTTTCAAGTCATTATAAAATTTAAATCCTTCAACACATAATTTGAAATCTCAAGTAAGGAAAAAGGGTTTTGTAAAAGTAATGTAAAGAAAATATATGGCCCATAAACTTTGGGCCACCTCCAACAGTTCTCCTAAAAGGCCTAGGCCCAGAATTTGGATTCAGTCCTTTATTGGGCCTTAACCCGTTCAATATTATCTTATGTTATGTTTGGACAGATGAATTGAGAGTTTGGTATTTCAAAGGAATATGATACATCTTGTCCGGCCCATATCCCAGGCCCAATGAATAAAGGATGGGAAAATTGTATGTAAAAGTAAAAGAAAAGCTCTATTTTACGTTCTATAAGTTAATTCTTTTGTGATTTTGTCTCATTATTTTTGTACTCGTCACATTCTGTATAATCGTTTGGTTTAAGTGAGAGGAAAAGGGAAGTGGAAGGGGAAGGGAGGGGAAAGAATAAAGCTTTCCTTCAGGTTGCTTGCTACGATTGAAAAGGAAGTAGATCTCAAATACTTCCCTAACCCTTTGTTTAGTACCAGAAAAATAGATTCAGAAAAATAATAATTTTTGTAATTTTACTAAATAACCTTTTTTTTTATTTTGTATTTAAAAATAAATAAATTAATATTATACAGATATAATTTTAGTATATCAAAAATTTAAGAACCTTATTAATAAAAAGATTTATCGAATAAGAATAAGAATATTTTTTATTAATAAAAATATTCATCAAAATGAGTATTGTTCATATATTTTAAACTGTTTAATTTAAATAAAATAAAAATTACTAACAATATTTTCAACTAATGAATTCGAGTTCAAACATAACTGTCTTTGTTGATACCAAAACAACTTTGGAGAAAAATTATACATATAGATATATATAGGTAATAGAGTAAATAAAAATAAAAACTTACGTTTTTGCGTTTTTGACCTTATACTTCCACTTTTCAGCCTAATTTTGAACGAAAACATAATTAGACTCCGAATGAATTTTATATACATCGAATTTTACTTTACCCACATCTCTTCCTCCTAACCAAACACCAATAATCTCTTATACATTTATTTTTACTTCCAATTCTCTTATATTCTTACTTCTCACCTAACCAAACACACTTTAAAAGAATTGTAATTTTAGTTTCGAGTGTGAAATTTATGAAAGTTATTTAATTTTCCTGTAAACTTCACAGCTCGTTTACGTGCTTTTTCCATAGGAAATTAAACGAAATTAAAACTTAGTACTAAAAATTATAATTTTTTTGCAATTATAAAATACAATATGACGAGTTAAAAAATAATAGGCAAACAAGGCCTTCGAGCAAGACTATTTTAAAAGTTATATTGCATCATCACCAATATATCCAAAATTTGTACACTTTAAACCATTTTACTAAAAATAATCAACTTTAATAATTCTCATTTATTCTTCAAAGTAATAATTTAGATTGTCGGCCCACCAACTGCACTGACATAGGTAAAAAGCGCTGAAAGTATCAGGGGAGGAAAATAAAAAGCAAAAAGTGAATAATAATTTTGAATAAAAAAAAATACTCAAACTCTCCAAGCTTTCACATATATTAGTTATTAATTAGGGGGATTAGGGCATGTCCAACCAATGTGTTTTAGGCACATGATTTCCAATTTCATTACATAATCATCATCAAGATATGGATCCACAAACTATTAATATTCTGCCAAGACAAAGAACACCTCAAAGTTTGGTGCCCTTTTGAGTATTTTCAGCAGTGTGGCAAAAGCAAGCAACAAGTCTTGGTAGTGGAGAAACAATTGATGATTAGCACTATAGGGATAAAGAAATTTAAAAATAAAAAGAATATACATAAATACAATAAATGAAAGTTTTAATCACATATGTTATGTATTATTTTTTAAAAATTAAAATAAATGAATATGACGGTGATCATAAAATCATAAATGTCGGGTAATTAGGAAATGCGTTTTATTATTTTAACACTTGTGATTATATATGTTAAAAGGGCAAATTTCATCGACGCTCCTTTAACTTATGTCCAAACACATAAATACCTCTAATATTTTTTTGTAAAATTACAGGTATATATCGAGTGAATATGTATTGTATTTCAGAAGATATTTGTGTAATTATAGTTACGACTATAATCTCAATGATAATACTAATAATTTTGTAACATGCATAAAATATTTATATATTTGGATCAGACCTTTGAAACGTTAATGTAATCTATCCTTTTTAAGAAAAGAGAATGTCATTTTGGGATTATTATTCATTAATTAAATTCAAAATTTAATCTATTGAAGATTTTAATAAAATACTACATATATATGTAATTGGTTGTCACCAAATTTGACTTCATCTTAAGACCTAAAATTATTGAGAGAAATCAATAAAAAAGAGTCACATTTGCAATGATTGCTATTAGGAGTTCAAAAGCTAGAAGGGCAATCCTTCCCACTTCCAAATGGAATAGGGTTGGTATATTCTTGGAATAAACTTGTCCACTTACCTCAAAGTAAATGGAGAAGGAAATGAGGTCCAAACTTTGTACTTGATATTCACTAAGTCATGTAATTGCCTGCCTAGATTCCTAGCAATTCCACCTATTTATAAAAATTAAATTTCTTTTTTTTACATTTATAGCTAACCCCACTTCTTGTATTGTTTTTTTGACTTGGAGCAATTTCTAAGCAAAGGTCATCAATTCAGACAAAAAGGGTCATCATTCATGAGTAGCAGTGGTCAAGTTTGAGGATTATCAAACACTTGAAGTTGTAATGGAATATGACATGGGAATGGTTAGGACTTAGGAGCGGTTTTTATTTGAATAAAGGTAATAATCTGGTTGGTTGGTCCAAATAGTCTGTTTTTTAAAGTGATTCAGTTAAAATAAATGACTTGATGAATATTATGTCCAGTTTTGTGACAAGATTATGGTGTATAGTATGTCCAAGTAGTTGTGGTCCAAATGAGCCATCTCGGAATGACAAGCCAAGAGCAACAATATTGACTCCCACACTATATGAGATTTTATAATATCGGTCACATACTTTCCTATATTTAACTAGTTGGACCCTTGCTTTGTATTTTCTTGAAATTGAATTGATATAGAGTCTTTGATACCGCAAAAAGCACTGTAAAGATTGACATAAGAATTCGTTAGGCAAAATTGCAAAGTCAGTCCAATACCATAGGCCATTTCATACTTGATCTCATGTTTTTTGGGATTTTTACATTGACAATAATCCCATCAAAAAATGTAAATAGAGGTTAAAATCGTTGCACAAAAAGCTCCTTCCACTATCCGTCGTTAAATATTAGCGGTGGATCAGCATGTCATAAAGTCACGTGCTCTAAGCAATTAGTGGGTCAAAAGAGGCAAAATTAGTACATTGATCCCATAAGAATGGAGCATATCAACTTTGGTTCTACACTTATGGAGTTATATTTTTTGCCATAGATTAAGTTGAAATTTCCACAAGTAATCCAAAAACACATCAAATTTGGTCCTTTTTGGCATCCCACCGTTGCAAATAAATGATACAACTTATGTGATATTCACTTGATCATTAGCTTGTGAATTTTGGAAGTAAAATTTACCATATGACAATCACGTGTATAACAATTGGGAGGATTTGGAGGGATTTTCGAGAGGATTAACATATGATTTAGGTTTAGCTTTTCCTTTTCCTGTTAGGACAATTGATTTGGTTTTTTATTACATGTTTGTGAGGCTTATGTGGTAATTTTCTCGTCAAAAAATCACCAGGTAATGACCACATAAAATTACATGGTTGTGTACTAATTAATGATGGAGTGAATAAAGGACTAAATTTGATATATTTTTGAACTAATAGTGCAATTTTTTTATGGAACCCATAACCAAACCCAAAAGTAAAATCCCATAAAACGTGGGATTAAAATTGAAATGCCCTAATCCTATGGGACCAATGTTGTAATTTAGCCATCAAAAGATTGTCAACTGTTAACATTTAAAGGCAGTTAATTAGTGGGACTAGGGGCCTTTTGTGCAATGATTTTGGTCTCCGATCTGCAAATTTTAACAGAATGTGGGCTCAACTTTAAGATCACGCAAAGCACAGGTCAAGTATGAGACGCTCCCTATTCTGTGGGACTAAATTTGTAATTTTGCTGAATTCCTATATTTTGTTCATCATCGACTTTGATGTGGGTGCCACACTTGCCCACCCCAAAATGAATAGAATACCTCAAAATATGATTCTTATACCTTAAAAAGCTCTTGGTTTTCACACATTACGTTCAAGTCGTGTAGACTCAATCCAAGCCATAGATGTATAAACTCGTCTGATTAAAATTGCATTAGTGGTCCACGTAAAATCCTAAAACTCGATTGTATCTATAATTACACGCCTTCATGAAAAGACCATAAATGTATAAAGTCGCTACAATTGTTTAATTAAAATTACATTAATAATTGATGTAAAATCTTAAAACTCAGTCTTATTTATAGTTTAAAGGATCTTGATGACTTAACTTAATTCGACCAAACCTAATAAGAAAATTTGAAAACTTAATTAAGAGAATTTGATAATTGGAGAAGTGAGAGAGATACATTCAACACTCGTACTAACTACTCTCAGTCTACATCATTTTAAACCAAACACAATTCAAAAAGGACAATGAACTATAAGGGCATGTGCATGCTAATCTTCTCTTTATCTTCTCTAGAATCTTTTAAGTTTGTCCGAAATCATAAAACTGTTGAAAACGATGGACGAGACGATGGGTTGTATCTATACTTATAACTCGAGCCGTTTGATGGGAGATTGACTTCTTGAGATATTTCTGGCCCTTGTTATTGGCACCAAGACATATTAAAATCATGAGATTTCTCTCTCATCACATTGATCACATACTTAAAAATGGACCAAGAACACTAATCAATCCAGGGAGTTAAGATTCTCTACTCTTTATTAAACTTGCAGACATCTGTTTATGTTGACAATAACCTTCAACACATGATGTCCAAATCCAGGGCTCACAGCCTGACACCGTGAAATGCACATCAGCACAAATTCTTACTACTTTCTCGTGTATAAACAAATGTCTGGAGAAGTAATCATTTAACTCCTTGAGGTTCTACTTGTAAACGACACGTTAAACATTCCGTTTTCTTCAGAAATTCAAGAAAATTATGTCGAAAGCCGAAAGGGATATTCGCATGGAGAAGTGGGCTTTTGACCCTGAAATAAATATGATCCATCCATGGTGGGGGTGGGAGTACTCAATTCAGATTTCAGACATGTATACTGTTTCACCTTCTTTATACACCCCATTTTCAAGTAAAGGTCACATTCATAAAGCATCCACCACTCGCCGCGTATCGACGATCCTGTAATTTTTCGGATCCAAGAACCTAAAATCGTGGCGATGGGTTTTTGTTCAAAGGTTGAAATCTCACGGGCATGCGAGTGAGGTTTTAGTCCTGTAAAGGCCAAATTGCATTTATTGTCTCGTATGTTATGGGGTGATAATTTAAAAACTCGAAGTGATGAATATATAACTCGTAATTCAATAATTTTAATAATTAGAGGACTCTCGTCATCGAAATTTTATAATTCACCAAAAAATTGCTGATGTGGACAAAATTAGAGCTTTTTTAAATTGAGATTTTCTTTTGACGGAGCATCCAATCAATGATCGATAAATTGCATTTTATGCCTTGTATGTTAGGGGGCGGCATTTGAAGGACTGCCGTTCAAGCTAATACAAGTTTTGTCAACTTATTGCCCAATTTGTGAACAATATTTTGGTCTCCTTTTTGTAAAGTCAAAATTCGAACAACTTTAAATTAATTATTTTTTGTATCAACTTATATATTTCAAACATTGTTATCATATTACCATATTAATTTATCTTGTCACTTACTTCCTAACTGTATATAGTATTGTTAGCTCATACTATTACAAATTAGTCAAGTTGTATTGCACTTAATTATAAATTATTTATCAAGTGAAAACAATGTACTACGCATAAGTTGATAACATGGGAAGAAAAGGGATGCATGAAATTGTACAAAATTAATGAATTATAAGTATTAAATTGTCAACCTTTATAATTACAGTTCTTAAAATATCGCCCCCCTAATATACACAACATAAAATACACTTTAGTTGCCGCTTATTTGATTGGGGGGCTACTTGACATTTATGGGACGGCTAAATTACATTTGTTGCCCTGCAGTATTACACATTAAATGCACTTTAGTTTTCGTAAAATCCCAATTTAAAAAACCTAATCTACGCTAGCAACATCGAGCCAGTTAGAAAATTCTGGTGATCGAAGTCTTCTAATTACTATTTTTCTTTTAATTATGAGTTATAATTTTCCATCGCTATAGCTAAAATTTTTAAAATGTCACCTCCTAACATACAAAACAATAAATGAAATTTAGTCGTCCCATGAATACGACGTATGATAGTCTTGAGGGTTTAATGCTGCTAAGGTCAAATATTTTGATTTTACTTTTGTTCAAATGTACCGTTATAGTCCATCCTCTCCTAACATATCAAATTAAAGTCCTTAATAATTAAATCTAATGGAATCTAAACTACAACTGTTTTGTATAAAAAAAATTATTTACAATATTTTCATAAATATAGTGGACGTTTTAATTAGTGTGGACTTCGCTAACTAGGGTAAAGTTATATTACATTAAATCCTTACAACTAATTTTGAGTTAGTGATATTGCGTGTGTCAACGGAACTTATCAATATACCATATAAATCAAAAGTATATATTCTCATTCTTTCTAAAATTTGCTTTTAGCTAGTTTTATATATTGTAAGGTACAGGTATTCGATGCCATTTTCATTCATGGTTTCAATATGAAAACCATTTTGTCGAATATCCTTAAAATTCAATAATTTCTTTTGTGATTTACTAGAATATAAGACATCATTAATATATAATCTTGTTCCTTCAGTTAACAAGATAGTAGCTCTTCTAGAACCTTCAATAAGTTTACTAACTCCTGAAATAGTACTCATATTGGTTCTTGTCATTAATAAGTTCGAGAAAGTTTCTTGTTTCTCATAATTGTATGAGTAGTGACACTATCAATAAGACAATGCTCTTTTTTATTGAGATTTGTAATGGCTTGATCCATTCTATATAAATGAAATAGACATTTAATAAATAAAGGAAAAACTTCATTCGTAAAATATAAAAACATTACAATATTAAAAGAAATACCCTACAAATGAAAGTAAACATAAGTTAATAATTATAGAAACACTCTAATAACATATGAGATAAATCTAATAAACAAGTATGTTGAAATCCTCAGTAATGTCACCAAACTGTAAGGGCAGCTCAGGGAGATCTTTATCATCATTTTCAATAGATTGAAAAAAATCTAATGCATCTATATGGGTTTTGTCTGAGATTTCAGCCTCAACAAAATTAGTCTCAACTTCTTTACCCTTTGCTTTCACAGAAGCCTGGTATAATTTGATTAGATGTTGTGCGGTACGGGACTAACCGAGACATCCCACATCTATGGCAAAGATCTCCATTTATATATTTTTTTTGTTGATTCTTTGCTTTGTTCTCATTATTCTTCTGAATATTGAAATTAATCCATGTATTTCTATGACCATTACCATTACCACGACCACGATCACGACCATGACCACCACAATCACATCCATAAGAATGGCCCCGTAATGAGCCATGGTATCGACCACGCCACTTTCGTGAAGAAGTAGCATTTGCTTCAGGCAATGCCGTTGAATTTTCAGGAAATGATTTGGAACTCGTGGTTCGGGTTTGATAGTTATTCAACAAAAGCTGATTATTTTCTTTTGCAACAAGCAGGGATGAAATTAACTCTGAATAAGTTTTGAACCCACGTTCCCTGTACTGCTGCTGGAGTACAAAGTTGGATGCATGACAAGTAGAAAATGTTTTTATCCAACATTTGTTCATCTGTCACATCTTCTCCACACAACCTCAATTTCGATACAATTCGAAACATCTCAGAATTATATTCAGCAATTGTTTTGAAATCTTGCAGTCGCAATTGTGTCCACTCATTTCTTGCACGTGGTACGATTACAGTCTTTTGATGGTCAAATCGATCCTTTAAACTTTTTCAAAGTTGAAAAGGACTTTTGACTGTTAAATATTGAGACTTCAGGCTCTCATGAAGATGATGACGAAGCAAAATCATCGCTTTAGCACAATCTTGCTCAGAAGCACTAATATTTTCTTTTATTGTATCTCTTAGTTTGCTACTTGCCAAATGCAGTTCGGCATCAAGGACCCATGACAGATAGTTTTTTCCAAAAACGTCAAGAGCAACGAAATTCAATTTTGTGAGATTGGTTATTAAGCTATAACAAGTTAATATGCACTTTTAGCATAATATTCAACATATACATATAAGTAAAATAAAATGTATTACACATGGTATAAAGTAAAAATGACATAAAACATTACTAACATTAAGTAACATATAAGTTACCATGTAATTAATTTGAATTATTATGTCATGCATACATGGAATTAAATATAATTAAGTTTGGCTTAAATCTTATAATGTTACAAATGGCAATTACAGTAAAACCTCTATAAATTAATAATTTTGGGACTATGAATTTTTATTAATTTAGAGAAATATTAATTTATCGATAAATTAATATTTTATTAATTAATAGAGAGACTTTTTAAATTTAACAAATTTAGTACATGTGTATTGAAAATAAATGAATTCATATATGTTTCATTGATTATATTCATGCATCAATCAATTATTTGTAACTAATTAAATATATTCATGTTGTATACAATTAACAATTATATTCATAGATGCATGTATCAATTCATTGGAATTACTTAAATATACATGTTTACATTAATTCGTTGCACTTAAATAACTATTATAGCCAATTAAATAGATTCATGCATGATGATGAAACGTATACTATATTAATCTCAATATAAAATAAAATAATTCATGACACATAACCATGTCTTTTCTTCTAAAAGGCATCGCAAAATCATCCATGAATGATCAAATGCGTAAAGCATTACAAACTTCATATTTTAGCAAATTACCATAAAATTTATAATTGTAATATTTATGAATTATTAATTTAGAGTTTTAATGGGACCTAATATTTATATAGGAATTTTCTGAAAAATTATTATCTTATTATCTTATCGAATTTGATGATTTTTTACAAAGGCCCAAGTCGGGACCGGAAGATTTTATTATTTTAGAGAGTTTATTAATTTATAAAGGTTTTACTGTAAATGGTATTCATGTCAAAGTTGTTTTCTTAACAAATAAATTTTATTGTATATAAATAAACTAGCAAAACATCCAAAATACATACACTGGCATATGTAAGAAAACTATGTAGGTAAAGTAAGTTAATTAAATTGACTTCAAGTGATCATATATATTTTAATAACAATAGCTATACTATAATATCAAAAAAAAAATATTATGAATCAATTATATAAATGAAGAAAGCGTCGGGCTTCTTGATCAAGCCATTATCTCAAAACACTTCAGGAGGTGAGAAAATCAAACATTATACTATTCGGGGATGATAATGCAAATAATTAGTACAAAATATTTTACCTACTACTGAAGATGATTTTATCTCATTACTTACTTTAGGAAGTAATGAAATTTTATAAAACACATCCACTTTAGGGGATGAAATCAAAAATTGTATGCCTACTTCTCGAGGCAATATCAAATATAATAGAATATTTATTTATTTATTTATATATGTCCAGTTCAGGAGACATTCAAATATAATAAAATATTTATTTATTTATTTATATATGTCCAGCTCATGAGACATTCAAATATACAGAATATAATTACTCATATCTTATTATTAAATAATCAAGAATAAAAGCAACTACGATATTGTAGAGGTAAACAAACAAAGAATAAAAAGTATACTAGAAAAATTAACATTCTACCTTGATCCAACGTAACGTCGTACTAATAACGTGTTATCAACTTAGAGAAACTATAATTTATTGGCCTATCACTCCTAATAGAATATAAAGAAAACAATATACGTATTCTCCTCCAAATCACTTTCTTATTCTCTCAAAAGCTTATTTACAAATGAAATACATGGTGGTATTTATAGATCACCAAAATTGTGGAATTACAAACCACACTAATAACTATTATAATTACAAACCATCATGCCGATGCAAAAGAGTATAACATAATTAACATTAAAAAAGAATATTAAGAGGTATATGCATTCGTATATTTAGTACCATCCCTATAGCTAAAATTTTTACAATGTCATCTCCTAACATACAGAACAATAAATAAAATATAACCGTCCCGAGATATGTTTGTCATGAGGGTTTAATGCTCCTAAGGTCAATTGTTTTCATTTCACTTTTTTTTCAAAATGTACCGTTGTGGTCCATCATCTCCTAATATATCAAATTAAAGTCCTCAACAATTAAATCTAATGGAATATTCTAAACTACAACGTAACAAAATATTTACATTATTTTTCATAAATATAGTGGACATTTTAATTCGTGTGGACTACGTACGATAATTAGGCTAAAGTTGTCTTACATTAAAATCCGTACAAATTAGTCTTATAATGGCATTTAAAGCTTGTCTTTTTTTTTTTTTTGGGTATTTGATTTTATATTTTATTTTGTGAAGAATTAAAATGATACTTTTCTATACATGGTCATGTGATTTTTGAATTTTTTTTCTATTTTTTCATGCAAATATGAGTATAATACCTAACGTAATGACATTTTAGAGAAGAATAATAGGAATTTGACATATGACATTTTAGAAGACTAATATAGGGATGTGACGTCTTACCAATTTTATCTATTTTTAATGCAGTATTCCATCATTCGTTATTTAAATTTTTTTCGAAATAACTGTCAAGAATTTTAACAGGATATATATACTTGGAATATAGTAAATCATTACGATGCAATAAAAAAATAACGGATTAAAGTATATTGAAAAATAAAGATGATGGGTCAATTTTAAAATAGAAAAGAATAATACGACTCCTTAAATTTTAGGGGGGAAAAGGTAATGCCATCCTTGATACGAAAGGCAATGAGCTACTTTTTAAAAATTCAACGAATGATGTTAGCTAGCAGCGTCCATCGACCGGAACAGGCGGACAGCGACGGGAGTAGCCGAGTAGGGAAGATGGCGACCGGCCGAGCTAGAGAAAAGGCTTATGAAAAGACAAGCCGATATTCCCATCAAATATCAGTGGCTTATGAAAGAATGGGAGGCCTAATTGAGATTCTAAGAACAGAAAAAGAACACTATGTAACGAATTTCTTGTGGCGTAAAAATTATATGATACGATCTTTTCATATATTCTGATTCTTAAATATGAGGGGAAAAAAACAGTTTGCAACTTTTTTACAATTCGTCTCCTATTTCACATTTTTTAACATGAATTTTATATACGTAACGCGAATATGTGAAGTGCAGTACAAGATGTAATACTAGTTTATAATAAAAGTTTCCAAATACATTGCAATAACAAAAGAAAAAAATGTAACTTTCGTCCTGTAATTTATGGGAAAGTGACATTTTTTATCCTGTA
Source organism: Sesamum indicum (assembly GCF_026168435.1). Taxonomy (NCBI): domain Eukaryota; kingdom Viridiplantae; phylum Streptophyta; class Magnoliopsida; order Lamiales; family Pedaliaceae; genus Sesamum; species Sesamum indicum. The sequence continues at coordinate 15,335,435 of NC_142659.1, forward strand.
CGAATTGATTTTCGTAATTAGTCCTATAATTTTAAAATTTTGGATTTTAATTCTTTCTACCGTTGCAAAGCGAAATTACACTTTTTGTCCCATAGGATAGGGGTTAAACACTTTTAGTCCTCTATTTTACCAAATTTTCAAAATGATCCTTTAAATCAAAAGACTAAATGTGTCGAGTTTTCTTAATTTTGAAATTATTTTGAAATCCCATAAAGCAAATGACTAAATATGTCGAGTTTTTTGAATTTTGGAACCATTTTGAAATTAATCTGATAAAGTAGAGGACTAAAGTGTTGGATCCCCTATTCTATGGGACTAAAATTATAATTTTTTCAACTTACAACTGGCCCAATTAAATTACAATTTTAGTATTGTAATTTAGGGGTGACGTTTTTTATTTTGTACGAATTGATTGACAATACTAAAATTGTAAATTAGTTAGATCATAATGTGTAAATCACATGCAAGTTTTCAACAAAAATACCAAAAAAAAATTAAAAAAGATCAAATTTTAAAATTACATGACTAAATTACGAAAACCGATTTTTGCAGAGTTAAAAAAAATACCAATTCCTAAATTACATGTCTAAAAGTATATTTATCTCCCGATAACAAATGCAGTTGGCTGTCGCTAATTTTGCAAAGTGACAACCGAAAGAAGCGGCGTATAAAATTATTACAAGAATCAAATGGATATGAAAGCATAATAATCTTGCTATAGATGAAAACAGGCAAATTGGAGGGTGATTAGAACATGTCCATTTTGGGTGACGGGGGGCCAAATTCTTTCCCTTTATTGGGAAAGATAGTGAACTAAAGCAGCAAGAGATTAGGAAAAAACTCCTATTAAAATCCCTCAAAAAACAAAGATATAGTGAGCAGTGTTCATCCTCATCTACATCACTTACATGTGGATTGGCCTAAACGCAATAGCAACAGACTGGCCCATGATTTTAGTATCCAGACATTGTTTGTCAGATTCTGCATGTAAGAAAATTGCACGGATGCTTTTGAGTTTATTAATGTTGATATATGCTCCATTAATTCAGCTTTTAGAAGGAGTTCATATCAAGATAAGGTTATAAGCTTCATTAGAGCTGCAGTTTGAGCTGATAATCTGCTTTCTTTTTGGCGGATTTATGTTATTAATTATATGCACGCTACGTGTATAAAGTATCTTTTTAAATAAATTCAATCTCTTATTTTTGTGAATGGTAAAGGGATTTGTTCTTTTTTATTTTTTGGATAGGTATTGTCGACTCAAATTTAATTTAGTGAACTTAAATCTTAACTATTGAGCACGTTGTTATTACACAATTCAAACTTGACTATGTGGATTCGTAAATATTCTAAGACGTGGAAATGTTTGTGTATACGGGTTACAGCTCGCTCTCTAAATGCATGTATTTATTACTTTGAGATCTAGCTTTTCGACCCTTTTAATTGAGAGTCATATGGAATAATTTAAAGTGTTGGTTTCTAGATCGTTCACCTCTACAAATGAACAATATCCTTGATCATGCTGCGATTTTTTATCTATTATAACTAAGAGAAATTAACTAATATTTCTGATGATAAAAACAAACATCCCACATTAGTCATAAATGAGGAGCTTGGGCGGCTTATAGACCCCCAAGCTTCTTTTTCATAGCGAGGTGTTTTTTCAGGACAAAAATATAAAGCTCATATGAAATCAGAGTAGATAATACCTCGCACAATCGCTAACGAATTGAGCCGCAAACCACTTCATTAGACGTCGATTGTGGGAGTGAGGGTATGAGCCCGTCCAAACCCCCTGTTTGTGGGGCTGATAATGTATAAGTGTTTCACATTGGTTGTATATGAAAAACTTACGTGGCTTATAAGCCCTGTTTGTGGGGATTCCTTTTAGGACAAAACTGTGAAGGTTCACATGAAGTTGAAGTTGACAATTTCTCGCCCAACGGGTTGGGACTGATGATGTAAGCGAACGTCCCACTTTAATTGTAGATTAGGAGTTTGAGCGACTTATAAGCCCAATATATTTTTCTCTAACAAGATTTCTTTTTATGACAAAATTTATATAAAATTACAGCAATAATACATCACATAATTGAATATCAATTGAATCACAAACCGTGAATTTCTTTAATCAAAACTCATCTAGATATTATCAATTTAATAAGACCCAACCAGAGAAAATTATTGAAATTGAGTCCCACTAAAATGAAAAAGAAAAGTGAAGTATATAGGGAGAAATTGAGAGTTGGGGTTTGAAAGAACAATACCCTTTTCCCTTTTGGGGCTGCGGTGCACCGGAAGATACCATAGATTGCTTTTTCCCATAACCTTTCATGTGTTTCTCTGCCCTACCATTATGTTGTCTTGTCTCTTCGCCTCTCTATTCCCTTCTTTTCTTCACATTTTTAATATATAACAATCTACACTCGTATTTCTTATAGTGGGTATGCCACTCCTAAAAAAAAACCCCAAAAAAATAAAATAGAAATGTTAATAATTTAAAATAAATATTCTTAGGTTCAGTTCATCTAGTTAGTTGGTTGCCACATTTGACATTTTTTTTAGTTTATAAAAATTTTGGATAAATTTCAAAAGTAAAATTTGATTGTGTTTCTTTGTGTTTATGCCATGTGATCATGTACATGGATTTTCCACTATGAGGGTCTTTCTCTGCTGGTGTTGGTCGGCATCTAAAATAATTGAGCACACGGTTAAAATTATTAGGCTGTATGCGGTGTGGCTACTCCAATACTCAAGTTAGTGCAGAAAAAACAACATACTTTATGTAATAAATTTTGGGGCGTATTCATAAATATTGCTAACTGTATGGATGACATTTAGAGTTGACCAGATGCTATGGTTGGCCCTCAATCTGGAGCTTTTATTTTGGGTTCAGTCGAGTTTATCTACGTTGAAACACATGGATTTCGGGATTTCGTAAACCAATTAAACTATTCCCAAGAGTTGTATTAATGTAATTACATAATTATCCCCATCATCGTGAGACAAGTTGTATTTTTATGAATTTGTTACGATTAAAAGGTTGCCGGAAGTTGATGCTGGAAAATCAATATGCGTGCGCATATGAACTTGTAAGACTACATTTAGATTAATATATTTGAAACTAGGGATCTTTAAGTCATTTAAATTTATTTGCATATTTTTAAATCGAAAGGATTCATAAATTTTAAATTATTTTAATATGGCGTGATTTTTTAGAATACTTTCATCCAAATAGAGTATAACAAAAAATGTCATACATGAAAGGAGCCGTTTCGAAAAGAAACTAACACTACAAAGAGTATATCTAAAAATATAAATTAGGTGATTATTTTTTTTATAGATTTTGACATCTTATATTAACATTTTATACTATTTGACTAAAAACGTGTTTGTAAAATAAATTCTTTTCTTTAATTGGTATGTTATAAGTTTTATTCCATTTGACATGTACATTTTATAGCATAATATATACCTTTAAATTAATATATAAAATATCTATTTAATAATTTAGAGCGTAAAATACATTTATTATATGCCGGTCGATATTTTCTAAACAGAAAATTTCAACATATGAATAATGAATTATTCAAACCATATGATAAAGAAAGAAAATAAAACGTGTGAATGAATAGACAATACGTAATAGTTGGAGATAGATTATAGAAAAATAGGAACAATAGAAAGATTTGGACAAGACCGTCCGATAAGGTAGTTATTAACACATTAAGACAATAAAAAAGAAAAAAAGATGTTGCTTAAAACAATATAGATATAGACATATATATGGATAGGTTAAATCTTTACGATGTCTAGTAATTTATGCCAGAAAGTATAAATTGCCGATACCTATTCACTTTTTTTAAAAAAATAAAATAGACGAAAATTGTCTTAATATTCGATATCTTTATACTGATAAACGACGATTTATAATACCGCAGCACAAATGCTTCACGTTATCTTGTAAGCGCCATGTATCACCTATTTTTTTAACTCTTTTTTCAATCATGAATTTATTTTTATTTTTAAAAATTATGTCGTGTCAATCAACTATATGTACATTAGTATCGTGTGCCACGATAACTAGTATTAACCGTAATTGCAAAATCCACAAAATGAAATAGATATAGATTGATGATTTAAAAAAAAAATTCAAAATTTTCCAACTTTTGGTAGTCGCCCGGGAAAAATAATCTCCACGCAGAATCAGGGAAGCTGCTATAAAAGGGCTGCGCTTGCCTTCAGAATCCTTCTCAAGTAAACTGCCCACAACTGCCTTCTAACCGCGCAAGCCTCTCCCGCCACCTACCACCACCACCACCACCTCACCACCCGCGGTGGTGATTCATATACTCACAGAAAGGAAACCTTAAAAATGGGTATGAACTCGAACAGGGTCGAACACTTTTCCAGCCCCGAAGCACAAGCACAACCACCAGCACCAGCCGGCCCAGAAAGCACAGCCGTAAGTGTCATAGTTTCTGCAAATGCAATGCAAATGCCGCCGCTAGAAGTTCACAGAGTGTGCCTGCCGCCGCCTAGGACCACCGTGCAGAAACTTCGGCACCGCCTGTCGGAGATATTCTTCCCTGATGATCCACTTCATAGGTTTAAGGATCAAACATGGTTCAGGAAGCTGGTTCTCGGGCTCCAGTTTTTCTTTCCTGTGTTCCAGTGGGCTCCAAATTACAGCCTCAAACTCCTCAAATCTGATGTTGTTTCCGGGCTTACAATTGCAAGTCTTGCAATTCCACAGGTAAACTACATATTGAACATTTGTTTACACAGATCTTGTCTAAATTCGATGATCAATCACATAAAAAGTGTAGTTGATAGAATTTTCAGTATAGTGGTTTATTTCAACCAGGAAGAACAATATTAATTGGAAATCTTAATCAAATGATGCCTGAAGTACCAGTAACCTTTTTTGTTTTTTAACTATACAGGGTATTAGTTATGCAAAGCTAGCAAATTTGCCTCCCATAATTGGACTATGTAAGTTTCAACACTGATCACTACCTGAATCTTGTATGTATTTGATACTGAGTCTTTGCTGATTATTTGAGAAATCCCATAATGATTATAAGAAAACTATTTTCATTTTTTTTTTTTTGGTTTTGTTTACATGCAGACTCAAGTTTCGTGCCGCCTTTGATATATTCTGTTCTTGGGAGTTCTAGACATCTCGCTGTCGGTCCTGTATCGATAGCTTCTCTTGTAATGGGCACAATGCTCAGCGAAACAGTTTCGTACACTGAAGAACCAATTCTTTATCTTAAACTGGCTTTTACAGCAACATTCTTTGCAGGAGTTTTCCAGGCTTCCCTAGGATTTCTAAGGTATGATGTTATTCAACTTTTGTTGTCTGAACAATTTATGAGAAGTGAATATTAGATCTACCTTTGCGACATGGGAACATCTTTCACAAAAGCATTCCATGAGAATCGTTCACCATGGGCACGATATAAAGCTCAGTAATAAATAAGTTATGCTGGAGACAGCTGTGTAAGTACTCGAAGTATCAATGAATTGAAAATAAGCATATCTTTCAACAGAATCTATATTAATCATTTATTCTGCTTATTTATGTTTAGTTGCTGCACTATGATGGATATAAACTGAACTTAGATGCTTTTGCCACCTTAGAAACTTAAAGTAAAATAGAATAACTTTTGTTGAACAGTGTTTTATTGACTTGAACGGTGTGAATTACAGGTTAGGATTTGTTATTGATTTTCTGTCGAAGGCAACTCTAGTCGGCTTCATGGCTGGTGCAGCAGTAATTGTTTCGTTGCAGCAGCTAAAAGGGCTACTTGGGATCGTCCATTTCACGAGCAAGATGCAACTCATTCCTGTGTTATCTTCTGTCTTCCATCACATAGATGAGGTAGAATCTCTAACAAAAAGATAATTGTTCTGGAGTTGATTTAATGATCAACAGCAACTCTGTTCTCAAATTACTCACTATTATCTCTTTCTTTGCTAAAAAATGCTAAAGAACGCTGATAAATGAGAAATTCTTGGAAAATTGCTTAACTAAGCATAGAATCTACAAAAAATTATAATCTTGAACAACATTTGACTCTAGAAGTTGTGTGATGTCTGCAGTGGTCTTGGCAAACCATCGCCATGGGAGTTGGTTTTCTGGTCTTCTTACTGGCAACAAGGCAAATTGTGAGTTCCAAAACCTATATTTAGAAGATACCTCACACTCAGTTGTGATAATTCAACTTTCATTACTGAATGCAGAGCTTGAGAAAACCGAAACTCTTCTGGATTTCAGCAGCTGCGCCGTTAGCATCGGTCATTCTGTCAACCCTTCTAGTTCTGTGCCTTAAATCCAAAGTTCCCGGGATTAAAACTGTAAGAAATCTGCCTTTCCCCTAGTAATTTTGGTTAAGCATCAAACAAAGTGTTCGACAAATTTCTCTGCTATTTTTTCGAATGACGTCTAACTGAGAATAAAAATAATTTTTACAGATTGGGCACTTGCCTAAGGGTCTGAATCCACCGTCTTCGAACATGCTGTATTTTAGTGGCCCTCATCTTGCTCTAGCAATCAAAACTGGCATCATAACTGGAATACTTTCCCTTACAGTAAGTTCTTGATAACTCTTCCTAGTTTAGGTTATACTGCAAGAATCATGACAGTAGCGAGCCATTTTCTCATTCTTATGTTTTGGTAATCTTAGGAAGGGATTGCTGTTGGAAGGACGTTCGCGGCTCTAAAGAACTACCAAGTTGATGGGAACAAAGAAATGATGGCCATCGGCCTCATGAACATGGCCGGTTCTTGTTCTTCATGCTACGTCACCACAGGTGCATATATATTTCTTTGCGGTTTCGACTTGGTTTCTTCATTACATAGTGAGACACAGACAGAACTGATGATGCGGGAACATGTTTGTTTTTCTAGGATCATTTTCTCGATCAGCTGTCAATTACAATGCTGGAGCTCAAACAGTTGTCTCGAATGTAATAATGGCTGCATCCGTGCTTGTGACTTTGCTGTTTCTCATGCCGCTCTTCTATTACACTCCCAACCTCATTCTAGCAGCCATTATCATAACTGCTGTGATCGGCCTGATTGATTATCAGGCAGCAATAAAGCTGTGGAAAGTAGACAAACTTGATTTCTTGGCTTGCTTATGTTCGTTTCTCGGTGTTCTGTTCATCTCAGTGCCTCTCGGTCTTGCTATAGCAGTAAGTCTTTCTTCACAACATTAACAAAACAACTTCGATTTTCACTGCATACCCTTGATAGCGTAACAAACATACAATCAACAAAATTCAGGTTGGAGTTTCTGTTTTCAAGATTCTGTTGCATGTAACACGGCCCAATACAGTCATTTTGGGTAACATTCCTGGAACTCAAATATATCAGAACCTTAGTAGATATAGAGATGCTGTCAGAGTTCCATCGTTTCTCATCATCGCAGTTGAAGCTCCTATGTACTTTGCAAATTCCACTTACCTTCATGAAAGGTAAGTAAATATTTGGAAATGACAACATATTCTTAATTTCTAGATATATCCCGTGTCACGCAAGTTGAATGAATTGGTCAATTCTGAACTGCAGGATACTGAGATGGATTAGAGAAGAGGAAGAGTGGCTAGCATCAAACAACAGAAGCAATATGAAATGTGTGATTCTTGATATGACCGGTTAGTCATAAACGATTAACTTCGTGTAGACATATAGATCAACATTTGCCATCATGCATCAGCAAATTACCAGATTGCCATTTATTTATCTAATAACTCTGTGTTTTGTGCTACTCAGCGGTGACAGCAATAGACACGAGCGGGATTGATACTATTAACGAACTCAGAAAGATGCTCGATAAAAGATCACTCAAGGTAAATGATACTGCAGACATATTCCGAAAACTTGGAGTAAGTTTTTTTCTTTGGAATTTCATTGTAATCTATGATGCACAATCATGCAGCTTGTCTTGGCAAACCCCGTTGGAAGTGTAATGGAGAAACTACATCAATCGAACGTCTTGGAGTCGTTCGGCTTGGAAGGAGTTTACGTAACAGTTGGAGAAGCAGTAGCCGACATATCATCTGCATGGAAAGCTCAGCCCTGAAGAATGAATGGCTTTGACCGACATATGATCAGTGTAGGTTGAAGGGAGAGCGCTTTCAACGTGGTTTACCACGAATGAAGCTAAAGTTATCGATATGTATTGTGTAGCTTGACTCTGTATCAACTCTTCCAAGAAGAGTTTTTGCTTCATCATTGACAATGAAGTTACCAGACTTCCACTATGGTATTTCTTAGTGAAATTTCTTGCAATTCTGTTTCATTCTGAAATAATAAGACTGTCCTTCCATTCACACACAACCATCTAATATGATATAATTGATTATCTTACAAATCTATAATACTTATAGTATAACTAATTCAAATTTAGTTACATAATATCGTAAGCGAAATTTTGAGCCCAAAAATCTTTTAGGAGAAATTTTGAAATTCAAACCACTTAACTCCCGTCCGAGGATGTTTTTCCTTGAATATGGTTTCTATAATAAAAAAATCATCAGGTTAACTGTTTCTTTCTACTTCTAGATATTCCAAAAAATGTATATGGACTTTCATAAATATCATCTCAAGTAATATAATAAGAATATGATATCATTATTTTTAAAAATGATATTATATAACATTTATATTTTGAATTTTCATCTAAATCCAAATTGAGTTAAATTGAACCAAAAAAGGTTTGAGAGGAATCAAATTCTACTAAGATCCAACCTGGCCCTCTCTATTCTCCTCCTTGGTCCAACACTGCCTAAGATCTATACATCTGTATGTATGAATGCTGAGACCAACAGCCAAACAAAACAAGATCCCTCCTCTTCCTTCCCCCTCCACTTCTGAGATTTCTCATTATTCATTAATCCAATCCAACCTCACTCGAATCTGCAGCTCTCTTTACATACGAACAATTCAAGAACACAGCAGTAGGGGGGGAAAAGGGGGAAAATATCCTGCGTCCGGTTTCCGAGAATTGTCAATTCCCCCTGTAGTATACAGAATTGCTTCACGATTGGCCCTGAAGACGAAAAGGAATCTGGGTTCTGATTTTCACTTAATGTTTCGGTGAAAATTCAAGAAAAGTTTGATTCTTTTCGGAAGATTTTGACCGGAAGAGGAAAGGTGAAGGAAAGTCATGTTCTATGGTGCGGTGGTGTGGGATCCATGGCTGATAGTGGCGCAAATCGTGTGCCTTCAATGTCTTTACTACCTGACACTAGGGGTGTTCTTGTCGATTCTGGTTGGGACTCGGGTCTCAAAGATGAGCCTTGTGTATTTCTTTGATTATGCTACTGTTACTGCGTCTACGGTCACTGGCTGGTGTGTGATAGCTTCCATTTTTCTCAGCTCTGTTGCAGGGTAAGTTTAATTTTGTGATGATGTGATTCTTTCGTTGATTTATTTGGTTTTTATTGGTATTCGGTGTACTTTTCGCAGTTGTTTAGATTTAGTCATCTTGAATCTTGTTTGGTTCTTTGCGGTTTGTGGAAATCACAATTAAGTTAACATGTTTGGTCCTGCTTCTGAAATTCCAATTAAGTTACTATGTTTCAATTTAGGTCTGAAAATAGGAGGTTGACATGTGCTGATCTTTGTGCTTCGAGCAATAGCGATAGCGATCCATCACTGAGCTATTAAAATAACTAAATTTGGTACCTTATGTAAAGGTTAACTTGGGGGTTGTCAAAAATGTTATTTCCGGGACAATCTATAGTTTTAGAGTCTGAAAGGGGGGAGGAAGAATTCAGAAATCTTGGTGCATTTGCCGTTGAAATGATTTATCTGTTTTCTTTCAATGGGAAAGGAAAACTGATGATGACTATACAATTTTGAGACTGTCAACAATTGAAGAAAGGGAGTATTTATTATATAGTGTTTTCTTTTTCTTGCTGTGTTAGTGATGTTGACATGATTGTCCAGTTTTCTTCTTCATTATTCTACTATGTTATGTGTATACTTTTCCACTAGAAACATGTTAGTATATCTATATGTTTGAAAGAGCTTGGACTTGCCACAAAGATCCATTCTTGACAATTCTCTTACCTTTGTTCTTCCAACAGAGCTGGCTTTTTAGTCTATTTAGTGGAAAGGGCAAAGAAATGCCTGGACTTTTGTGCAACCCTTTATATCATCCACCTTTTCATTTGCATCATTTATGGAGGTTGGCCCTCATCAATAACGTGGTGGGTTGTGAACATTACAAGCCTAGCAGTGACGGCATTGTTAGGTGAATATCTCTGCATGAGACGAGAATTGCGAGAAATTCCTATCTCAAGATATCGATCAAGTAAGTCCTGTTATGTTGTGCCAACTACTTGAACGAAGCATTATTTTCCTTATATTTGGTCTTTGGTCGAGTTATTTGTGGAAACCTCATCCCTTGTTTGCATTAGTTTCAGTTATCCCTTCAACATCCTTGACTTCTTTTCTTCTTTGATGCTTTTATGTCCTGTTTACACCAGATTCAGGTTAAATGAACTACAATATCATTCTTCAACTAGTAAGATTACAATAGAGGGCTGATGAGGAAGAAAGTTTAACTGGCAAGTGAGGCTTCAAATGATAGATTATGTAACTTTATTATTGTTATTTGTTTAGGGTTTAACAGGTCTGTCTTGCTTGTCATGAGCGAGGATGCGCTGAATTGCATTTTTCATACATGAGTTTGAATGCTTAAGTTCTCATAGTAATCTTTCTAAAATTTAGGAATAGTTTCATTGGCATTAAATTGGTCAGCCTTCCTAATACGCTTTGTTTAGTCTGACCTTCATATTAATTTCTGTGGGACATGCGCCCCTGCACCACGCCAAACACAGATGTCGCAAAAAGTCTAGAGAAAGTCAAAGATGAATATTATTACGTTATCAACCTGAGGTATGAATTTAGGCCAGCTTATGGCACATCTGAATTCTTTTAAGATATCAATTCTTCAATTTTCACACCCTCGATGTAATTGATGCTATATGGTTTTGACCATTTATACATTGGCTGTCAAAGATTCAAAAGGCTAAGGTGATCTTCAAACTCTACTACATGTTGGGTAGTATCTGAGGCCCTGTAATGTTTCCGGATCATAGCATCATGAGATCAAGTCTGGAGTTTGTAGCAAATTCTTGTCACCCTCCCAGCAAAATCCGGAAACGGCACAGAAAGGGTGGGGGGGGGGGGGGGCTGCAAATATAGGAAAAATAAATAGAAAAAGGATGAGTAGAATTCAGGTATAAGCTTCATTTCCAATGTAAGGAGTTGAAAGGATTTTAAGGCATGCCTGAACCAAATGAACTAGCATATGCTGGAATAGATGCAAATTTACGTGAACTAAGTTCTGGAGTAGCATTAAATGATATTTATGTGAAGTTGAATATTTCTGATAATCAACTTTGGCGCTGCAGTACGCGTCTGCCAAATGAGGGCAAAACATACGTGATAAAATAGAATGCACGCCTGACAGTTGTTTGAAATCCACTTCTTATTTTGATGGATGAAGTAACTCTCATGCATGTGGAACTACTTTGACCTTGTATTTTGGTACAGGAACAGGTACACTGTGCTGTTCCCCAGTGGATTTTAGGATGAACATTCCTTTAATTATTTTCGGTTTTATTGACTTCAAGACTATACTGAAGTTCGCTAGCCTATATGAATAGTTCCTTGCTTATCAAATAGTAGGTCAATTTGGGAAAGGTGATGTTCTTGATGAATTTATAAAAGGAGAAGTTAAACTCAACACCTTTTTTAGTAGACCCAATTAGTCGCAGGGTTCATGCAATTAATGTGTTACCAATGACATGACATATGTAAATTCTTTGCTCCTTGAATGCCTTCCATTTACTAGCCTACCAGAAATATAGTTTTCCTGAAAAAGTCGTCTCAACAGCAGATGGCGTATTTACTTTGCTTCATGGAAAACTATGGCGCTAGTGTTAACAATTCGATGCATACTAATATATGGAGAACAAAATGTGAACTTTTAAATGCAGAAACTTGTGCGTGCTTGGATGATATTATAGCATTGTGCTTTATATCCAAATCTTGATGAAAGTGGGCAGAAGCGAGATGCCTGCTCTTGTTCTTTCCTCTTCTGCATAAGTAAACATCATTCCTCTTTAATTCTTTGCAGATGCTTGACAAACGAGAATCACAGCCTCTATCATTCTTGAATTCAGACATATCAAGGGACCTGGTGGTTGTGTTAGAGACGTCATACGTTTCTCAGATTCTATTTTCTTTTTCTTTTTGTCAATTGAAATTCATGAAAAGAATTCTCAGCAGGACTTGTCAATGTCATTGCATAGTACAGTAGATTAATGCATCAAAGATCATTGGAAAGGCTGAATTATGTAGAGTAATGAATTTCAAGTAGCAGCACTTTCTTGGTGGTAGTTTCCTTTGCTTTGGTTGCATATTTCTGACAAGCAAATTAATACTCGTAGTACTCTATAAACTAAGAATTTAGACTACCAACAACTAATAATATTGCAGCCCTTCAATTAATTACTGAAATTGCCCGCATGATTCCTGCAAACGGGAATAGAATCTCTGCTTAGCAAAAGACAAATCTTTGATGGTGGGATTACAGTCATTTGTGAACACAGCAAACCCAAGGCAGCATCCTGCTGAATCCTTCAAGAGTCCAGTGCTCATGCTTTGTGGGGCAAAACCCCTTTCCGTTCTGGTTGCATTCTTGTTTGCTTCTGGGTATCTTGGATCACACGAGTCAAAGAGAACCGTCTCAACTAAGCAATTTCTTGGCCTGTACCTGTGTTGTGGAGGAGATGATGCCGGAGGTGTTCGATTTGGTTGTTTAGGCTTTGGCACTGATGCCAGCGATGGTGAGGGAGGCAGAGATGGTTGTGGGGACGATGGTTGAGGCCAAAGAGACAGAGGTTGTAGTAGTGGAGAAGAATGCTCAGTACAAATTCTTCTCATGACACCAAGCAAATCTCGCTCCTTTCGTCTCAAGCTGCGACTTAAACAACCGTGGCTAATTCTACTAACCTCCCGGCAGCAACGGTCACGGATGGCCCGATCAAGATAAAAATCATCAGTGCAATCAGTAATGAAGTTGGAAACCAACTCACAAATTGGTCTTTCTTTGATATGATCTCCACCATCCAACCGAGTAACATTAGTTTCATCACGGAAAATGTAACTGTCGACTGAATGAGCTTGAGCTGCCGAGGAGCATATGTATAGTCCAAGAATCAGAATAGCGACACATGCTCTATCCATGGCGAATTCGCGACGGTTCTTAATCGTCTCTCTTTCGGTGGAGAAATAAATAAAGAGGGGGTAGTGGGTTTTTATAGGGATCAGTAGATTGATTGGTGAAATTTTGATTACAGTATCTGATTCTTATAAGTCAATAAATTACAGAAATCCTATCTTATGGGATAAAAAGGAGCCCTACAACTTTTAAAATTGGGTTCAATTTTTTCGGTTACAAAAAGAGAAAGCAGGGTGGCAATCCCACTATGTCACCCAATATGTGTGTGCTCCATATCTATAACTAACTTATTGTCGTTAAGAACGAAACTTAACTACATGAGATTCAATACTAGGGAAGGCAATCCATTGGGTTTATCATAAGTACAAATCTGATCAAGAAATCCTTAAATTCGGGGGACTAAATTTATATTACACTTTAAAAAATTAAAAAACGTATTACTTGTATACACATTATAACATCTCTAAAATATTTTATCTCATTGTTTTAATTCATAAAAATATTAATTTTTTTTATTATATGCAAATATAAATAAAATATACACATGTCTTTTCATACATGAATAAATATATACGTTACATAAAATATGAAATATATAAAAAGAAATAAAATAAGTTCATGTTAGGCCCCGATTCGCCAAGAATCAAAAACCCATTAGAACTTCAAAACCCGCACCAAAAGGGGGGGGGGGGTTGGTTCAGGATTAGGCATTCCTAATGAACACACATGCTAGGGAGGATTGTTCGCCGATTAAGGTAATAGATGACTTATTCTTATAAAAAAAAATATTGTTTAACAACATGATTCTCGACATACAGATCAGGACATATACTTAGCCCCATTAAAAATCTTAACAAAAATTCGATGTGGATATAATAACGTTCGACTTTAACTATTAGACCACAACGATTGATGACAATGATTCGACAAAAAATAATATTTTTTGTCTCTAAAAAATATATAATAAACATACAATATTTATATATAAATACATATAATAAACAATAATTTTTGTCTCCCAAATTCCAACATCAAAACCTACCGCATTTATTTTAAATTACCTCAAAGGACAAATTCAAAAACTATATAAATATCCGCCAACCACAGTGGGAGTCGAACCCACGACCTTTTGATCCGAAGTCAAACGCGCTAATCCACTGCGCTATGCGGTCTTATACTTGAAACTGTTCCTCTTTATAAATTTCAACAATTTGAATTGTTATCCAAATAATAATAGAAAGACTATAAATAATTTTGGACCAGAGGAATTACATGTAATCTTTAGAATATTTTATAATCTATTTCTTATGTATTTTCTTAGTCAATCACTTACATATAACAATTTTTTGTAGTTAATGATTATAAAAATTAACATATTAAATACAAAGTTGAGGGTGTAAATTTCTGATGAAAAAATCATGTTGCATAGCAGTAATTCCCTTAAATCTTGAAGGGCATTGTTTGAAGTTTCGATTAGATATTTACTGACATTAAGATTTTAGATTAAAATTATAAATTTTTTGAAGGTATAGAATGCAACATAATGAATTAAAAAAATAATAAAACAATAATTATATATAATGCAATTTTTCAATATTATGCAGCATAATTATGTCTTTTTTTCCATAGTATGATACTCCATTCTATGGAAACGTTGGGTATTATTTTTCTTTTTCTTGAGAAAGTAAAGTAATAGAATTTGCAGGAGAAATAGCCTTTTATGAAAATAATTATATTTTAGGAATAACCACACTGTCTTTTTTTTTGGACTTAGAATAATTATACGTAAGTTCTTTATAATTTGAAAAATTACATTTATTACTTCCAATGTTTGTTTATATATAACAAATAATTTCATTCATTAGTCAAAATTCACCGAATTTGTTGATATTAGCTAAAAAATTGAATTCATACTCAATTGACTTATTACTTGTTTATTATAAGTTAAATAAATATTTTCTTACCAAAATACCCTTATAACAGTGAAGATATTCTTCACCACATATATTCAAGGTAGTTTAATAAAAAAAAATAATTTATTTGATAGGTCAGTAATAAATCAATTAAGGGTAAATATAGATTTTTAATTAATTTTTTTGAAAATATTAATAAATTTTGTGCTTTTTTATTCATAGAGGGGTTTATTTATTAAATAGAAACAAACGTCAAAAATATCAAATATAATTTCTCAAATCATATAAAATTTATGTATAATTAAACAAAATATCATAGAAGGGCAATATAATTATCCCTATAATTAAAAGGTTCAAATTATAATTTGCTGGGGCAGAGATGACGACTGTAATAAAAGTGAAAGCAGAGAGATCAATTAAAGGCAGTGCAAAATTAAAATAGTCGACCACAGTGGGAGTCGAACCCACGACCTTTTGATCCGAAGTCAAACGCGCTAATCCACTGCGCTATGCGGTCCTCGACTGCAACTATTTCGTGCAACATTATACTTGTCTGCTGAATTACTAGAAGTCTATCATGCACATATAATGTTTATCTACATGCATGTACTTTAGATGAATGCTTAAGTAATATAATAAAATACGGATAATTACACTGTTCTTTTTTTAGATTTTGTGTAATTATACATAAATTTTTTATAGTTTAAAAAATTATATCTAACACTCTTGACGTTTGTTTCCTTCTAACAAATATATGTGTTCGTCAGTTAAATTCATAAAATTCTATGATATCAGGAAAAAAGTTATTGAAAATCCATATTCACCCTAATTGACTTATTATAGGTTCATTACTGAGCACCGTTGAACATAAATATTGTGCACCAAACATTCTAAGACGCGCGCTTAAACAATGCTTGTTAGCATACTTTGAATTCTTCCAATTTAAGTCTATCTTATTTGACTAAACATTGTAGCTATGGAGTATCAACAGATACTTGTACTTCGTCTTTTTAACTTGTTTTTGGGTGTTTTGAGTATGTTTTTCTTGTTTGGTTTTGTAAGTTTTAGATATATTTTTGATTATTTTAAAATAATTTTAATTACTTTTTGTCCAAAAAATACAATTAATTAAAAAATAATATTTATTTTAATTCACTCACAACTAATAAATTATATATATTTTTATACATATATATATAATAAATATACATAAAAGAGACATGATTTGACAATGAACAGTATTTTTTGTTTCCCCGCTAGCCAACATCAAACATACCATACTTATTTTATATTATCTCCAAAAACAAATTGAAACATATACATTATCTCTAATTTTTTTTTATTTATTTTTATTTTTCTCTTTCTATCTACACAAAACACCCGGAACAAAACCAAATATTATGGTTAATTCCACCTCTATAAAAGGATTATATGCATTGAGAGTTGGTGATCTCAGCGAAATAATAAGTTGAGATTGTTTGTGAAAGGAGGAAAGCAAGCAGTTGGACTACGAGGACAGGTGACCCTCAAAAATCAAGAAAAAGTGAAGAAATATGGGGAGTTCTTGTTTTCAGCACTCTCCATTCTGCCACTCTCGCTGCACCCCCTACTCTTGGCAATGTTGTTTCCAGCCTCCATTATCGTTTTCTCCCTTGAGAAATGCTCCCAACCGGAGAGCAATAGTTTCTTGTTCTCAGCAAGAAAATCCCAAAGACTGCAATTCTTGCGCGAGGAGAGCGGCTGTCTTCACTGGTTTTGCATTGCTTCCGCTTCTTAACTCGAGGGTAGATGCAATGAAAGGGTTTGCTGCAGGTGGGTTTGCCTTTTTTCTTGTATTTTCAAGATTCCTTCTTCTTGTTTTTATTGTATTTTCAAGATTCTTTCCTCTCTGCTATGATGAACTCAAGTTTGATGAGTCTTTGTCTAGTCTGGGTTACTTTTTCTTTTGGTATTTGACATTCTTGACTGCTAAATGGAATGACATATTGATTTGGAGGAGATGAACCTAGATTGTATCTCATATCAGACTACGTAAACCTGATTTTATGCTGTTCTGTTCCACAAGAATAGGTTTATTCAGAAATTGTTGAAGCTATATACTTGAGAAACAAGGCGGTATACAAGTTGTAAAGACAGCGCGTATAAAGAAGAGAATGTAATAGAATCTTGCAATCCTGTGCTTGTTTGTGCATAGGTGATCGTTATGGTTGGTATACAGTTTCAGTTTCTCTACTTGTACTTCGTCATTTGGCACATTCTTGTTTATATATCTTTGGTTGCTTGAATCTTCGCACTTAATCGTCTTGATCGTATTTAAAGTATCTCTTTTATCAAGTCTGTCTGTTCTCTATTTGGGGTTTCCCACGGGTGTTGCTTCACATTCTTAAAAACTGAACCATCTAAAAACTATGTTTCACTTACAGGAAACTTAGATCCTATTATAAGCTATTACTAATGATTTTTGCATTTTTTATTTCAGAAAATGATGAACCCAGGGCTGAAGACCAGAAACAGAAAACAAAGGTCTGCATCCATGACAAATATAATATGAAAAGGATTATTTAAGTACTGGTTTGAGGTTCTCTGACTGTTGTGTTTTTTCATCATTCCCATGTTCAGGGAAGTTCATCTCGGAACCCCTTTTGTTCACTTCTCAATGAACTTGGGGTTTTTTGTTCGGGAGTGGTTGCCGGTCTATATGCTTCAAGAAACAAAGGAAATGTCATTTCGGATGCAATTATAGAATCTGTAAGTTATCATAAAGGAGTTTAAATGTTACCTTGGCGAATGCTTCTTTTTTAGATGGATGCATTTGAGCTCTTAATGAATGCAGATCATGCAAACTTTCTTACCTTCCAAGTTGAATCACGACCGGTTCATTCTTTGCCAAATGTAAAAGGACGAAAAATGGATGAGACTGTTTCATTTTGATCTTGCATCCCTTTCCCTTGGTCTTCCTTTAGGACATTAATATGTGCATTTTACAGTGACTATACAGGCAACGGCTATTGAGTGAAGCTGGCCTTTGCTGTTATTAAATGATACTCTTGTTAAAAACAGATAATAGTAGAGAAACAGCACGCGTAAACGAATTGCATCTGCATTTCACACCCGTTGACATGCTTGATAAACCCTTGTTTTTTGCCAAGTCAGAGCAATTGGTCCTGCTGGATTAACTAAGGAATGAAGGGGAAATAGACCCTTTAAGGAAGTTTCTAGCTCAGCTCTAATATCACGTATTTCTTTCAGCTGAATCTCCTAATAAGTTGTAAATAGAAGTCTGGTGTAGTGTAAGCATGTTAGAGTTTCTTAGGTTTCTTTGCTAAACTATCTGATGTCTACTTGTGAGCACAGATGAATAATAAACTCAAGGAAAAGGAGGCTGCTATTGCTTCTCTGGAGAAAAAGTTTGAGATGGAGCTATTGAATGAGAAGGACGTCCAAAACAAGGAACTTGCAAAAGCTAATTTGGAGCGGCAGTCTTTAGTTGATCGATTGAATCTTGCACGTCATGAGATAACAAGGATGGGACAGGCACTGGAGAAAGAGAAAAGTTTGTATAGAGAGCTAACTATCCAAGCTCATGATCTTGAAAACAGCCTCAAAGAGGCTGGGAATGAGAAAAGGGAGCTCCAAGAACAGTTGAAAAAGAAGATAGATTCTGTAGCAGTCTCTCAAGAAAGGTTTAACTTGCTTGCTTCAGAAATCAAGGATAAAGAGGCTGATCTTCGGTACGCTAGTTGGGCGATTGCTGAGAAAGATAGAGAGGTCGACCAACTGAGCATTGCATATCGGCAATCCCTGGTTCAGCTAACTAGTTTGAATGCAGAGATAAAACAATTGAAAGATGTACTCCTGAAAAATGAAAAGGAGCTGCAACCGCGGAACGAAACGGTCCTTAAACTGGAAGCCGAGTTAACTTCTTCTCTTGCCAAGATAGATGAAGCCACCAAGAATCTTGATGCCGTACAGAAGGAATATGACGAGTTCAAGTCCTCCATGGAAAAGAAGTCCGCTTCAGATGCGACACTTTTGGGAGAAAAAGACGAAACAATTCACCAGCTTGAGGAACAGCTTAAGCTTGCACTCAAGGAACTGAACATTAACAAAGTGTTGATTTCTGATTTGACCTCGGAGAAAGACAATTTAAAAGAATCGCTGAATGTAGAATTGGGAAATGTTGAAAATCTATATCAGGACCTTAAGATCACGCAGGATGCTTTGGAGAAATCAAGAGGTGAAGCCTGTGATCTGGCAGAAGAACTGCAGCAGTCAAGATACTTGTGCTTGGACCTTGAAGCAGAGATCGGAAACATTCATGACCAGTTTACACAAGCTACAGAATTGTTACAGCAGAATAGTGATGAAGCCAAACAAAGGGTGACAGTCTTGGCTGAAGAACTAAGGGTGGCAACAGAGCTCCTGAGTGAATCAAATGAAAAGCTGAAAATTACGTCCCAAGAACTGGCTGCAGCAGTGCAAAAATGTGATAGCTTAGAAAAAGAACTTGTCGACGCCGATGAGAAAGCAGAAAGTGCTGCCCTTGTGCTGAAACAAGAGAAGCTTATTATATCTTCTTTGAACAAAGACTTAATGGCCCTGGAGACTCAGCTTTCCAAGGACAATGAAGCACAAAAAAGTCTTGAAGCAGGTGTAGAAGAGGCTACTAAATCACTTGATGAGATGAATAAACATGCACTGGTCATTTCCGAAGAGTTAGAGCTTGCTAATAATCAGATTTTAAGCCTGGAAGATGAGAAAGCTGAACTCTACAGGTCCCTTATTCAGCTAAAAAGAGCACATCAGGTAGCGCTGGAGAACTTAGAAGACGCCCACAACCTTATAGTGAGACTTGGAAACGAAAGGGAGAGTTTGCAGAAAAGAGGAGAGAAACTAGAAGAAGTTTTGGCATCTGCAAAGGGTGAAATATTGCAGCTGAGGAGCCAAATTAATGATGAAAACCAAAAACCGGTTGACGTGGCAGACAAAGGTGATCATCCCACAAGGAAAGTTACTCGGAGGAGAAAGGCTAATCCTCAGCAAAAAGATCCATAGCATGTAAATACCATGCTCGCCACCCCACTAATCCACTCACATTGACTGATTACAAGCCGTGAAACTGGCTTCCATTGTATTTTCATACTAACATCGATGGGAAAAGGGAAAATATGGTTAGAATTAGGATTGTTTCTTTTTGCGATAGTTGTACTTTCATGCTATGATGAGTGTATATTCAGGGTGATTGCTCAGTATTGTGTCGTGTAATGTAGCTTACTGCAGAACATAAGCAGCTTATACAATTCATAGAGTGTTAAACTCTTACCATTGGTTTCACACGTTCCATATTACTTTGCATGTTATAAGTTTGGATCGGGAGCATAACAGCCTTGATGTATATCTATGATGCACGGATACAGATATGGTACGTCTGCGAAACTTCATGATAGTTCAGATAATTATACTAAATAAGTATTCATGTAGAGTACATGCATATATCAATCCATAGATTTCTAGATAGATTTAATTAGTATGAAGAGGTGTTCAGCATCAACAACCGCATAGCGCAGTGCATTAGCGCATTTGACTTCGGATCAAAAGGTCGTGGGTTTGACTCGCACTGTGGTCGCATCTCTCTCACTTTTACTAACTTCGACGTTGAACGCTATGCCTGTCAGTAATGTTAGAGACTCTGCTCCTCAAATTACAATTTTAACCTCAAAATTACAATTATTTCCATAAAGGCTGCCATTATTATTACTTCAATTTTCAACGAAAAATTAGTACTAAATAAAAAAAAATAGAAATAATTATGCTGCATATATAGCATCGACTCGTTTTTCTCAAAAAAGCATCGAAAGATTATAAAAAGAGTCATTTAAGTATGAGTAATTCATATATTTTAATTATATTTGTACTTTATTATTAAGGGAGAACATCTTCTAATGTCTCTGTAGGGTTGAAATCCCTCAGTGATACCACTTTTCAAAATACCTAACCAACTATTACAGGTATAACTGGAGTACAAAACTCCTTAATACAGACCAAATATAAAAGATATTAAGAATAAACGATATACAAAAAAAAATTCAGAAATACTTGTGAAGATGAGAGTGGGCTCAGAATGCTGCCAAGATCACCACAGTTCCTCCAGTTATCCGATAGTCACAAAGACTACTCAACAGGACGGCCAATACCCACGGTTACTCCACAAAGGTCTCACACACAAACACCGATCACCGAGATCTTTCTCAAAGATCACTCGCAACTCACTTAGAATGTTCACAGAGAACTATTTTTGAACTTTGAGAAGAAAATGAGTTCAGTACTGTCTTTTTACGGACAAGGAGAAATTCCTCATTTATAGATGCAAGAAAGAGCCGTTGAAGGCAAGTCTACGGTGGCTTTCCTTTAGCCATTGATTTGGCTAAGGAAAGCCATCTCAATAATAGGAGATGAATATGGAAAGGAGAATCCATTGACAGAAGAGGAAACACAGGAAGAGAGGAAGAGAGAATGGGTTTCTTATCGGCGCAAGTGAGAGGAAGAAATGATGGACAAAAACCTAGGGCAGCAGTATAAGTAAATAGGGTCGGGTCGAGTTATCGGGTAGGGTGTGAGTGTGGGCATCCAAGTGGGTTTGGGCCTACCAACAATTGGTCATTGGGCCATAATTTTTCATTACATACTCCACCTTGGACCAATGATCCTAAAAGGAACTTGGTCCGGAGTATAGTGGGTCTTGGTAATCATCATCATAGCCCAAAAACGGCCCCTTCCAACTGGTACCTGCAAGAAAACCAACTAAGACAACAGAGAAGTTAGTCAGGGATCAATCTCAAAATTTTTAAACAGGTAGTGAACTTTTCCACAAGGAGGCTTTTGGTCCCCATATCAGCGGGGTTATCCTCGGTCTTGATTTTCTCATGTTTTATAATTTTCTTACCCACGATGTCACGGATGAAGTGAAATCTCACATCAATATGCTTTGTGCGATCATGAAAGACAGGGTTCTTACAGAGCTGTATAGAGACTGTCAGAAAAAACCACTAATTTTTCTTTTGAAAACCAATTTCTTTTATAAGACCATCAAGCCAAATGGCTTCTTTGAAAGCTTCTGTTGTAGCTATGTATTCTGCTTCAGTGGTCGATAGAGCAACGATGTGTTGTAGTTGGGGCTTCCAACTAATGCATGCACCGCAGAAAGTAAAAATATAAGATGTAGTAGACTTACGACTGTCTCGATCATTCGCATAGTTTGAGTCCATATATCCAACAAGTTGAGTATTGTCAGAGTTTTTTGAAAAAGTAATGCCAATATCAATAGAACCACATAATATCTAAGCAAGTATTTCAATGCTTCCCAATGGGGTGTACCGGGATTTGACATGTACCTACTAAGACAACTAATGGTATATGCAATGTCGGGCCTAGTGCATACCATAAGATACATAATGGAACCAATATCATTTGAATAAGGGACTTTTTCCATTTTGGCTTTTTCAGAATCCGTTTTGGGAGATTGATCTTTTGAAAGTTGAAAATGTGAGGCTAAGGGTACCGAAACAGGTTTTGCATTTTTCATGAAAAATTTTTTCAAAACAGACAAGATGTAGGATTTTTGGTTTAGAAGAATGGAAGATTTTTCTCTATATCTAGAGATGTTCATGCCAAGAATTTGCTTTGCATTTCCAAGATTTTTCATTTCAAAAACATTACAAAGTTGTTTTTGTAAATCACTAATGAGATGAGAATTTGGGCTAGCAATAAGCATGTCATCAACATAGAGAACAAGAAAAATTGGTGAATCATGCACATGCTTAAAATAAAGGCAGTGATCATAATGACTCCTATTGAATTTCAAGAAATGCATAAATGAGTCAAATTTCTTATTCCACTGTCTAGGTGATTGTTTTAAACCATATAGTGATTTTTTCAGCAAACACACAAAAATAGGCTTGGATTCATCAACAAAACCAGCAGGTTGGCACATATAAATATTTTCATCCAAATCACCATGTAGGAAAGCAGTTTTAACATCCACTTGCTTGAGTTCCCAATTGTAGTGTACAGTGAGAGCAAGGATAATACGAACAGTTGTGTATTTAACGACAGGAGAAAATATTTCGTTTTAATCTATACCCTCTTTTTGCGTGAAACCCTTAGCTACCAACCTAGCCTTGTATCTAATAGGATTTTCTTACTTGATTTTATAAATCTACTTGCAATCTACTATGGAGGCATTTTTTTGTTTTGGAACTAAAACCCATGTTTTGTTTTCCTTTAATGATTTCATCTCTTCATTCATAGCTCTAAGCCACTGTTTGGATTTCAAAGCCTCATCTAAGCTAGTGGGTTCAGTCATCTCAGTATTCAGGGTTGTTTCAAAATCTCTAAGTTTCATAGGAGCCCTAATTTGTCTTCTATTTCTGTCACTAGCAAGTTGGTAGTGTTCTAATGGGTGTGGTTCAGGATTTTCTGCATTTTCAATCTCATTTTCAGCGTTTTTTGTCTCTAATGTGTTTTCTAATTCTCCCTCTTGTTGGTTTTCCCCTAAGTTATTCTCCACTTTATTAAAGGTTTTTTCTTTTTCTAGGTTTTGAGTTTTCTCTAAACAAGGCATTTCATTTTCATTGAATGTACTCTACTGATTAAAACCTTAAAGCCGGGTTGACTACGTAGCCAAAGTCGATACCCCTTAACCCCCATAGGATAACCAATAAAAACACATTTTATGGCCCTAGGTTCTAATTTATCAACAGATTGATGAACGAATGCAGCACATCCAAAAACACGTAATGCAGATAAATCAGGAATTTTACCATTCCAAACATGTTCAGAGGTTTTTCCAAGAAGTGGCACAGAAGGAGACATATTAATCAAATGTGCAGCAGTAAAAACAGCCTCACCCCAAAAAGTTTTTGGCAAACCAGAACTCACAAGTAAGCATCTAACTTTATCAAGCAATGTTCGATTCATTCTTTCAGCAACTCCATTTTGTTGGGGGGGTATAGGGGTTTGTTTTATGCCTTTTTATGCCATGTTTATCACACATTTCAGAAAAGCTTTGATTACAAAACTCCAAACCATTATCAGTACGAAGAGATTTCAAACTTTTTCCAATTTGGTTTTCAATTAAAACTCTCCATTTTTCAAACTTTTCAAACACTTCAGGTTTGTGTTTCATTAAGAAAATAAAAACTTTTCTAGAAAAATTATCTATAATAGACAAGAAATATCGATTACCACCATGAGTAGGCACATACGAAGGTCCCCAAACATCAGCATGCACATAATCAAGAATACAAGTAGACATGGAGGGATTTGGGGAGGGTGAAGCAGGGAAACGTACTTTATGATGTTTACCATGTACACAATCATCACGGAAATCCAGTTTCTCAATGTTCTCATTCAAAATGCCATCTTTTTTCAAAAAATCAAGACCCTTTTGACTAATATGACCAAGTCTCTTATGCCATAAAGTAGTTGAGTCACATTCAGAAACAGATGCAGCAAGATAGTCATAGGAAACAGTGCATATATAAAGATTACGCTTTCGTTCAGCTTTGAAAACAACTAATGAACCCTTCATGATTTTCATGAGGCCTTTGCCCCATCTACCCTCAAGACCATCTTCCTCTAATGCGGGACAGGAAATAAGATTATGGCTTAAATCAGGAACATATCTAACATTTTTCAAAGTCATTTTATAGCTATCTTTAAAACACAAAGAAATGTTACCAAGACCTTCAATTTCACATCTTTTCTCATTAGCCATAGAAACAAAACTGCATGCTCATATTGCAGATTAGTGAAAATATCTTTGAAAGGACTCATATGAAATGTGCAGCCAAAATCAATCAACCATTCATGCATATCAAAAGAATTCACAGAGTTTGCTTCGCATACAACAAAGACTTCACCATTATTCTCATCAGAAACGTTATTAGCCTTTTCTTTTTCTTCATATCTATCTCGATTATCCTTTCTAGGTTTTCTACAGTTCTTAATGTAGTGTCCTTTTATACCACAGTTATAACAGCGTCTCTCTCTGGTTTTGTCATCATTATTAAAGTTCTCTCTAGGTCTAGATTTATTCCGATATTCATTTCTACTCTTACTCCTACTTTTGCTTCTGTTATTATATCTAGAGTTTCTAAACTTAGATCTTTCCCTAACCGAATTCACCTCGTGTTGGTTTTGACTAGGTTTATTAGCCCTAAGGTCCATCTCCTTACTCTTAAGTCCATTCACAACAGTTTCAAGATTAACAGAGTCTCTACCATACTTAATAGGAGATTTAACATCAGAGTATGATTCAGGAATAGCATTCAGCAACACAATTGGAGAATATTCATCAATGTTTTTGTCACCAATGAGTTTAATGTCTTGTATAGTTTAGTAAAATCATCCAAGTTTTCATTAATGTTTTTAGACAAGTCAAGTTTATACTTAAAAAAATTTTCCAATAAAAACAATTTGCTAGGTAAAGATGTCTCAGTATAAAGCTCTTCAAGTTTATACCATAATTCTTTTGAAGAATTTTGTTTACCAACTTTACGTAAAATCGTGTCAGATAAGTTCAAAATAATTGAAGAGTAAGCAAATTCGTCATTCTCTTGTATTTTCTCTTCAAAAACATTTTCCAAATAATTGCCATCAATGGCTTTAAAAACTCTTTGTTGAATTAAAATTTCCTTCATTTTTTGCTGCCAAATTGAAAAATCGCTTTTTCCATCAAAAGGTTGTAGGTTATATCCGGCCATTTTAAAACAGGTTTAAGAAGGTTTTCCGAAAGATTTTAAGCAAGTTTCAGAAAATAGATCTTTTTAGTGATTTAACAGAAAAATAGAAACTCACAACAGATAGTCACACGACAGATATAAGATCAATAGTTATAGAACCAAGGAGTCACAAAGAAAAGGAACAGAAATTTCAGCAGATGTAACAGGCCACAATAATCAACAGTGATTAAAGAAAAACTATGTCGCAACGGTTTAAGATTTCACAGAAATATGAGATCACAAAGATCACAGTTATTCCAAAACAGTTGATAAATAATGAGATCACTACAGAATATATATCAACAGATTTATAGGAGATCACACAGATCAATATCAAGAAATCACACAGATTTGCAATAAAGTCACAAAGATTCAGGGATCACAGCAGATCAAGAAACTGAAATAGCGAGAACCGAGGCTCACCAGCCTAAGTTCCGTCCAGATACCCGACGACCTCGAGGGTCCGACCAAGAGGGATATTAGGGGGTTAACCGCGGTAAAACAATAATAATAAGATATGAAAAGAGTATAACAGAGATATAAACAGAAAGTAAAGAGGAGGGGTTTCAGAGAGTACCACCGCCGGAAGCGTCGGATCAGAGATAGCTCTGATACCACTGTAGGGTTGAAATCCCTCAGTGATATCACTTTTCAAAATACCTAACCAACTATTACAGGTATAACTGGAGTACAAAACTCCTTAATACAGACCAAATATAAAAGATATTAAGAATAAACGATATACAAAAAAAAATTCAGAAATACTTGTGAAGATGAGAGTGGGCTCAGAATGCTGCCAAGATCACCACAGTTCCTCCAGTTATCCGATAGTCACAAAGACTACTCAACAGGACGGCCAATACCCACGGTTACTCCACAAAGGTCTTACACACAAACACCGATCACCGAGATCTTTCTCAAAGATCACTCGCAACTCACTTAGAATTTGAGAAGAAAATGAGTTCAGTACTGTCTTTTTACGGACAAGGAGAAATTCCTCATTTATAGATGCGAGAAAGAGCCATTGAAGGCAAGTCTACGGTGGCTTTCCTTTAGCCATTGATTTGGCTAAGGAAAGCCATCTCAATAATAGGAGATGAACATGGAAAGGAGAATCCATTGACAGAAGAGGAAACGCAGGAAGAGAGGAAGAGAGGAAGAGAGAATGGGTTTCTTGTCGGCGCATGTGAGAGGAAGAAATGATGGACAAAAACCTAGGGCAGCAGTATAAGTAAATAGGGTCGAGTCGAGTTACTGGGTAGGGTGTGAGTGTGGGCATCCAAGTGGGTTTGGGCCTTAGTCCGATTGGGCCTACCAACAATTGGTCATTGGGCCATAATTTTTCATTACAGTCTCACCTAATATTAGTCTACTGTCTTTTTAAAATTTTAAATTAATTAATCATTTTTTAATTCTCCATTTATCATGATTTTTCATTATTATTTTGGTATATAAATTTTTTTACGTATTCTTTTTATTTCTCCAATGTTATTTATTATTTGTCTGTCGATATTTTTGTATCAATCGAAATATTTATATTAACTTATTATTTTAATATATTTTTTAAGTACTTTTTTACTCTACAAAGCAAAAACAATATGAAAACATTACATCTACTCTCTTCAAATTCAAATTTAAATATAAAAACATCTCATATTTTTTTTATAAAATTATAAATGTATTCTTTATTTGGTGGCAAAAGTTTACATACCCCAAAGTTATATTATACTAACACCCCTTTATAGGATGTGTCATTAATTTTGCACAAAATAATGAGTATTTGTATACTTAAATATCTGACCTCAAGAAGTGTCAATTTAAATTACTCAAATATTTAATATAACTTTTATTTGTTTGTAGAGATTAAAACACATACATTCGTTGATGAGGCCTAGCTCATGACGCTAAGGTCATGCATGTGTTCAGACTCCATCAATGTGCTGGATGTTATTTAACTTCAATAATAAGTACTGTTGTTTTACTTTAATAGTAGGTGTATGTTAGATATAATTATCTGATATTAATGATTTGTATATAATTATTATAGTCGTCAATACTTATTGAATATAGATATTTGATATTGATAATTGTAATCGATTTTAAAAGAATAATAATTTATCGCTTTGACTTAAAAAACAATCACATATATTCATTTTCTAAACCTGATTTTCTACTCGAGAGTATATATTCTCAAATCAAATTAAAATTGCAGGACTCTTCTCTTTATTTATTTATTTTTTCCCTCTCTTGACAGATTTTTAGTCCATAAAATAGGACTTGGGTAACTTATAAGAATATGATATTGTAATCAAAATTTGACCAATCAATTCGTTCCCCAAACCTAACAAAAATCAACCACTGATCCCTATGAAAATCCACTGCCCCCTCTTTATTTATTTCACAACGGAAACACTGAAACAAACAGAGACGATTTCTCCGTCTCAAATTTGCCATGGATAGAGTATCCGTTGCTATTTTAATTCTTGCCATCTACCTTTACTCCTCGGCCTCTCACGCCTATCAAGTCGATAGTTACATTTTCCATAACGAAATTAGACTAGCATCAGGATCTGATAAGGATGATGTTACTCCATCGGAAGGAAATACTGATGCGGTAAATCCTTGCGACGCACCACTTTTCTCTAGACCTCCGTGGTGCTATTTTCCACCTCCTCCCAGCCACCACCACCTTGATGGTGGGGATCATAACAAAGAAAGACCGATTTGTGAGGCGGTTTCTAACCTCATAAATGATTGCCCTCATGATTTTTATCTTGATGGGGGCATCCGTGATCATTGCTGTCAAGAAGTTAGTAGAATTAGCCACGGTTGTTCCGGTCGCAACTTGAGACGCACGGAGCTAGAGTTGCTTAGTGTCATTGAAAGAATTTGTTCCGAGCATTCTTCTCCGCTACAACAGCCTCCGTCTCCTCCGCCTGAACCACCATCTCCACCATCATGTCCTATGCCAAAGCCTAATCAACCAACTCCAACACCTCCGGCATCATCTCCAGTACTTAAGCCACGACACTGGAGGCGGCCAAGAATTTGCTTAGTAGAGACGGTTCTGTTCGACTCATGCAATCCAAAGCACCCGGAAGCGAACAAGAATGCTAGTAGAAGGGACAGGGATTTTGTCCCACAAGGCATGAGCACTGGACTCTTGAAGGATTCGGCAGGATGCTGCCTTGGCTTAGCTGTGTTCACAAACGACTGCAACCCCACCATCAAAGATTTGTCTGTCGCTAAGCAGAGACTCTATTCCACTTTGCAGGATTCATGTGGGAAACTTCATTAGTTAATTATTATTGGTTTTGTTGCTAGTCTAAATTCTTAGCTATACATAGGATTATTAGCAGTTGGATAGAATTTGAATTTCTTTTTTGAATTAGTTGGAATTTGTTAAGCTATCTGATGTTTACTTTTTGTAGGATAATGAATCTCAAATTATGTTTATTAGTTTGAGGCTACGGCAAAGTTGAAAATATGGAAAATCTCAACAATTGTTTGATGTTTCAAAGCTTTATTTACAAATTAAATTATCATCTAAGTGGTGATATTATCGGTTTCATTGAGCTATCAGTTTATGAGCTCTACGATGATTGAAAACGGTCAAAATATATCAAGATGAGTGATAGAATTTAGCGCTCGTTGTTATGTGGATGATTAAATTTGATGACTATAAGTGATACTAAGATATCATTACAATGCAGTGGTTCAGCATAGTTGAAGTATGACTATGAGCGAAATGAAGATATCATACTCACATTATCTGTTGATACTCCATAGTTACAATGTTTAGTCAAATAAGATAGACTTAAATTGGAAGAAGTCAAAAAATGCTAACAAGCATTGCTTAAGCGCGCGTTGTAGAATGTTTGGTGCACAATATTTATGTTAAACGGTGCTCAGCAATAAACCTATAATAAGTCAATTAGGGTGAATATGGACCCGTGCATCATAGATATACATCAACGCTGTTATGCTCCCGATCCAAACTTATAACATGCAAAGTAATATGGAACGTGTGAAACCAATGGTAAGAGTTTAACACTATGAATTGTATAAGCTGCTTATGTTCTGCAGTAAACTACATTACAGGATACAATACTAAGCAATCACCCTGAATATACACTCATCATAGCATGAAAGTACAACTACCGCAAAAAGAAACAATCCTAATTCTAACCATATTTTCCCTTTTCCCATCGATGTTAGTATGAAAAATACAATGGAAGCCAGTTTCACGGCTTGTAATCAGTCAATGTGAGTGGATTAGTGGGGTGGCGAGCATGGTATTTACATGCTATGGATCTTTTTGCTGAGGATTAGCCTTTCTCCTCCGAGTAACTTTCCTTGTGGGATGATCAGCTTTGGTTTTCATCATTAATTTGGCTCCTCAGCTGCAATATTTCACCCTTTGCAGATGCCAAAACTTCTTCTAGTTTCTCTCCTCTTTTCTGCAAACTCTCCCTTTCGTTTCCAAGTCTCACTATAAGGTTGTGGGCGTCTTCTAAGTTCTCCAGCGCTACCTGATGTGCTCTTTTTAGCTGAATAAGGGACCTGTAGAGTTCAGCTTTCTCATCTTCCAGGCTTAAAATCTGATTATTAGCAAGCTCTAACTCTTCGGAAATGACCAGTGCATGTTTATTCATCTCATCAAGTGATTTAGTAGCCTCTTCTACATCTGCTTCAAGACTTTTTCGTGCTTCATTGTCCTTGGAAATCTGGGTCTCCAGGGCCATTAAGTCTTTGTTCAAAGAAGATATAATAAGCTTCTCTTGTTTCAGCACAAGGGCAGCACTTTCTGCTTTCTCATGGGCGTCGACAAGTTCTTTTTCTAAGCTATCACATTTTTGCACTGCTGCAGCCAGTTCTTGGGACGTAATTTTCAGCTTTTCATTTGATTCACTCAGGAGCTCTGTTGCCACCCTTAGTTCTTCAGCTAAGACTGTCACCCTTTGTTTGGCTTCATCACTATTCTGCTGTAACAATTCTATAGCTTGTGTAAACTGGTCATGAATGTTTCCGATCTCTGCTTCAAGGTCCAAGCACAAGTATCTTGACTGCTGCAGTTCTTCTGCCAGATCACAGGCTTCACCTCTTGATTTCTCCAAAGCATCCTGCGTGATCTTAAGGTCCTGATATAGATTTTCAACATTTCCCAATTCTACATTCAGCGATTCTTTTAAATTGTCTTTCTCCGAGGTCAAATCAGAAATCAACACTTTGTTAATGTTCAGTTCCTTGAGTGCAAGCTTAAGCTGTTCCTCAAGCTGGTGAATTGTTTCGTCTTTTTCTCCCAAAAGTGTCGCATCTGAAGCGGACTTCTTTTCCATGGAGGACTTGAACTCGTCATATTCCTTCTGTACGGCATCAAGATTCTTGGTGGCTTCATCTATCTTGGCAAGAGAAGAAGTTAACTCGGCTTCCAGTTTAAGGACCGTTTCGTTCCGCGGTTGCAGCTCCTTTTCATTTTTCAGGAGTACATCTTTCAATTGTTTTATCTCTGCATTCAAACTAGTTAGCTGAACCAGGGATTGCCGATATGCAATGCTCAGTTGGTCGACCTCTCTATCTTTCTCAGCAATCGCCCAACTAGCGTTCCGAAGATCAGCCTCTTTATCCTTGATTTCTGAAGCAAGCAAGTTAAACCTTTCTTGAGAGACTGCTACAGAATCTATCTTCTTTTTCAACTGTTCTTGGAGCTCCCTTTTCTCATTCCCAGCCTCTTTGAGGCTGTTTTCAAGATCATGAGCTTGGATAGTTAGCTCTTTATACAAACTTTTCTCTTTCTCCAGTGCCTGTCCCATCCTTGTTATCACATGACGTGCAAGATTCAATCGATCAACTAAAGACTGCCGCTCCAAATTAGCTTTTGCAAGTTCCTTGTTTTGGACGTCCTTCTCATTCAATAGCTCCATCTCAAACTTTTTCTCCAGAGAAGCAATAGCAGCCTCCTTTTCCTTGAGTTTATTATTCATCTGTGCACACAAGTAGACAACAGATAGTTTAGCAAAGAAACCTAAGAAACTCTAACATGCTTACACTACACCAGACTTCTATTTACAACTTATTAGGAGATTCAGCTGAAAGAAATACGTGATATTAGAGCTGAGCTAGAAACTTCCTTAAAGGGTCTATTTCCCCTTCATTCCTTAGTTAATCCAGCAGGACCAATTGCTCTGACTTGGCAAAAAACAAGGGTTTATCAAGCATGTCAACGGGTGTGAAATGCAGATGCAATTCGTTTACGCGTGCTGTTTCTCTACTATTATCTGTTTTTAACAAGAGTATCATTTAATAACAGCAAAGGCCAGCTTCACTCAATAGCCGTTGCCTGTATAGTCACTGTAAAATGCACATATTAATGTCCTAAAGGAAGACCAAGGGAAAGGGATGCAAGATCAAAATGAAACAGTCTCATCCATTTTTCGTCCTTTTACATTTGGCAAAGAATGAACCGGTCGTGATTCAACTTGGAAGGTAAGAAAGTTTGCATGATCTGCATTCATTAAGAGCTCAAATGCATCCATCTAAAAAAGAAGCATTCGCCAAGGTAACATTTAAACTCCTTTATGATAACTTACAGATTCTATAATTGCATCCGAAATGACATTTCCTTTGTTTCTTGAAGCATATAGACCGGCAACCACTCCCGAACAAAAAACCCCAAGTTCATTGAGAAGTGAACAAAAGGGGTTCCGAGATGAACTTCCCTGAACATGGGAATGATGAAAAAACACAACAGTCAGAGAACCTCAAACCAGTACTTAAATAATCCTTTTCATATTATATTTGTCATGGATGCAGACCTTTGTTTTCTGTTTCTGGTCTTCAGCCCTGGGTTCATCATTTTCTGAAATAAAAAATGCAAAAATCATTAGTAATAGCTTATAATAGGATCTAAGTTTCCTGTAAGTGAAACATAGTTTTTAGATGGTTCAGTTTTTAAGAATGTGAAGCAACACCCGTGGGAAACCCCAAATAGAGAACAGACAGACTTGATAAAAGAGATACTTTAAATACGATCAAGACGATTAAGTGCGAAGATTCAAGCAACCAAAGATATATAAACAAGAATGTGCCAAATGACGAAGTACAAGTAGAGAAACTGAAACTGTATACCAACCATAACGATCACCTATGCACAAACAAGCACAGGATTGCAAGATTCTATTACATTCTCTTCTTTATACGCGCTGTCTTTACAACTTGTATACCGCCTTGTTTCTCAAGTATATAGCTTCAACAATTTCTGAATAAACCTATTCTTGTGGAACAGAACAGCATAAAATCAGGTTTACGTAGTCTGATATGAGATACAATCTAGGTTCATCTCCTCCAAATCAATATGTCATTCCATTTAGCAGTCAAGAATGTCAAATACCAAAAGAAAAAGTAACCCAGACTAGACAAAGACTCATCAAACTTGAGTTCATCATAGCAGAGAGGAAAGAATCTTGAAAATACAATAAAAACAAGAAGAAGGAATCTTGAAAATACAAGAAAAAAGGCAAACCCACCTGCAGCAAACCCTTTCATTGCATCTACCCTCGAGTTAAGAAGCGGAAGCAATGCAAAACCAGTGAAGACAGCCGCTCTCCTCGCGCAAGAATTGCAGTCTTTGGGATTTTCTTGCTGAGAACAAGAAACTATTGCTCTCCGGTTGGGAGCATTTCTCAAGGGAGAAAACGATAATGGAGGCTGGAAACAACATTGCCAAGAGTAGGGGGTGCAGCGAGAGTGGCAGAATGGAGAGTGCTGAAAACAAGAACTCCCCATATTTCTTCACTTTTTCTTGATTTTTGAGGGTCACCTGTCCTCGTAGTCCAACTGCTTGCTTTCCTCCTTTCACAAACAATCTCAACTTATTATTTCGCTGAGATCACCAACTCTCAATGCATATAATCCTTTTATAGAGGTGGAATTAACCATAATATTTGGTTTTGTTCCGGGTGTTTTGTGTAGATAGAAAGAGAAAAATAAAAATAAATAAAAAAAATTAGAGATAATGTATATGTTTCAATTTGTTTTTGGAGATAATATAAAATTGAAGTTTCAATTTAGTCACACATTTGTTACGATTTCCTCACGTTGCATCCCATAAGTTAAAATTTTATTAATGTTAGTCCCTACGTGCATTATTCATCCAATCAATAGCGATAATGTAAAAAATGTGTACAGAAATACTAACAACTCGATGAATTATTGGATGAAAATGCACTTGATGATACTTATAAGATGCAATATGACAAAATCGCAAGACGAGACTATATTGAAGAAAAATATAATGACGTTTAAAACACAATAAATTCAAAAAATATGATGGAGAAAAAGAATGGCCTGGTTGGTGCAAAAAATTTAAATAATATGCATTTATCATGCATGATCACATTAATTTAATTACTGATTAATAATTACTTAGGGACAAAATATTTATTAGTGAATTTGATGAGTTGCTAAAATTAATAACTTGAGAGTTTAAATGTTTTCCTTAACGTAGATTCACTATTTCTCTTGTATTTATCCCTTGAATATACACATTAATTTCAGTATTATCTTATCTGCAGGTTGTTGATATATCTATAATAAATGCATCCAACGTGCAATTATTTTTTTTAAAAATATTACCATAAATATTCATATACGTAATAATTGGTTGTAATAAATTTCATGTGTCCTAATTTTTTATATATTACAATACTTATATACTTTTTGTGATTATCAATCTGCAGCCGGACAAATAAAATGATTTGGCAAGCTAAATGAATTTCATACTATGTCTGAAATTTCATAAGATTCTTCCATGTATTTGTTATTTTTTATCCCATATGTTAGAGCATTTTTCAATTTAATTCAATTTGTTATGATTTTTTCATATTACATCCCTTAAGTTGAAAATTTTTTCAATTTTAATTAATTCTCACGTGCATATAATTAACGAAATTGTTTGTAGTCTCACTTGTATTTTCGTATATTTTTTGTTAAGTATTGGATGAAAAATATACGTGAGGACTAAAAAGTTAAGAATATTTTCAACTTACAAGATACAATATGAGAAAATCGTAATAAGCGGGACTAAATTAAAAAGGCACTAAGATATGATACAAAAAATGCCATTTTACTTACCTATATAGAGATGATCTCATGATCATTTAATTTTTATTTTTTGATTCCATATGTAGTTATTTAATTTCATTCATTGAACATTGTGAAGCTGGACGTAAAATTATGCTTTCTGGCGTAACACATTTTATGATAAAACTCATAATCACAACATAAATTTTCATTACAACATTAATTTGACAAATTAAGGACACAACACACAATAGGGAAAATAAAGGTACTAAAAAACAGCAAAATACGACTCCAATAACTATCACAATGACTAATAATTTCATAGAGTCCATCGTCGATTTCGTGCAGATTAGCTCGAGCCAATGCAAAACATAGCGTCTTCGTCCACGCTCACGCTCGTGCTCGACCCCATACAAAACATAAAGTCTTCATCCAGGCTCAAGCTACTTTCACTGTCGTTGTCCTTCATCTGTTTCTTGTTCCAGCAGTACGACACAAAAGCGTCGTAACGACATTCAATGCAGCAATACGGAGTATCCCTAGGAAACAAATGGTCACGAATTAGGAAAACACCAATGTAATAACAACAATGGAAAACCCCTTTTTTCTTACACTACCTGTACATGAAAATGTCAATTGGTTTTGATAGCTTTTTGCAGCAATTATAGCATTTCTTCATGTACTCGTCATCTTTGACATGTTTAGTACTTGAACTCCCTGCGACTTCAGTACGAGGAAACTCCAAGATGCAGTCGTCGAAACTGTGTACGACTTTGTTGGTCGGGTATTTGTACGTCGTACAAGTGTATTCGGGCAATTCTCTAACGTACTCCAGTGGTAAGAACCCGACCTTTCCATGCTTAGTGCATGTGGTTAACGGGAGTCGCCCTCGACTCTGGTTTGAGCCAGAAATTATAGGCACATGATTATGAATCGAAGATAATAGACACAGTTTGATTAAATTCGGGCTGGTGGGGCCCACTTCATCGACCGCTACCTCTTTGCCCTTGGAGGGCTTGAAATTCAACATCATCATATTATTTTCGATGAGGGTTTTCGTTAAATTCCTGGTTTTAAAAATGATACGAGCTTCCTCCGATGGCTTGTCATCATCGGGAATGTATAGTCCTACCTTTTGTTTCATTACATTGTCGTATGACAGTTGCGAAAAAGATGATTGAGTGGACCTACAACATCAAAGAGGAAAAACATCAAGAATTTGTCATAAAATCTAAAGAAATATAAGAATTTTAAACAACCATATAATATATATAACCTGAGAAATCTAAATGCTGTAAGCATAAAATTGAGTTTGCAGAAAAAATATAAGAATTAATTTCAATCTTTAACACCAAAAATAAAGTTTAAAAAAAATTATGTAAGAGGAAAAGTAAAATTTATAAGATTATTAGTTATTCAAAAATGTGGGTAAAAATCATATGTTAAATCTATAAACAAGAGTTGATTTCAAAAAAAAAAAGAAAAAAAAAGTCTAAAAACAAGAAATTAGGCCAAATTATATCAACTTTTGAAGCCAAATTAGTATACAAAAATCCATATTTAATTAAAAATTAAAATAGAGAAAAAATTAATAAAATCCAACTCATATATTTCATAAACTCCACAAGATCTTCACAGTAAAGTATCATTTGCATGCCTCTAAAACCAACTCAATCAAAAATTAGAACAAATTAAATGTAGATTTCATCCCAATTCTTGAGATTTGTTCCAAATATTTACTCAAAAGTTTCTTCCAAAGCATAATATTCCGATGCATGCAGTCGAATTTACACAGTATCTGTTATGTATTTAAATTTATAAAACCACTCGAACAAATATATACATATATGCAAGAAGATATATGCATGTATATATAGATTCATGGGAAGTATATATATATATGTACCTGGATTGTGTATATGAGAGCTCCATGAAAGAGAGAGTTGCTAGTACTACTCTTAAATGCTTTTATGATGTTGTATTCATCAGAGTGTGTAGAAGGGATGCCTTTTATAGCAGAATGCTGACGAGGGTATCACTCCAAATTCTTGCATCATTAATATTTTCATTAAAAAATATACAAAGGAATCTTTTTCTGGTATTTTTTTCAAGGGAATGAGGGCTGCTTGTTCATCCGCACGCGATAACCACAGTAAGTTCTGCAGGAACACTCACATGGTTAGTGTGAGACACTCGGGAACCATATCTTTTTTCGGTTTAAGGGTTTCATAATTTGAGTTGGGATGAGGTTTTAGAACAAAGTGAGCATAAACGTTTGGTTGTTGAGTGTTTTTGTTTTGTCTGAAAGCTCTGCGGAGTTCATGGAAAGTTTGTAAGAAGAGTAGAGGGAGTGATGAGGAGATGAGCTGCTGCTCTACAGGTCATCATTAATTAATTCAATGTTTTGCTGATTTGTTTCAGTGAATATGAGATGAGTTTTGCAATATTATTTGAATCATATAACTAATATAGACCACCCTCCAAAAATCTAATCTTTATTCATTCAAATATTACTATATAAATATTAGAAACTTATAATGGAATGTAAAAACATCCATCATTAATGAGAAGTGGATGTAAGAAATTTTAATGATCAGTTTCACTGTTTTTTCCTATGTTGATGTAGTAATTGATCTATATATTAATGTAATTATTATCAAAAAAGAAAAATATTTCATAAACTATTATATATTTTAATAAGCAGGGATCGTAAATTGTAATTTTTAAATTCTCGACAAGAAATCAGGGCATTCATTATTAGTCGATCGTTGAAGTCAGAGTTTCACGTAATATTCGTAGATAACTATTTGACGTACTTTTAGATACTTTTTGTACGTCATCCGTACACTACAAACTGGAATTATTACACGGATTGCTCGATCATCATGAATGAATGCTAACGGTCAAGGACCTATAACCAACAAAACGATGATTATCAACGGTTAACGTTCATAATAAATTTAACCATTCATAACAAATAACGGTTAACAGTCGTATCAATCCTACAGTAATTATTCAATTTATATGGTAATAAATTGCATATATATCTCTAATTTAAATTAATTATTAATTAGTCAATTGTGCCAATTTAATGTTTCATAATTTATCAAGTACCACTATGCTTATTGACTATCATAGCAAATCATCCCAACCTTGTTGATATTATAATTAATATAGACATTGCACAATTATGCATTTTATTTTAATTTGATTTTTGTAAGTATTTTTATAAAGTTATCTTACTTCTAATATATGTCACAGAATTTCTCTCATATTTCCAATAAATTTTTTTATGTAAAATAATAATAATAATAATCATATTCCGATAAGGTTTTAGGGTAACTATCTTTGATAGGTAAAATATGAATTGATTAAAAATATTTTTACCTATACTTTTTTCACTTATAAATAACTATCACTTAGATTAATTAGTTATACAAATATTTTTTTTCATATGCATTAAAGTTAATTTATTGTATTAATTTCTATTAATCATTTATTTTATAATTTATAATTTTATTGATATATAATAAATTAAATTATGCAAATTATTACTAATATATTTTATATATGTATATGTAAGTATATACAACCGCCTAGGTGAGATTTGGTTTAGCGCTTTGGGCCATTAGTCCGTAACGCAAAGAATCCCCTGACTTTATCTTGTGGGCCCAGAGTTGGGTGAGATGCCGCCAGAATTGGTGAGCGCATCCCCTGCGCATTTTAGTAACTACCACTTCACATTTCACATCATCGTTATTCACCCCCAAAAAGATGCGCCTTTTCTCACTTTCCCGACTCGCCAACAGACAAAGCCTTGTAATTTCCCAAATTTCCAACGAATTCACAGCATTTCACGTGAGAGCAATCCTTTTTCCGTGAGGAAGAATTACCTTTCGCAACTTCAGTTACGTTACTTATGATTTTAGTCCTTTTGCGTCTTATTTTCCGGGAAGCTTGAATCTTGAATGCGTTCCAAGTGTTTAATTTGAGTTTATTGAGGTAAGATTTCTGATGGGTTTTTCATTTTCAGGGATTTGATTATATGTGGGATTAGTAAAAGATTCGAATTTTAAGTAGGGTTATTTGGTGATATTGGATGATTTTGGTTCTTGTTCATGGTCTTCTGCTTTAAGATTGATGAAATGATCTATTATTATAAATTGAGTTTTTCTTGGAATTGATCTTTATAGGCCTTGATCGTAAAGATACTGAACTTTTATCCTTATAACTGGTTTAAGGTTACTGTTGTTGGATGCAGTTATGGAAATGGGTTCAAATTAAGTAATATCAATGTAATTTTGCTGTTATACTGTTGGCAATAATGATCTGAATTTTTTAGGTATTTTTAGGTGCTTGGAGAAGAAATCTTGGTCTATTGAAGGTGATGATGGCAGGATCTTTGGTTGGATTTGGGCATGGTATTTTGTTGTTTAGGAAACTAATCTTCGGAGAAAATTAGGAAGTAGTTGTTTTTCACTTTTATTGGTCTTTGGACATATGATGGATGAGGAGGATGGTAAGGGGTACCCTCCCAACTCTTATCGCGTGAATCGCCAAAAGTTCCCTGTTGAAAATGTCAATTATCCTCGGAATGTTGGGAATTCTTATGTCGAGGATGACGATAATGATGAGGAGGAGGAAGAGGATATAGATAATGCGGAAGATAACGAGGATGACGACGATGACGATGATGATGGAGGAAATGGTGTTCAGAGGATAGGTAAAGATGATTATGAATATGGCGATGATGGTGATGATGATGATGATTTTGGTGATTTAGAGAGGCACCCTAAGAAGAGGAAGCTTAAAACCCTATTGTCAAGTTATGAATTTGCACCTCGAGTACCAGCCCCATCATCTGCTTCAGCTTCAGTTCCAAAGACATCATATGGTGGACGCAATCCACTCACGGATTGGACTGAGCACGAGACTTTCATCTTACTGGATGCTTGGGGTGATCGATTTCTCAAACAAGGGAAGAAGAGTCTCCGCTCTGAGGAGTGGCAAGAAGTTGCTGAGAAGGTATCCCAGGAATCAAAGATTGAGAGAACAGATACTCAGTGTCGAAACCGCTTGGACACGTTGAAGAAAAAATACAAAAAAGAGAAGATGAAGTTGGGAGATAGTGGGAGTTCAGCCAGTAATTGGGTGTATTTCAAGAAGCTGGATGCACTTTTGTCATCACTCCCACAGCAAGCAGGCCTTTCATGTGGAGTGGACTCAGGAGAGTACGTATTCATGAACCCTAAAGTTTATTTGAATCGCTCAAATGGATTAGATGAAATGAGAGATAGTCCAGAAAACTCAGCATCTGCCGGGGGTGGGGAAGATGAATCTGAGGGCCTTCCACCCCAGAAGACAAAGAATGGAGGAGTCAGGGGCAATGCAGCTTCTTTCAAATTGCTCGCTGATTCCATTCAGAAATTCAGTGAGATATATCAGAAGATAGAGAATAGCAAGAGACAGCAAATGGCAGAGCTAGAAAAAATGCGGATGGACTTCCATAGAGATTTGGAGTTTCAGAAGAGGCAGATACTAGAGAGAGCTCAAGCTGAGATTGAGAAGATCCGACGAGGAGAGGATGATGATAATGAAGTGTCTGCTGAGAATGTCAGCGGTTGATGTAGCTTTCTCTGATCATTGTTCGTACATTCCTCTAGGAGGAAATCTTGCCATTGTTGTATTATATTGCCCTCTTGCATACCTGATCTGCAAGACAATAAAACTCATGCGAAGCTGATATTGGAAACTCTAATTAGTTTTATTGTGATTAAAGAGTTCAATGTATATGCGCTCAGTCGATACTTCTAAACTTGTATTAACTATAGCAACATCTCTCATTTGCTAATTTAGTTCCCATTTCTCTTTTGGTTACATACAATCCATTCCATGATCACGTTTCATCTTTCTTTTCTGTCGGGTCGATTGCAGAGTTGTGAGTTCATACCACAAGAACTATTGCTAACAAATTGTTGAAGATTATTGTGCATTAGTTTCATCTGCCATTGATTTGATACTGCTATTTTCTGTCCATATCTGGATAACTGATGCCTGTAAGGTTTGATGTAATAACAATGTGGCATATTTATTGCATATGTTTTTTGCTCTACCAACTGTTGATGCAAATGTGGTGTTTTGAGTACATATTCATTAATTGTAGAGATTCTAACAGCAAAATTCTGAGCTATACCTGTAACTATTTGCGGGTTCAACCTTAAGACCACCAGTAAGTGTCCAAAAACCCAACTTTTGATTGCTAATGTTCTTCTACTCTTGCTTACTTAATCTGAACTGTAAGAACTCATATTCAAAATTCACTGCTATGACGTCTCGACTTTTAAATGCCCTGATAACCACCCCATACAAAGAGAAAAGAAACATAGTGAACTGAAGAGATAAGCTCAAATGAGTCTGGTTATGAGAGATGCCGTCAGCAACTATGTACCTTAACTACATAAAGAAGTTGCTATTAGTTGGTAGGTGCCGGCATTTATTAAATTTTGTATGTTATTATATGGATTGTCGGTCTCTGCTGTACCATGAACATCGTCGTAAGTGTTGTCTGCAGCTCTGAGTTACATTTCTGCAGGCATAATAACGGTGTTGTCTGCATCTCTGAGTTACATTTCTGCAGGCATAATAACGGTGAAGAGAAGATGGTTATTCATGTTATCGTTTCTTTCTGTTTTGTGGTCTGTGTTTACTTACTTTCTTGTAAGAGAAAATTATGGTGGTACGGGTACAATTTGTTAATGAGTTAGTGTTAGTTAAGGTCACAGACAGACTTGAGAGAGTAAAGATGGCAAATGTGAAGGAAGAGAAGCTTATAGTCACATTACAGCCTACAACAATAATTCTTCTAATCTATATATAAATTGATGACTGATCAACAAGAAGGTTAAATTGATGATTGATCAACAACAAGGTCCCGTAGCTCAGTTGGTTAGAGCGTTGGTCTTATGAGCCGAAGGTCGCGGGTTCGAGCCCCGCCGGGACCATCTTTTTTGAAGTGAGCAGTGGTGAGTGCAGGTACTGTTTTATTGTAATGTCCCATGATGAAACATTGAACTATGTTAATGGTTTCGGAGCTATCTATTAGTATTTTATGGTTTCCAAAGATCCGAGATTTTCTGTCTCATAAGTTTAGCGCTGGGCTTCAAAGAAACTATTATATGTTTTTATACGAAAAATGAATTAGTACAAAGCCCAGGAATTAAAATTCTACTCTGTGATAAGTTTTAGTACATTGATGAGTGTAAGGTCTCTTAGGAAAATGGGATCCTACATAATAAGACTTCCAGTTAGTCATCTGGTTAACAAAACTACACTCTCATTCTTGCGCAAGCTATCGAATAGATAGGACGAAAATTGGAGGAACGCAAACTCCAGCTCAGCCACAGCGTTATGTCAATTGAAACTCAGCTGTAGTTGAAAATCTGAATTCCACAGGCTTTATATTCCAACCAATAACATGTTTGTCTTTGGCAGCCTGATTTCCATGCACATTATAATAGCAACCTGAAACAAGCTAGTTGGATCCCCTCAATCCGAAACTCAGTTCCCTCATTAGCTCCAAGCCACAAGATGTGCTGGAAATCCTCGTTTCAACAAAACCTGCGCAGAGTTTAAGTCGAGATCAGTACAAGCGAACATAATTCCAAAGAGAGCTGGGAGCTGAATCTGGTCACAGAAGTTCAGAAGTGGCACCTTCTGCCCGAATGATATTAGCTTGTCTATAAAATGCTTCGCCAAAGGAAATTTCCCACCTGAGGATATCTTTGCTCCTTCTGCCTTCCTTTATGTCTGATAAATGCAGTAGTTCAGCCATCAAAACTGTTACACACTTCAAGCATTTGATCATATTGGTAAAGTAAAGAATAGATATCAGATTCAAGTTTCACTTTTCAGGCTCTAGGCACTAGGGTCTGCTGGTATTCAGTTGCAAAATACGGCAAGAACTTATATGGTATTATGTAACTTGCAAGCATCATTTATTGCGCAAAGCTCCATCCTTGATAATTAGAGCTTGAAGATCTATGGCTACCCTATGCTGCAGCCAAGCAGATAAACAACCCTGATCTTTCCAATTTGTTTCTCTTTTCTCCTGGCGGAGTTCCCAATTTATTCCCTTCATGAAGTCCTGCAAAATTGTTTTGAGTAGGGAAAGGCAGGGGGAAGAAAAAGGGAGAAATTCTGCATCTTAGAAGCTAACACGGAGCACAACAGCCAGCAGCAACGCACATGACCCATTTCCATTCCGGAACTCATTTTGATAAACTCTTGTTTTACGCACAAAATCCTGAAAAGAGTTGCCCGCCCACCCAATAAACGAAATCAAATACAACAAAGTTTTCAAGTCTCTACTAATGAACCAAAACCTTTTTCCCCAAGAAGATAGCCTTGTTATTTCCTTCTTAAAGTCTAGTGAAATAGGTCAGGATGAGAGGCAAAAGGACATGGGGGGGAATGCAGCACATGAGAGCTGATATGGAGCAGGATGACCACGCCTTGTTCCCACTTGTAAAATACAGCTAATCGGTAAATAAATGCACCAGGCCAAGTCTAGAAGTAAACACTACCAATAACCTTGGAAAAGCAAAAGCAAGAATATAATCCAAGTAATAAAGGCATCATTTATACCATGTGTAGTTCACAAAGCTGCAAGTTTACAATCTTCATCAACTTTACCAACAGCCTCAAGTATTGATGAGTAAGTTACGTGATCATATTCGAAACCATGCAAGTTCATCTCTTTCATTAGCTTCGCAGCCTCCTCAAACATACCAGCACGACTGAGACAACCCAAAAGGGTGTTGTAAGAAACAGCATCTAGCTTCATCTTGGAATTTTTCATCTTTGTGAACATCTCCATGGCCCTTTGTGGCCCACCTGTTCTAGCCAATCCATTTAAAATAATATTATGAGAGTTAAGGTCAGGAGTGCAACCATTCTCTTCCATTGTTCGAAGTAAGGACTGAGCCTCATCTGTCATGCCAGCCCTCACCATCCCTGACATGAGTGCATTATAAGCATAAACATCTGGAATGCAACCAAGTCTTTTCATCTCATTGAAAAGATCAACAGCCTCCGACAAACGGCCACACTTTCCGAAATGCTTTATCATCACAGCATATACACGAGCACTTGAGGATCCACAATTTTCTTTTAATTCTTGAAATAACTCATGCGCCGCATCATAGCGTTTTGCCCGGCAAAGACTGTTGATTAAGCTGCAGTAGGCAGCTGGACATGGAGGAAACCCCTTTTCATCCATCTCCTCAAGCATTAATAGTGCTTTTTCTAGGCTATTTTTCTTGCAAAGCCCGTCTATGAGAATTGAATAAGTATAAGAGCTAGGACTAACGCCACTGGTTTTCATTTTCTCATACCACAAGGTGATCTCAGATACTGGGGCTTTTGATTCAAAGAGAGCTT
Organism: Sesamum indicum; assembly: GCF_026168435.1. Lineage (NCBI taxonomy): Eukaryota > Viridiplantae > Streptophyta > Magnoliopsida > Lamiales > Pedaliaceae > Sesamum > Sesamum indicum. Next base: position 15,379,919 of record NC_142659.1, read on the forward strand.
TAATGATAGTGTTATAAGTCACCACATTTGGTGTACAGCTCCAGGACTCCATCCCTTCGAAAAGCTTAATGGCATCAGCTAAACGCTCCCCCTTGCCCAAGATATTTATAACATTGTTTATTAGCACCACATCAGGCTTACAACCATCATTTAGCATATTCAGGAATACCGAATAAGCCTCTTCTACCCTCCCAGCTGCACCAAGTCCCTTTATCATTTCCGTATATGTATACACTGTCAGTGCACAACCCGTGTCTTTCATCTCTTGCACTAATCCTAATGCCTTTTCAACCTTTCCTAGTTTAAAGTAAATACCTAATAAAGTAGTGTAGATCTTTGCAGTGGGATATAAGCCATTCTCTTTCATTTCATCAAATAGCCTAATTGCAGAATCATCACGGCCTAGTTTCCCAAATGAAGATATTAAAGCACTGTATGTTACAGTGTCAGGGAAACAATTACCTTCATTGCACATCTCATTATATAGCTCATGAACTTTCTCATGATGACCCTCTTGCATCAGCATCAAGATGATGGAATTATATGTGCCAGCGGTCGGTTTGCACTTGCGGTTTTTAATCTGGTAAAAGACAGAGAGAGCTTTGTTCACCATCTTTGCCCTGCCCAAGATTCTGACAATTTCAGACAAATCAGCCGGGCCAATGGCACATGGACTCTTCACCATTTCCTGGATTATCTTCCACATTCCACCAACCAGCCCAGCTTCCTCAAGACAACGAATCAAAGCCATGTAAGTGGTAGAATCATGCTCAAAATTCCTTCTCTTCCCAGCCCACTTGAAGAACTGCACTTTCACATTGACCTCCACATCCACTTGTAAAACTTCGCGAACCAGCCTATGATCAAGCTTCAATTTCAAAACCTCCAGGGCCTTTTCTGCATCAGGACCCCACTTAAATATCTTCAAGATCCTTATAAACCTCTCATCAAGGGCCCTTGCAGAGCTGTTCTTCCTTATAGGGGAACGGTTCCCAAAATACGGCGTGTCATCTTTCGGACTTCCCAACCGAAACATTTGAACAATTTCATTTTCTGCAACCACAAAGATACTGAGTTTTATTCAATATCTTATGCCTATATTTCCTTACACTTGCAAAATACTACAAACAAAATACCAAAACAAGGAAAAAATAACTAAACTTAACAAACAGCTGAAAAATCCTTGAACTCGTCTACAAATTCAAACGACGAAAGATCACCTGTCTGCTTCACTCTCTCAAATAAACAAGAACAGGTGGATATTCCCCGCCTCCAGCCGATTGATTTCGCCGCCATTTTCCCTCCAACCCTCATCCCTCAAATCAAAGATTCATTCTTGAAATTCCTACTGTGATTTTACTACCTGGAACGGAACAAGCACCTCTGCAGCAAAAACAATCAAAAAACAACACAGCCCACCACAAACAATCACCATAACACATCAACAAGATTATCCAATTCCACAACTGTGAGTGTCCGTGCGTGCTCGTGCAAGTGTTTCGTTTCCCGATATCTGGAGGTATGATGCAAAGATAAACAGAATTAAATCTCTTTCAAGTACTAGTCCTACAATTTTATCATAAAAAATGATGAAGATTGAAAACCAAATACCTCCGGAGTCTACTGTTTGAGAAGAACTGTACGGCGCAGAGGGAAATGGACCCGTCGGTAAAATTAATTAACAGGTAAAATTGCTCTTTGGACCTCAAAATACCATGATATATCACTTAGACCCCCTCAAGTATTCTTTATAAAACTTAACCCCTTGTACTGTTGAAAATCCCCACTCGGCCCCTTTTCTCCATTGAGAATCCCCAAACTAAAGAGGATTCAAATGGTCCTACGACTTTCAAATTTGGAATCCATATAATGGTACACAATGATAGAAAACTAACCGCATCCACAATTTTGCCTTTGTTACTTGTATCAGTGCTGTAGTTTAACGACATTCATATCTACAGTGAGGGATTATGCCCAATTTAATGTTTATTTCTTTTTATATAATTCGAGCCCATAATAATATATTATTTTGTTAGAATAATTCACCTACCTCATGAGGTGGGATAAATTATTTCATAATTTATTCCATGAGGCTAGTAGATATAAAGATCAAGTTTTTAACATAATTGCCCCCGTTTCTCTCTCTCACTGTCTCTCTCTCTATATATACACTATAAATTATATTTATATATATCCTATATATTACTATTTAATATATTTATATATACTAAACAATAAAGTACATATAAAAGGTCATTTTGTATTTTTTTTTTAGTTAATTTTCTTCTACATTGTAAATATATAACAATATTTATCTTAATATTTTTATCGAACAAAATAAACAGTATACAATTAAAATAATTATATTTTTTTTCTGAAATTTGATGTAATTACACGTAAGTTCTATATAATTTAAAATATTACACCTAACAAGCATGATATATGTTTTCATCTAGCAAATAATCTTTCCATTAGTACGACCGTACAGGGGAATAAATAGAACCTTTTTTTTTGGTAAATGTAATTTTCATAAATAGAAAAAGATATAGTACAACAATCATGAATCAAGTAGTGTTTCCCTCGACATGCCAAAGGATACGCCACAATTTATAAAGTGCATGTGTACTAACAGAGCTAGCTAAGGTAATGTCAAGTATACACTGTCTAACATCTTCCACAATTAAGCTAGCTACAATATTCGGGTTCCGCTCAGTATGCTCGAATCGCCTAAAATTTCTCTCTCTCCATATATGGTAGATACACGCACCCAGTAATGCGCGATAGACCACATTGACGATATGTTTACCCCTCCACTTTCTTGCAGCCCACTCAACATCTGTCATCCAATCTCTATTAGGCCACGCAAAGCGTACAACTCATCTAATAGCGTGAAGGCATTGGCGACTGTATCGACATGGGAAGAATAGGTGTGTGTGTGTGTGTGTGTGTATGTGTGTGTGTATCTCCACCTCATCCTCATCACATAATACACATCTACCTAAGTGAGATAACTATGATTTGTTCGTCGTAGGTAGTTTCTCCAATATAGCAAGCCATAAGATAAACATGTGGCGAGGTATCTTTAAAGTGCCCGAAAGTAGTGAAGCCCAACCTACTTTCGGACCTGGTGGATCAAATAATCGGTATAGAGCCTGGGTCGTAGAGATTCCACCGGCAAATCTCCAAATAATTCGATCATTATCTTCATGAATCGGTGGAAGCGTGTGAGTAATCTCCAAGTACTCTATGTCGTTAATGAGAGGCCACTGCAGCTGAGCTCTCTGGATGACAGAGCTAAGTCTGATGGATTCATGAAGACTAAGGGTGATTGGGCCCCTCGAGAATCTCTCTATAAGAGGACCGAGATGATGCCATGGGTCCTTCTAGAGATAAAAGTCACCTCCATCTCCAATATGGTATTCCACCATTGGTCGCAGCCACGTTCGCAGACGGATCATTTTCTTCCAACCCCACGAGCCTCTATGATCAGGGATAGTCCATATTGAAGCATCACGTAATCGCCCCTGGTATAACCAATCAACCCAAATGGAAGTCCTATCACACTGGATGACATCATATAATTTTTTGCATATGAGAGCACGGTTTATTGTGCTAATATCCCTCAGTTCTTGTTCTCCCTCAACTAGTGGTTTACAAACCTCCTTCCACGCCACTTTGGCGTAACCACTGCTCCCTGTTCCTTTCCATAAAAATTCCGTAGGCGCTTCTCAATGTTCTTAGTAACCCTTTTTGGTAGTATGAATGTCGAAGCCCAGTAAACACTCAGAGCTGTGAGTACAGATTTAATAATTTGCCCCCTCCCCGCATATGAGAGTGTCAAGCCCTCCCAACCAGCAATACGTTCATCAATTTTTTTCTGGTAAAGATTGGCAGTCAGAAATAGACAGTTTAGAAGAGATCAAGGGAATGCCTAAGTATCTCATCGGTAGAAGCCCCTCCTGAAATCCAAGCACCGCTAACATCTGCTCTTTCAATCCTTGTGCAGATCGAGAGATAATAAGATGACTCTTCTCCACATTAAGTCTTAGTCCCAACCACGTCCCAAACCGATCCAATCCTTCTTTGAATACTCTAGTGGAGTCAATGTCAGCACGATAGAACAATAAGAAATTATCAACAAACCCCAGCTGAAAAATACAAGAAGGCTCACATTTCGAATCGAAGGTAAAGCCTTCGTCCTGGTCGATCATCTGTAAAAATACCAGATGCATCACCTCCATCACAAGTACAAATAGGTATGGCGAGAGTGGATCGCCCTGAAGAACCCGGGCACCTGTGAAAAAACCATGTGGTTTTCCGTTCATCCCCACCGAGAATGAGGTAGTGGTGACACACTTCTCAATCCATTTCATAAATACCACTGGAAACCCAGCTAACAAAAAATCACATTCTACTGTATCGTAGGCCTTGCGAATATCCACTTTTAACACACACCTCCGTGGTAACCGCATTTGATTGTAGCAGGTAAAGAGTTCCTGTGCCAACATAATATTGTCCCCAATACTTCTACCGGGTATGAATGCAGCCTGACATGGACTAATTAACTTGTCCAACACCACACTCAATCTTTGGACAAGTAGTTTTGCAATAATCTTATACAAAATATTACAACACGAAATAGGACGGAAATCAGCAATAGTCGTAGGGTAGTGTACCTTAGGAATAAATGTCAAAAGCGTACTGTTAATTTGCTTCAGTAGCCTCTCCATTGTAAAGAAATTCAGAACAACGTTAGTGACCTCACTCCCCACCACTGGCCAAGCAGCTTTAAAGAATCCTGAAAAAAAATCATCAGGGCCCGGAGCTTTGTCGTCAGCAATATTAAATACCGCAAGTTTCACATCTTCCGGCGTAAATGGCAAGACAAGCTGTTAGACCTCCTCATCAGATAATACATGTTGCGCCCATAGTCTCACGTAACGAAAATCCATAACCTGACAGCATCAAACTCCTCCCAACAAGGACTAATAATAAGCTATAAATTCATGGCTCACAGCATTCCGCTCCGTGTGCGTGGTCCCATGAGCATCATTAATTTGAATGAATAGAACTTACATTGAAGGTGCTTGATAAGTATCATATATTATAAGGATAATTACAATTCTCTTCCCTGAAGATTAGTGTAATTACACAACAACCCCATATAATTTTAGAAATTACATTTAGCATTCTTAAAATTTGCTTCTGTAACTCCGTCTAACAAATAAATCCCTTTATTAACCAAAATTCATTGAATTTACTGATATTAAAAAAAAATTTTAAAAAATCATATTTAACTTCAATTAATTTATTTCTAACTTATAGTAAATCAAATAATTTTTATGACCCAATTATTCTCATACATTTTCATGCAAAAATGCATATGAAAAGTTATATTCTTCATCATTATAAAAATAGCTAAAAAATATTGTTGAACAATTAATCCTCAACCAATCAAGGGTGAATATTAATTTTTATTCAATTTTTTATTTAATATCAATAAATTTTAACTCACGTGAGTACTAATTTATTATATGAAAGCACACTTTAAAGATGCTAAATACACTCAAATTATACAAAATTTACTTATAATTACACAAAGCAGAGAAAAGAATGCAATTAACCCCACATTTTTTAAGTCTAAAACCCCATGCCCAAAGTTCCAGTCATGATTTCATTTCTTACAAAAAAGCGAAACCTGCATTGACTTATCCATTCAAACCCTAAAGATCCTGCCACAGAATCGTAGAAACGAATATTACTCCACGAAGAATTAGATTCGACGGCGGAGGCATGAGCCGTAAATACTCCTATCAACAGAAATCAAAACCCAGAGAACAGCAAGAAAGACCTATGGACCACTACGATTCCAGAGGCAACTTGAGTCTCGAGTGCCAGTCCCAGGCCATCTTATCCTACACAAATATGCAAAAAGCATCTCTTGGGATCAAGAGAAATACCCTCAACACAAACCTTTAGCAGAATACAAAAGAACAAGACCAAAAACCTAAACCAGACAAATTCAAGCTCTCATTGAAAAATAATGCAAAATTCGCACGAAGAAAGAAATCACAGGGGAGCTTGTGTGGCCTCAGCCCACCCTTACACCAAAGATGCTCCAAAACTTGCTGCCCCAAGGAATTGTCCATTCACCTACTTCTTACAAACCCTACTCAAAGACAGGAGTATAGAGATCCCACTATTAATAATATAATTTCTGACCGGCTGAAATATATTAAACACAGTCCGAAACAATCTCATCGTCAACGATTTCATGAAAAGCATAGCTCATCAGGATATCCCAAATTGAGGTTTCCTAGTTGTACAAAAGAACCCAAATCAGCCACTGTAAAATATTGCTATAACAATTGCCTCCCAACTTATCCAGAGGTTGGTCCGCTCTCAGACTTGTCTGTATCCATAGGCTCTGCTGCAGCTGGAGGTACTTCTTTTCCACTGTCACTTGCATTAGCATTTTGGCCTGCGCTAGCGTTGTCAGCACCTTGAGAATTGGACTCTCCTTGAGAGGATGCTGGCGATGGAGCCTCAGGAGTAGCTGGCTTTGCAGGCTTTGGTTTCATCATGATTGGCCTGCAAAACCTGTGAAAGCAACTATTGTCTTAGATATCACATAAAGAAGCGAAAGAGCATAATGCAGACGACTTCGAAACAAACCAAAGACATTGAAACTGTATGTGTCATCAAACAATCTAAGTTTCCACTGGCACAGAAGTGGTGCATTTTCAAAGTTTTTTTACATGCTTGGACAAAGTTATATTTAACAAAGAAGAGATTTGGATAAACTCCTTAGCGCTGGAGGAACCCAGTTCACGACACGACAATTCTGCAATACCTGTCAAGAGCTTCAGCCTTTTTCCTCACATCAGCAGACAAAAGAACTGGTGTTGCATACTTTGGAAGGGTGTCCTGATGCTGCTTTTTCTCTCTTAGCCAAGCTTCAGCTTCCACACACTCATTCAAAACCTAAACAGAGGGAACACACAGAATGAGTCACGACCAAGTCATTCGTACTGATTAAGCATATATGTGGTTTGGGAAACATACCTTTTGCTTCTCTGCCATGTCAATGTGATCAAACTTGGGATCCTGCGACATTGCTGCCTCTCGGTAACTGTTGATGCAATAAATAAGTTGATCAATCACAGAACCCCTATCTGTGTGCTCCTTGTACCGCTGCTCGATAGGGTCGCCTTGCTGAAAGATTAAATTCCAATTCAAAAACATCATCATCTCTCAAAGTAAAAGAGAAGAACAAACAATAAATAAATCAAATACAGGATGCTCACTCTCTTGAGCTCATCCAGCTTAGCAATGTAGACCCCTTTAGTTTCATCCTCGCCCTCCTCATATAACCAATCTTCCACCTCCTGGAGTTTAGAAATTAACTGATCTCTATCTGATTCTGTCACGAACTCATGATACTTGTCATGAAGCTGCAGACAACAAAGAACTTCAGTTCAAAAGAATCAAAAATGCCTGCTATTGACAAGCCACCACATACATACCTTATTCCGCATGTCATAAACATAAGCCTCAACAGCATTCTTTTTGTCTTTTGTTTCTTCCATAACACGATCCTGCAAAGCCATCTCAAACTCCTTCTCCACAGCTTTCTGCACATCTGTAGCTCCCAATCCCCCATAAACAACTTCTGATACAGGCACATTGGTCTTCTTAACCTTTTTCTTTGGAGCCTCCACCTAATGGAACAACAACCAACTAGGGATGAGGACACAAATTTTTGTAACCACTTTCTTTACGTACAAATGTAGATAAAAAGAGGCGGGTTAGAGGGTGGGGGTTCGCAGGCCGTAGCTTGTTAGGAAGTTTCCAACATGCAGTTCCACACCTAATCCCGTAGAAAGGATTGAATGTAAACAATACAATTCAAGGGTCGACGTGGATAGTTAAAATTGGAAGGTCAGATACTGATTCTAGTAAATCACTGAGGAAGGACAAGCCGGCAAGCGCAGAAGAAAAAAGGGAAAATTACCAACCCTATCAAAAACAAGGTAAACTAATAATCATACAATCATACAGAGAAAGCAAAGACTTCCAAGAAAAAAAGAAAACTTACAAAAAGATTAGCAACCACATTAAGAGAAACAGTAGATGAGCCGCAACAATCATCAAGAATATGAAGGCAATAAACTGACCTTGGAATCTGTATCCATCTCAGATGTCTTATCTCCCGACTCCGGTACACCATTTTCAGCCCCAGCACCATCATTTTTAGCATCTTGCATATTTTCATCAGTTCCAGCAGTACTTGGGGGAGCCTCATCTGTTTCCATCTTGGTCGCATTTTTCTGGGAGTCTTTCACAACTGGAACATCCACCTCTTCCTCTTCCAAGAGCTGCTTCAAGTTTTGTCAATTGAAAAGGTCATAACCATGTCGTAATTAATGAAATAAGAACCAACTCGTCATGCATACCAACATTAGTACTTCTGATCCTCAATCTAGGTATCCATCTTATATTTATTAAATTTCTAATAAAAAAGCTCCACACCAAAAGTGCGACTCCTTACCATTCTTGGCATGTATGCATATTTTTGTACTAGTTTTCATTTGTAAATCTACTCATCATCCCATAAACTATAAGAAAATCATTTAAGCCAGACCCACATTGAGACGTGCCAACAACAGGCTTCCTCCGATTTCAATTGCTTAATGGAAACAGTATTTCATCTTGACAAGCGGAGTTCTGATTTTTGACTCTCAAACTCTCTTTCCTATCCCTCTAATATTCACACAATCTATGATCATCAAGTAATCACACAATGCATTTGAGGAAATCGGTTATGAAACTAGAAAGAATTTCCTAGTCTAACAAGAACACAAGAGCTAGATCTAACACAATTGAAAAGACCATCTAAAGCTCTGATGAATTATTGTTCAATTATCATGGAATGACTTGATATGTACTCCAGCATTAAGAAATCTGAAATAGCTCCAACATTTTTTTTAAGGAAGTACATGGAAACAGCAAGAAACTTGACGATTATTGGGTTTAAATCAATGATTTTATTAATTTTTTCACAGCTTCTTGTAATCAACAAATGATCCAGCTTCCCATTTATTATAGATGAAAAGGCAATTGCAAATGTTAAGAAATATAGAAGAGTTTTAGGGCAGGAGATTACCGTTGCTGACTCAATTGAGACAATACCATGAAGATTCAGGCGTACTTTGACCTTCAATTTTGCCCTTTCACCTTTTGTGGACTGGAAAGGTCCAATCTGCAGCATAATGAAACAAAGTCAAGAAAAAGGTGCATGGGTAATGATGACAGCATGAATTAACGAACTCAAACAGCATGCACAACACGTTACCGTATAAGTGCTTATCTTTGCGGGTCCCTGCAGTTCGCTGACATCCGCATATTGTACATCTACAGTAAAAGTACCCGATCTGTAGAAAGTCAAAGCCTTCACACTCGGTATCGGATTCCCCTTGGGGAATACTAAAGTGCTCTGCTGATTATCCGATGCTCCATTTTGCACATCGGGAGAAGAACCTTTCCATGACAAAGCAATGGAGAATGGAAAACTCTCATTAACCTGAAAATGAAAAGGAAAAATTTATCATGTGATAACTTTCCACTATGACAGAATGTACCAAGATATGTCTTGCTCAAATTAAAGTCAGCGAGGTCAAACAAAAAATCATGGCATGACCACAGATAATCCAGAAACGATATTCACAAATCACGAGAACTTTTCAAGCAATATTCCTGAACGGCAGAGGTTATACTTTTGTGGGGCCCAAGGTCCTATACTAACAGCCAAGAAAGCAGTGAGAAGCAGCATATGAAAACAAACAAGTTAGGGTGAGATCCTGCAGCACCCTAGAAAAGCTCCCTCCAGGCATGTAATACTTCCAAGATTCTAATCACTTCTAAAAACAATAAATCCTGCCGGACAATCCACAATTAATTCAAGCAAGAAGACTAGAAGATAAGAATGCATACCTGAAATTCCCGCACTTTAAATGTGGGACTCAGAATAGCACATTCTAGGGCGCTGCCTTTTGCAACACATTCACTTGCATTCATCGTTCGCCTAGGCTCCTTCCCAAAGAACTCAGTCAAAATCTTAATAATAGCAGGGACTCGAGAGCCTGAACCAACAACTTCAACTGAGTGTATGCTCTCAATGGTCAGTCCAGCTTCAACAAGAGCCTTCTCCAATGGCTTTTTGACACGTTCCAAAATGGGAATGCTGATCTGCTCAAAATCATCTCTCTTAATATAACCTCGGACATCCTTCTCATCCATCAAGCATTCAATATTCAGAGGTGCCTCAGGGTTTGCACTGAGAACCTTCTTCAACTTCTCACAAGCAGCACGCAATCTCAGGCAAGCCCTGGCATTCTGATATACATCAATTTTATATTCATCCTTGAATTTTGCAGCAAAATGCTGGAAGAGCACTTCGTCAAAATCCCTCCCACCTAAAGACCGGTCAAAAGAATGTGCCAATATCTTCAGCTGGCCTTTCTTGAAGGCAGCAATACAAACTTGCATACTTGCATGCCCAACGTCAACAAAAGCAACGTTCATCGCTTCGTTCTCAGGTAAATCAGTCTTATAAATACCATAAGCCAAAGCAGTAGCTGTAGTCTCGTGAATGAGACGAAGAGGGTGCAGGCCAGCAATTGTTGCCGCATCTATAACAGCTCTTCTCTGCAGGTCAGTGAAATAAACAGGAATTCCAATGCAGCAATCTACCACGGCAGCATTCAAATTTTTTTCAGCAATGCTCTTCAAATTGGAAAGTACCATTCCCAAAATCTGAGTAGGTGTAAATGTCCTAGTTTCTCCCAAATAACGAGCATGGATCAAAGGGTATCCATCAGGGCCTTCAGTCACCAAAAATGGCAATGATTTGAGATCCCGCTGCAGCTCAGGATCTGAAAACTGGCGTCCAATCAGCCGCTTTATTTGGGATATTGTATTTTTTGGATTCATCATGCTAGTTGCAGCTCCAGCTGTTCCAAGGAACCGCTGCTTGTCGCCAAAGCATACGATAGCTGGAGTTTCACGCTTCGACTCATCATTAAGTACAACATCGATTCCCCTTTGTCTTGCAACCGCAACGACGCAGCTCTCATTCCCAACATCAAAACCAACCACACTCATGTTTGCTTAGATATTTGAAGTTATGTCGGACTTACTCAGGAACGATATCGGTAATAACCTGAAACATTAAAATTCAACATCGTTATCACAAATAAATAACAAGGTTAAAATCGTACAACAGCGCCGCCCACTCATTCTTTTCCAATTATGATGAAAACAATCCAAAAAAATGAAAAAGGAAAAGAAGGAAAGAGCCATGCGCACAGTCATGTCAGTCTGGATTACTAGGGAAAACACATTAAACACTTTAACTAAAAACAATGACAAACAAACTCGAGCGTCGACATCTCAAAAACAACATCGAATCCCACCCAAACCAAACAAAAAATGCTCAAATGAAAAACGCCGTCAATCAAAACCAGTAAGTTTTTCACATTCGATCTCAGCACGGTCAAGACAAAATCCATGAAACGCAACTTCCACACCACGTAAAATCACAAAACAACGTAAATTTAACAACCGATCAGATCTGAAAACCTTAATGAGCAACATCAGTATCCGAGATTCAAAAGGCGGAGCACCTGAGAATAGATCGAGCACGCCTCGAGGAGGATTGTCCTGAATTTTCTCTTCCAAGATACTGTTGTGTTGGTGGTCGCGGTCGCGAGATGAACCGAGAACAAAAGGCAGACGAAGAGACTCCTGTGCTATTATTTATTTTTTACTATCATAGTTGGTAGAAAAATGAAAAGTAGAGAGAGAGAATGGGTTTATGAGAGAGAGAGAGAGAGAGAGAGAGAGAGAGCGAGGGTTTGTGCGGAAATTTCTTAAGGAATTGTAAAAAATGAAGATGGCTGGTCCAATGGTCCTAGATGTGTGTAGCAGATACTTTGCCGCTTCTAGAAAGATCGTCGACTTCACACACTCTGGTTTCATGTTGGGCTGTGTTTTGGGCTTTGACGTGTAATGTCAATGTCTGGGCCTTTGGCCCAGTTCTGGTTATACACATGTTAAATCTCCCCTATGCAAAGAGAATATTACCTTTTATATATATATATATATATTCTAGCACAAAAATCTTGTACAGTTTCTTTATTCTTTTCTTAATGGAATAATATTATTTTAAACAATGAAGCTCCATTTAAAAGTATTTTACAAAACTAAGTAAAGAAACATATTTTGCATGGAAAAAACAGTTGCTTTATTGTTTGATTTTGTTTCGAAATTCGAATCCATTACTTCAGTTGTAATAGAATTATACACCAATTAAGAAAGGTTTAATTGAAACGTGGTAAACTAGGTAAAATATCGATTACAGGGTACTGATTACAACGAGTTAAAATAGTTGAGTTCATTAAATACGAAAGCTATTTCATCATAAGCGCTTAAATCAATAACGTGCATGTTTTTGTAATTCGATTTCCTTTTTATATTTAATGTGCGATTATATGATTTTTATGGTGTAGAGAATGTAAACAGTAATATTTATTAAAAACATGAAAACAAAATATCAATAAAAACAAGCAATAATTGATTTTGAATAAAATTATGAGTTCATTAAATACGAACATCGTTCCATCATTCATTCAATCATAAAGGATCCATTTACATCTTGTTGCATTTGCCAGCTTTGCGTATTTTATAATTTGATCTCATTTCGCACTTAATATGTGGCTACATTAAATATCATAGTGTCGCACACCATATAAAAAAAAATCTTTAAAAATTATATAAAAGAAGTTAGATCAATCGATTGTAACCTTATTTGCACGTGCATACACAAAGTATATAATTTCTACAAGTATTTTGAAGTTTTAATTGATTTAATCAAACCGGTCCGTTTATTGAATATGGAAGTCATTTCATCATCATTTAGTTATAAATTTGATTTATGTGGTGTATGGTCGAGTTGATAAACATACATGTTTATGCAATTCGGTTCCATTTGTGCACTTAATGTGCAATTGCATGAGCTCATAATGTACATAACGTAAACAATGGTGTTTATTAAAAAAATATGAATATGAAGTATCAACTGAAACGAGCAGTGATTGATTCTGGATAACATTATGAGTTCATTAAATACGAACATTGTTCCATCATTCGTTCAATCTTAACGGATCCGTTTATATTTTTGCTGCATTTGCTAACTTGGCATATTTTATAATTTGATCTCATTTTTGCATTTAATATGTGGTTGTATTAAAATATGTTGATATAATCAGTAATATTCATATATGGCAAATACTAACAATCTAATATACGTGCGCCAAATAAGAGTATCTTTACAAATTATTCAGATGAGGTTGAACAATTGATTATCACGTTTAGACAAGAGCAACGTAATTTCTACGCATATTTTGAATTTTTTATTCTTAGACATTTTTTTGTATATATTATATCATAAAATTATTGTATATCTTATTTATTATTTTCCATGTATAATTGCTCATCGTTTATTTAGCTTCGAGGTGCTATTTTTCCAGCTAGCAATGTTGTTCTTCAATTTTGTTAGTAATTTTTTATTTGGATTTGACTTTTAACAACCTTCTATTTATTACCGATCTAACCCGTCCCCCAAAAAAAAGAAGTCAACCAAAGTTCACAAAAATAGCTGCCAAAAATTGATTTGAGAGGCTTGTTTGTAAGTTATTTGAGCTTGGAAAGGAGTTTTCAAAAAAAAAAAAAAGAGAAAAAGAAAAAAATCAACGAACCTAAGAGATGAAGATGTGGTTGAGGAAAGAATGACGGAAGAGTTCTACTTACAAGACGTTTAAAATCGATGGAAGAAAAAAGAATGGCTTCGCACTCACTTTTTGACCAAGATCGAGAGCTATTTTGGTCATTGAAAGAAGGGTCCAGCTCGGGACTAATCTAATACCACATCTCCAGGTGATATTAACTACGAAACTTTGATCTTATGACGTACTCGCATACGACCGAATAAACACTATATAAACTTATACTATTTTTTTTATACATACGTATACATCAAAGTAAATAGGAGCTTATTGTTTAATTACCTAGATTTATGTCTTCAACAATTTTTTACATTGATGAATCAAATCATAACCCATAAACAAAAAGGGGGGAAAATATAAAAAAAAAGAAGAGAGGAAAAGCCAGCACAGCAATTTGGACAAACATCAGGGGCTGCTGTTGCAAAACCCACCATTTTCTTCCGGATCCGGGTTTATCCGGCTCAGCCACCTACACGGCGTCGTTTGCAGTGCCTCCACTCAAGAAAATGGCGGGAAAATAAATTAGAACACTAACAGAGTGTTTTAGGGTTTCAACTAAGCGATCGACTACTTCCAGTTCTGCAGCAAACGAATTCAAAATTTCGGAATGCCGACATACAAAATCAGGGGAATCGATGTGGATTTCCCTTATGAGGCGTACGATTGCCAGCTCGTTTACATGGAAAAAGTCATCCAATCTATTCAAAACGTATGATGACTGTAAATTTCGTTGGTTTTGTTTTCCTGCTACTCTTTAAATTGATAGAGGTTATACTTTTTGACTTCAATCTAAGCACCACTTGTAGAGAACTTTAGTTTAGGTTTGGCCTCAGCCTTCTGATTCCTGTTGATTTTAATTGATCGGAATACAAAAGATGTGTGGATAATCAAGAACGGTGAAGAAAACACAATCGCCGGAGCATTGGGGTGTTTTTGAATTGAAATGAACTAAACGTAATCTTGCGACAGTTTATGGTGGTTTTATGTTCGATGTGCTGTTATCACGGGGCTCATTGTGTTATGAATAGAAAATTGTATTTCTAATCATTCTGGTAATTTGGCTTTAAAAAAGAAAAGGAAAAGGGAATTTTTCTTGGCAATATATAGTTAAATTTTGTATCCCAGATGCAATTTGAAGTATAAAATTACTCAAGCAATGGACCTTAGTTTTACTAGAAAGGTTAGTGATGGCATCTTGACCGTTTAATAATGTGGTGTGATTTCGAGATTTGAGTTGCAATTGTCTGTTAATTTTGGATTTGAGACCCTATGGGAACCACAATCTTTTCGAGCACATCATTTTCATATTCCTCAAGTTTTTGCTTTATTTAGAATTTTCTTTCTAGAACTTGTATGTTCCTGTGTCGCTCTCATTATATTGAAGATTCCATGTCTCTTGCTTCATGACAACCTGCGGTCTGCATTTTGTTCTTCCTTGTGAGACATGATTAGCAAGCACCAAACATTTTCTTAGTCCCTGAGAATTCTGTCTACCAATTATCCATATAATTTGCTATCCGCACACCATTCAAATCTGTATCAATTCTGTTTCATTGTTTATGATGGCAGAAATGTAATGCCCTATTGGAGAGCCCAACTGGAACTGGGAAGACACTATGCCTGCTATGTGCTACATTAGCTTGGAGGAAAAGTTTGGGCGAATTCTCGAGAGGCCGGAGTGAAAGAAGTAATACCAGAGGAAGTCAGTATTCAGATGATGAACTGCCACAATCCCAGTCTTCTAGTGTTCCCACCATAATTTACACATCACGCACCCACAGCCAGATTAGGCAAGTGATTCAAGAGCTGAAGAGGTCTAACTACAGGTCAGGTCCGGCCCTCTATTTTGGCTCTGGCAACTGGTGACAGTTTCTGTCACTAATGACGAAGCATCACAAATGAGATTCATGCAACCAATAATTATTTGGTTTTTGTTTGCTGCCTAATGATTTAATTTGAAGTCTAGTAGCTGATGAACAATTGTTCTGAATATATGGTAAGCTGGTGGATGCATGGAAAGCCAATATCTGGAGAATGTATCTTGATATACTTGTTTTTCCGATAAATAAAGTCCCAAGATTTTCAATTCGAATATTGTTTTCTACATAATCTTCTCACCTGATGAAAAGCTGGGTAAATTGTTTATTGAGAGAACCTTTCCTCAAAAGTCGAAACACGGAACTTCATTGATTATTTATGGAAATCCTTGAAGACAAAGAAACATATCCCACATTCTTAAAATTTTGCTGACTGGGCTGCTTGTGGATCGTGCGACTGTGAGAATTATTTCCAGACACTTCAGTGACTATGATAGGATACATCCAGCCCGTTTCAAGTAGTAAATTGACTGACTATCTGCATGCAACATCTTACTTAGTATTTTTTATTTATTTATGCTGGGGTGGGGAGAGGTCTATGTGCTGCTTTTGTTTAGTTCTGTTTTTCATGTAAATTTCTGCTTATGAAAACACTTGTCTTCATTAAATAGACTGGTCTTGATAATCTTTTCTTTAAAAGCAGTCTTTCTGGAATGATTAGGTTATTTAAGATGGATACGTATATTTGCTGATATAGTAGATTGACTTAACGAGTTAAGTTTGACGATGGTCAGGCCCAAAATGGTGGTGTTGGGATCTAGAGAGCAGTTGTGCATTCATGACCAAGTAAGTTTACTTCGTGGAAAGGCACAGACAAATGCCTGCCAAACTTTATGCAAAAAGCACACCAAGCGTTATTGTGCTCATTTTTCACGCGTGACAGGTATTTCTTTATGAATCAGTTGTCAAATGTGTGATCGACTATCATTATGTGATTCAGTTGCTGCAATTGATATATCATCAGTATCCTCTTCTTTGTTATATTAGCTTAGTTAATTAGTTATATACTTGCAACTGTCTAAACTAATATTTTGCGAATCGCTTGTGCACTTTCGAAATTATTAGGCCACTTTGAGAGCTATAGTTGCCAGATCTAAAGAAAGCTGTCCAATGCATTTGGTCAATTATTTTTCTCTGGTCTTTGGTGATGAAATTTCTGCCTTAAGGTGTAGCAGTCGATGCCTTTGTATGCAGTTTGCTATAGCGCTATATGCTAAAAAAAAGTAATGTGAGGTCATATCAACTTTTTATGATCGTAAAATTTTATAATACTACGTACCATAGAAATGTTTTGTACCGAATCACTTTGTTTCTTGCCTTATGCAGAGTTTGTGAAGAAGAATCCTAGTATTGGAGACGACCCGATTGATATAGAGGACTTGGTCAATATTGGAAGAAGCTCTGGACCGTAGGTTTCTCGTTTTGATGGCTATTTATACCAGAAGTTGAACTTTCAAATAATATGTTTCTATCTTTAGGTGCCCTTATTACCTGTCGCGGGAGCTTCATAAGGATGTTGACATCTTATTTGCGCCTTACAACTATCTTATCGATCGTGGAAACAGGAGATCTCTGAAAATTGACTGGAATAACAGCATCCTTATTTTTGATGAAGCTCACAACTTAGTATGTATATATATGCCTTTTTTGCACTATGATATCTGCTCCTCGTCTTTGCATTCGGTTTATCAATGTTCAATGTGTAATGTTTTGCAGATTGCATAGAAAAACAAACCTTTACAAGTCAAACAGCTTATTGCAGGCAATCTTGCTTAACAAGCTTAAGTGCTGACAATTGGTTTTGAATGCAGGAAGGCTTGTGCGCTGATGCAGCTTCTTTTGACCTGCCTTCAGGTCTTTTGACAGCTTGCATATCTGAAGCAAAAAATTGCATTGATCTTTCCATTACTAGGAGGGAAAAATCAAGTGACAAATCTTGTAATCCAGATAATTTTGCTATTCTCAGAGGTAACAGTGAGCTTTTGCCTAAGATTCTTTCTCAAATAAATTATTGGTTTCATAAAATATTTGATGCTGCTGATCCTGAACATGCATTTATGTCCCATATCACTTCTATCATAGTTGGTTTTAAATTTATACACTTTGACTATGACATGCTGAACTTGATCTTTCCCCTCCAATGTTTGATCTACCTTTCACCATGCTTAAGTATGTGCTTTTGGTTATTGTATGCCCAATTGCTGGATCATTATACTGGTCAATTATGGTGTTCCTGCAGCACTTCTTTTGAAGCTTGAGAAGAGAATAGCGGAGGTGCCAATTGAATCCAGAGAGTTAGGTTTTACAAAGCCTGGCCCATACATTTATGAGCTACTAGCTGAGCTAAATATAACTCAGAAAACTGCCAACATGCTCACTGATATCATTGATAAAGCATGTGCACTTCTTGAAGAAGGTACTCCCAGCAGTTACCCTTGCCTCTCAAGATCTTACTCTATGTTCCTATATTTCAAGGTTATAAAATAGTAACTATGTTTGGATGTGTGTTATAATTCAGAAGAAAAAGTGACTTTTTTGTGTGTGTGTGTGGGGGGGGGGGGGGGCGGTGGTGGTGGTTGGGGGGCAGCTGTGGCTCACGTACTACGAATTACTTTTGGGAATTATGTTGCCATTTCCATTTCCAGTTTTCCTGTAAAATGTGGATAGGATCAGGTCAGTCTGAAAAAGTTTGGTTTTAGAATGCATTCTTTTTTTCTTTTCTCACTGCCAATGTACTCCATTTTTAATTTTGAGCTGCATCTTCAAAATACTTTATTCAAATATTTAATTTTCTGTCATACTCCCGACAAAGCAACCCACTACTAAATCTCTCAAACTCATTTTATAAACATCAGCTTCATTAAAAAATGAGAACAAATATGTGGAGACAAAACTGACCATCACTATGGTTTCTCTAAATGTTGCCACAATGTATTTGCTTTCTCCCTTTCTGCTGTTTTTTGATGAATCAAACTATACTTTTCAGCTGAGTTTAATATCTTCCCAATCCTATTCTATTCATTATCTTATTTTCCAGTCCTATGACTTGTCCTTCAGATGCAAGCACTAATGAAAGTGGAGGATCAAATAAAATAAATGGGAATGTTTTCAGGCTGGAAAGCATGGGTGACATTCTTAGACTGATCTTCAAGGATAATAGTAATGCTCATGCTCATTATTACCGTGTAAGTTTATCAATTCCTTGTATAATTGCCTACATCATTGACAAGTTGTGTTTTGTTGATGCCATCTTCTTGAGGCATATATCTGAGATGATTTATTGGCCTTTGACGTTTTGACAGGTGCATGTTCAGGAAGTTGAAGCTAGCGCCACAGATGCCTTTAGAGGTAGTCCACAGACTTCCTTCCCATTTTAAAGATGGACATCATTGAGCTTCATTTTCCATATTTCTGACTTTTTTGTTAAGTCCATACATTTTCTTGAATGTAAACCTACCATTTTAATGTACTTGTTTCCTCTTTATAACATTTTACTACAATGCAGTTAATCCTAGTCAAGGCATGCTCTGCTTGCAAAAAAGTTAATGAACTTGAATTGGCTTCCTGTTGGTTATCTACCTCCAAAACAGAACCAACAGAATTTATGATCCTGATAGGTGGAGATGTTGAATATAAAGACTCGTACCATTTGAAGAATTTGTTTATGCTTTGGGTTTTAAGAAACTTGATAAAAATTTGAATTTTGACCTGGAAGAATAACATATCCTATCACTTTTAGGTCACTGAAATTATTCTTTTAAGTTGCCTGAGCAAAGAGCTCTGTTGTTGGTGCTTTAGCTTACAAATTCTGGTGTCTTTTCAGCACTTACGAATTAAACCAATTAGTTTCTTGATTTGGACTTTCCTTTTAGACTTTTGTAAAGCCCCATCTAGCTACTCTAGGTTGGGGGATAGGTCCTGGGGGGTTGAACCTTAGCGGCCTAGAGTGGTCAATACTATGCTATGGGTGCGCGTGCGTTCATCTTCGGCGCAAGAGCGCTTGATCAGTGAGCTATTACGCACTCTTTTAAGACTGGCTGCTTCTAGGCCCTGCAACCCTCACTTACACTAGTTAAAATAAAACTCAAACGCGTCATATTTTTCTTGAAAGTGTAATATATTACTGTCGTTAACTAGTCAAATTAATTTTCTCGTAAGAGTATTATCCTGCACTTTCCTTATTTTGTTTTTAGTACACTTTAGATATGTAAACATTTATGTTTGGTCTTTCTCTTCACATAAATTATTTGGCTTAAGAATTGTGCGTCATGGAAGATCATGTTTTACAATTGTTGCCTGGCAATTTCACATCTTGCCTCATCAAACCTGATAACTTCGATATTAAATGAGAAAAAAAAAATTGCCATGCTTTCCTTTATTTTAAATGAGCCTACTCTGTTTCTGTTGACATTATAACTGGAGCCAACACATGAAGTGGATATTTTGTGAAAAAGGATTTAAAGATGCTCAAAAAGTTTTAATATATACCATTATTCTTGATGTTTGATTTATGCCTGTGAACGAAATGAAACAGAATGCATTTTTGTCTTGTATGTGAGCGTCTGATGCTTAAGATGTGTTCAAAATTCTACCCTTTGATGCATTTGGCTTAGCGGAATAGACACACACCATCAGGTGCTTCCTGAAGGCAACATTTAGGTGCTTGTGCATGCATGATCACATCTGCTTGCTCATCTCTGCACCATATTATTATGTCTTCATTTAAAGCATCATTTATCTCCCAGTATTGTATCGGCTCCCAGTTGTAGATCATAGTTTAGACTAACTCCATGCATTTCATCAACATTATAGCTTGAAATGCTTAAGATGAATTTACATGTGCTCATCAAAGAGTTTGTTTTCTGATTTTCTTGTTTGAATTAAGAATTGAAAAAGATGAGAGGAGGGAAACCAGAATGTGTTTTTCTTGTCTAATGATTTGTTTCTAAGATGTATCATTGACTAGTCCATATGCAGCTGTGTACGTACAAAGCATTGTGATTGATGCATATGAACTTTCGTCAATATTGAAAATTAGGGAAACCTTCCAGAATTCTAAGCTGGTGGTGCTTCAATCCTGGAATTGCCATGGAAGAGTTGTCGAGGCTAGGTGTTGGATCTGTCATTTTGACATCTGGCACATTATCACCAATGGATTCATTTGCAGAAGAATTGAAGTTGTGAGTTATAATTAATCAATATTAGTTCCTCAGAATCATGTTCTTGACACTTTCAGAGGATGAAATATTCATTAATGTTTTCCTTCTTGTAGAGAATTTCCAATACGTTTGGAGAATCCTCATGTCATATCAGGAAGCCAGATATGGGCTGGTGTTGCACCAGTTGGACCATCTGGTTACTCTTTCAATTCTTCATATCGTAGTCGTGGTTCTGTGGAGTACAAGTTGGAACTTGGCAATGCCATTGGTAAGCATAACTTATATGAAGAATAAGATGAGAAGTGGTGAATAGATATGACTTTCCGCTCTGTGTGACTGTATCTTTAGCAGGATTGTGGAGTATTCTATAGACAACCTTAATCGAGATTCTTTCAGTATCAACTAACCAATTTGCTGAGTTGTGAAACAAGAATTTATTTGGACAGATCACTAAAGTGGCATTTATGTGTCAGTCAATTTTGCTCGAATTGTACCCGATGGGCTGCTTGTTTTTTTTCCATCTTACTACCTTTTGGACCAATGCATCAGCTGCTGGAAAACTATGGTAAGGCATGTCATGTCAGGATCCAAAATTTTTCTTTCTGTCTTTCTCTTTATTGATTGTGGCTCATGCAGGGGCAACAAGGTTTATCCAATTCAGCTACCATCTGGGAAAGAATATGCAAGCATAAGTTACCTGTAGTGGAGCCTAGGCAATCCACACTCTTCCCTTTGGCAATTGAAGTAAGTTGCTCAAATGGAGAATTGTTTTTGTGCTTCTTGTTAAGCATTCTTTTGAAGATTTATAGCTGGTTCGTTCCTCCTTGATCAGGATTATATGACAAAGTTGAAGGAAACCTCCTCTTCTGGGGCAATTTTTTTTGCAGTGTGTCGTGGCAAGGTATGGGTAACTCCTGTATAAGTGACAAATTCCATCTTGTGCATAGTATTTGAGTGAAAACATTACTTGCATTCATGTGGTCTCTTTTCTTGAATCTTTTTTTATGCTGATACTTGGTGGACCAATCAAAACTTCAGATTGCTTTATTATGGACAAAATGTGATGAATTTTCTCATAAGACAATAGTTGATACATAATGCTGAATTATTACACTGGAATTGTGCCCAAGGGTTTAATCTGTCTAAATATACTTTATCCCAGTGATGCAATAATAATCAGTGAAGTGAATGACATGATCTAATAGGCCATTACATGCTGTCAAGATTGGCAAGAGTGTATTGCTAAAGTCAGCTGCAATATTTTAGTTCTGTTTGTTTTAATAGTTGTTCTAAAAAATGTTTACTCACCCCTATTCAGACTTTTTTCCAGTTTTGTTCTCTGTATGTGTGAAAAAAGATCTCTTCTGCATCTCAACAATTGATATCAAAATTTCATGGGCATGTAACATTATAGTTGTTATGTTTTCCAATCATATATACAGGTGAGTGAAGGATTGGATTTTGCTGACCATGCTGGCAGAGCTGTGGTGATCACAGGGTTGCCATTTGCCACCATGACTGATCCGAAGGTTTTGTCTTATTGTGCCCTTTGCCTTTATATCTGTACCTATGTCAATTTTTCACTTGGAAAACTACACTGGATCTTAGTCGGTGATGTGATCTCATATGTATTTCAAAAGCTTCCTTTCTCACTTTGATATATGCAAACTCATTCTACATTAGTTGCCCGATTCGGAAATATTCTCCTTATAATCATTCCAATGGCTGTTGATTAATATTAAGCTGTGAATGATTCAGTTCTTCAAAACTTTTGGTTCATATCTTACCTCATACATAGAGTTCATTTATTCCAGTGAGTGTAGCGTGTATGCATATTTAGTCCAGTCCATCAAATATGTAAAGAACTCTAATATTTTTTTTCATAAGTCTATGCATGTTCAAATTTGAACATTGATTTTTCCTTCAAATATGTCACGGATCATTCCATGTTTTTTCCTGGGGACAGATTCGACTAAAACGGGAGTACTTGGATCAACATGCACAGTCACATAAGATTGGAGACAAGGTAGCTTTATGCTAACAAAACGAAGTTGTACAGTTCTTATATGGAGAATTCCCTTTCATGCTTTGAATATTGTGAATTATTCTAATGACTGTAAATGGTCAGGGTCTGACTGGAGAAGAGTGGTATTCTCAACAAGCATCACGAGCTGTGAATCAGGCTGTAGGCCGTGTTATTCGTCATCGGCATGATTATGGAGCAATTATATTTTGCGATGAGAGGTAGTAAAAGCTTGATGCTGAAAATTTTGACATTAATATATTGCAGTTCATGAGCAATGTTTTCAGTTAAATTAAATTATTCACTTTATCTATTTCCCATCTTCAGAATTTTAAATTAGGTACTTAATTAAACTTCTAGTGTATCATTCAGTTCCCAAACTATTAGATTGCACCAGGTGTCTTCCCTTGAGACTTTCTATAGCTCATGATTGAAACCCTGGAGCAATATAACAACTCCTGATGGCTTTATACCCAGTTAGTGGCCGAATTGGCTTTCTGCATTTGCTGAATTCAAATGTTTCATTGCATATCCCCTGTAGCTTCAAAATTGTTTCATAATTGCTTTCAGTTATTAAATTATGGTTTTATGGCTATTTTACCGTAATTAGCCAATTTGTATCATGGAAACAAGTTAGAGTACACCGTGGAAGTTTCTATAATTCTTCCCTTTGTTGCAAATAGGTTCACCTATTCAAACCGCCAGTCTCAAGTATCATTGTGGATACAACCTCATATCAAAGTGCGGTTTGTCTGTCAGCACGCTTTTCTTGTTCTCCTTCTTTTCTTTTTTCTCTGCTTGTTGCCATTATTCAAGTATCAAATTTGCACTTGCAGTGTTACTCCAAGTTTGGTGATGTAGTTTACACATTAAACTTCTAGTGTATCATTCAGTTCCCAAACTATTAGATTGCACCAGGTGTCTTCCCTTGAGACTTTCTATAGCTCATGATTGAAACCCTGGAGCAATATAACAACTCCTGATGGCTTTATACCCAGTTAGTGGCCGAATTGGCTTTCTGCATTTGCTGAATTCAAATGTTTCATTGCATATCCCCTGTAGCTTCAAAATTGTTTCATAATTGCTTTCAGTTATTAAATTATGGTTTTATGGCTATTTTACCGTAATTAGCCAATTTGTATCATGGAAACAAGTTAGAGTACACCGTGGAAGTTTCTATAATTCTTCCCTTTGTTGCAAATAGGTTCACCTATTCAAACCGCCAGTCTCAAGTATCATTGTGGATACAACCTCATATCAAAGTGCGGTTTGTCTGTCAGCACGCTTTTCTTGTTCTCCTTCTTTTCTTTTTTCTCTGCTTGTTGCCATTATTCAAGTATCAAATTTGCACTTGCAGTGTTACTCCAAGTTTGGTGATGTAGTTTACACATTGACTCGTTTCTTTCGAGATGGTGGCCATCGTGGCCCTCCCAAGCTGGAATTGGCACAAAACGAGGATCAGGGTAAAGTTTCTTACATTTGCTAATGTGGTGATGTTTATTCTTCTGGTAATTCCGATTTACTTTATATGACTAATCCAATCCTTATTTGCTCATGTATATAAATAATGTTATTGCTTGGTATGTGGACATCTAGTACACCACAAAGTTCTTTTGATTTTATATTCTAGAAAACATGTGTGGCATAAGCATACAATATAATATCTAAAAAATAATAATAAAGTATAAGTAGTCATTTGTGGCAATTGCAATGGCTTTGTTACTTTTTCACGATCTTCCTTATATGAAAACACAATCAAAACACAAAGGAACAAAATGATATAATAAAGTTGATTATCGCTCACATCTTTCACCCAGAAAGATGCATAAGTCCATTTTGATCACATAAATCACCAGCAACTTTGGAGTGTGAGTGCAACCTTTAGCTGCTTTGGAATCTTTAATTCACGAACTAATGTTCTTAAATTGCTACAAGAAGGCTTCAGACATTGTGGATGGGGTGGTAATACGGAGGTGAAATTGTTGGGGGTGGATGATGCACATGTTGATGCTTGCTTGGTGAGAGAGAGGTGGTGCCGTTAGGGGATGAGTCAGATGACTGTCAAGGAAACAAAATATCAACCCATGAAATTTGTTACGGAACTATGGCAAAGACAAATGATCATTATGAAATGATGGAAGGTAACAGAAGAGAGAAATTATGGAGAGTAAACTGACAAAAAATAAAAAATAAAATTAAGAACAATGAAAGGAAAGAGATTCTGGGTCTGAGTAGTTGACTAGCATTTTGCTGTTTTGCTGATTTTTTTTTTTTGGGTAGAATTTTTGCTAATAATGTACAAAATATAAATTAGGATGATGATGCCTTGCTAATCACTTGATCTAGTCTGCTGTGCAGCATTGTTGCTAAGGTTAGTAAATACTGTAGTATGTGAAATTAATAAATGCATAAACTGCGAATGCTCTTAGAAAGTTCTCAACTTTCTTGCTCCCATGCTTGCTCTTTATGTGGCTTATGCCTCTTGTCATCTTCCTGTCGAACCATATTTGGTTTATCTGATTGTTGATATTTTTGGGGGGCAAAGGATGGACTCTGGACTCCTGTTTTGAACTGAAAAGCTGAAGATATGGTATTATGGTCACAGTGTTACATTTTGCTAATGTGGTACACTGGTATAATAAGATCTTTAGTTCTATCATTGCAGAAAACGTGAGAATTTTGCAAAGCTCCCAACTCTCTGATAAGTTTCACCTTGAAAAGGTTATTGCTCCCCAGGTAATTTGAGTCCCTTGACATTGCTTTTGCTGAAATCTGATGCCCTACTGTATCCTGTTGATACCCGCTTTCTCATTGGAATACATCTTCAGACGACAGCAATACAATCAACTAGCTTCTCGGGCTCTACATCTTTTACCAAACAAGCCAAGCAAGGAAATATTTCTAGCCATCTTACAGAAATACCTCCTGCCAATCGCTCATCTCTGACATCAGACAAGAATTTTCAAGATTCAATTTTGAAGTGTTCAAGTTATCTGACACACACAGGGAAAGAATCTTTCATCAGTGGGAAGAAGAGTACACAAGATTTGGATGGAGAAAGTGGTGACCTTGCACCTTGTATATTGAAAAAACAAAGATTGCTGATAGCAGGGCCCGATCAGTTAAAACTTAAAGAACAGTTCGATAATCACTTCAATAATTTAGTAAAGAATGAAAGTTCACGGTTTTGCCAGAATGTCAGCACACAGAATCATCATGAAAAAGGAGAAGTGTTGGTTAATGATGAAATTATTACTCAAAAGGAGACTGTTGCACATAACATTCAGGAACACAAGGATCTTGGGTCTCAGGCTGCACATCGCAATAATGAGGAGATAAAGGGATCAGCTTTTCTCATCCAGGTGAAGTATTTTAACATTATCACTATCTTTTTCATTATCCGGTTGACTTCTGTATATGGGCTTGCTTCAGATGCAGCCTCAAGATTGTCAGATGTGTGACAACTGATAAATTGTTCCTGTGTGCTTGCTAGTTGGTATTAGATAACCTTGAGTGTTGATGTTATTCTGTACTTCTCTGAGACTTATAATTTGATTGAATAGACATAGGAATTTAATACACTAAATCAACCCACTATCTGGCAGATGCTATAACTCCTGACACGTATGATGCCACATGACTCTGTAAGCTACTGGTTGGTATGTCTCCTTGATTTTGGAGTATTACTGAGTCACAGCACTGACACAAACTTGTGAACTTTTTATTCTACAAACCATGAACAAGACCTGGGAAGAAAATAACTCATTGGTTTTTAGGCATATTAATTTGAAATTTGGTCCTTCAATGTAGAACCTTTAGAGATTGACATAAATTGTTGAATACTTCAAGACATACACCTTCTCTAATGCAGCCATGTTTGATTCTGCAAGCGTGCTGCTTGTGTTCCTGGAAGTAGGACTGTCTCTCTCTCTCTCTCACACACACACACACATGCAGATATGCCCCAACCCCTGACTGCTGTGTCTATACAAGCAGATTGGATCTGAACATGTTAGATCCTATGAGAGAAGAAAAAACTCATTAATGATTTGTGCATATATTTTTTATGTTTAGGCTTTTCATTTCTGAAGTAAAGATGCGTCTGATCCAATCATTATATGCGGGTTTCTCTTCTCCATGCAGTATATTGTGTGAAGAAAAGTTGCCTAATCAATCTGTATGTATATAACCTGCAGGTTCGAGAAAAGCTTACTGATG
This sequence comes from Sesamum indicum, assembly GCF_026168435.1. Lineage (NCBI taxonomy): Eukaryota > Viridiplantae > Streptophyta > Magnoliopsida > Lamiales > Pedaliaceae > Sesamum > Sesamum indicum. The sequence goes on from NC_142659.1 coordinate 15,407,040, forward strand.
CAGAGTACAGAGAATTTGTAGGCTTTATGAAGGCACTGAAGTCGAAAGCAATGAAGATAGGCCATGTTCTGCAATCCATTGCAAGATTATTTTCAGTTCCGGACAGGCTCTCACTTCTTCACGGGTATCGGATTTAATTTAACAAAGAGTTGTTTTCTGTCATCAACATTATTCTTCTACTGTTATCATCTGGTCATGCTCTTGAGGTACCACCAGTAGTTGATACATGCTGCCCCATTTGCTGATTTTAGAGTGGGGTTGCCCCTAAGCTCCTCTAGGAGCAAATAGGCAAAGTGAGAGGTGATGGAGAAGGTGGGAGAAACAGATGGTGGGATGGCTGTTTTGCGGAAGCAAATGAAAAAATTGTTGAAGTTTGGAAAAAATGTATACTTGTGGGTCGATGAGACTGAGAGACACAGAATTGGATAGGATGGAAGGTGGATTGGTGCAGGGAAGGCAGTAGCCATTTAGGAAAGAAATTATTAAACTATCCTTTATAACTGAGGTCAAAAGTCGAAAGCCTTTCTGCTGTATTCATTATGAGACTTATCAGTTGCGCAAGAACGTAGTTTCGTATTTCTGATTGCATAAGCTCCAAGGATATCCTGCTTCAACAAAATTTTCATCTTCACTTTATGCCACTCATAATGTTCAGCTTTATCTCGTCTTTGATCAAGATTTTCTCAGGCTTTGCAGGCAATGCAAGTAAAATTACTGCAAGCAAAACATAGGCTCCCTTACTCTTGGTTACTCTATTTGACAAGATGTTTGTGACTCGTAGACAAGTCATGTTCTACATTTATAAGTTGCCTAAAGAAACTATTGCCCTATATCTGCTCCAAACAAAAGGGAGTTTCTGGAGGCTGATAATCAGCGAGAAATATGTAATGCCACATTTGAGAACACATGTTGGCTGTTCTATAACTTAACTCCAATTGATATCAACTTCTCCTATCCTTTTTCAAATGCTGGTTGTAATGATGATGGAACTTATTTTAATCACCCAAATGGATTAATGCTGATAACAAATTTGTTGTAACCAGGAATCTGCTTTCTCCATCATTGGTATGTCTTGGTACTTACGTTGATGGTTTCGAGTCATTGGGAAATCTTGTATAGAATATGTTTCTGGTTGCGATTCCTTTGTGTGATACCTATATGAATTATGTTGATGCATATTCTCTTAAAAGATAATCATAAAATAGAATCTGCCAAAGTCGGTGTTTCTTTATTTGCTTGGGTAAGAGTATCAGATGCTCATTAGTTTCTAGAATCTTCTCGTTGCGGGGTTTTGCTTGATCATTTCATTTCCCCATATATTGGAGGTTCACTGCTTGGTTTAATGTTCTAACTTCATCCTGAGTCATAAAACTATGAGTTGCTTAAGTATCTCTCTTGAATTTGTGACAGTTTCAAGGAGTATGTTCCTGCCAAGTATCATTCTTTATATCAGCATTACATGCGCAATAATAGCGATGCGGCTGGCGTTTAAAGTAAGGAACTCTTCTCTACTTGATGGATTTATATTTTGTACCATCATTTGTAGTCTTGATGGAAGTTATATTTTAGAATTAGTGATGCAAATGAAACACATAACCACTTTTGACAAGCTTTCTTATTCCTGATGACATTTTAAGCCTTGTGTCTCGTTTCGCAGAGTTCATAAGTAAAGCATTTTGAGATTATCACAACTTTTTATGAGGAGAAAAGGTTGTCTTGGTGTGCGATTTCCAGCAAAACAAGCTTTGGCAAGTGCTATTATTACGTCTGAAAGTCTATCTAATATCCAAATTCGAAAGTAAGAGTTGAAACCACCTCAAGTTACGCAGAATCTAAGGATACGACGGGTTAATGTTATGATTTTTCACCAAGATCCCTTTGCTTCCTGTTGTAAAGTTAGGTAGGATGTCGAAACGAGTAAAAATATTTCAAAGCTACAAACCACATTATGGTAAAGTGTAGAGTAGAAGAAGCATATCCAGTTTATATGTGGCATTTTTCATTTCAAGTGGCTGGATTTGCTCTATGGTTTGTGCAACCGTTGCCATTGCAGATTCAGAAATAGTGCAAGTCTTTGATGTATGTTTGTAGCTCCAAAATCAAAGGTCTTTGGGTCGTATTATCAACAAATATCCATCCCTAGGTACGCAAATTTCAAACGTCTACGTTTAATGTAATTTATAAAAAAAAAAAAAAATTATCTTTTTATTTTATTTTTTAAAAATAAAGCAATTTACTGTATATATAAAAAAATACAAAAATAAAAGATGACTGTTCCTTAAAATACAAAATAAAAGTTTGAAAAATATTTTGATTTTTTTCAGCTGTATTGTATATTTAATTCTCATCTTCTGATATTTATATGTTTTCATTTCCAGATAAAATATGGTCAAAACCATCAACGATGAACTGAATTTATGAGATTAATTATGAATTAGAAAGTTGTGTGCATGTAACCTTGTATTCTGTTGAAATTTTGATATTTGTAAAATACAGATATAATTATGTTATTGAAAGTATCAATTTATGTAATTATATTTCCAGAATATGGTTTTATCAAATAAAACCAAAGTGGTAGGTTTGAACAAAGTTGTAATTTGATTGGTAAATTTCAATTATTATTAAGGTAAGTTACAACCAACTTCCATGAGTTTTTATATAATTATAAATATTTTCTTATTGTTTCAACAAAGTATTGCCACAGATTTTGCTCATGATTAGCTCTAATTTTGAACATTTACAATATAGTGATATACTATTTGAAATATATATAGATTATATATACGTATAATTAATTTAAAATTTAAATAATATAAGGGATAATTACACTCTCCTTCCTTGAAATTTAATATAATTATAGATAGATTTTCTGTGGTTTGAAAAATAATATTTAGTTTCCTGATGTTTGTTTTATCTAATAAATAATTTCCTCTATTAATCAAAATTTATCGAATTTACTTATATTAATAAAAAAAAAAGATAAAAATTCGTAATTACTTTCTATTAACTTATTGCTGATTTATTGCAGGTCAAATAAATCTTTTTATTATCAAATTATCCCTATATATCTTCATACGTTAATACATGTGAGGAGGTATATTCTCACAGTTATAAGACTAGTTTAGTCTAAAAAAAGTATTTGACTTATAATAAATCAGTAATAAGTCAATTAAGAGTAAATATTAATTTTCGTTCATTTTTTTTTGTTAATATTAGCAAATTCAGTTAATTTTGACTAACGGAATGACCCATTTGTTAGATGAAAGCACATTTTAGATGTAGTAAATGTTATTTTTTAAACTATAAGGAATTTACGTGTAATTAAACCGAAAAGAGAATGTAATTGTCGATAATATAATTATACCTTTTCAAGATAAATACTAGAATAAAATAAACAAAAAAAAAGTGAAAAGGTAAAAGTTGGGAGAAGTTATTGAGAAAATTGTGGGGAAAGAAAAAAAAAAAAACGTGGAAGTTGAGAGACGGAATTGGGGTTGAGAAAAGAAAAGAAAAAAAATGATTGAAATATTTATTTTTTCTTTAAAAAAAGACATTCTTAAAAAATTGAGATATCAAAAATGTGCACTTCAGTATATTTTAAAGTTTTAATGCTTGTTCATCGAAAAATACACACAAATACACGCGCAAATACATACATATACGTACACCTACAGGAAAAAGTAATACACACATACGGAAATAAAAACAACAGTTTTGTATTTATTGAAAAGACTTAATTAATTGGTTCATGCATGCACTGCGCCTCCCCTTCAATTAAGATTGAGCCGCCTTCTCCCAGCTCCGCCGTTCCACGGCCGACGGCTGACCGGAATTCTACCGGAGTTCTCTCGCAGACCCACGATCACGTCCACAAACGCTCGCAGTATAAATCTATACGACTTCTTGTTATTCAAATCCAAGTAACAGAACAAAAGCTCCTCCAGAAACTTCCAGTCCACTTTTCCGTTATGCTCCACACGCGCCTCCACCATCTCCTGCATCGAAAGCCGGAAATCCTCGTACGGGCTCGGCGAGTACGTCAAAAGAGCGATGAAATCGTCCGGCGCAGAGGAATCGTTCGCCGCGATCTCCGGGGCTTCCTCCGACTCCACCGAGGAATCATTCGTGGACGAGGCCGAGGAAGAGCAGGGCTCGTCCATGATGAGCGAGCTCGTCGAGCCGGAGGAGACGAAGAACCTCGCCGAGCGGCAGAGGTTTTGCGGCAGAGGAAGGTCGAGCAGCCTCGGCGACTCCAGCAAAAACGCGGCCGTTTTCGGCTCAGTTTCCTTCGAGGTCTCCTCTTCGTACTCCTTCTGGTAGAGTGACCTGAAATTCTCAAACAAGAACTGGTCGACATCGGACAACGTCGCGGCGTCGGTCTCCTTCTTGCCGCCCCTGGACGTAAACGACGGCGTTTTGGGGTGCTTGCAACTACGTAACGGTAACTGGATTTGTTTCTTGGAAATTTTGATTTTTGATAGGCATTCTTGAAATGATTTCTGAATTTGCTTTGGCATTTTCCCTTTTTTTTTTTTTTGGTTGAAATTTTGGATTTTTCTCAATGGGATTGAAGTGAAAAATTGGAAGCATGGGGTGTTGTATTTATAGTGAAATTTCAAAATAAAAACAAAATTTAGGAGTGACATTAAATTAGAATTTAATAATGGACGTTTTTTATCATACACCATAAAGATATATGGTAAGTAATTTTAATGGCAATATTTACTGCAAAGTTTTTTTACTACTGCTTTTTTACTTTTTATGTTAATCAATCTTATCCATATATCAGTCAAATATAATTCACCTACCAATAATATTTTAGCCTAATGATTAAAGTTGATGTCTTATGAATAAATTTGAGTCATAATATAAACATTCGTGTGTTTATCTTACTTTATATGATGAGTTTAGTATAATTTATTCAATAATTTTTGTTATATATATTGATGTATTAACCTAATTAATGTATCATTTAAATTGTTTGATTTACCAAAATATTAGTATAGTCATATAATTACCACTTCTATCACTATATATATATATATATAATTCACCCTCATTGTGTTTTTTTTTAATTGGGTTTTAATGTAGTAGGTGAAATTTAGGTGTATAAAGCTTTTGCCCAATTATTATTTGGGTAAATTTCATTTAAAGAATGATTCTTTTTTTGTTTTTTGAATAAATATGATGAGTGGTAGCAAGTATTAAATATCATTCCCCCTTTTTTTTTTTTGTTTTTCTCTCTTTATTTTTATGTAAACTGGTTTCATACTTATTGAATGCTTATAGGTAACTGTATCTACTCACTGGATTTTCAAATTAATGCTTATTAATAATCTTTTCAACAATTTATTATGAAAAATTTAAAAATAAAAACAATTATAATATTATCTAAAATTTCTAACATTTTAAATTTGTGGGCTGCATCCATGCCTTTTCAAAGCTTGTACACCATTTATATTTTTAAAAGTATATATATATTTTTTTTAAAAAAAGAGGCATGAATTAGGACACCTGAAATAATATTTTTAATACAAATAAAAAAAAAGCGCGATTCTAATAATGCAGATACACGCCTGTAAAGTTTTTATTTTTTTTTTAAAAAATAAAATCGATGTGGTGGTGAGACTTTGACCAATCTGAATTTTGTTTATGGGATATGATTATGATAGTGTTTGACTGCAAAAATTCATAATGACAGTCAAATAATTAGTTTGGTAAAAGTAGTAGTTACCATGTGAACGGATTAATGCCTTAAATTTGTCAAAACATGATGCACAACATTATCAACATAATTCTTTTAGACCATATATATCTTTTCTGCACTTTTTCTTGTACTAATTTACCAAATTTTGAAAAATATTCTCGTTCAGGTCTGGTCAAACCAAAATCATTCTACATTAACAATATCGAATGTGGTCAAAATTGAGATTATCCATTATTGGTTGAACAGCATGAGGAAGATGATATAATTAAAATTCCTGGTTAGGGTGTTGTGTCTTCAACAATTGGTGGGATGAGAAGCGAATGCAGGGGACATTGAGGAGCTTTCCCATGATATATATATGTAGAGTTTTATTACAATTCCAGTCCACAGGCACTTAGTGTTGCAAACATGTGTGGCAGCATCAATATTCTCACACCAATTTTCCAAACAACATCTTTACTTCTCAGCATTTCACAAAACATGAGAAACCATACCACACATTTTACATTTCCATTCACAAACACTAGCCACGAAAGCTTTCTTAAAAATAAAATAAGAACAAACTCATAACTTGCAAAATATTTCATAAAATCTAAAACTATGGTCGCCAGTTTTTCGGCTAAAATGATTTTGCGTGATAGATTAATTAATTTGCCTATTTAAAAGTATTAACCTACTTTATGTTTATATGATCGATCCATCAATATATATTTCTTTCTTTCTTTTTCTTTTGTACACACAAATTGCTTTTAAATTTATATTCTTTCAATTTAATAGCTATAAATTATTTATGTGACTTGTGGTTCATTCACCTAATTATATGTCAACTTGTGATGAACATCACAGTAATAATAATTATTATTTACATTAATATTTTCTAAAATATAATAAAATCATTATTTACTTTATAATTATAAAAATAACCCCTACCGGTCATTTAAAAAGACAAATTAAACAAAAACATGCTCCATTATTAAGTAATAAAAATATTTTAAGTACCATCAATAAATTATAGGACACAAAGCTACTAGTTACAAATATTACAACATTCAAAAATGTAAAAATATATTAAACGTAACACTTATTTTATATCTAACCTTGCATCAAACAATAAAAATCATACCAAAGATAAATACAAAATTCATCAACTATTACGTCATACTTTCATATGATAAATTCTGGTCAATTTTTTTCTGGAAAAAGAAAATATAACACACACACACATATATATATATATATATTTAAGTGTAGTTTGAACTCTAATGAAAACAATAATAGGAAGAAAACAAACTTACATAAATAAAGAAAGTGTTACGTATAACACGACCCCTTAAAGTCTTAAAAAAGGGCAAGACGATCCACTGACATGCTGTAAACTTTCTATGAAAAGTTAATGGATCAAATTGTCATTTTTTTCTTTATTTTGAGGGACTTTTTACCTATTAATATTTTTATAAGGGGTAGATTGCAATTAACACTATATAGGAAAAGCTATATTTTCTGGCCCTTATGTTAGGGTGTTTTTAATTTGATCTATTTATTATATCGTATTTTTTAAATTGAAATTTTTGTTAATTTTAGTCCTCACATGTAATATTTTGCCTAATAATGAATGGGAAATATATGAAAATGCAATTGAGGTAGACTGTGTTAATTATTGGACGAAAAATGAATGTAAGATTATGTAATATAATATAAAAAATCGTAATAAATAAAATCAAATTAAAAAAAAAAGACCATAACATATTGGACGAACGAAAAATGTTATTTTCCCACACTATATATATTAGTGCGTGCGTGTGTGTGTGTGTAAAAAACATATGTATATTGGTTCAAACACAATGCAAAATGCTTTGCTAATTACGCTGAATCAGAGAGAGGAGAGAGAGAGACGTCGGGATGGAGAGAGAAGCGAGGAGGAAGAAGATAGCGTCTCAAGGGAACGATCGTATGGCATTGATAACGGGCCGGATCCAGAACCGTGACCCGAACATTTCCAGGTCGTGCTCATTCTCCAGATATACAAATGAAGACGACGACGCTATCTTTCAGGATCACCGAAATGGTGCAATGAATTCAAGTCCCTCCTCAGTAGTTTTTTCCTCGTGTTTCATTTCTACGTTTGAATTGATTGATGGGTTGTTTAATTAAATGTTGAATCCTTGTTTGTGTGGTGTTGATGATATTTGATCCTGATTTGCATGACTAAATTGAGGTTTTGTTACTATTTTGATGGTATGAAAATTGTGAAAATATGTGAGGTTATGTAAGTTAGAATATTAATGTTGCCAAATATCAAGACAGCATTTACTGTTTGCATGCTTGATCTTAGATATTGGTTGGCCTATTGTAGCCACATTGTCTGAGGAATAGAAGTTAGAGCAGAAAAGGAAATAGAGGCACATAGTTATGGTTTTATCCATCAAAGGCACATAGTTATGGTTTTATACCTTGATGGATCTTACCCACCACAGGTTTGGATCAGATGACATGGAGGTAATGATCACAAATGGAGTTAATCAATAGTTTCCTTATATGGGATAGAAAATCTGTCCTGATTTAGCAGGAAAGGAAAGAGTGCGTGTCACAATTGAGGGCAGCCTGCAAGCGTGATAGCTAGCGATCAAATTTGGCCGTTACTCGTGTTTCATTGGTTTTTGGTTCGGTTCACATGATATGGACTTGTGTTATGAGTTACAAACTACTGATGATTGAAAGTGTATTATATGTCGATTTTTCTAATATTTATGCTACATCATGATTGTTTATGGTGCTTCTCTATGATTGGTCTTGAAGGTGGAAATGATGTGCCTGATGCACAAATAAGCCATGATAATTGTGAGGAAGTTTCTAAAGCAAATGCATCAGGAATCAGAGTTTCTGATCTGCAGAAGCCTGAGCAATCATCTCTTGTCAATTCAAGTGTTTCCAACGCTGCAGACAAAGCAAATTTTCCTGACAAACCTTCTGAATACCATCGAGGTTTTATAACCCCCAAACAAGTAATTTTCAGTATTATCTCCTCAGAAGACACGCGAGCTATCTGTACATTTGTGATAGCCGTTCTTGTAGTTCTGTCCCACGTTAATCTTCCACACGATGTCGTAAAATCAAAGAGCCTTATTGCTTATAGGCCTCTCTACGCAGTCTTGTTAACAGACATGTTGATAGTGGCTGCAAGATTAGCACTTTATGCCCAAGGACAAGAGGTCGATAGCCAACCAAATATTGAGGTCGATGGATATAACTGGGTAGGAGCCATTAAGATGTTGGAATGGGGAGTGGTTCTGCATCATACACTACGTGCTATCTTAATAGACTGCAGCTTTTACTTGGCGATTGTTGTATGTGGCCTTTCTCTAGTGTAATGACTCTTGCATTTGTGAAAATTCGGCTCCTGGACTTGGTCTCATCCAGTAAGTATAACGTTTTCTTTCATCGACATTTTGGGTAGTCTTATCCGTTTTGGTTACGTTCTTGCCTCAGAATTGAATCTAAGCATGTTCTCGACTGACTTCTGCACTAAACTGTATTCTTATATGATGCTTGAGAATGTTCTGATGATTCTTGGCACCTTGCTAAGGTAGATAGATTTCTAGTTTTTTTTTTTATCTGAACAAATATTTCTAGTTCATGTAACTGACGCATCATAGTACTCATCTTGACTAGTATTTGTTGTTCGAAAGTAGATCAAAGAACTTTGATCGATTAATGCTATTGTCCAAAATTTGTTCTTGGTGCAGATGTGGTTATAACTTTGGGGTCACCGGGAGCCCCCTGGACTGGAGAAGCTTTGCTTTGATGAGTTACCAGGCATCATTAATGATGAAATTCCGGAATATGAATGCTAACATTCACTGGTCTATGTACTTAGTTTCCACTTTAGATGATATATATTAATAACTAGTTTCATGGTAGTTTTGTCGAAAAACTGCAAGCCACGTCCCTGTGATATGGGAAATGTGCAATTTACCCCTATGAAAAATAAATACTAAATTACCTCCATATCTTTTAAAAAATAAGCAATTACCCCCTTAAAGGGGAGGTGATTATCAGTCTCCACCATCCCCATCCCCACCCCGACCGGCACCGGCACCCCAACCCCGTGGCCAGCTCCAAGCTTCACCACCATCGCCACACCTCCAAGCTATGCGCCCTTTTCCAATTCCCGCCAATCGCCGCCCACCATCCCTCCCCTCGCCCCTTCCCCTCCCCTGCCGCCTCTATCCGTCCGTCTTCCCTTGTCTACTTTGTCTCCAGTAACACTAGATTATTGCAGAACAAAATTAGTTGATCATTAAAGGATCTAAAACTTTATTTTACAGAAAATTCTCTTGATTTTTAATAGCGAATAAACAGAATTAAAAAATAAATCAAATACTCAATTCATAAGCTCAAAATTGATAAATTCTAAAGTCTCATCTAACTCCACCTCGATTAATATTAAAATATCAAAATAGAGAGGAAAAGAAAGTAAAGATACATTCCTCCTTGCTACTACATTGAGTCAGAATCTATTCATTGCAATTTGCAGATATTGAAATATATATGAGAAAAGAGAGTTTTTAAAGCAACAGCCATTTCTAAGTTACCAACCATTTAACTTCATTACTTCTTCAACTTCAACTCTTACCAAAACTTTCGCTTTATCAATTTATGCTGCAATCTAAATTTCTATCCTATTTTTGTACCTATACATACGTACATCGGATATATAAAATTTACATAATTTGTATCATTAAAAATATATTTCGTACACGTCTCACATTCGTGTAGAATGATATATAAAAAAATAATCATTAGTTTTTATATGAACTTGGTGGGGAAGTATATTACAATATATCATTTCAGTACAATATCGGTCCCATTGTTGACGTGACGCAATCTGTACTGTTTCGAACTTTCAAACTTTATTACTATAAATTAAACACCCGTAAGGGTTAGAACTGTTGTGATCGATTAGTGATTAATAAATAAGATTCCTTAAAGGGTTCAATAAAAAACGAGTCGCGAGCATATCTTATTTCATTTTTCTTCCAATGGCTCAAGAATTTAAGGATGATAATCATGTTATCTCAGCTCTTTCGTACTTGTCTATATCCATGATTTTCTACATATGAGTACAATAGTTTTGAACAGACAACATTAACTTTGGACAGAAGGAATGAGCCTAGAGAGTATTATACATATATATATATATATATAAATATATAAATATGGTTAGTAGCTAGAGAAAATGCAGATAGAGATAGTGATACAGTCAAAATGGAGGGCCTACCTCATTTTATGGTGGTGAGCACTTTCAATCTGTTCCATCCATTCCTGCAATTTGACTCTAAGCTACAAACTATTATTCTAAATAGAATATGTAAGAACAGTACTTGATGTGCATGGAATTTTTCAAAGGGTATTTTAGTACATTTAGTTAAAAAAGATTTTTTTAAAGTAGCTCTATATAATTGAGAAATTTCATGTCCCACACTTAAATATTAAAACTGCCCAACTCGAACCGTTGGGCTTTGCAAGAAAATATAATGTTGTCATAAAGTAAAATATCGATATCATCGTTTATGATCTAGTTCAGTAGTTTCTATTTTTTTTTAAAAAAAATTAAATTTATTATATCATTCGATATACTTAAAGACAGATTTAAAACGATAATTATAATATCAGTAATGACTAAACAAAGCATATTTGTCTTGATTTTCTTGTATGAATACATAGTTTCTTCTATTACAAGACCACTACTAGGTTTCCATTTTACAAATTATAACATGGTTTGTCTACTTGTCTAAAGTCCCACTTGAGAGCATATATACCTCATGCAGTCTGTTAATGTGCCTGGAAATAAAAATTATTACAAATATTGTTAGAACATAAAAGAATTTCTAGAAATTGCAATTCTAAGTAAAAGATGGATGATTATTCTAACAGTTTTTGAACATACCTAATGTCAAATACAACAGAAGAATTCATCCTCGTTATAATAATAATGTAAATATTTTTACATAAGAAATAATTAGAGCTGTTACATCTAAGAGACTGATAATGACTCCAAATTTAATAATATTAATCACTTAAAAAATGTTCAATTATCATTTTATGACTACGTAGTCAATAATAATCATAATAATAATTATTATTTTTTAAGTAAATACAAGTTAAAGGAAAAAATAAAATAGAAGCAACAATTGAACAAGGGCAATTCAGAATTGGTAAATAGCAAAAATAAGACAATCGGTCCTATTTTAATAGTAATTATTGATTCAATATAAATATTTTATATTAATAATTAAAATATATAATATAATCGTAACCAATTCACTTAAAAAGAATCCCACTAAACAACATGCTTCGATCGTCTCGATCAAGAATAAGGAAGGGCAAAAACGTACATAATTATACTTACGACGTCTGGGAAAAAAATTATGAAATTCCTCTTTTTTCTTGAAAAAAAAATATCTGTTTAAAATTTATATTTTAAACAGATATTAATTAAAAGAGGATTTTACTCAAAAGCCCCTCACAATTCTTGAAATTACATTAAAGTGAAATTAATATATAATTTATGAGTATAGTAATCACACTATATTATATTTATTAAATTAATGAGCCGAAAAGGGAATCCAAAGTATAAAAACAAATGATATAAATTCCTTTACCGTTAGAAAGGTATTATTAATTGAATGTGAGCAGAAGTTTAAGTCAAATGTAGCAGCAGAATTCACTCTCTTTGTCTGTACAAAGAAGCTGGCACTTACCCCATAAATTTACTTAATTGCAGATCGACCCCTATAACATTAAGACCATTAATATTTATTAAAACATACTAAGATTAATTTAATTCTCCCGCTTACCTACTCTGGTTGTTGAATCTTTTCAATAGAATTTGATGATAAGTTGTGAAGAATATTTTGGTTACAACCGAAATAATTATTTAAATAAATATTTGATTATAAGTAATGGCCTAAATAATTATACAGGGAATATTGCATTGCATGTAGTCAAGTTATGTCAGTTAATTTAAATTAATATTGTCAATAATTTAGTTCTACAAATACTGATAAGGGTCGAAAAAAATATCGTATCAAGGCGCTCCAATCAAAACTTCTGGTCGACGAAATTTTCTATTTAAATTATAGTTTGTTTCTTGCAATACTGAATGACATTACTAGGAGTCGAATCCTAAAGTGACTCCAACAATCGAATCAGTAAAGTCAAATGAGGTCTAATTTAGTTGGAAAATGAAATTTAATTGTGGAGTCAAATCCTACTAATGTGGGATGTTGATCTATGTTAATAATTATTAATTAATTATAAATGTTTAATAGTAATAATTGATTATTAGTAAATGAAACTTAATATAACTATAATAGAAAAAAGAAAATTGTAAACAATATAGGTACTAGTTGGGTAATTAGGTTAAAATTTTATAGTAAGCATTAAAGCTGCAGAGCAATGACATTAGATTAATAGAGTCAGAATGTGTACTCAATAATATAAATATAAAAAAATTAATATATTTAAAAACTATAGTCTAAGATTGGAGAGTGGAATAGTAATTGTTGATTCAAGAAAAGACAGCAAAGCTCACATAGCCCACACCAACCAATGTGAATGATTAATTAATTCTTGGAGTTAAGTTTTTTCATTAAAAAAGAAAAAAAGAATGGAAAAAGATATGATGTGGATTCCATTTGTCTGGTCATGAGTCATCACTTCCTTCAATTCAACATCAAAAAGACAACTTTGTTGATCTATAAGGTTAAAGTATTACAATTAAAAAAATTATATAAGTTTGAATTTTGTGAATATGGATGTGTGTATGTCTATTTTTATAATAATTTATTATTTTGTTTAAAATATTCGATTATTTGAATATAGAAATAATTATACGATGAATTCATTGTATATTATATAAAGGAATTTCTTAAAAAAAAAGGTCAAGATTAAAGTGATGATGAGAATGAAGAAATCAATAAAAGGAGATTAATCCTCCTAAAGCATCTGACTTTGCTTGTAAATCAAGATACAAATATTGAACACAAAAGGGTTCTCGAGAAATTTTGATCATCAAAACGTACCCCATTGTCCTTAACTCCAAACTATAATCATCATTCTAACAGAAACTAAACTTAATTACATCTCTAATCACCACTAAAACACAAGAAAAGAATCCCTTCTCTCTCTCTCTCTCATGAAACCATCAACCTGTTCTTGTCAAAGATTGTGGATGGGACTGCGAACCGGGCAGAAAACGAGCGGGAGAGGTCGTCAGGATCAGCCCAGATGGAGCCCTGATCAAAGTTCTGGGAATAGGAGTGTGGATCATAAGTGAACCTCATTGAGTTGGAACAATAACATTGACGACGGAACATCCTCTTCTTCTCCTTCTTCAACTTCCTCCACAGCTGTCTCCAGATGGGAGCTTTCGATGATCTTGTCGACACGGCCATGTTGTACGACACGAACCGGTCGTATTTCCGACTGGAATAGGTTGCCGGCCAGCAGCCGTGGCTTGAGCTGCAGGGCGGCCATGGTTCTTGATCCATTCTTTTCTTGGAGAGAAAAAGTTTCAGTGTGTGTGGATCTATGAGGAATGTTGTGTATGTGGAAATTAAACAAGTGGGATATAGATATATATGTATTTATAGTGGGGTGATGATGCGATCTTCTTTTTTGGGTATGGATGTTTGACCCTTTTGTGTTGAGTAGTCATATGGCTTTGGGCGTTGTGTAGAAAACATGGTCGACAATGCAAGGGTATAGCATGTGCCAATTCTTGAAGGCCTATTTTGTCATTTTGCTTCAAAATGTCTTAAAGTGACTTCTAGTATGCAATAAGGTTCTAATTGGGGAAGAAATGCCATTTCAACTCTTGGATTTGATAGTTAATAAAGTATAATTTAATTGACAAAAGTTGAAAATCGTTAATAGAATGCATATATATTGATAAATTTTAGTAGTAATTGATAGTATATTACAATAATAGTTATTGATATACGTAATTTGTTCAAGTAAGCTCCTTCTAATTGGTCATATTTTTGAGATTTTGAGTATCAGACAAAAAATCTAGATGAATGATATTGATGATGAGAATTATGTGAAGTGAGTTGACTAGGTAGAGAATTGAATCAGATTCGGAAGTTGGTTGTGTGAATTAGTGGTATCATTAATGTGCTGTCAATGATTTGTTGTCAATATTTAAAAAAAAAATAATATAATGGTCTTAGTCATAACATGACATAGAATGGAAGATGGATCTCTCAATATATCCATCATCAAGTTGAGAAAAAGAGGAGGAAAAAAGGGTTGGGGCATTTAAGAGCGGTGTCTTGCTTTTTCATTCCCTTATCTTCTCATCATTAAAAGTAGGAAGAATTCTCTCTCTCTTTTTGTCATTAAGATGAGATTGAATTCTATCCTCTCTATTTATTTATTGTTCTTTTCCCTCTTTTTGAACTAGTAGATGCAATGGTGGGTAGTTTTGTTGCTTTTGATGAATACAAGTATGATTAATATTGCAATCTTTATTAATGTTGGATGGGGGCAATTTGGATTTGATGGGATGATTTAGAATAATAATTTTAAATGACTTGATATTAAACAAATTTGAAATACATTTCAACACTACAAAATATAGTTCAAGAATTTGAATTGTTTTGTGGCGTTGTTTCATCTAAACAAATTTGGTAAATCTGTTATTATGAATTTGAAACTCTTAGATCCAAATCAACCAATCCAAATACAACATTATAAAATATTTAAATAGAATCATAAACACAGCTTACAATAGTGAATCTGTCACAAGACTCACATGAAGATCCCAGCAAACTGGGAGGATCCTCCATGTACAAGTGACGAGCTACAAGTTGTTACGAGTGAATGTTGAATATATTAGTTGGTTTAGGAAAATTTTTACTTGAACCAAGTTTCATTGAGCAAGTGTAATATATTTTCTATGTGTTTGATCACTTTTTTTTAAATATATAATAATTACAAAACAAGTTATTTCCACTTGCCTTATAATTGGTACAAGTCCGACCAAACTCAATTGGGGTTAGAATTTACTGTTGGTTTGTGGAAAGTAATAGATCAAATGGATTAAGCAGCTGCTGCTGAGCTGCAACAGTTGCAAATAATAGAAAAGGAAGGATTTGTTGGTGGGAGAATGGGAATTGGAGAGTCAAAATGGAGCATTAATGGTGGCCAATTGTTAAGATGATGCAGACCGGCTCCTATTTCATTTCATACTCAAAAGTGAAGACCAAACATGTATCTACTCCAACACTATTCTTCCCATGTAGATGTTCATATCAACCCCTTTCAACTAAGTTGTGGATATTATTTGCTTACCTCTCTCCTTCATACAACCAAGTATCAACTTTTCTTCCCTTTCAAAGAACTCAAGAAATCCCCAGTTCCCAGCTCACCAGTGGTTTAAGACTTGTCACCGCGCACTCAAAGTTTATCAATAAAATGATATTGTTAGTTATAAAAGCCTTTATTTACTTCTTTCCTGCCCACTAATATTTATTTTTCCTTTTCTGGGAAGGGCGAAATTCTGCGGGATAAGCTTCGCATGGAAAGATGGTACCAGTCTACTAAAGCTGAGGCCCAAAGCAATCCCTTTCCGGTGAAAGCAATCCTAAGCCCACCACCCCCAAATCCCAACTTTTTCTTGTTTTTTCTGCCTATATAGCCCCATGATGATCCTCTGCTCTTCACTTGCTCATACTCACAAACACTATCTCAGAGAAGGAAAGGGAAAGATGTGCTACCCAGGTGCTGATTTGCCAAGTGCTTACACGCCAGCCAGTCCCCACAGGCAATGGGTTGCAGCAGTGGAAGCAGCCGCACAAGAGACTGCAAGACGTCAAGGAACAGCTAGTAATCGTGGCAGACTGGCTGAGGATGGTGGTGGGATTACAAGAGTGTGCGTGTGTTCGCCCAGCAGCCACCCCGGTTCGTTCAGGTGTAGGCACCATCATCAACAATATCAGTGGGTTAGTCGGCTCTAGACCAAGCCGAGCTCATCTAAGAACTAAGTCCATTGCAAGTACACTGTATCCCTTCTCAATGTCATCATGTTTCTGTAAGAATCAATAATGATATACAATAAAATGTATGTATTATTGGCAATATGGCCTATAAATGTGTTCTTGTACAAATCAATGGTTATGGACAAGAAAGAAAATGCATATGTACTTTCAATCTAAGACCTTAGGACCCAGATACTAGGTTCTACACACCACCCAATGCAGCAAAGCCAAACTCAGGGGTGAGTTTGTGCATATGTCTCTAGTTTGTTTTAAAGGAAGATGAATATACACGAAATAGAACATGTACACAATTCTTGACCAGAGAATATGATTACACAAAGACTGACAGGAAATCTGTGAAAATTATATAGTTTCTCTCTGTTCACCAGTTATCTGGATGTTGTAACACTTACTCCTTACTCACTTCAGAAACCTGTTCAACATCCCACATATCCTCAGCACTGAGAGCCAGAAATTAGTTATACCATATAAATCTCAAAAAAGAATCTAGCTACAATTTACTCGAGAATTAGAGCCTGCAGGCCACGAAAGAGGGGCGGTGTAAAATGTTGAATTCAATGAATAAGGCAAAGAGAGAAAATGAACAAGACAAAGATAAAGTGGTTCAGCCAGACAGCACAAGCAACTCAGCCTACATCCAGTAAAATGCACAAGGGGTGAGATCTTGTAAATTAATTGATGAAATCACCCATATCAACTTGGTAAAGTCAATTATTCTACTACCCCAAGAAGGTTGAAATAAAATCGATTCTGATTTGGTTTGATCTCAACATAAAGAATTGGCTGGCACAGTCAAATAAAGAAAGTATTTTATTTTCTGCATTTATCAACTGGAAGTGTCTAGCGGCACAGAAGCTCGCTACAAATCAAGGGAAAAAATGAAGATATATCTTATCCTTTTAATCTTCCATTGTGTTCATAGTGAAGGTATGAGAGGACGAACAATTAGAATATTGGTCAAATCAGCAAGGAATTAAAGCTTACCTCAGGATAGCAACTTTGACGGGAAACCGTTTGGTTCTTTGTATTTACAATCACTTCACATTTTACTTTTGTCTGCAGCAGATCACAGAGAGGAAGATTTCAAGCATACTTGAACTAGATTATATTAATATATCTTTCAAAATTATTAACAAGATTGGAGCTGCTGGTTAGGAAAATGCACAAAAAAGTCAAAGACTGTTATGCAGCGGCCAAATTTATCCAGTGGGTGAATTACCCAATTCAATACACCAACATGTTCCAGTCTACATCTATCAACATGTACCACATAGATCAAAAAATTTGGAAGCATACAAATTTAAGACGAACAACGTTCTTCACTGCCCCTTGCATCTAGAATGGCATGGCTGTACAAAGTAAGAATTTAGAATACATACTACGTACTCTTGAAATAATATTTCTTAAATCACATTTGTTGTAATTCTTTTTTATCTTTCTAGTTCAAGCTAAAATATCATTTTTCTTACATGTTTCCACAATCAAGGGTCAATTAAGCTCCCCCATCCCAACCTCGAGATGAAAAAGAACACTTCCACAGCTCTTTCCACGCCTCTACCCAGGTCTACATTGAAAATCATTTTGTAACAAGTATAAACTAAGTGGAACTTTTGGTTGCTGAAGCACGAGCAACAAACTATGTCCAACCATCTCGAAACAATACGGGAACTTTCCTTGATATCTTAAAACTCAAATTCAACCACTTTACCTTAATCACTGAACAAAATTATGACTCCCTTACTCAACTAGACATCCAACATAAATCACCAATAGAAGCAAGTAGCTACGCGCTCAAAGTAAAAACTATCACAAGCAACTGAATCCACAGAGTGCATCATATTCGTACTTAACCCACGCATTATCCACTATGAAGAAGCAGAAACTTCTTGCACATTCTAAAATCGCTAAAAAAATCATGACGTCATATAGTTTTACTAGAAGCAGGATTACCTTCAAGGGCAAGTCAAAAACGACAACCCCGAGCTTCCCACTAATCTCGGACTCCGTATCAAACGTTACCGCACCTTTCGCTAACTCCTCAATCAACAGAACCACATCACTCAAAATCTCAACCCGATCGAGCTGGAGCGTGGCGTTGACGTACGATGACCCACGCGCCTTAATATGCCCACCATCCGAAGTCACATACCCTAGCCTCTTCCCCCTGTATCCGATCGCAACGAGCAAGGAATCATAGTCAAGCTCGTAAAAATCTTGATTCCGTACCCTAACTGTGAGGTCCATAGTTAAGTCGAGTGAAATTTTGGGGCGAATGTGGAAACGGAGGCGCTCGAGGCGGAGCCGAACAATGGAGAGCTCTGGGTCGGAGGGCCAGAGGAGGTAGGCGGCGGCAATTAGGAATAAGAGGAAGGTGGCAAAGCAGAACAGGCAGCGCTGCCATGACTTACGGAAGAGACGGTGGCGGTGGGGAGGAGGATAGGGAGGTAGAACAATGACGTATTGCGGGGGCTGGGGTTGGGGAGATTGGGGTTCGGAGAGGAGCGGCTGCCGATCCGACGGCGCAGCGGAATGTTTTATGGCAGTCATGTTTATGTATGTGTATATAAATATATGTGTGTTTGTGTGTGTGGTCTATACAATCTATACACACACAACCAAATATATACGTACAGATACAAACAGAGGGAGGAGGGGGAAGAGAGAGGTTGGGCCGGGTGGGGTCAACTGCGGTTCTCGTTGGTTTTCTCGCTGCTATATTCTGCAGTTCGAACTGAACTCGGGATTAGTAATGAATGTCTGGTTACGCGTCAGTGGTTGTGAATTGTAGAATTGGAGGAATGGGTATAGGAGAGAATTAATGTCGGACTGGGCAAACATAGGTTGACACACATCAATCGCGCCACAGCCTATGATTGCTGCTGTGCTGTGCCTTAAGGAACACGACTCTAATTAAATAAATTAGGCCGACCAATGCGGCGCTTTTTCTATTTTTTCTTTCAAATTCTTCACTTATTGCAACTTAAGGCCCTATTTGTGTTTTTATTTTATTTTTTCAGTGAAAAATATGTATCTTTTAATTTTGTATAAATTATCATGTAAAATAAAATTATATTTAAATCAGTTAATAAAATTAAATTTTATATTGAACTGTAAGATCAAAGTAGTGATATACTTTGAATAAAAATATATATAAATGAACATATTTTCACTTAAATTACTATTTTAAAAATTGATAAATAAAAATAAAAACACAAACAAACAGACCCTAAATTGGGCGAGAAGGGGGGAATCATCCCTATGGCACATGTTACAAAGTAGCATGAAACTCTAGCATAAATAGTAGATTTTTACAGAATGCATGTGTAAATAAACACAAAATAAGTTAATTTACAGGAAATAAGTTTGCCAAGAGTACCATATAAGGATGAATCAACTAACAATCCCATAAGGTTGCTATACATGCAAGAAGACTAATATTAATAAATAGAATTCAACAGTTTCCTGCAGCTATTTTCACAACAAAGCACAACAAGTGACAATTATTTGTAAAAATACATAGGGGAAAAACATATGATTCAAGCACACACAGGGAAAAAGAAGAAAGAAAAAAAGAATCCCATTTTATCAGACCTCGTTTCTGTTCCGCGAACGTGAGATGGACCTCAAGGTACTATACATATCCGAGCAGGCAAGTGAAAAATCGGACAGAGCCCGGAAAAGTTCAGGCAAATGGCTTTTGAGACTCATAAGGGATTTCTCTCTAACCTGAATGCATTGCCTCTGGTAGGCTTCCTCGTCTTCCTCCAATTTCTGTTTCGCAGCTTCCACCATTAGCTGCTTTTCGGCGATAAGATCTTTATCATGTGTCCTGTCTGGATCCATGTCGTCTGGAGGCGTCCTCTTCTGCATGTACTTGTTATACCAATTCTCAAAATCTCGGGTCTTTCTGATGAGGTCTTTTCTTGAATCTGCACATCTGTTTCTGAAATCCAACTCTTCTTTCTGATATTGCCATATGGTTTTTATGATGGCCGCAAAGTTATTAATAGATGCTTTTGCGGGCTCGTCTGGCAGCTTTTCCAGATAATCATGCCAGGCATGTAAAAGTATCTGTATCGGGGGGTTCTGAGGTCGGCCAGGAGACGAAACTTTCTCCTTCCAGTTTGTATCTATTGGAATAAGATTTAGCTTCAACCAGCTGTTAAGTGCTTTAATGTATTCTTTCTGCTGGCTCATGAGCTCGCTGAAATTTGTGTACCATTCCTGAACAACACCGCCCAACTGGCGTGTGCGTTCATGGTGATGGTCGCTCGTTTCTTTTGGAGCTTGAGATATGTCCAATAACCTCAAAGCTTGAACAATCTTGGATTGATTCTCATGGTGTATTCTTATCGTTTCCCACATTGTAGCCATCCTGTGAAAGCCATTGCAACAGCCAGAATATTCAGAACAAAATGCAGAAAGGAAACAGACAAGAAGTCCAATCCTACAATCTATCATAGAATGCAGTATATGTTCCTGAAAGAATAAAGAAATGAGACAAGTGTTAACAGACCTAACCTAACAATTTTCACCAAGAACTAGAACAGCAAAATACCTGCAGCCTGTATGGGAATTTTGGTATCACCTATGTGAAGAACTACACAGCAATGGAAGTGAATAGCCAATCCAAATTTAAGGATTGGTTGAAATACAAAAAGATGGGTGTGTAGTGATAACTTAGACCATTGTCAACTTACAAAAGCATTGACATTAGGCCAAGCAATTAATTCTCCCACCACTTGGTACTGATGCTTCTTTTTACAATTCTCAGAAGGAGAATAGTCTAAAAGCATCCCACTCCAGAGAAATAGCTATGATATAAGTGGAATAATTGATAGGTGACTTCATAGTATCACCCACTCCCCCCAAAAAGAAAAGGGAAAAAGACTCGTATTTTTTGCATAAACTATATTTGCTTAATTTTTGAAAAGTGAAAAATGAGATATGGTGATTAAGAAGGTAAACAATCACATTCAGAAGTGTAAATGGTTTCCAGTAATATTAGTCAAGGGAGAAATTTGGAATATCTTTTCAAGGATTTACCCTACAACTCAGGATGTAAATGAGATTCTCCCCTTAAAATACTGGTCTAATGGCAACCTCAAAAGTGAATAACCTACTTCTGCATAATAATGATAAATCTGGCATATGCTTGCACCCATAACCTTAAAGTACTGTAAGTCTACTGGAACAACATGCAGCACTTCACAGCTGAAGACTTCATTTCACTATTGTGACAAGCAATAAGCTGTATTAACCTTGTTTTCTCTTGTCATTCTGTTGCCAGCTGAGGGCAAACTGGTGATGTTCACCATTTAAACCATGTACACCACAGCAAATGCTAATGAAATAAATCTACAGACTACTCAAAAAGAGCCCAGATAGATACATAATATACTTTCCCCGAAGAAGTGCATAAGAACTCACCCATCCACGAGAGCAACAAGTTTTGGATAGAGTTGTTCATCACGCAGACGATTAATTTCAGAAACAGTGGAGTCCATGGACTGCATGTCGACAATATATCTTGTATGCAGATGGCTTACTGCTGCTTTCATTCTCTCTAACGCTTCTGTATTTGAACCGCGCTTCTTCAACTTATTCAACGAGGCAACCTTTTTTTGATATTCAAGTTTCATCTGCTCACCTGCCTGGTGAGCACCAAACAATAGACAACAAACACATTCTCAACGCACAATGACACAAATGATTAAGTATTTGCTTCTTAGTTTTAAAGAAGAGGCTTGTTGACCAAACATAAACTTTTGAAGGTGTTGTCTAAAGACCAAAATTTTCCTAAATGTATATTGCAGGGTGAGGGCCACATGGAGAAAGTTGCAGGCAGATAGCAGTCTTGCTTGCCGCTGACAATTAAATTAATGGTGGTAATCCTCACTCACTAAAGAACACATGGGTAGAACATCTAAGAGAACCTCACTAGAAAAACTGTCAATCCATCTTGCTATCATTCTCTTACAAGTTACTTCACTGTCTGCAATAGTTTGTTATATATCATCCGCTAGTTTTTTGTTATATTCCAATAAAAACGAGAAATCACAAGTCGAATAATTTATTAAGGCACAGTGTTTCTTTTCTTTTTCTTTTTAATGTAATGACATGATTTACTTTGAGAAAGAGCACTAGATTATACTTCAGCATGAGAAAAGAACGCCATGCTACATGAACACATGCAGACAGGCAAAATTTATTTTCCAGATGAGAAAGATTTTAGCATCAACCTTATATTTTTATCTGGTCTTAATGACTGAAAACAGGGTATAGAAATTTCAATTCCAGCCAAAAACTCATATAATTGCAACTAACTCAAAAGCATTTGAAGAATACAAGCTGAATGCAACAAAGAGGTCAAAAGCATGGTTCCCCAGCTTGAATAAATTAGAGTGGTGACTACTTGCATGAGAGAAAAAAGTAGTAACAAGATAGGAGCTTGATGATACCTTCACTTCATCATAAAGCTTTTTCTCCCATGCCAGCATCTTGTCCAACACCGTTGCATGAGTTTCATGCTCCTCTGAATCAAAGTCGTCCGCCCCATCATCGGCATTAGCCAAACCTCTGAAGGACCTATTCCATGTTATGACACGCATCACCCTTTCTGAATGATTAATATTACCTGCCAATAAAGGAGACAATGCTTAAAATCTGCTTGAGTAATTCATCATCATGTAAATTCAACAACCGATGACAAAACCTGATAAGGTGAGAAAACCATCAGCATCAAAACATTCTTGCTTCATTTAGATGCAAGAATTTCCCACAATTCATTACATAAAAAAGTCACAACAAAGAGCAATAAGACCAACAATAAGATCGAAAGAGAAAATCTGTAGTTCCAACCATATTAAACGCAAGCCATAAAATGATCCTATACCTTTTTTATCTGCGAAATTGGAGTGATAATGCAAGCGGGTAGCCTCTAGCATCCTAGAAACCTCATGAGCACTCTCTGAAGCCTTGAGAAAACAATCATCCAGCTCAACAAATATTTGCACCAAGTTCACATTATTCCCTCCACTCTTCTTTTTTCCCTCAGGTGGAACACCTTGTTTCACTCTCTTCACAACCTTCGATGGTGCCATTGCCGCTTCTGGTGGTGGTGGCTGCGGTGGGAGTTCACTCACCTTCTCCACTGTTTCTGCCACTGGCTCTGGTTTCTCACTCTTCCCCTCCATTTCCCTTCTCCTAGCCCTTTCTTCAAGCATCTTCCGTTCAATCTCCTCCCTCTCAACACTATTCTCATCCACCTCCGCTAATGTGGGCCCTGGGACATTCTCCATGGAGAAGAAGTAATCCCAAGACGACATCCCTTTATTCTCCGGCGGGGGTGGCGGTTGTGGCTGCGGCTGCGGCTGAGGCTGCTCGCGATCACGTTGATCATTTTTTCGTGGCTGATGCAAAACCTCGTCTTCCATAACCTCCGGAGTTGGAATTCCACCTCTACCCCCACTCTTACTACGTCGTTTCAAGCTATGGGTGCTCTCTGTCTCAACATCCTCTTCGTTTTCTTCCTCAATTATTGGATCGGAGTGTTTGTTATCGGGTGTAGGGATTGAAAATTCTGGCATGGTGGCGGCGCGTTGGAGGGGCGATGAGTTGGTGAAGGATGCCGGGAGGGGAGGGGGAGGAGGAGGGAAATTCTCGTAAGGAGGCAGCGGTGGAGGAGGGGTGGCGCCTCCGACGCTGGCCGAGGATGTCGGAGGAGCAACCCCAGGGCCGGAGGACGTCGGATACACAACCTCACCCTGGGCAAAGTCGCTGAGGGCAGCGCCGGTGTTTTTCAAGGACATGGCGTGGGCTGAGTGGGCGGCGGCGAACTTGTTTCTTGCCGTGACCGCCCGCTCCATGTGCTGCTTCCGTTCCTTGCATCGGTTCACAGTCTCCTCGTTCTCGATCTTAGATTGCGTGCAGCCCATCGGGCTCTCCGGCGACTTAAACTACCGCCGAAAAAATTCCGAAAACCACACAGAGCACACAGTGTGTTCAGCGACACAATTCAGAAAGCCAACTCAGGGTTTTGGAGATTTAGATCAGCTACTGTTATTCTTCTCCCAAATTCAGGAATAAATTGGAAAACAAAGTGACTCTTGACTACGGGCGACGCTGGATTCTTCTCTTTTACTTGGAGCTGTAAAAAACTAGCAAACGAAGGTAAAAGTAGCTGTAGTAAAACACAAGGAAAGGAAGATTCGCGACTAGCTTTACTTTGAGCGTCGCAGACAAATCCAACACGAGGACAAGCAAAACAAAACGCTATCTGGTTTTTCCGGCGCGGCGGGGGCGCTCGATGACCACGAGGAGCTCCTCCGTGGTCCAATCCCGAGACTTTATTTTGGCAGTGCACAAGGTTTCTAGAAAGGAAAGCGCATTGAAGTTGAAAGAGGAATTAAACATAAATTTTGGGGTGGAAAACGTAATTTTCAGAAAGTTCTTTTTTCTAGAAATTCCCGAATTTCATATAAACCAAAATTATTTCATAATTACATTATAATTATATACATTAATTTGATACTTTATACATAACTTTATGAGAAAATATAACATTAGTTTACATTATAAAAAAATACCATTTGTTCGGCTTTATTAGTTCAATGGTAATTTTAAAATAATTCTATAAAGAACAATCTGAGTTTTTATTAAACATTTTTTAAAAAGAAAATATTTTTAAAACATATTTTTTATTTATTGTTAATTATGTATATATTCATGAGTTCAAGAAAAAAAATCTCAAAAATTTTAGCTGTTACAAAGTCAATTATTTAGTTCCATAGACCTTTCAACTTTTTTGAGATGCCCCTAATATTCTTATTATTATAATATTTGTAATCTCAAACATCTATATTTATAAAATTGTCTTGATAATTTAATATATATATATATATAATGAATTTTTTAGCTATCTATATTTGAAAAATAAATTAAGAAATTATCATCATATAGTTAGACAAGAAATTTTGAAGTTTATAAATCTTATTGAGAATTTGATAAGTTATATAAACTTTTTGTCTATAATTAATTTGAAATGTGTGCCAATATACCAACTCTAGGTGAGAGGGTTTGGACAGATACATGCCTAATTCCATAGACGATGCTGGAAAATACAGTATAAAATGCGCTGGATGCTACATTATGAAAAATATTACTTACTTTGGTTAAACTTGATGGATTTCTAAAAAAGACCCACTACCTGAAATAGAAAGACATAAAACTTGTCAATTGCAAGACGCATAATAAATTCAAGAAACATATGTGTGAGGAAAAAGATGGTCATAGCTTATTTCCACCTTAAAAGAAAACCTAAGATGCTCTAAGACATGTTTGGAATAAGCACAACCATACAATTTGTACAAGTTGATTTTTTTATTGAATTTTATACTCTACTTTCTTACTACATGAAAAAGATTACTTAATCAATTAACTCTATTCTTAATTACCAAAGATAATAATCAGATACTTGATACTTTCTTAGGGCTCCTCAAGATTTTCCACGTCATTTTATAAGTTGACTATCCATTTCTGCAGTAGAGCTTTATAAAAGTCATGTCAAAAAATATGTCGTCTATCATCTTCCTCTCTCTCCTTTTCCACCCAGGTTAAAAAAGGGCATATGTCATTGTTTTTTACTATTGTTTTTATTAGAAAAACTCGAAATACCTCATTTTTCCTTCACTCACACAGGTGTAAAACCCACCAACATAAATCGAAACACACCTTAGAAACCATAAGTCGTTTAAAGAGATAGTCACAAATTATCCATTAACACAATTCATAAATAGCTTACCAGAGTACTTGTAAGTTAACACAATTCATAAATAGCTTACCGGAGTACTTGTAAATTATCCATTAACACAATTCATAAGTCGCTTATCGGAGTACTTGTAAGTATCCACCAGTGCGCACCAGTTACAGCAGTAAGAACCATAAATAGTTTGTAAGAGTAGTTACAATTTATCCATCAATGCAATGCTCCTATCGGACAATAGACTCAAACACACAATCTTTTAAAAATTACTCCTCCTTACCAACCGACGGGTTGGCATAAATGTATATGTATGTCAGTTCTAAATCAAGTTATACCAGCCACTACAAATTAATACATACACAAAACCAGGAGCCCCACTCTCAACTTCAGAGTTACTGAAGTACTAAAGTAGTAATTGGACAGCATTTATGGAATCAAAAAAATGTGTGGAGTCTGAGAAAAGTTTCTCAGGCAAGGATACAGGAAAAGTGGAACAAATGCTCTTTTTTCCTTCAACCCCATTACAGTGTTTGATGCTGAAATAAAGTGGCTTTTTAAGATTCTGTGGTCTGCATGTGACAACCACAATCTAAATTCTTGTTCCAGACTTGCAAAATCTGTCGCTTTTGCATACACGTCCACAGATATCCTGTCTAGAACCACACACCAAGCTTTCTAAATGTAGCGAATGTCAAAGTAAGCTTTCATTCCCTGAATTTTAAGGTTTCGGCCTCGCATATCTAATCTGCCAAATCTCAACATCATTTCCTCGATCATACTCCTGCACATACTGTGGAATTTCTTCCAGATTGATGAGTCTACCGATGAAACTACATGAACGTTCAGTTTCAAGATCATCTTCCTCTGTATCATCCATTGAGAAGCCGAAATATAATGTGAGTAACAGTTTAAGGGATGATAGCATGCCAAGGTAGACACCGGTGAATGACAATATAACGAGCGAAATGCTAATATGACCAAATATGATCTAAAGGTTTGTAATCCATTTGAACATGAACCTAGTTTAATATGGCTGATGGTACTCGTCAAAACAGGATTGATTGCTTACCTTCCCCGTCCTTGATATAGCTGCGGAAGTGTGAGTAGCCATTTGCAACAACATCAAGATCGTCGATTGTGAAGTTATACCGCTTTTCTAGAGCTAGGTATAGGACCTGAAATTAGACAAAATGCAATATTGCCATTTACTTGTTATTTATAGGTCTCATGAACTTCTGTCTATTGATCAAATGTTTTCATCTTTCTAATAACTAGGAAACATCATACAAGCCCACAAACTAAATATTCTAATATTATGCAAACATGTGCATAATGAATAAAGAAACTCGTCCAGGCAGACAGTGTAATAATCACACATATACCATTGCAATAAATTCAGTTTTAGACCTGTTCAAAATCAAAAGTGCAAATTGAGACACTCTGAATTTACCTTGTCAGGACTATTAGACATGATTGCTTCTAATACTCTGAAGAAGGCATCAGTTAAGTCATCACTATAAATTACATCGGCAGCCAAGAGCAAAGAAGCTTTGTGAAGCTCTTCAACCTCTGATACGCTCCAATAGTAGCTGCATAAAGATAAGTGATTTTCTATTTAGTGATATCTTCAACTTGTTCAGTTGAAGAGTGTATAATTTGTTATAGGAAAAAATAACACAAAAGCAAAAGAAAATAGACGAAGAACATGACCAAGGAGATGACAATTGAGCTTCAGAGCTTCCATGAGACTTGGGATCAAATAGTGAAATATAAATGCTGTCTACCTTTGCTCGGATGGAGAATTTTCTACCACTGATGGGGGCCATTGATGGTTCCAATCAAGTTCTCGTACATACACGGAAGCCTTGTGGTGGAAGATTCCAGCATTGAGATGAATATTCTTGACACAGTTTCCAAGTACTTCGTCGCCATGGTCTATAATATATTGAAACACAATGGTATTTATCAAAAACCAATTCAGGTTCTCAGACCACATAACTTGGGAAACCAATGAATCATCTCTGCCAACTTGCACAAAAGGGAAGCACAACACTTTTTCACATTAGAATCATGATTAATCTATTACAGATAACAAAAAGTGTGTTTCTATGTGCTAAAAATATCAAGAATGCCAGAAAAGGGCTAACAGATCATACCCTCGTCATACATGTCCCTTTTCATTTCCATAAAACATAAGATAACCCACTTTTATAAATTCCTAACTCCACCTTTCTTCCAGTATTTCTTCATTCATTTTGAGAATTTCCACTTGGCAGTGTCAGAACTAAGCCTTCTACTCTCCCTCAATTTACTTCCAAATAAAACTCCTAGTTTACTTCCCCTTTAAGTCAGTGGTCTTTAAGGTGGAATGAACTACCATCAGCATAAGCCCACACATGTACAAATGCAGAAGCAAAGAGAAGGACAGATGATACATCTGCTCTAATTGCTTCGCTTATGGAAAAAAAAAAAAAAAAGAAGAATAAGCATACCATATCCATACACTAGTAGTAAAGCACGGCTACAAAAGAAAGAATAATAGCAAAGCAGGTTATTTACGCAAAGTATAGAGTTTGAATTACACTTTACCAGTTATGAAGACAGTATTAGCAACACGTGCAAGTAACATGCCAACCAACCCTAAAAAAGATAATGAAAGAAACTCATGTCATACAAGCAGCACTATTATCTGTGAAGATTTACATTCTGGAAATATAATTTGAGACGGGCACTCAAAGTTCCTGGTTCTGTTAGTTATTAACAAACGGCAAACATAACTAGAGGACTCCGACAAAGTAATCAGAAGAAACTTTATGGTCTTTACCAGTACCAGCGCCAAGTTCAAGAGCAACAATTCCATCAAAACTGGATGATTTATGCATCATATGCAGCACAAAGTCAGCTAGTACCAATTCTGCTCTCCAAACCTGAATTAGGCAAAAACTAATACCAATAGCATATAAGACATGAGGAACACCAAGTCAAGTCGAAGTTGAGAAAGATGGGATTGTCATACGAAAAACATCCAACTTAAAATCGATAGAATTAAACAGAAAACTTGAACATAAAATAAACCATGAGAAATGACATCAGGGTTGCCGCAAAATTATGTAGATTTAGATAAAGCTGATGCAAGTGAAGCTACAATGGAGAAATACATAATCATCGACGAAAGATCCTGATCTTGGGAAGAGATAAAAGGGCTTTAATACATTGGGAAGATGTAAAGTATCTTATTACCTGGAGTCCAACTCTTGGAATGGATGATGTGATGTTATGCTGGATAGTTATAACAAAAGAATCCTTCTGTGGATCTGCAAATTCAATACAACATTCCATCAATTTCTTAGTCTTTCGTTTTCCCTTGCCCCATCTTAGCGAAGGGCTGTTAAGAAATTCTATGAACCTAGAGAATCAGAAGAAACCTCAACATCAAAAAACTCTGATCCCAATTAAGGTTTGGTCTTTCTCAATGTTCAATACAATAAGAAGTTGGTAGAATAGAAAACATAACTTATCAACAGAGAATTCCAATATATTGTATTAAAATGCAAAGAGAATTAACAAGATCAACACTATAAATCAATAAACTAATGAACTTCCAGATGATGCTCTATACTAAAACAAATGAAAAGGTAAGAAGAAATAATTGAGCAGCCGTGAGTGGAGAGAAAGATAGATAGACTGATAAAATGACAAAATCTGCGTTCTTGAAGAGAACTTACTCCGCCGTCGAGTTAGAACTAAATCTCCATCTCCATCCACTTCGCAGACTTTTTCCTTCACTGAATTGCAACTTTCTCCAATCCGTTCATCTCCTACATAATTAAACAGAAATCGAAAAATGTTCAATCAATAACTTTTGTAGATTACTTCATTTAAAGACCCAAAAAAATGAAAATTTTAATCAATACTAGTCAGTTCTCTAAACATTTCACGTAAGATAAGTTTTACAGAAAAGAAGAAATTAAACGGAAGAAGGAAAAACCCTAACGAGGTGGGAGTGAGATGGTGAAATGGGAGATATGGGGTCCAGAGTGGTTCGGGGGACACCCTAGGTGAACCTCACTCATCACTAGCTCCTCCCCTCGATCGTTGCCGTCCTGTAGCGACGGACTAATCTCCGGCGCCGCCGTATGACGCGGTGCATTTTCCTCTCCGCATTCCATTTTACCCCTACCTAGACTTCAGAGAGCTGAGAAAATATTAGGAGAAGGCAAACGCGCCAGCCCGGGAAAGACCCCGCTTAGGGCCGTAGCGGGCCGACCCATGTGGTCCAATTAGTAGCCGTTGCGGGCCGAACCCGGACCGCGCCGCCAAACGGTTATTTTTGTGTTATAAGAAAATAAAAACATAACCAAACAGGATCATTTTCATTTTCAGTTTCCAACAATTAAAAATATATAGAAATATTTTATTGAATTTTGTGTGAAAATTGAGAATATATTTGGATTAGTTGTTTCTAAATATAGGTATATAGGTGTGAAAATGTTGAATATAGATATATGTATTTTTGATGTGACAGATGACCAAATTGATTGAATATGTGAAATTATAAAATAATCAAAATGAGTCTTGCCAATTTAAAACAATTTTAATTGCTTTGAAACAAGAAAAAACATGCTGACAAGACAAGACAAGTATGACAAACCCATATGACTTATAATCTCAAGAAATTGAGAATTAAAATAGGAATACAAAATGACTTGACCAAATAAAATCTCAATTACCCAAATAGTGAAAAGTGGAAAAAATCTCGTTGAAAACCCAACCAAACAGGACATTTTCGGCAATTATTATTTCAAATTTGGCTGCTACTTCAGTTTCGAGTCGAAGGAGATCTAACGAAGCTGAAATTTTCGTTTACTCTCGTGAGCGGATGGTGAAAGGATTAACTAAATTGATTATTACACAAGGATTTGCTCTTAATTTTGGTGCAAAATGTAGCTTTTTTTGGATTAACGACGAATACTGTGAATCCCAGGTTCGACAGAGCACTGTGATAAGGGAAGCTCAGAAGGAATTTGGGATCTTGAGAAAAGAGTTGCATGCTGCAATTCTTGCATCTGTGGACCAGAAAGCTGCACTAGCTTGTGATGTTTGGCGCAATGCTAATGGTCTTTTCGCATCCAAGGTTCTCAAATGGTACAAGTGGTCTTACGTGGTCGTTAACTAATCAGAAGAAACAGAAAACGGCAGATTCAGCCTGGTACCAACTTACCCAAAAGAATACTCTGAGCATGAACTGAAAGATTTTGATGTTTTGGCATGACGGAAGAAACATGAAATTATTTATCCGGTGCTTGCCACCATGGATCCGGCCCTACTCGCAACTCCTGTGTCCACTCTAGCACTGAATTTTGCTTCCGTTATAGATGGAGGGAAAGAGATAAATTTGCAGATCATACCCCTAGCGAGGGAGAATTTGGAAATGTTACCTGCTTGATGGATTGGTTTATTGCTCAGCTGAGAAGACAAGGTGAGAGAGAGACATATGATGGTGAGGAAAGCATCCGTGAGTTTGAAGATCAATGGTATGTTAAAATTTTCATCTTTAATTGTTTTAAGCTATGTAATTCAGTGCTTGTAAACTGTAATAAAATCATCATCTGAGTTTTTGTTGCTTCCTGTTACACTAGATTTTGCAATTCTGCTCCTTGTCATCTCACCACTAATTAACTATATAAAGTGAAGATAGTGTTAAAAAACATGAAGAGGGAAATGTACATTGAGCAAGTAATAAAGCAAGAAGATGGTCACAACATATACTATAATCAGATCAAAATTTAATTGCAAAAATTTTCTGCGCGTCGCAGAATATAAAGAATGCAAATATTAATAAAGAATATGAATATAGTTTACAACACAATCTAGCAGTGATGGATGAATCTTATGCAGGAGAACTATAGGGAGTTAGGGTGCTTCCAACTAATCAGACATATTTGTATGTACTAACAATGAATGAAAGGAAACCTATCTGAACAAATAATAAAGTAACCGGAGTAATGCCCTTTGCCTCTGACAGTGTCAATGTTTTGAGTTTTCTTTAAGAGCTGCGAGTTGAGCAACAAAGTCATCATAGTCCGGCAGCCTAGGATGCACATGAAGCGAGGCGGCTCGAGTATGTTTCTTAGGCGTCTCTGGTGGACTTGTTGACTCAACAGGAAGAGATGAGGATCGGTTCGGACCATCTGGACTCCTTTCTTTTGTGGCTTTGCTTGAATCCGATTTGCTGTTTTCTTGTGACCCCTTTTTCCTACTGTAGTACTTCAGAAGCTTATCCATCGTCCTTTCTTCTTCATCGATTTCATCAGAGCCACGTTTGTCGAAGAATTTCAAGATTCTTTGACCCTGTGCTGCTTTTTCTTTGTTGCTCAATTTTACATTCTCGTTGCCTTCGGAACCACCAACAACACCCTTACCCCATGGAGATCTAAAGGTTCGTTTGCTGATGGAATTCAGCATTCGCTTGGCCTTGCTGTCATGATGTGCTTCAGCATCTTCAGAATCAGTAGGTTCTTTACGGGGATCGCTCCTTGTTTCTCTCAAACTGCTCTTTTGTTGATCATATTCAGGCTTAGTATAAGGAGGAGGAATTGACTTGTACTTGAGAGACTTATCGCCATCTTCTTCTTCATTCGTAACATTTCTTGCAAATGCCGGCTCGTCATGCTTTTGAGTTCTCCCAACAGAATCTACATGAATGTCCTTGACAGGAGGAAGTTTCTCCTCGATTGCAAAATGGTCCACATTTTCATCCGTTTCCCTAGCAAAACTCTGCAAGAGAGGTGCACATTTAACATTAAGAATATAACCTGGATTTTCGTTCGTAATTTTTATTCGTTTTCTTGTAACACAAACAAATCATACAACCTCAGATTTAGAAAGAATACCAGTAAAACATGATTAACCTGTTGTTTTACAGAGTCGTTAAAGAGCTTATTTTCGAGAGCTTTTGAGTTCCATTCTATGCCGGAATCTGCAGCTATTTCTTGCAACAACTGAAGCTTCAGATCTTTTGAAGGAGGGTCAGGCTTCATCTTCTTGGCAAACTAAACAGAATACATCGGATTTTAGTTTACAGAGGAAAGAAAAACGTCTAGATAAACACCAAACCGCATACACAAATATGCATTTGCTTTAAACAAGCCACAATGATACCTCTTTATTGAGGTAACAATCGAGGGAATTCCCATATTTCTCAGAAACTAAAGTTCTCAGGTCCCGCAACTCTGGCAGATCAGCAAACCTCGCTGCTGCAAACACCAGAGACGACACCGCTTCCTTGCACTCTTCAGGACATTCCCTGATGGTAACAAACGATTCGCGCCCGGATGAATTAGTATTTTCAAGATTGATTCGATGTGGGAAAAGAAAACAATTAAAAGTCCAGATCCGCTAGCTCTGAAGCTAATGAAGTAACCAAGTTTAACATACTTCTGTTTGCTCATTGCCGCAAGATGACTTGAGAGTTGTTCACAGAACTGGTTGATGAAGTCGTAACAATCAGTTCTGTTGAGCTCGGCGATTAACCCTTCAGCCTGTGTCAACATAAAAAAGAGTTCCATTAATCACATCAAAGAAGGGCATTGAAATTCAAGAAAGGGATCATTGCAAGAACCTCCCTTGTGGCTTGTCTCATATATGTGTATGTATTCTTGAACTAAAGATACAAAAATACATTAAAGTTTCTTACATATATTGATCCATGGACATTTTATCAACATACCCACCAAATCTTTCTACCCCCAAAGAAATTAATGGTAAACAGCAAATTTAAGGCCAGAAAGCCGTACATACACACACATAATGCAATGAATGGAAACTCAAAAAAGTTAATGAAAGCAACATACCAAAAGTCCGGAGCCGAAAAAGGAGGGAGAGAGAGAGAGAGAGAGAAGAAAATATACCCTGCCATAGGCGTTGTAATCCAATCCATTTCTAAGCAGATCACCAATGTCATTCCTCAAATACTTTTGTACTGCATTTCTCTTCTTCTTTATCATCTCGATTCGGGTCTTTGTCAGCTTAATATCCGACTTACTGCTCCAAGAACCAAACAAACATTCACAAAATTAAACCCAAAAATAAACCAACATCCCAATATTAATGCCATTAATTCATTCACCATTTGTAATTTGCTCTTACCATTTGGATACAAACTTGCTCCTCGCACGCCCCTCAAACATCTTTTCAATTTCTTGGGCCTTTTTCCCTCTCTCTCTCTTTCTCTGTCTCTCTTCCTCTCTCTCTCTCTCTCTTCCTCTTTCTCTGTCTCTCTCTCACTTTGGATGGAATATATAAAACAGTGAAGAATGATTAAACAAGAATTTCAAGAAACTCTGTATTTAATGCAGCAAAAGAAGAACATCAACACATTCAACAGCTAGAAAGCAAAGAAAAGAAGCTGGTTTCAGGCAAGAAACAACAAGGAATAACGAAATCCCAAGGCAAGAATTCAATTCTAAAAATCGAAAATGGGTCTCTCTTTTCCCACAAAACGAATGAATTAATGTAAAGGGTACTCAAATCGCCATTAAAGAACTCCAAGGGATTAATACAACAGTACATACATAATACGCATTCACATATACATATATATATATATATAGAGAGAGAGAGAGAGAGAGAGTAGAGACTACGGGGAGAGAGAGACAGAGAGAGAGAGAGAATCTTGTGAAAGGGGGGTGGGGTGTTCTAAAGTTTTTGCTCCACCACCTCGGACTCCAACAGACGTATAACTGTAATGTAAAAAATTACAAAAGTGGGGTTAGATGGAGAGGGGATTGATGAAGGGAGTGAAGGGCATTTAGGGAAAAGCAGAAGGAGTAATAGGAGGTGGGGCGGGGTCGGAATGGAGAGAAATGAGAGAGTGGGAGTGGAAAACGCGGGAGACAAATCTGCTGATATTGGGTCTATTCCCATGTTCCATGTTCCTCGCCGCCAACCAATCCAATCTCACCCCTGTATCTATATACATTATACGTGCGTATATATATGTATTTTTCTTGTATTTCTGTGTGTGGTATATATACATATATTCGTTGCTTTTGCGGTGAAAAACATACGACGTTTTCGCTCTCGAAAAGGGGAAAAAACATAGAAAATTTTTAGTCGTTGGTTTGTCCGTCATCAGTTGGCTATACCATACACAATGGGGAACAGACACATGTATCTTTATTTATTTATTTTTTAAATTATTATATAAGCGACGATATTATAAAATAAATTAAAAATAACAAAAAAAAAATATAAGGTTCACGAGGATTACTATGGGGATTCAATTCATGCTTTGAATTATTCCTCATTTTCTATATGCCTCTGAATAAATTCATTATCAATAATCCGTCTTTATTTTTAGTGGATATATATTAATATATACGAATTTATTCAACTAAAATATATAAGTTATAAGTGGTGTAAATTTAATACTCAGCACTTTTCGTATTTTCTTTTAAATTAGGTAATTATAATCAAATAACAAGTTTAATTAGTGTAGAGTGAGATTTGTATGAGATCTTGGTGTTGGCGTCATCCCATTTAGCCACGTGGCGCAGCCCCGTGGCTTGCTGCCGAAGGAATGCGGATTGAGCTTAACAGGATACAGCTGGGAATGGGATGGGGATATTCCTTTCTTTTTCTCGTGATCTCCACTTGCTCAGCTGTCAACTTTTCTTTTTCTATTTTCTTACACATCCAATTTTCAACATTAAATCTTGTATGCTGTTTCCAACGACACCGTAATGATCAAAAGATTTTTAATAAAATTTTAGAATTAAAAATAATTCATTTATAAAATAATATTATCACTTAAATATTTAAATTAATAGTGAAAGAATTTGAAGTAATACGGAAATAATAATATAATAATCATTAGGAAATGTAATTATCAAATGACTATTCATCTATTTTTATTTGGAAATATGTTTTAATTTATATAGTTATTAGCGTGCTCAATCAATTTAATTTTAATTTTGGGCCCCACGAAGGCTTTTTTTTTTTAACTTTATGAAATAAAAAATAAAGATAATGATTCGTAGGTTGGGATGCAATAACAGAGTTGACTTTGTAGTAAAAGAGTAAAGACTTTGGTTGAAAGAAATCAATATTTTTATTATATTTAAATTAATAAAGTAATGATTGGTGGAAGACTATTTTATTAATGGACTATGGACTGAAAACCACTCCTTTGTAATGATTTCGAGGAATATCAAAAGTGAAGATTCTGTTCCCATTCCACATAATTGTTATACATCCTTTTTTAATTAATCATAAATTATAACCACCTGATCTTAAATTTGACATAATTACAAACACCTCATTATTATTTAAAAAATTATAAATACTCTGTGATTTTAATGTCCTTGTAACAATGAGCCTATTCTGTTAGAATTTTATATTTTTTATAATTTTGTAAAATATTTGTATGAACTAATATTTTCAAATGATTGTTTCCTTTTACCCATCCCCAATTTTTTTGTATATATATGTTAAAATTTTCGATAAGAGTAAAGTAGTAATTTTTATCTTACCATTTAAGGACTACGTAATTATTTTTTATTTGATGAAGGTATTTATAATTTCGAATAACAAGGAGATATTCGTAGTTATGCTAAAAATAAGATAAGAAAACTGTAATTTTACTTTTTAATGAATGTAAGGACTATATTTATGAGTAATTTATACACATTTCTGATATATATATATATATATATATTATACAAACTGAATAATTTATCATCAAAAAATCTTGATTGTTGATTTGTCCACATAAGATTCTATGTTTTATGATTAAAGGTATAAAACCAATTATCTAATTAAAAATTAAAAGAAATGAGTTATTTGAACACCCAATTAGTATTTTTTTTTTCAATATGAAATTATTAATTGTCAGTTTTTTTTAAACAAATAATATAATTTTTATGAGGTAAAATACATTAAACCCAATTATTTTTTCATTTCTTACATAGTGGGGTACCAGTCGAAGATGACCATTGTTTTAAATTAGTCATCGTGATACTGTTATTTTTGTATGTATATAATAAATAATTTTTTTTACGTAAGTATTATATAATAAATTAATTAATTTATAATTTTCTCACGTTGACCTAATTAAGTAGTTTAAAACTGAATAATTTTAACCAGTTTAATATATGAAACATTAACTCATTGGAGGTTGATGGAAAAACGTTATTCGTGACAGTTGATCACGTGAGATATGAGGGGGTTTGTCGTTGGAGGTCACGCGACCGTCCATCATCGGAGTCAGTTCCCAACTAAAAGTGCATCACCGCAAACACGATTACTTGTTAAAGTGACCTAAACTATCATCGGGGGATGAGTCATCACACCTTACACGCTATTAATGTCCCAATGCTCACGCTATCATTCCATTGCCCTTTGGAGGCTTCGCTATCCAAAACGCTCTTTGCATTTCGGTTGGCGATAATTAGACATCTCTATACTTAAAAACGCGTTTTATATGAAGAATCTTTTTTTGAATACTTATATTTCTACATAAACTATGTTTTGTTTTTTCTTTTAAAAAAAATCATATCTTATTCTTTTTATAATATATTTTTTTAGATCGAGAGTGTGATACATCTTGATAATGCGGGAAACTACGTTTAGATTTCGATAAATGATAAATACATTTCTGAAATATGGCGAACATGACTAAATAATTCAAAGATCTTGGCATTTTCCACTTAGGTTGGTTTGACTAAACCTGCTCAATTACAACATTAATTTCTGCAACTATCTGATCGCTTTTGAATCGATTCATTACATTGGGTAGTACATTTTAGGCATTAATATAAATACACGAGTCTCAAATATTAGGTATATTTTTTTATTGCATCTACTGCTTTTAAGTTATTGTCGTGTTGACCTTTACTAACTTAATCACTGAAAGGGCACAATTTTGAATTGAATTTTCATTTCAATTCATGTTACATTTTCTGTTTCATTCAATATATATAGGGAAAAAGAGTCCAATTTCTTATGAGGGCATCTAAATTATTGTTTCACCAGCTTCACTTCACATATTTGTAAGGGCATAATTAAAGTGGGGTCAAACACTAGCATGCAACTTTGGTCTCTGGGAGTGGGTCAAGTTAATTAATATATAGTGGGATTAGGTAAATATATTGTGGTTGATTTTCCATGTTTGAGGTGGTTGCATTATTCAAATTATCTATTATGTTTCACATTATATTTTTTTCTTTTTTCTTTAATATTTCCTTTTAAAAAGGAAAAATTCCAAAAATCACCCCTAATCTAATACTATCACCACGCCAGAGAAAATTTGATTCGAAAATTTAAATTTTGATTACAGTTAATCTATTTTACCTATGACCAGTAGTTTTTAATTGTAGTTGATATTTTGTGGTCGCTTGCCGAATAATGATTAATAGTTGTTCTGCAATTGTTATTAATTATTATTTACTATTATTTTTAATTATAATTATTTTATTAATCGCAACGAAAAAGTCATATTTTTTCTTGTGTATATATATAGTCATTATCTAAATAACAATTATGTATAGTTTTCGGAT
The DNA here is from genome assembly GCF_026168435.1 of Sesamum indicum. Classification (NCBI taxonomy): domain Eukaryota; kingdom Viridiplantae; phylum Streptophyta; class Magnoliopsida; order Lamiales; family Pedaliaceae; genus Sesamum; species Sesamum indicum. The sequence goes on from NC_142659.1 coordinate 15,446,130, forward strand.
CAACAAATTCCAGCCCAACATCAAACAATTGGGCCAACTAAAGTAGTCTGTTTGGATCAAAATTCACTTGGATTCAAGACTTTATTTCATTTAAATATTTCATGATGAGTGCAATTCAGCCCAACACATTTCAAATTAAACTAACTCAGCGGATACTTTTCAAACTTGAGATTCAAATAATATAAAACTATGATAGTATCATCATCGTACATAAAATTAAAAACAACCCCTCCAAGTATTCTTAATTTATAAACACTCCAAGAATTAACCAAGTATGCTCAATCAGATATGAATCCAGATCCCATCAAACGCATCTTACCGTTCATCTCCTCACTATAATGATCCAAATTCAAATCACCACACTTTAATGTGATTAGTCTGCAATAAACAAATCATTCGATTCAACTTTTACCATATCTGACATGAACCCAAAACACTTAACATCAATCACGTCATTAGGACTATTCGCGTCAAAACATGGGAAATATGGGTGAGCAAGTGCATATGTGGGCATGCAATAAGCATAACACCAAATATTAAAGTGTATGGTCCTGAGTTCACTAAAGAAAGAAATTAGTGTATGGTCCAAAGGCATCAATCTCGTCCGCTCCATCGCACATGTACTATGTCGGGTAGGACCTTAACTATAATTGCATGTGGATCTTTGCAGAATCTTATCCTATGATTGCCCCTTTGACTACCACAAGATCCACCAACACAACACCGCCCAACAAAAACTGCAATGTTCCCAAACAAAATAGGGAAAACAGAAACAAAGTTGTATTAAATATGAAATATTCTTGTAACAAAAATTTAAAGTAAATCATTATCTGTATTTGGGGAAATGAAGCAAATTAACCTCTATTTTAAATTGTTGCTAGGGATAGAACATAGGGGGTGATTAGGCTGAAAAATGGCGTTTTTTTTTTTTTACTCATTTTTCATATCATAAGAAAGGTAAATTGCATTTTACAGTTTAAATTTTATATATTGGGTATATGAATAATAAACACATATATTTGGAATAAGGCATGCGTCAATCATTTGGACAACTCATGCACAAAACATCAGTTGTAATGTCTAGAAAGCAATTCCATAAGATGCATAGTACCGAACAAAACAATAAAACAAAAACAACAATGTTGGCCCACCAAAAAAAAAGAAAAGAGAGGGGGAAAATTAAAGAAAAATTGTATTAAAATATATGCTACATGATCAGTATTTTGTATATTAAATATATGAATAATAAACACAAATATCTGAAATAAGGTATATGTTAATCATCCATGCAACTGATATACAAAATATCAGCTGTAACATTTTTGAAAAGTTGGGATAAAACACATACGTATCTAAAAAAAAAAAATTAAATAAGGGAATGATCAAGGGTGGTGATGAGCCAACTGGGCTTCTGATATCTGATGATCATCAGTGGTGGTGGTGTTCTTCATCATCATCATCTTCTGCTTCTTGGTGGTCTTGATCTCACCAAAGAAGTAGGAAATAAATCCCCAAAGAGAGAGAAAAAGGGAGACGCCCTTTTCAGCTTGGAACTTCTCGTGGTAGAAAATAACGGCTAGTACTTCAGTTGCTGGGAGCAAGACAGAGATGAGGATGCCTGAGAGGAGTGATGATGCGTAGAAAATGACACCAATGGCTCCCAAGAAAAAACACTGCCATATTATTGCACTCCACCCTACCACTATGTAGTACCTTGCCTCCCCAAGTCCAAATCCCTTTGCTTCCCTTCCTATTGCCTACCTCATTTTTATAATTACACCAAACACAGATATAATTTCTGTAAATAAATTATAAATAAAATGCCATAGATGTAATTATTCTAAGTTTTCTTTTTTTATTTAATATATATACTAACTGTGGATGCGCAGTGCTTGATCCATGTAAATTCAATTCAAGTATAAAAGGAAAAGGTAAGAATTTGATAGAATAATGCAAGTAGGATGACATGATGAGTACAAATTATTGGCTTGATTAAGGAAACGCACGTGGGACTTTTGGTTAGCCGGAAATCTCAATAGAATCATTGGGTAAATAGGAATAATTGTATTTTTAATTAATAAAATATTATGACGACCAAAATCAATAAGACAAACTTTGTAAGCATCACTTGATCTCTTGCTTATATTTATTATGTGTGCAGAATAGTGTAAATAATATATGATACCAACAAAGAAAATATAGAAAATAGAGATTAATAAAAAAAGTTAAAAGGGATATATCTAAAGACAATTTTAGCAGATCAAACACAAAAATTCAGTGGTCTTCAATTATTAAACAACAATAATAGTATAGATAAAGAGAGGAAAAAGCAGCAAAGTTTGAATACTTGAAAAGATTGTGATAGACTAAAATTTGCGTTTTTCTTGATGATTTGACCAAAAAGCTTAGGAATTTTATGTCAAAGTAGACAGCCAACGAAAGAGCTTTTCGCCCACAACTTTTTCCAATATGTCCAAACTTCTCTCTCTCTCTCATTGATCAATCCAAAAACCCCAGCAATCAAAGGCGTACACATTGCCCAACACTTGACACTGCACTTCTAACGCATTTTCTTATTATTTGATAGGATCATTATATTTTTTTTAAATTTAATATAATTATACGTAAATTGTCTATTTAGCACTCCTGATATTTACTTTTAAAATTAGTAAAAACCTCGGTGAATTTCAACTAACGGGAGAACTTATTTATTAGATATAATTTTCCAAATTATGAGATCTACATGTAATTATACCAAATTTTATGAGAAGAAGTGAAATTATTCCAATTTTATATTTACCATTTTTTTTTTTGACAGGATAGTTACCAATTAACAACACTGAATATGCATGACGTAAGTTTTAAAATTATATATAGAATTAAACATTCATTAAAGTCTTTTATGAATTAAATGCAATTTGTCCGACTATTTAATGTATTCATTGAATTTTGAGACAGAGAATGTGAAATTGAGTGAAAAGAGAAGATAAAAGGAAGAGAGAGAGAGAGAGAAATTGAGACAGAAAAAATGGATTTAATATTATCTTTTTAAATAGAGATAATTTTGTTTTGATGGACTAAAAAATAACTGGTAATTTTTTATATCCCTTGTAAATTTATGTAATTATATAAATAATATATATATATATATATAATTGTATTCACTAGCTATAATATATCAAGAGGGAGTTGAGATGATCAACTTATAAGTTCTTTAAAATATATTGTATGATATTTATTTATAACTTATAAGATACTGTAAATTGTCTATCAATTAATTATTCAAAAAAATAACTTATAAGATCTAAAAAAAATATTGAGAGCTTATAATTAAGCTACTTAAATTTATTTTCAAAATAAATTAGTTTAATCTTTTTTAAAATTTATTTATAAGTTTGACATTGGTAATATAATAATTGTAGGCAATCTTATAAATAAGATCCGAAACTTTTACAATAAGCTTAAAAAAGTTATTAACGATTAATATTGCTAAATATCATCATTACCGTTCTTTTTTTCTATTTTTAAATTTTAGAATAATTAATTACTATAATTTCACTTCGATGAATTTATATATGAACACACATTTAGTAAATATAAAAGAAACAATTTTTAAGATAAATTACGAATTTGCCACTGACCTGGAAGTCCTTGTTGATGATCATCCCCACGGTGCAAACAACCGTCGCAAAAAAACACATGACCAATTGAATCTCCATAACCAGCGTGTAGGTTACCGGTTGTTTCGCCTTCTTGTACGTGTACTCCACCACCGGCAGGATTAGCCCGTACAGCGCCGCCGCCGCCACCGTCATGAAAAACCCCGTCAGATACTCCTTGTTCGACTCCCCCCGCGGCCGGTCTCCACTCGTGTGGAGACCTAAAACCGCCGCTCCCACCGTCAGCAGGACCACCGCGTTTATCGAGTACGCCGTGAACTTCTGCTTCACGAGGAAGTACGCGAACACCGCCGTGAACGCCAGCTGCGACGCGATGATGAGTGAGGAGGTGGAGACGGGGAGCTTAGCCACGCCGTACGCGTACAGGTAGTCATCGAAGCCGGTTAGGATTCCGATGACGGCCGCCGCCACGAACAGGCGGGGCTTCATGAGGATGAGCTTGGCCCCGGGGTTGGGCCTGCGGCGGCGCGTGTATGAGACGATGAGGGGAATGAGGATTACAGGCCATCCCCCGGTTTCCAGCCAGCTGGAAAACCAGATCCTCTTGCCGCCGTGGATGAAGTAGAGGCGCATGATTAAAGGACCGCCGCAGTTGCCGATGGCGAGTATTATGCAGTTGATGATCAAGAAGATCCGTTTCTCGGCGGTGGGTTTTTCGACTTCCATGGATTCTGAATTTCACGTTCTTTCACTCGGATCCAAACTTTGTGGAATAGATCATATACCTCGATTATCGGTACTCGTCCGCACTCAGTTATCCCCCTCTGACAGGCGACTTGCAGTGTTATATATCCAAACAATTGGTCATTGTAAAGGACAATGCATAGACGTAAGGATAAGTAACTCATAGAGCATAGGTCTTCTTTCGATTCAATTTCAAATATTCATTAATCTATATTATTTCATTTTCTTTTATTTAATAATCCTAACTAAATTACAGTAACTCGTCTAATGATTCTAAATAAGTTACAATAACTTATCTCAATTCATTCATGTCCCAACTTATGTTTGTGATTATATCAAGATTAATGATTGAGATTGAGGGAAGTTAATTGAAGAATCCAAATTCCTTAGTTAATCATTATCTTATCTTTTTTACTAATACCAATAATAAATTACAGTAAATTGATATATCAATTCAACTAATACATCAATATGACAAACAACATAAATAGATTACAACAACCCACATAAAGTGACATAAACACATATATTTTATTTGAAATTTGAAATTTTATTTTTTAAAAAAAGAAACACATATATCATGAATGATTAGGAGGGAGAGTGAAGTGGATAAAAAATCCCAAAAAAGGTGGAGAGTGGAGCGGTGAGAATGAAGAGAGAGATGTGGTAGGAAGTAATTAATTGGGCTTTCCCCCCTTTATATGGAAATTTGAGGGCCACAACATAACATGTTCTATGCCCTTCTCATCTTATACTCAAATTCCAAACTTTTTTGTAATTTGATTTTCTCTCTTTCTCACACACACACACACATATGTATATATATATATGGTAAATAAATCATTCCATTAATAATATTACTAGATCAAAAATCAACCGTATGTAATTGAGAACAATCAATTAACAAATCAAACACTGTAAATTTTCAATATATTCTAAATTAAAAACGTAGCCGAAATTAACAAGATATGGACAAATACGTCATTTATCTCTCCATCAGCAAATATATATATATATATATATATATAGCTATAGATAGATAGACATATGTGTGTACTAGAGACCATGTTTGAAACTTGAAGACGACTTTTTCAAGGAGAGAGAAGAAAGAAAATGAGGTTGTCATGCTTCGGATTTGATTCCAGGATCAGTCACTTAATTATTTTTTTAAATTAATATTTATCTATCTATATGTACTATTATGAAAGAGAATCTCATTTATCCTACGTAACACTTTTTAAATATTTATTTTTAACCTTTAATTCAATTCATCCATTCAATAAAATTTGGTTATAATTGTAATTTCAATATCTTTAATAAACTCTCAGCAACATTGACATCGATTAAATCAAGTTACACAAATACCCTTCGTAATATTTTTCAATGAGTTTGTGTGTAAATTTTGTATTTGAATATAGAGTGTAGTTGTAAATTTGTAATTATAATTATAATCACAGAGTGTGATCTAATTTTTAAAAAAAATATCAATATTATTTACCTTTTTTAATATATCCACAAAAATTGTGTGCTGCAAAAGCTAGTATTTATATTAGTAAAAAAACAAAAAAGAACGGAAACAAAGGGAACGAGAATCTTGTGACCTATAAATTCCTAAACACTTGATGCAACGACGAACACATGAAACATAGTTTGGGGAGTTCGTAACGCATATGATAAAGTTAAAATTTCAAAACTATTTATTATCATTAAAATAATATTCCGTTCAAGTCTTATTTATATAAAAGTATTGTAATGTGTGATTGATTGAATTCGTTTAAGTTTGTTCTGAAAAGGATTTTTCCATCAATGAGTCAATAATAATCGAGACACGATTTAATTAGCAAAGCTAAGACCTCATAATATTAGGTTATGAGTTGAATTGACTAATGTATGAATATCGGTCCACTACAATAGTAATTATTGATCTGGTCCACTTGAAGGGGACTTTTACAGGAAAACGAAAAAAAGAAAGCTGTCGAAGAGCTGCTCGAGCTCGATCGTATATTGTTGGGCTTAGGGTGATCCAAGCTAGGATCAATTATTGATATAAAAATGATAAAAAATTGTATATAATATACACACATATAAATTTGATATAATTATAAGTATCATTGAAATAAAAACTAATATTGTAGCTAGCTACTAAACGGCGAATTAAACATTAATATTTTACTTTTTACTATAATTTTTTTAAATAAAAAAATTATAATTTATAATTTAAAAAGATATTTTGGTCAATTCACCATAAAGTTTGAATGAAAACTTAACGCAATAGATTTATTATTACATATTCATTAAAATTAAAAGGTATTTGTATTTATCAAATAATAAGAAATATTTATAATTGTCTCAAATTTCAGGAAGATGGCTGTAATTTATTTTATAAAATAAATATTAATTTAAGTATTTTACAGTGGGCGCAAGAAGATGTGATAGGTTGGTTGTATGTAATGTAATCAGTGCCAAAATTGTCCATTTGTTCTTAACTCATTCAATTGTCCAGTAGTCGGTAAATAGTAAGTCAACCGGCCAAAATTTTTATTTGTACTAATTTATAAGAATAATTGCGTTTACATCTCTGATTTATGATTTATTTATATAATTTATTTTTTTTATAATTACAGAAATTATTCTTAGCAGCAATAAAATAAGGATAGTTTGTGTAACGATGTTAATAATTTTAGGGTGAGTGTAAGTTTTTAAAAAAGTAAGGGGTTGTTTCTGTAAATGATAATGATATTTTGATAGGTATATGTGTAATTATCTAAAAGATAGGGATGATTTATATAAATATATCATAGATCAAGAGGTGTAAATGTAATTATTCCTAATTTATATATAATCCCTACAAGCCCGAAGGTTTAATTTAATTCTAAAATTTTATTTTATAAAATCATTAAAAACATATAAACGACAAAACATTAAGTGACGACAATAAAAATATTATTGTCATTTAAAATTTATCTTCCATGACAACTTTAAAATTATCACTTAATATTTTGTTATTAATATTATTTGAAGTTATAATCAGTATTATAAACTTATAATACTGTTTTCGTTCAACTCAATGAGGGGTTCGAGTCACACCAAATGTGTGGGTATTGATTTACTTTGGTAGTAGTTTAAGTGTCTTGTTATACTAGGTTGCTTTTTTTTTTTTACTAGTAACGGTAGATAAATTATAATAACCCATCTGGATACGTTGAGTAATATCTCAACTCAACTAATATATCAATATGGCTAATTAATAACGATAAATAAATTACAACAACTCACATAAAACGAGACAAATGCTCACACATCCAATAGAACTTAAATCCCCTATCGCAAACTTGTTCATGAGACCTCTATTGTATCCTTAACTATTAGGTTAAAACATCATTGGTCAGTCACATTTGATATTAGTAAAAAAAATGACATATATTGATTATTGATAATTAAAGTTAATGATGTAACATAAAAAGAAATTATTAAAAAGAAAAATTTAAGAGAGTAAATCGTGTCTTGTACTTTACATCAAATTTCACAAAGAAAATTTATTGCAAGAGAAGACTAAGACATTTTTAAATTTAAAAAACAAAACACAGAACAATAAATTTGGAGAAAGTAATTAAGCATTTATAGCAAGTGAATTAGAGACCAGAAGTCAACGAAATTGACATGATATTTCTTTCTTGACTTGTCCTCCTACATATTACGTACTAATCTAAACATACCCTGCCCATTTAGTACAATACTTTAAATTGAAAATTACGTATTTTAATATATCGTCCTTAATCAGGGATCTTCCCATCACAACATATAAATCCAACAAATTAATCCACAAGTCCAAAGCCTGTGTTGGAAACTGGGAAGTGGGTGGTGCTGGAACAGATAAGGAGAATGGATTATGCAACCACAGGGCCGGCCCAAAACGCATTGCCCCACAGCCCAAGGGTTGCAGCTAACCTTCCGACAAAGACATGGACAGATTCAGTTCAGACATCAAACGTAAACACTTGCCAAAGTGGAGATTTTAACGCTATATTATATACAATTCCTTGGCAAGCATGGGTGATGAGAGAGAGATGTTCATACGATACCACTCTGCATGATCTGCCTCCAAGTTCACTTGGTGTAACAAGTCGTGGACAGAGATTTTTCGATTGCATGATAACTCAGGTGAAAGGTGTGACAGACTATTTAATTAAGAATATGATTTTTATATTATTTAAGAATGGGATATGTTAGCTATTTAAATAGTAATTAGTTTATTATTTATGCAATTCTTGATCTAAAAATTTTAATATAAATTTTCGGACTACTTTTAATTCTTACATTAACTTTAAAAAATTATTTATATTATTTTTAAATATTAATTTTTATTATGGCATTACTGGTTTGATTACGGTTCACCCGACAATTGAACCAGTTTACTGTGATTCAATCAATTTTCCAATTCGATCAACTATCTGGGTTCTAAAACATTGCAATAATACAATAAATACTGGCAAATTCTATCACAAATCAAATTAACCCTAAATTAATCATAATATATGTTATAATTATTACCTATTAATTTATACATAATTAAGCAAAAGTATCTAATCACATTATGGCTGATATAATGCGTTTCGTATTTGATCCTCATATTTAAAGACTAAAATTTCACAGATCTGACCTGGAGAAATAGCGACATCTATATATTTTTTTCTTCCCTTTCTTGACGTTTTCACAAACCCATAATACAACGAAAAATTCTTATCCGAATTGGTGTGATCGAAAGAACTGAATCATGCAGCAAATATGATATATAGATCACGTTATTGATTTTTTTTTTTAAATTATACATAAATTACACGACAAGTATTTCATACTTATTATATAATTAATTTAAATTTGATCAAATCCAATCTGAATTAATATTTTACTAATACATTCGTCGTATTTAAATATAATATAGACATGCAATTAATTAAAGAGCATAAAAATAGAAGCCCCCCACCTCACACACACTCCAAAAAAGAAAATTAAGAAAAGACTTGTTTGGCACAAGATATCATTGGAAAAAAAGAGTGGAAGAATTTCTCTTCTTCATACAAAATAATCACAGAAACCAGATAATTTCCATCCTCTCTACCAAACACACCTCAAAAAGTGGATGAGAAATCGAAACAAAAAATTATCCGGCTCAAGCAACTCATGCTGAACAAACCGGTCCAAGTTGAGGTTCCTAGGAAGTACGCCACTGTAATACAAAACCGTGGCCAAAGTCGCCGCCGGCTGAGCCACCAACCACCCCATTGTCTTCGCCACCGACTTCACCATCACAGCCATAAAACGCTGCAAGAACAACATACGATTTCACCCATCAATTCACAATAATTAATACACGACTTTAGTCACTCATCAAGAAATCATAGAGACATAGTATATATATATATATACACACACGTAGATACCATGGATTATTAGAGTAGCTAGGGAAGAGAGGAGGTTGAAAACGTGCGTGTGTGTGTTTGTTTTGGTCCCGAAGAATAGAGGTTTTAAGGTGAGGAAACTATGTGCAATGTGACAAAATTAAGGTAGAAAGCGGGTTTAGGTGCAGCGCCATTAATTAACGAGAAAACATTGGGCGTGTATTGGCCTCGGACATATCGATGCTCTCAGCACTCAGCACACAGCACTCAGCAGTCTTAGACGTAGGGGTAAGAAGCGGAGGAAGAAACAAAGGACACGTGTGTGTGTTTGTATGTATGTGTAATTAATTTGATTTGTCTGTTTTTAATTTCCTAAAAATATTACATTTTTGTAGGGGGAATTTGGTGTTTATTGCCTTGCTACTCAAGCTATTATTAATTAATACAATCTTCCTTATAACCCTTTTCGTTTACGCTCCCTTTACGAGTTATTTGAGTGATATGATAACTTGATACTAAAGTCTGTGATAAATAAATTCAAAATTAATCATATATTGTTTATTTTGTGAAATTATAGGAGAGTTATTTTAGACAGTGACGTGTTTATTTGGTATGATATTCTATCGATGATCTTTTCACCTATACCGTTGTTTTTTATAAAGTATTCACTATGCTTGGTTTCATTTTTAACTTGTTTTGGTGTATTTTGTAGAGATAGAGAGAGAAAAATAAAGATAAATAAATACGTGTTAGAGATAGTGTGTATGTTTGGATTTGTTTTTGGAGATAATATAAAATAAGTATAGTATATTTGATGTTGTTTAGTGGGAGACAAAAACTACTGTTTATTATCAAATCATGTCTTATATATATTTATATATATGTATGAGTATGTATATATCTTTTTAGTTGTAGGGCTTATAATTAGTTAAGACTTATTTTGACCAAAAACAAATGAAGCACTATTTCAAAACATTTCAAAGCACTACCAAAACTTTCAAAACAAATCAAGGCAAATATTGCCCATGTTTTAGCCCATATCAGAAATGGCCAAAAATGCAACCAAACATTATGATTAATTTTTATTGATAAAATATTATGCGTTTAATTACTGACAAATTAAAATGATTTTACAAAGATAAGCTTTTGTCGAAATTATATTTTGCTATATGTTTAGACAATATTTTATTTATTTATTTTTAATTATAACATCACTTACATGACTTTATTTTTCACATAAACTATTGTTTTTGCATTCTAATTTTTAGATAAATAAAATTGTTTAATTTAAGTAACATATACTAATCGTATAGTATCATATAAATTTAATAATTTTGTATTGAAAAATATCTGTTTACCGTATCCGTATCCATACAATATAAACTTTAAAACACCGATTTGGAATTTGAGGAGCATACAAGAATTAATAGAAGTATGGGGGCGATAGTGCAATTTGCCTATTCTTAAATACCTTTTTTTCCCATTTGCTATTTATAGATGGACAAAATCGTAAATTTGGGTATTCTTTTCGCCAATATATGAATCAATATCCAGAGCTATCATACGCGCATCTATCAAAGACATATTCCGCTATTGGGTTAGGGCTCTCTCCTTTTTCCATCGTTCGAAGCCTCTCTTTGCGATCACCGCGAAACCCTAACCCTAGAATTCGACAATGTCTAGCAAGCAAGGTAATTGCGCATCACGAACTGTGCTGATTTTCTCTTTATAAATTTGTTCGGCGATTTCTTTCTTTTTCTTCCTTTTTTTTGGGTGTGTGTGTGTGTGGCAAAAAGAGCTGAAATTTGTTGATTTATGTGTATTCTCATGCTTTTCGGTCTTGAAACAGGAGGGAAAGCGAAGCCTTTGAAGCAACCTAAGGCCGAAAAGAAAGAGTACGACGAGGTATTTCTGGATTAGAATTGCGGTTGTGATCCGCCTCCGGAATTAGCAGGAATATGGTTGTTTGGAATGGTGATGTTTGTGTGTATATATATGTGATTATTATCTTCTTTTGTGTTTGATGATGGATGAATTATTTGTATATCTATTTTCATACGTGGCGTCATGTGTGGTTGATCTGTCTGTCTATCTCCGTTCGGATCTGCTACATGTTGTGAACAATTGAGTTAGAACTTAAATATTAGACGAATTGTTGATGATTCTGTGGTACTGATCGGTTTTCTGCTTTAGTAGTTCCGTCCTATTGTAAGTCCTAGTTGATGAATCTCAATTGCTTAAAATGTTCTGATTTTGTTTGGACCAGAGATTTGAATGGAGGAAATTGAAAAGGAAAATTAAAATGAAAGAAACCATTATCTTTCTATCAATATTAAGCATTGCTTTAAAAGCTATGTAACTGGATATAACGAAAGTGGATGTGAATGATGCGAAATTTGAAATTTATACAAACAGAGAGAATTCTCATGCTGTTTTCCTCCAACATCCATGATATGGCTGGATCATTTATCAATCTGTATTTCTTCGATGATTTAATGGCTTCCTGGTGTAATTTCTCTCTTATCCAATTATCCGTATCTGTTTAGATCTTTTAAACGAATTTTGCATTTTTCAGATTGACAAGGCTAATATTCAAAAGAAAAAGGATGAAGAAAAGGTAAACTATATTTCTCCGAGGACTGCCGCTCCATATGATTTATTCGCCTGCCATCTGACTCTGATTATTGTTATTTTCTTATCCTTGGCAGGCTCTGAAGGAGCTCAAGGCAAAGGCTCAGCAGAAGGGAGCATTTGGTGGTTCTGGTCTGAAGAAAAGCGGCAAAAAATGAGACTTTCTGAAAAGCAAATGGTCTCGATTGCTCCATTCTTGTCATTGTGGTGTTGTGTTATTGTGTCCTCGAGTTCCTAGCATACAACTTAAATGTGTTAGCTTGTTATTGTCTGGTTATCAAGCTTCCAAAAGCTTTTCGATAAAAGATTTTCAGCTTTTTCTAATAGATGCATGATGCCTTTATTCTGCCTGTAATTTACAATATGTACCCCTTTCTGAAACGTCAATGGGTGGTTTCCATGTGTTCCTGGTAGTGAATTATCTTCAAAAGTTGATCTTTTATGAAAAGATGATCTTGTCAATGTGAATCCAATTACTACCAAACAGATTTCTGGTCGATATCAGAATTGAACTTTGAAGCGCTGAAGGGTTTTTGTTTGTTTTGCATTCCTAATCTGGGATCGGTTGTTTATCAAATTTTTAGATTTTTCTGAAAAGCTTCACAATGATTCCATCCAGCCATCAGTGCTGTTGGGTAGGAGGCTGAGACATTTTCACAATTGCTACAGAAATCACCCTTACGTTCCTATTTCCAGTGAAAGGAATTTCCCCTACAACATTGACACAATGCACTTTTTCCAATTCTTTCTTGCGTACAATTTCTACATGGTATATAACAGGAAAAAGGCTCTTTAACGTAATCTTCATTGATACTAGCGACAGTGCTACTAAAACCCACAATCACCTAGATTAGGAGATAGCTATGACATTAGAAACACTATACCATTGTTCCAAAATCAATTGAAGATGACAAATGAGAAGGCCAGTCGCTAAGAAATTGGAAAAATAACCCACAGCAAAATTTCAGAATCACATAATCAAAAGAATCTAGCAAAAATCGGAGTACTAAACCTCATTGCTCACTGAAATTGAACAAAAGTAAGTTGTCTACAATAGGATCCGGATCCTGCATAACATTCAACTATATATCTCATATCCATTGTGAGACTCAAAACAAAGACGGCGTGATTTCTACCAGTTGCACCACGTAAAGCCATCTAATATCTCATGTTAGAGCCTCTCTTCAAATGCAAAATGATCAATGCTACTGCTCTGGCTTGTCTGGATCCTCCTCCTCAGGATTTTCCTCTTCTTCTTCTTTCTTCTCTTCTTCCTCTTCTTCATCTTCTTCTGGAGGATCAGCTGGCAGCGGTGGGGGTAATGGAGTTTTCATTGGGCTGAACTGAGGGAAAATGTCAGGTCTCCTTCCAGGCTTCGGCCTTTCCCACTCCTGAAACAATAGATAAGGACCTAGATTCAAATTGACTGGCGCAACAACCCCCCTATGGAAAAATTTTGAGGTGAAAACAGCTTCCTGCTCATCCATGCAGCTTTATTGAATAACTAAACATCTAGTATCCTTATTAATATCTCAATCTATATGCAGAAATATTGATGTAACCATAAAACACCAAAATGCAGTACTAGCAGGACTCTGAAAAAGACATTTCACCACTTGTAAAAGCCCAAATGACAGTATCACATCAAAGTCCAGCTCTCATTCCACGCCATTCAGCACATACATTCACCAAACTTGAGAAAGATTTATACGTTAGGTACGCAGAATTAGGGGAAGAACAAGCCTCACTTATTTATGCAGGTAAGAGCAAACCGTAAGAAGTGATAACATAAATAATTCATACTGAATGCATGGGAATCAATTTCTAACAGCCACAGATTCTGTTACTTTATATAGATTATACACCCTGCTGTGAATCATAGAATTTGGATAATCAAAATCATCTAGTCATCATACAAATACGAGCTGACATCCTTTTTGAATGGTTAAAGAGGCTTACGTCAGCTAGCACACCTCGAAAACCCCCACCCCCCCTTCCCACCCTCCCAATGAATTAACAATACATGTTCAATGTAGAATTGGTAGCTAGCTGCCTCACAATTATTTCTTATGCAAACTCATCTTCATGGTCATCAAATTCTTATGCCCTCTGTCTCAAATTGAAGTTGCTGATATCAAAACTGCACCACAAGGAGATATTCAGTCATTTTTCCTTCAAACATAGGCTGCAAGGACTACGGATCACCTTCTAGTAGTTAGTTAATCAACTGGATGCAAATTACAAGTACCACTGAAGTTCGCAATTAGGGAAAAAAGATTCCCCACAAGGATATCCTATTCACTGATTTTCAGCTTTTCAACAATTTTTATATTCAGTTTGTACATAGTCTCTCACTCTTCTTCCAGTTTCCAGCATCCTTCATCAGCTTAATTCTCTCTACACTCATAACTTAGTCTAGAGATAAACAGGATTAAAACTGAAGACTAATCGGTAAATTCCGAATCCAATTTACCGCATTCAGTAAATTCATCAAGACTCCCTGTGCAAATACGAGAATTAAAGAAAAAAGACACGACAAAAGCCACGAGAAAAATGAAATTGTCGCAAAGAAAAGGGGGAAAAACTTACGATTGGAAAATCAAGAGGAGAACGGCGAGTCATCTTCTCTTCTTCCGGAGCCATACCCACAATCCATGACCTCCGCCGGCCACGCGTCACGCTCGCGGTATGGGTTCTATAGAAACAATTCAAAGGCGGCAGCAGAGAACAGGTGTTTGAAGAGGAGGCCCTAAATGTGGATGAGGTTAAAGGAGGCGAGGCGGCTAAACCCGCCGTTGTCGGGGTACAAGCTGATAGAGAGATGGATAGGGACTGATACGCCATCGTGGTGGCGCGTGAAAGTGCGTGGTATCGTTTTTCGGGGTCTGCTGTAGCTCCTATCAACGAACGTCCACCAAATATCCACTCGCCCACCGCCACAGAGAGACAGAGGAGTTAGAGGGAGAGAGCGCGACAGAGAGAGAGAGAGAGAGAGTCTCGATTCACGAATCACCAGTCCAAATATGAGACGGATCTGGATACGGATCCAAACTTGCCAGAATTGGGCTCATTAACATTTTTGGGCTGGGTTTTTAACGATAGTTTGGAATGTAACTCTTATTGGGCCACATGAAGCCCACTATTGAGGCCCAAATCTTTTTTTGTTTTGTTCGAATTCTTCAACTTCCGATTTTCCGAAACATTGTTCAACCAAACAAGCCCTAAAGGCATTAGGCAATTCTTTGTCTATATGCACTCCATTGCTCTCGCTCTTTGAAAATATATTGGGCGTGGGGGTTGCAGCAGAAAAAGGATGGCGGGAAAGCAAGTCGCCGGCGACGGAGTACCACCGAGCCTCGCCGGCATGTCTAGAAACCAGCTCTATGAAATTATGTCTCAGATGAAGGTGCAAATTCTAATTCTAATAAACGCTATTTACACTCGCATTTGCACAAACACATACATTGATTTACTTTTTTCCTACTCCGCGAGTTTGTGCATGAACTCGTTATTGGAAGATTGAAGCTTGAAAATTGGAATTGTGGTGCGTGCAGACGTTGGTAGAGCAGAACAAGCAACAAGCGAGGCAAATTCTTATTCAAAATCCAGTTTTGACTAAAGCTCTTTTTCAGGTTTGTTTTAATTTTGGGGTTTTGATTTGTGCAATGGAATCTTTGTTTTTCATTTCTCTCGGTGAAGGGAGCCGGCCTATTTACTTATTTCTTCTGTATGTTAGGGTTTTCTGTGTGCTTAAATTAATGTGTGCTTACAGTTATATTGGATTTTTCTAAATTGTCATGAAAGAGAGAAAAATCGAACCAAAAGGTTTCCATCTCGTACCATTGTGGAACTTTTAGTTGGGTAATCAATCGACATCGGAATATTGTAGGAAAATGAGATAGATATCCTGATTTGCAGTCAAGTAGCATTGAATCTTGGGTGGTGATTAGCGGTAGTTAGGAAGCAGTTTTGATCCACTAAGATGATATGGACACTGATGCTTTTGGTTCAGTGATTAGTTTTTTCCTTACATTTGTCCTCACAATTTATCAATCACAATGTTTAATATAGTTGATCTATAAACATACTATACTTAAAATATATCAGAGCATGCCAGGTTGAGATAAGGAACTATTTGGATATTAGTTCATTGTTGACTTCACTATTCTGATGAAAGGAAAGAAAAGGAATAGAAACTCTTTTACATTATGCAAACAGGGGAAATAATATACTTCCATTTATATTTAGTTGATCATTTCACTGTGCAGACAGATGCCTAGCACAACATTAATCTCTAATTCATTAATATGAAAATAACTGGAGCTTCAGGATGCTAAGAAATAGAATCTAAGATTTTCTTAAAGGTCATAGAACATGCGGGAACTAGCACAATTTTTCCATCACTAATTGTTGCCAATTGTAAGTGGTTATGTACCTGGTCTTGAAGTTTCTTTTGTGGATTCAAGCATGATATTCCAACCTATCCACCTGGTTTGCCATATCTGGCTTTCAGTTTTTCAAAGATTTATACTAGGATTTTTTTACATTTAATGCTGAAAATGTTGAAACTATAGAGCTATCAATTTCATAATTCAGTATTGGGAGAACCACTATTTTTAACGATTTGTAACAGTTTTTGTGGAGAAAATGCTTTGGAAATATCTGACGTTTTCAATTCTGTCCTTTTTCTCATAGGCACAAATTATGCTTGGTATGGTGCAGTCCCCGCAAGCAGTATGCTCCTTTTCTCATTTATACCCATTTTGTTTATTTCCTGTAAACATTGCCTAATTTTTCTCCTTTGTTTAGACACCTACCATTTCATCAACAGCTTCACAAAATCCACAGCCATCAGCTATATCAAATCAGCAATCCAGTGGTCAGGCTGCTTCATCATTTCAGGGTCAAATTGGTCAGAACCAGATGAGGAAGCAGCAGCCAAACCAAATTATGGCATCAAATGCTCCGCCCCAACCTGCTCCTCCGCAAAACCCTCAACCCCAATCCATGCCTTCACATCCCTTACAACCGATCCAGCAACCTAAGGGTCATCTTGGTGCCCAATCAACACAAATGTCTGTGCCACAGTCTTCTCAAGTTCCTAATTTGACTCAGTTGCCACAGCATACTGCTTCACAGCCCCCCTCACTTCACCAGCCTCCTATGCCTTCAATGTCCACACAATCACAGCAACCAATGCAGAATACTGGCAGTCAGTATTTGCCACTACAACCGCCACTACAACCACCTCTACCGTCACAACCAAGACCACCAATGCCAGGTTTCCCTCACCAGGCTCATTCTCAGATGGGACCAAATTTGGGTTTTCAGCACCCTAGTGGACCACAGTTGCCTCACTCGCAACATATATTCCACGTGAGCTAAATACTGTATCTTCTAATATTTCTTTTCAACCTGCTTTATTTTGCTTTCAAAAAATTTAAGATTTATGTACTTCAGTCAGGTACAAAGCCTCCTGCTGGTATGGGGCCTTCATTTCCACAGGGCCAGCTGCCACTTCCTAATCAGCCTTTGCCCCCATCAGTTTATCAGGTTTTGTTTTTATGTTTCAATTGGTTCAATGCATATTTGTTTAGATAATTCTTTCTGGTCGGATTTACATCTATCACAATCTTAAAATCTGCCCAGTAATCTGTTGTTTCTTATGGATTCGTGAGAGTAATGTTTGTTTTTGCCCAATTGGTACATGGTGGGTTATGGTTAATTCTTGCTTGCATGCTTATAGGTTCTGGCCCCTACAGCCTTAGATTAAAGATTTGCATCCAAACTCAGTCAGTAAGAGTGCAGCTATTGATTCACATGTTTGTTCAATAGGAAATAATCTCCAGAATAGTTGATTATATTCTTAGGAAGTTGACGGTAATTAGGTTGAACTGAGATCATGTTTTACCAGGACGAGATGAGGATAAATAATTGAGATAAGATTTCTTTCAATGTGATAGAATTTATTGCTTCATTTCGAAATTCACTTTTATTTATTGAGGAACTGGAAGTGTAATCAAATGGAAATATTTTTTTAACATCCCCCCTTTTCTTTTTCCTGGCAGTAGCAGATTGCCAGATCCTTTTAAGAAGCCAAAACATCATCAAATTTATGCTGTGATCTTTATAGTTTATAGGTTTATTTAAAATTTTCTGTTACAGTTGTCTAATGTTATGGAAGTCAATATGTTGATGGAATATTGTGGTGGTGGATATGTTTAGGCAATAAAATACTTTTCCTATTCATCAAACTGTGGCAGCTGCACTTGAATATGACTTTACTCAAATGGAAGATGATTATTGCAGCTCATACCATAAGGTCCATAACTTGTGCCCCCTTCTGAATAAGCCCAAGTACAAGTGTTCTCACCCCTCATAATCCAGATTACCAGAATGGGAAATGAGAAAATTGTGGGCCTGGGGCTAGGTTCTACTATATATGTTCATTCCCAGGGCCCTATGATGGTGCCAACTTTATATTGTCTTGTTATTTAATCTTAGTTGCTTAGTTTTGTTTATTGCGTTTTTTGCCCGCGTGTTGAAGAATGTGGAGCTGCTCCTTCATTCATCTATACAACAATGATAAATTTTCTTATGTTGTAACTGTGAAGTTGGGTGGTTCACCCAATTATATTATCAAATCAGATTCCTTTCTCCCAATTAATTCCTATTTTGACCTAGCATCCCGTTGATCATCTGCCTATTTTTCATGTTGAGTGAACATTTTGAATCATGAAATGGTTATCTTCTGCAGCTTTTGACAACCTTGCTTTGCATATGCCCTTTTGGCAATGATGATTGAACTTCTTGCGCTAAGCATGTGGAAACACTACTTTTCCACAGATTTGTATGCATGATCTGACTGTGTTGCTTAGCAATACTTCTGATCGATCTAATTTCATGGATGATGAAAAAGACATTTACCTAGAATATGCTTTTAGTTGTTGGGATCAACTTTTGAGCATTTACTTGCGTCTATGTGATGATTTTGGCTTGACAACTAAATGATAGTATTCTTGTGGATTCCAGGGGGGAAGTCCTCACTTGGGAATGGATTTCAATCAAGCTGGAAGCTCCAAGCAAACAGATAGAGGATCCAATTGGACACCAGGGCTTTCTGAAAATGCAATAATCCAACCCCCGGGGCCACCATCATTTGCTGGTCAGGTGGGTCCCAGCAACCAGCCTCCTCGAGGACCACCGGTAAGTTAATCTTGCTTTCTGTAATTTTTGTCTGTATCTTGGGAAACAGGGGTATCAGTTTCTCCCTCAGATTGATAATCCAGTCTATTCGATTGTGCAGTTGACTCCTGAGATGGAAAAGGCGTTACTGCAGCAGGTTATGAGTTTGACTCCAGAACAGATCAATATGCTTCCCGCTGAACAAAGAAATCAAGTTCTTCAGCTGCAGCAAATGCTTCGCCAATGAAAAATGTGTTGTAGATGCAGTTATTCCTACTTTTCAGCGTCTACATCATCTTTTGGAAACCTCTATCTCCTTTTGATCTAGTTGTAATTCTTTATATGGCATTAAGGACAGCTTCTTACATGATTTCTTTCGCACTCTCTTTTTTTCTTTTTGACTTATAATTTGCGTTAGGATTCCTGTGCAGCTCTCATATGTTTTTTATGTGAACTATTCTAGTATGGGATGAAAGCTCCGTGTTACATGTTGGGGGTGTTTGCCAAAATTTCTACTTTTGAAGAAGTGATTTTATTAGAAAAAGTTGGAAGTTGTAGCATAATGAAAAATATGTAGTGTTTGGAAAAAAAAGTGAAAATAAGATGAAAACTAAATTAGGTAGTGTTTGTAAAAAAAAAATTTAATTGGTTAAAGATTATTTTGTCCATATGTATTAAAAATGATATTATGTTTAATATTTGAACTTGTCTTGTGAAACAATAATATTTTTTTCACAAAAAATAATAAATTTTATTGCAATTAATATATTTCATATTTAATTGTACAAATATTTGTTATTTATATTATTAAAATATTAAATATTAATGAAAAAAATGAAATATTTAATTCAGTAATGTTTCCACAATAAATAATATTGTGTGATTGCCAAAAAATATATTTTTTAATTAATCATAGCAATTTTATTTATATTTTTGTATGATATAGGAAATGATATCCACAATATAGAAAATAAAATATAAAATGTTAAATATTTGAAATTATAAATTTTGTTAGTGATAAATTATTCAAATTATATGAAAATTCTAACATCAACTTTAGATGAGCAATTTTAAAAATAAATTAAAAGGGTAAAATCGAAATAAGATTCTTATATGGAGGGTAAAATAGTCCAAAAAAATTAAATTTATTTAAAAAAAGCCAAAGCAGATAAAAACACCCTCCAATGTGTTTTGAACTTTTGGACTAAAAGTGCATTTTATAGCAATTTCGAAAACAACAGAAGTGAGCATTCCAAACACTTTAAAATATTTTTTTGAGATTAAAAATTAAAAAATACTTTTATGAAACTCGTGCAAATACTTCCTTCGTAGTTAATGCGTCTGCAGGCTGTATAATTATGTTCAAGGTTATTCTAGGGCCATTCTATGAGAATGAATCATGGTCTTTTCTTTCTAGAACTGGCTCAGAGCCTTTTTCTTTCGGAGTTATTTGATTAGATATTACAACTAAATCCTTGAACTCGTGTTGTTGTGAACAAACGCATGCATTGTTTGCCTGGTCCTTATGAACTAATGAATTGTTCTACACTTCTGACTTGGTCAGCTTATCATCATGATGGATGATCATGAACTTTTTTCTTCTGATTATTACGAAGAAAAAAAAAAAAAGTTGGCATCTGAGAGTGAGATTTTGTATGTTTGGCCATAAAGAAAGATAAATTATGATAGACTGCTATGAGATTGTTATTTAGAATATTATAAATAGCCCTTTGAAATTATAAATATTTTGATAAATATCTTCTTGTGACAACTTATTATAGAAAAATATTTATTAGAGCATTTGTAATTTCAAAGATATTTATAAATTTTTAAAATAAAATGATATTTATAATTATGACAAACTTTAAAAAAAAAAAAACCCTTATAATTTACCCAAACTCTCAAGTATCAGCATCTAAACTCCATTTAATCATTGATCAAATTAACGCAAAGCATTAAGAACATTTAATTGGGTTTTGGACTGATCAACTTGCACGTTTGATTGGGTAATTAATGAAGTTAGGGATCTCAAACCATCATGAAATTGAACTATATTCTTGCACCATTAACCTTGCAAATAATGTCAAATCCTCATTTATCCAACCCACGAGCAATAGTTGCACGTATTCATGCTTCTCTGTAGGTTTAGCAGGTCCAGAGAGCAATGAATTGAGTGGTAGTGTTGGCAAGAAGTCAATAAAACTATAGTAACTTAATAATTCAAGTACAGAATTGGCTATCTACTTACAAGTGTAAGAGTTCGTCTTGCAATAAATAGGGAAACCAAATATACAAATTACAGCTTGAAGCTTATAGTGGCTTCTTAGTTGGAGTTATTATACAGGAGCACCTCATCGAACACCCAATCACGTACAGATTATTACTGTACACTGCTGCCCATGTGCAAAATCATAAACTTACATCGCAGTTGGCGCTTAATATGGCATCCAGCATCGTTGACTGTTTCTTGTGCTTGCTCTAGCTCTGCTGTCATCTTAGAATAGCTCACCGGGCATAGCTACTCGTCCAGATATTCCATGCTATGAGTTAACAAGAACACTGGTTGACACTTTTAGTCAGCCTGCTTTATGTGACAATAAATCTGTGTCTTCGAGACTAGAAAATTCAAAATCTTCATCATCCCCCCATTCATCCTCATCTTCGTCACCATCAGAAGCAATGCTTGAAGCGTCATCTTCACTCTGTACATGCGGAAAAGAAAATCATTTCATAGTCATCTGACGTATGTGTATGTATATGATCAATAACCTTTGAACCTGGTAGGGAGTTATATCCTATAAATGCTAAATGTGGACAATCAGAACCTTTTATGCAGCAACATCACGGCATACAATGTAAAACCAAGTGAATGTATGATTAAGTCTTTTAGGCATAAGCAAAGTAGCTTACTTCACTCAATTCTGAATCCTCCGAGTTCCAATGCTTGCTGTTCTCCAGATTTGCAGAATTGCCCTAATAGAATAATGATGGTGAAAGTAAAGCCTCAGAATGATCCCAAACATAAAAATAGCACATCAATGAAGCAGACATCACATTAAGATTTTCTCCATTCATCGTTATTATATCAACATCCCAGATATCCATCTTGGCATTTAGCTTGAGAGAATTAGTAATGGAGAATGAAAGGTGGTTAAGGGTAGCTGCAGATAAGTTGGTCTATGGCATATGTAAAAGAAACAACAATAAACCGGTAGCAGATTAGTGACGAATAGCGATTTTTCTCATAGAGCATTCCAATAAAGATGCATGTCTGCCAAAGAAAAACCAGAAGCCGTAGAAATTTGCAGAAAAAGCAAGTTGTCTAAGAATTTATGACATTAGAAGTCATCCAAGGGAGAGCGGGAAAGTACGACATTTTTTTGTTCTAATGGCTAAAATGGGTTCAAGAAGCAGGAAGCTCTGCCACTAACAGGAGCACGTAAAGAATATCATAATATTGTCCTGATCCAAGAAGCAAAGCCTCCTCAACAGATAGTACTAGGTTAAAGATTGCCAAAGAATTTTTGTCTGATTGCTTAGGTTCAAGAAGCATAAAACGGACCAAACTTTTGTTCTGATTGCTGAAACAGATTTGAGAAGCAGAAATTCCTCTACAGACAGGAGTAGGTCATGGATCTGATAATTTTCATTTTCAGAACGGAGGAATCCTCAAAGATAGATTGAAAAGGGAAGTTTTGATTATAATGCAAAAACCCAGTGACAAGTATCTCAAATTCAAAAAAGAGAAACAATGTGCACCATTATGATTAGGTGTATCTCAAATTCAAAAAAGAGAAACAATGTGCACCATTATGATTAGGTGGAGAAGTATAGCTTACAATTTCTTGCTTCATTTGCTCAATGGTTTTCTCCAGTTCAGATATGTGCTGACTGAGAGCCTACACAACAGTTTCAGAGATACACATTAGTATACAGATTTATGAGTAATTCAACAAAACCACTAGATCTAAAGCTCATGCTTTATTGAGATCATTAGTTAAGTTGGTATTAAAACTGCAACGAGAATGACTAACTTCATATCGCTGCAAGGCAACCCTACGCTTCAGTGCTTTTGCCTTAGTCAGCAGATTTCTTGGTCTCAGAGTGATAGGTCGCCGATAATTCTTGCCACGATAGTAAATCAAGGCATGGCCTTTTGGAACTCTTTCAATTGCCACTAGTATTCCACCACTCTCATATTCCAAAAGTCGTGCTGTTTCTTCAACAAAAGCAAGCTCTTTTTCCTTTGATATTAACTTTACAAGTTCTCTATGTTTCCAATGCAGGTGCATGTTCTCAATAACACCATCAAAAACGCCACGAATGCCTGGAAATTGGACATAAATAAAACATGACTTTATCTTTCAGTCAACATGTACTTCATGATAAATTCCTTTCATCAATTGTACTCTAAGATCAATAGAACTCACCAAGTGGCAAGTATGCTTTCATCCGTAATCCAACTCTACGATACATGACTCTTTCCTCATCTGTAATCGTCTCCTGGTCATCTGAAGGACTGACAGGAACCCAAGAAGCCACTATTTTAGATAGCAGTTTCTCTGCTTTGAGCTTCTTTGCCTGAGCCTGTAAAATGCATTCAGTCAATGGCATCAACAACTGAAGGTAGAAAACAGCATACGGATTAAAATAGGAACCTCCATAAGCATCAAGTGAATCTTTCACCTCATATATGAACCAGGGATTTGCTTTTTCTTATGAAGTCTGTAAAGTGACTATTTGACACAATATTAAATACAATAATGTGCTTAAGACAGTTGTTCAAACGTAATTGACTTTGGCATATTTATTACTGCAACATGAGGGGGCAGTTTAAGAAACATCAGATAATTAAGAGGGCTATTTCCTCATCATAAGACCAAAACTTGAAGGTAATACATGGTGATAAGATTAGTTTGCATCACATTCCAGTTCACCACACGTCAAATAAGACATACTCACAATGGCTATTTTATGTTCAAATCGTCTGATCACACGGTCACGCTTGGCTCTGGATGCCTCTTCTATCATCTTTTCATGTTCCTCAGCAGATATGTTAGTTCCCCACCGAGCCTGAGCCTCATAGAACTCTGCCAAAGTACCTGCCAAAGCTTCCTTCTCTTCAGCCACTGGCACTGCTACTGGTCCTCCCCGGACTTTCTCCTCAATATCTTGTATTTGTTTTGTCATTTCCTGTCTTTCTGCTAAGGCAGCAGCCACACTGGGAGAAAGAAAATCCTTTCCCCGGTACATAACTATGTAATATTTGTTTCTTAGAAGTAACACTCCCCCTGTTAATTTCTGCAACAGACCGAGGGCGAGAAAGAGGAGGAAATAAGTAACCAATTGCACTGATGTGCAATAATAAATATGAAGCTATAAACTGAAATCAAACATAAATTCCTGAAAACCATAGGCATTCAAGGATTCAGAATGCAAGTTTCTGGTGGATATCGTAACCACCCTAGATGACTTTAGTTTCTTGTCAATAATGTAATCATAATACCTCAACCTCAATAATTAGTCTCTCACTCAAGCACATCTAAAGCTTTCAGAAAATAATTGAAATGCATTTGACATGTCAACTTGTGTAAAAGTGCCTTGACCTGGATGGCAATAAACTGCTAACACTCAAGGGACAAAAGAAGGAGTCTAGTGGTATCAATTTTTTTTTAAGCGAATGCATCCAAATTAATCAGAAGGCAAGAAACCAGCATGCTGAAATAATTTTCCCTGTAAGAATGCCGAAAGCTGAGAAAGTCAAAAAGCATATGAAACAAACTGACTCTAAAAAATATTAAATAAACCACTGACAACACAGATTGTTCATGAATACGATTCTACTTGAATATACAGAAGGAAAATGTTCATCTCTAGATATCTTTTAGCCCCCTTGCACAACATTTATGGGAACGTATATTGCAGCAAAGAAGATAAATATCAGGAAAAGGGAATCCAACAGAGTGTACAGAGTAATTGGAATACCTTCAGTTCCTCAGCCATAATTTTGTTGTTAGTATTTTGGATTCCACGCTTCACAGCAATTTTTACAAGTAAACTTTTTTCCCAAAGCTTAATTATGGATATTGCTAAACCTTGATGATTTCTATTTCTTCCTGGAAGATTGAACAGAAGAAAAGATGTCAGAACAGATCTTAGTAAATTGAAACAACACAGAAAGAGGTAAACTTACCAAGAGCAAAATGGCAAGGAAGCGACTTAGCAAGCTTCCGTAAGTTAGTCATCTCGGCATTGGTTAGTCGTGGACGCATTCCAGCGGGAAGAAGTCTAAAAGGTGTCTTGTATCCAGGAATTGTCTGAGGAAGTAAATCAGCGTCAACAGGAAGCACACCTGTACCCCACCAATCTTCAAAGCGTGGACCTAAACCATCTAATAGCCGGTTGTATTCTGCTTCCTCTTCTGACATGCTTTCAGCACGGGCAGAGATAACTGGATTGGACTTCTCAATAACCGGACTTTTACCATCACTAGTTCTGGTGACCGAGTTGTCAAGGGAGGAAACATTGGGGACAAAAAGAGCATCATCCTCACTGTTCATTCTTTGCGGTTTTGAAATAGGGCCTTCATAGTTAGTTCCTCTAAACACCACCATAACACTTCCTGACCTCCATGTGACTAGGCCCCCTGTCCGGCGCTGATGAGAGAAAAGCAGTCAGCATTTAGGAACCTCATGTATATACTCCTACTTATTCAAGTAATAGTAAGAAATTTGGACCAATTTAGCAGGGCAGACAAATTTTGTCCCAACAGAACCTCTTTATCAGTTCACTCTAGGGCATCAATCCAAGTAATCCATACTCTTTTTCTTTTAGACTCAATTGTTTGCATTCAATAAAGTGAAATGATACTTCTACCTATCCAGTTTCTTTTGAATAAGTTATATAACACCTCCCTCCCCGCCGCTGCCCCATACATGCACACACCTCTTGTTATTCCTTTTTTATGATATTAATCACTAATGTACATCTAACAAGTTGAACTAAGACCCATTTCTATGTCTTCATCATATCCAAAGTATTAGTCAAATTAGCTAATCAATTTTGTGAACATCTCACAGGACTTGACAATGCTAACTGCTATTTGAGCAGATGACAGTGGATAATCACAACATATTATATCAATGTTCCAAACAGATAAGCGAACCAAGATTGAGTCATGAGCTACTGATCCTGAAGTTTGTCGTGTTTGATGTTACCATAACTCATATGTAATAGATTTTTCTGTTGAAAACAGAGAGCCACCTTAAGACTGGTCATTTGTATGTGTTTTATCTGATTTGACGACAGAGAATGCCCCAAACCTTGCACGGTAATAAACCCTCGGGTCACAACCAAAATGTTGTTAATTAACTTCTTATAATAGATAGTTAAATTAGTTGAAGTTCCAATTG
The DNA here is from genome assembly GCF_026168435.1 of Sesamum indicum. Lineage (NCBI taxonomy): Eukaryota > Viridiplantae > Streptophyta > Magnoliopsida > Lamiales > Pedaliaceae > Sesamum > Sesamum indicum. Next base: position 15,473,121 of record NC_142659.1, read on the forward strand.
CATATTCAACACCATGCAACAAACGTATCAAGGAGCTAATCTGAAAAAGATAAACAGAGGGGCATGACACAGTCTACATGAAGTTTGCTACTCTTTTTCACACCAGCTCAACCTTACTAACCTGAACACTCCTATCTATTACTAGATTTGCTCAAGAAGCAGCGACCACATCGTCCATCTCTAAAAGAGAATTTACATTACAGAAGGCACAGTTAATCAATCATATAAAACCACTGCCGCAACAACATTATCGACAAAGCTAATAAACGGCAGTTGCACTAGCTCTTCAAAATTAAAATCTTCAGAATCAAGACCATTAAGATTGACATTATTCAATACAGAACTCACCAACCTCAACTATCTCATGAGCAGTCTTCATATCATGCGCCAAGTCTTCATGAAACTTCAACCTTACCAGCTCAGATTTCCTCCACTTATCATGAATCTTCTCCAAAACAGCACCCGTGATTCCGGCCTTAGGCACATTCACCCTCTCCCTCAAAGTCATCCCCATTCTCCTCAACCTCCTCAGCTCCTCATCCTCTAAAGTCAGTTCGGCCAATGTAGGCGCTCGCATTGGCCGCTTCTTCACTGCCACTCTATCCTCATCCATTTCCTCATCCTCATTCACACCCCTCTCCCACGGCAACAACGAATCCGAATCATAATCATCATTTTCAACTAAAATCGTGTCCGGTCTAACCCAATCTCTCTTCAACAAGTCCCCCAGCTTTTCATCGCCGAATTCAACATTTGTAGAATCATGCAAGTTAGAATCAGCATTCTCCGAACTTATAGCTAGTCCACCTTCCCCTTCTTCTTCCTCTTCATCATCAGAACCTAAACCTAAATTCCGCAACCGGAGTACAATTCTATCAATTGCCGTGGTACCTCCCCGAATTGTTTCGGTTTTCGCTTCCGTATTTTTAACACCGGCTTTAGGAGGCGTCGGTGGCGCCGGAGGAGGGGAAGGCCATTTGTTGATCCAAGAAGAGGAACCAGAGGAGGAAGTTGTAGGCCTATTTGGGTTTTTGGAGGAAGTATTGGGTAATTTAGTGGAGCGGAGAGAAGAAGAGAAGGGTTTGAGGAGGAGGAGAGGAGAACGCAGCGGTTTACGGCGCGGGATAGAGAATGCTGATAGGAGGTGCGGTGGCAGTTCGGTTAATTTGGCCGTCGAGAGGGCCATTTTCGGCTGCTGAGCTTTCACTGATACTGAAAGTGAGAAGGCCTTGAAGAGGATGATGATAAGATTTTTTCCGGAAAAACAAAAAAGGAAAAGGCAAATTTCCGGATATTTTGATCTTCATTTTTGGGCCCACGTTCGGAAATCAAAAATCAAAGCCCAAACTTGGCTTGGTGACTTTGGGTTAGCCCAAAAATATTAACATTTGGGCCGATCCAGTCTATATAGTACAATGGATTCTGAAAAATATTTTATTTTTTTTTATGAAAAAAATAGTAAATTGCAATGGACTCCTGATTTGATAATTTTAAATACTTATTCATTATTAAAAAATTATAAGTACCACTTAAAATTAATGGACATATAATAAATACCTCCTACAACGATGAGGTATTTGTTAGATGACCGTTAATTTTGAGAAGGTATTTATAATTTTTCAAATAATTATAATTATGACAAATTTTAAGAAAATTCAATTTGGGCAACCATTGGTTCACGTGGCACCACTCGTGTGGGTCCTAGTTGAGTAGTTTTCTAAATACAAAGTGGGTCTAAACAAAATGGATTTTTGTGGCTTCTGTTAAGGAAGCCATTTTAAGGAAACATAGGAAGTGTTTATTTAAGCCTCAAACTGGAGGTCTCCTATCAATTCTTGAGTCAACATGATGTTAGAATACTTTTAACTATAATAACAAAAGGTGGTTATATCTGTCTATGTTTTAGGCATCATTCTAGTGTGTCTAAAATTTGAAGTTAAATTATCTCCTATCCAGGATAAGATTCTGCTGTTGCCTATGTAAAAGGAGAAGACAATTTTCTTACAATAAAATAGGAGGGCAGGCAGTTGTGGCTTTGTTAATGAGAGTGGGAGATTAAATGGATTTCGGGCCAGAGTTTCTTGCGAGCAGCTGGGGAAAGGAGTTTGTGGCCGGAGGTGTTGGTGGGACGGCCGGTGTTCTGGCTGGTCATCCCCTTGACACGTTGAGAATCAGGCAGCAGCACTCAACAAACGGAACTGCGTTCGGCATCCTCCGCAATGTCGTTGCTAGAGAGGGACCCTGTGCCCTCTACCGGGGCATGCTTGCTCCCTTGGCTTCCGTCTCGTTCCAGGTATCTTTTCTCCTGAATTTTCTTAACCTGTTTATAGCATAAGATCAAAGCAAATTCATCTCTATCAGGGAAACATGATTGTTTTCTAATCAGGTTCGTGTTCTTGAAACTATTCGAAACATATATCACTTCATGTGATGTTTCAAACAATAAGCCCCGTATAAAGAAATACACAAAACTGTTAATCGATTAAGATTGTGGTATTGATCTACCCATAGAAGTGACAATGAGTTACCTTTTTTGGTTCTTGCAGACTGCCATCACTTTCCAGAGCTATGCTACACTATCACAAGCATTTGACCCGAACATTAAAGCCGGTGATCCACCATCATACAAAGCGGTGGTTCTGGGAGGAATTGGCGCAGGAGCTTTACAAAGCTTGCTTATCAGCCCAGTTGAGCTTGTGAAAATCCGTCTCCAGTTGCAAAGGAAAACCAATGAGAAAATGAACCAATCAAGCAGCAATAGAGGTCCACTAGATGTCGCGAAAAGCATACTCAGAGCTGAAGGTTGGAGAGGAATATGCCGTGGACTTGGGATCACCATGCTTAGAGATTCACCAAGCCATGGTTTGTACTTCTGGACATACGAGTATATGAAAGAACAACTCCAGCCAGGATGCAGGAAAAATGGCCAGGAAACCTTCAGAACGATGCTCCTTGCAGGGGGACTGGCAGGAGTTACTAGCTGGATTTTCTGCTATCCCCTGGACGTGCTTAAAACAAGAATTCAGGCTCAATCACATTGTTTGCAGTCGAGATATTGTGGAATTGTCGACTGCTATAGAAAATGTGTTAGGAGCGAGGGATACAATGTGCTGTGGAGAGGTTTGGGCACAGCAGTTGCTAGGGCCTTCGTTGTCAATGGAGTTGTCTTTACAGCCTATGAGACAGCTCTGAGATGCATGTACAACAACAGCAAGAATCATGCAGCCGTTCAAACAGAAAATGCCGTGGACGTTGGAGCTTCCAAAGGCTGAACTCCATCATCTCAGCAAGATCTGCCAACGGCAATTCTTGCAAGCAAAACATGAAAAAAGCAAGAGTCCAGACCCAACACTAAGTACATTAAAGAGAAATACCTGAAGTTGATACCCTTTCTACAGACAAAAGAAATATCCAGACACAAAAATAGGCCATGCATGCACTCTTTGAAATTATACAATAGTCCAGACCCAACATTTAGATTTGTGGCGACTGTATATATTTATGACACGGAAAAGCATTATCAGTTTAGTTGAGCATTTTTTAGTGGTCATGGGCCATTTTATTTAACAATTCTTGCATGAAAACAAAGGTTAATTTGTTGGTACTTATGATCAAGAATTGAAGCAGCTGATTAATCTCAACTGAAAATTGGGTTTTTGATGACGATATATAACCTTGTTGTATGCAACTGCAAGCTGTAAATGATCCCCCATTTTGTGTGAGTTTATTTGTTACTTTAGAACTCTTGCACTACTTCCCCATAACCATCTTGTCCCCGTCTTCAACGTGCATATATAAAAGGGTAAATTATATTTTGTTATTTAAATTATGCTCGTTTTTATATTTTGATATTTTTTTTGTGTCAATTTGTCATCTCAACTTTGTGAAATACGCAGTTTATCATATATGATTTTTTTTGTTGATTTTCTGATGGAAAAATATCACATGATGTGCATATGGAAAAATATCACATCACATAACATTTAAATATCACATTTATACTGCTTGTGATGTTTTTTTTCACAAAAAAAATAGTGGAAAAAAGTTACAAATGACGAAGTGCAAAATTTCGTAAAGTTGAGATGGTAAGTCGACACAAAAAAAATTTAGATGTCAAAGTGTAAAACTTGTCATAGTTTGCATTAACTTTAAATATTAAATAATATAAATATACTTAAAAAATTTGTCTTTAGAGTATTTTCCTCTTTACAATTGATATTTTAAATAATATATAACATAATATAGAGATGTAATAGTCTACTACAATAAATATAGCATAAAATTACAAAAAATTTTAATAATAAATGTCAAGCCAAACCAAAAATACAAGTTTGAAAACATCAAAAAGCTAATAAGCGTCCAACACCAATGACTTAACACACTAATTATTCTAATTATCCAAATCATAAAAAGATTACCCATCGACATTGTCTAATTCAAATTACACAAAAAATTTTGAAGTCACGCAATACATTTTCTTTAATTGGGGCTGAACGATTTTTTAAAAAGATGATTTTTACTCCCCATTGGATTTTGCCTTTCATCCGACCCACTTTATGACTCGGTCAACAGTTCGAGCTATTCGACCTAACAGTTTGAGTTGAGTTTTAAAACACGGTCTAAAATTGATCATAATTTAAGTGAATTAATTAATTCAAAATCACTTTTGATAATTTAGTTTACAACAAATGTAAATAATGTTTGCATTTTTAAATTTTCGAAATAAATTTGATTGAAGCTCATATACGTACTATCGCCGTCCGCGTAGCTCGGCACTAAATGTGCTGCGCCCCGCCTACAGCCGACTAGGCTCGACCCAGCTCTGCTTTTGACGTGAGAGGTAATTGTAGCGCAGCGCCCATGTGCATCGATGCATGCACTCTCCTCCGGACCAATGTGGTCACCACTGCATTGGTGTGTAAGCCCCTCCACCAAGGGTTAAAACTTAAAACCCTTTGCTAAATGAATAATGATAATTGATTAATTTGATATTTGTTAAATTAATTATAATTATTATATATTGTTGTTAATTAATATTTATATATAAAATATAATTTAAAATCTATTTTGATTGATTTTTCAGTCGGTTAATCAAAAAATGAACACTCCTAATGTCATATGTGAATTACAAATTAGTGTATGAAAATATTATAAAACTATTCTAATAATATCGACCATCTTTCTACAAAGAGAGTTTGAAATATTTTTTGTCTTTACTATTTTTCTCGAAAATATTGTATTGCTATTTTAGCATAGCCAAATCGTTGCATCTTGAGAAATTGTTATCATTAAATGATAGTAAGCATATGTGTCATACAATTTTGTTATAAACATAAAAAGTTTAATTTTGAGGATGTATGTGTAATTTTTTATAAGTGTAAGGATGGTTTGTATAAGTGATGTTGACGTGTCTGGTGAATGTATGTATAATTTTTTTAAAAAAATATGAATAATTTATATAAAGAGATGGAGTGTGGAAATAATTATTCCTTTTATCTAATCAAAATTTAAGCTGAATTTTTAGATTTTAATTTTGAACCCCCAAAAGGAGCAAAGAACAGGCTAGAGGCAATAAACGACGTAACCCCACACGCGAAACGACATGCGGACACCATCCTCTAACCTTCCAATTCAAAATTAAGCGGGCCTACCTCCATCATCACGAATTCTCAGCCAATCAGACTTCTTACACGTGTTCAGTCACCATCACACGTGCCACTTCAAAATTCAAACTCCCCCTGCGTACGCCCCATTTTTTCCCTAATCAATATAATTCCCCTAATTAATTACCACTGTAAATAATTAAAAAAGTGAAAATCCGTCTATTCCCACCGATGTTCTCACTTCTTTTACTGCAGAGTTGAAGTGAAAGCGAAATCCCAGCCGTTGAAATTTCAAGCTTCTCTCCGACCAAGTCTTCCGTATTTCATCTCCATTAATAAATACTCTCTTTCTCTCTCTCTCTCTCTTGCGAATGTACATTGTGCATTGCGTTCTTGTGTAATCTTCAAGAGGACGCCGATTTTTGTAGAGGGGGAAAAGGGTTGGAACCTAGGGGGATCGAGGGTTTTTTATTTTTTTGTTTTTTTGTCGGGGAGAAATGAACACCGTCGGAAGGCAGAGATCGGGCGCACCGGCGGCGCACCATCAGCGGCAGTACTCGGACAATTTTCTGGAGACTTCGTCGAACGGCCGATGGCTGCAATCAGCTGGGCTGCAGCACCTACAGTCATCAAACAATGTTCCTCCAGTTCAGGTGCATTTCTTTAGTTCTCCATGTTATTGGAGATGAACTTATTTAGATCTGATACTGCAATCTAAAAGTCAGAATTTCGATTTCTTAAGAGTTGTTTCTTGATTTTGAAATGTTAGGATTTTGGGTACTATAATAGTGGGGGTCAGGGTTCTAGAATGTATAGGAGTCTGCAGGCGCAGAGGACTTACAGTGGAGGCAATGATTTGTTTGCTGAGCCATTGACCCCGCCGGGAAATTCACGGAGGAAGAATGGGGAGGAACAAGTATCACCGAATGAATATAGCCCGGGGCTTTTGGATCTGCATTCTTTTGATACCGAGCTACTTCCCGAGGTAAATATTTCTTATTTGAGTTGTGTTATTTTTCTCATTAGTTTATGGCAGAATCGTCTGTGTGGTTTAGTCACCGAGTTGTAAATTGTAATGGTGGGGGTATGTACGTCTGCACATTACGTACCTGGTGGTTCTTGTTGATTATAACGTGATCAAGTGACTTTTCTCTCTGGGTTTATAGTAAGCAGGAGTTCTATGTTGTTGATCGCATGTATCAAAAGGTTTTAGTTGACATTTTGTGGCTTACTGATAAGCCTCTGTATTTTCTTTGAATTATTTGAGTACTTTCGTTTTATCCAGTGAACGAGCATTTTCGTTTCTGTTTGTTGGAGGTGATGAGGGCCAGTTTGGTATGGCGTGCAATAGGATGAAAGAGAACCTTTATACTATGGTTTAGAGAAAATTGATTGGAGTTCCTGATCAATAAGCTAATCTCTCCGATTTTATATTAAACAGTCCAAATAGACTGATACATTATTGTTTACTTAGCCTTTTATGTTTCATTCATATTGGTTGGTCATCACATGTCGTGCGTTTGGTATGAATTCAGTTGAACAGATGATTCCCCATTTCTTGATGGATTTCTCCTTCTCATTCCTTTCTCTCCACTTATTGGGTGTGAATGCTGTGAACAGATGTCAGTTCCTGGTCTTTATGATGGCCCATCAATGAACCATTTTTCACGGGGAAGAAGTTTTGATGACTCTGACCCATACTTTGGAAACAATAAACAAGCTGGCAGATCCCGCGGCTTGCCTGAAAGTAATGTTCTGAAAAGCCTCGCAACTGAGAATGTGAAGGCCAGCAACGTTGCAAAGATCAAAGTAGTGGTATGTATGTTCCACACTGTTGAAGTTGGTCTGTTCCCAACTCGTCTGTCCCCTGGTTGACATTACACATAATTTTGATTAACTGTTCTGTAGCTCATACTCTTGCTGAATAACATTTATATTGATGTCGTTTAATTATTTCATAAGCTTATTTACTTGTATGCTGAAGGGAGTAGAAGTTCTTTTTTACCCAGCAATGTTGAATGTCTTGCATGCACTAGATTTATTGATTGAAGGTTATTATAGTGTTGTATTCATCATTTAATTTGATAATAATGAATAATATATTGCAGGTACGAAAGAGACCACTAAACAAAAAGGAATTATCAAAGAACGAGGAAGATATCATAGAAACTTATCCAAACTCTCTCGTGGTGCATGAGACAAAACTTAAGGTCTGAAGACGTCATTATTTCCTGCTTTTATTTTCCCCTGCACTTATAAGAATTGTATTTTATGGCAATTGTTCTCCTTGCTTGTTCCCATGTTATTAGAAGTTATTTGATGCTTTGGACTTTACAATACGACTAAAGCAGTTCACTAGTATTTTTTAATTTCCCCTTGCTGGTATACATTTTGAAGCTGTTCTCAGAAATTGACTTAAGTGTCTTTGCTATCTGCATTATATGAAAGATGTTTCCTGCCAGATATGTGCTTTTTTGTTGCATGATTCACCAACATTTTTTGCTATTTGGGCTGTTAGCTTTAGCTCATAGGTAGACTTTTTTAACTGGTGAATCTACTAATGTAATGTTTACATGAACAACGACCAAAGACGCTTTACTGGTTTTACTAATGTCTTTTGCTGACTTAATTGGATCCTGATATATATACTGTGTAATCAGTTTCATCCTCTGATGGTTGTATTCTCGTGTAACAAAATGAAATAGTCCAGAACGTTTATATTGAGTTGATTCAGCTTATTATGATGTGATTCTCTTGGGACTCATACTGCAGGTTGATCTCACAGAATACGTCGAGAAACATGAATTTGTTTTTGATGCAGTGTTGAATGAAGAAGTTTCAAATGATGAGGTAATTATGAGCATGAGCTAAACCTGATATTCAGGTCAATTGAGTTTTGTCTCGTGGTAATCTTGGTTTTTTGTTAATTGCGATCTATATCTCATTTCTCTAGGTTTATCGTGAAACTGTAGAGCCTATTGTTCCGATAATTTTCCAACGTACAAAAGCCACTTGCTTTGCTTATGGGCAAACAGGTAATGAGCTGCATGTCATCGTAACACAGAATTTTGCGATGAACTTGCTTCTTGTGGCTGATTGCGTTAAACATCTATACAGTGAAGTTATCTTGCACCCTTGAACCCATTCAGTTTCTACTTTCCTTCACGGAGTTAACGAATGTATTGCTTTTTTAACAAATTATTCTTTTGATTCTTCAGTATTTCTTGTTATACTCGCATTATTGGGGTTTGTCATGATATATGTCAAAGCAGCTTCAGTGGCTTCTCAAACAATGACCACGTACATTTCACCAATTTAGTTAAATTGATAAACTTCTTGCCTAATTGACCATCTTAACAATAATTCTATCAGTTCGTCTTATTTCTCGCTAGACTCAGTCTCATACCTCATTCTATCTTCAAATACCATGGATGATAGGATCTAATACAACTCCACAAATGAAAGAAGGGGAGTAATTTTTGCATTGCATCAGTCTGCTTGTCAGTAGATATTCACTTGCAGTTTGTTTAATATGTACATCTGATTGTTTACTTCCCTTATGTTTATTTATAAATAAGTTTCCATTGCCCTGATTTTTCTTATTTTCACTTTGTCTACCTCCCTGTCCTCTTCCTCTAATTTTCTCCACTTTGGAAACTTTTCAGGAAGTGGCAAAACTTATACCATGAAACCGCTTCCCCTCAAGGCAGTCAGGGATATCTTGAGGCTCATGCACCACACTTACAGGAACCAAGGCTTTCAGTTGTTTGTCAGCTTCTTTGAGATCTATGGAGGAAAACTTTTTGATCTTCTGAGTGATAGGAAGTAAGCTGTCTTACTATCACCATGTGTTATATGACTTAATGATTTTTCTAACTGCTGCTCTTGCAGAAAGCTATGCATGAGAGAGGATGGTAAGCAGCAAGTTTGTATTGTGGGCTTGCAAGAATACCGAGTATCAGATGTTGAGACGATTAAGGAACTCATTGAGAAAGGAAATGCAACAAGAAGTACGGGCACAACAGGTGCAAATGAGGAATCATCCCGATCTCATGCCATTCTGCAGCTTACCATCAAGAGGTCAGCTGATGGCAGCGAGTCCAAACCTGCTCGGGTTGTCGGCAAGCTCTCCTTCATAGACCTTGCTGGAAGTGAGCGTGGTGCAGATACCACTGATAATGATAAGCAGACCAGGTTGGTGTCTGACTAGGATCTGGTGGCTATGTGTAAGCTGTTTTTTGTTATTTGGGAGATTAAAATTAATGAATAATCATCTTAAGATATAGAAAATCTTAATCTGTTTTACCCTCTTAAGTTACTCAACAATTTTCTGAATACACAGAATGGAAGGAGCTGAGATCAATAAGAGTTTGCTTGCACTGAAGGAGTGTATTAGAGCACTTGACAATGATCAGGGTCACATTCCATTTAGAGGCAGTAAACTAACTGAAGTCTTGAGGGATTCTTTTGTTGGAAATTCCCGTACAGTGATGATATCATGCATTTCACCAAACTCCGGATCTTGTGAACATACGCTGAACACATTAAGATATGCCGACAGGTTAGTCTGATCTTTGGTGGGTAATTAATTTCTGGTTGACATATATTTTCTCCCATATGGAGTCTTACCTCTGCAGTACCACGCAATTCCAGAGTAAAGAGCCTGTCAAAAGGAAACAACTCCAAAAAGGATGTTTTATCTTCAACTTTAAATCTTAAGGAGTCAACGGCACAACCCTTGTCTTCAGCCCTACCACCATCATCAGCTTTTGAAGATGATATGGGTGATTCATGGCCTGAACAAACTGATAGGGAAGAAAATGATGAAGATTTCTATGAGGCAGAAAAACCATCATGGAAGAAGAACACAAAAGTTGAATCATACAGCTTCTCCAATATGGATGATAAAATGAAGAAAGGCAATGGGCAGGCAAAGTGGACGGAGCCCCCTAAGGTGGAAATTAAACATTCAAATTCAGATGACAATTTGAGTGCTTTATTGAAGGTAAAAATTGAAGATATAACTCTAGTATGAAATTAGTATAAACCCATTTTATGCAATGTTAAATCTATTTCTTTTCAACTCTTAGGAAGAGGAAGACCTTGTCAATGCTCATAGGAAGCAAGTGGAGGAAACAATGGATATTGTTCGAGAGGTTTGTTATAATAACTCTTTGTCTATACCATTAATCTCTTCTTTTTTCCTTTTCCTCCCTCCTTGATGGTGGTTTATACAACAAGTAAGCATGTTTTCGTAGGAGATGAATCTGCTGGTTGAGGCAGATCAACCAGGGAATCAGCTAGATGATTACATCTCAAGATTGAACTCAATTCTATCCCAGAAAGCAGCTGGTATCTTACAGCTACAAAACCGATTGGCTCATTTCCAAAAACGCTTGAAAGAGCATAACGTGCTCGTCTCTTCTGGTTATTAAGGGTACATTATATACACCCTCTTATAGTTTGTCATAATTATAAATACCACCCCGTTCAAAAAATTATCAATACTCCTGGAATTAACAGCCACCCAACCCAGGACCCTCCTCTATTAGTTGCTGGTTTTGTCAGAATTTTATTGTGGATTGTCAAATTGACCTTGGCATATATGGAAATTGAGTTTTAGTATTTTTTTTTATGCCATTTTTAGGACCAAATGCCCTTGTGGATTAAAATGTAATGATTTTACAGTCTTGTGGTATATAAATGTTGAGTTTGTACTTAATATATATGGCAAAAATGTTGAAAATTGCACTCTTGTTTTTAAATCTATAACATAATTTATGGCTGTTTACACATTCTTTGAAAGCAATTTCAAGCATGCAAGATGTAAATGCACACTAAAAAATTACAGATCAACAAAATCTGTTTGGATCATGATAAACATAAGAAAGTATAAATATTATTGGATCATAACAAAACCATACATCCCAATGATAAGTAATAGATTATAAGGCCATGAAATAACTCGAACCATCCAATCTGACATAAAGAAATTGTGAACACTAAAAAAGTGCAGAATTAAATATTATTTTAAAAAATTAAAAGATAAAAACATCAAATAATTTAAAAGACCACGAACATATTTAAACCTTATTAAATTATCAAATAAGTATGATTACTAGTCACCATTTAACACTCCTAAGAATTTGAATTGGAAAAAGAATATATATATATAATTGCATTTTAAAAATTGTAAAACAAAATAAATTATGCAATTTAATGGAGAAACAATAATATTAATATTTTCAATAAAAAACTATGAAAAATATCAATCTAATGTTTCTAAATCAAAGTGGGTTTTAACAAAAGATAACAAAATACATTTACAAAATTTGACAAGAGTTGAGTTCAATATTTTGGTATTCTAAATAATTAATTTTATGCCCAAATTTAAGGTGCACAATGGGGTGGGTTGCATCGGCCCAAGATCAACATACACTAGCGGAAAAAAAGCCCAAGACCCTAGTTAATGAACCGGCCGATTGAGGCCTGGACTAGACTTAAATGGTTCGAATGTACTTATTTTATTTTATTTCTTATAAAATTAAAGTTTTCATTTAAATTTATAATTGTATTATGAAATAAAATAAATAATAAATTAAATCATATAAAAAATTATAACTAGAAAAAAGTAATAGTTAAGACTATATAATGAACTTAAATAATAATTTGATGTACAAGCTTGGATGATAATAAATTCAAAAAGGACTTAAAATAAACTTTGAAAAAAATAAAACAAAGAGTATTAAAGAATTAAAGTATTAAAAGTTTAGAAATAGAACAATAAAAATAATAATTTTTAGAGTTTCAAAGTATAAAAAAATTACTAGAGTAGTCAATTTAAAATAATAAAATAAAATTTATATGTCATACATTATTTTTATAAAAAAAATGGCCTACCTAAATCGTTGCTAGAAAACAAAGTCTTCAAGAACAAATCACATTTGGAATTTTGAAGAAAATTAATTTATATAAAGAAAAGATAAAAAGTTTGTTGATTTTATGAAATGAGAATATGAGATGGAACTTATTATATGGAGAATTGTATTTATTGGAACCATCATTTGGTGGAGCATGAAAGCCTAAATAACGCAAAAGAGGGCATGTAAGGTTTCAAAAAAGTCTAGTCCAAATAAGCTGAATGGCAGATAGATGGGCAATTCATGAGGGAAGAAGATCTAGTAGTTGGGAAAACCACACCGACGGAACATCTCTAATTTTGAACACAATGAGGTTGATTTCTTCAACGGTTACCTTCTTGTGTTATTACAAATGAACGAATTACCCTCTTATTAAAAAATAATAGCAATTTACTTTTATATTTTTTTAAAATGAAGTAATTTACCTTCCTATTTTCTGTAATTGAAATACTGTACAATGCTAATGCCTTTTTGTGAACATGATTGCAGCCCGAAAGCTTACAAGTTACTCATTAGACTCCATCATGAGTTTTTTTGCTCTCATCAGTATCAAAATACAAAAATTAGTGTGTTAGAATAAAGTTTTTTAATAATTGGCCAAATTCTCTAGGAAAAGGTAATGTGTCATTCATAACGAAATGTTTCTTTAAAAATCCATATTCTAGCTTTGTAGTTTAATGCAACACATCCCTTTTGAGTTAACAGAAAAGGGAAAATGGCAGATTCATGAAAGTTTCATCAGATGCCTGTATTATTGGTGGAAGTGGTAAAATTCAGCAAACAACAAAGATACAGTGCAGAAGTTGGATTAGGGACTATATGGGTACAGATGATGAATTCATGAATGCATTAACTCAGCTGTCTACAGCTTTAAAGGGCCAAGACTTCTCATGGAACTATGAACACTGGCTGCAGAACCCAATTTCCTCATTGAGCTGCTCCTCGACGCCTGCGGGACATTGAATTCCGAATACATATCCATGAAAAATTTGTCCACTATTTCGAGGTAGGCGGGGCAGGTAAGCCGAGAGTAGAAATGGAGAACTTCCTCTACATCCATCACATGATCCATATCATTCACATCCATCATTTCCAATTCTTTCATCTTTTGAGCTAAAGCAACTGCAGCCAGTAAACTGGACTCCTCCTGTTTTCTCCCTGATGAGATTTTACCCTCTTTTAAGTGCTCTAGTTCACTGCAATCTCCAGCATTCTTGAAGCTTTTGCTGCATTGGTCATCTCCCTTTGTTTGTACTTCAGGTGAGAGATGTCTTTCTTTCTTCTTCACTGTCTCAGTAGAATTATCCCACTGCTGAGACAGACTTCTGCAGAAGTTGTCCACTCCATGCAACTTGGAATTCATTGTGCAATTGATGGGATTAGCACAAGGAGTTTTGGGCAGCTTTTGGTACCTTCCAAGAATGAAGGATTTGAGATTTGTGAAAGCTCTGTGGAAGAATTTCTTGGTCCTGTGAAGGGTTTCTTTGATAAGCATTTGTGGGCTTAGTTTTGTTCTGCTGGCTTTGCTCAACATCTTTGATTCCCTATCTTGCAGTGACAGAAAGCTCCAAATGTTTGGGGGTTGTTTGGCTATAGGGACTGGAAGTGTTCTATACAGCAAAGAAAGATAAAGACAACAACTGAGGTTTGTTTCTTTTGGCTACCTTGAGACAAATGGCAATGGGGAAGGGACAAACTTAAGAGGTTTGGCTCCACGCTCTTTCATTACTGTGCTGTCTCCTTTGAGATTGATTATCTGAAAAGATTATGAAAGCAACCAATATTTTTGGGAGACCTTAAATTAATAATACATGTCCAGCTCTTCTAACTTTTATGTACAAGAAATACGATTATTACAGGATTAGGTATTGATTCCCACCAATAATTATTTGACTTTCTGCTGTTTGATGTACTCTGTTGATTAGGTAGAATTTCCATACAATTATAATAGACGGCTGCATTTCAGAACTATATAACTTGGGTACCTAATCAGATTTTGTAAATTATAATTCTGCCCCCTATAATAAGGTATATTTCCAAAAAATTCAAGACGAAATAGAATTTAGTTTAATGTCGGGTTAGGCTTACGGTCCAACGAGTATGTGTGCAAAAGAACGCTTAGACTGACTCAGCCACTTTTAGACTAAACGGGACCAATGATTTATGAATTGAATTAATGGAGGAGCCATACTTCTTTTACAAGAATAAAGTAGAGGTAAACATAGTAATAAATGTCAATACAAGTACTTAACTGTAACTTTGCTGGAGTTTAGCCAATGAAAAAGGGACTTCTTAGTAGCAATTATAAGGGGAAGCTGTTTGGGCCCTGCCTGCATAAGAGGTTAGGCACCTCATGTTGGTTGAGAAAGTAGGATAAGGGACCAACTCATTGAAACAAGAGATAAGGACTCTTCCAATATAAGCACACGGCAGTCACTTTCATACAGTTTTATATTATCAAACCCTGCTTCCCTATGATAGTTGCAGTAGCTGTGTGGCATTCATTTGATTGATGCAAAGTAAACCTAATCTAACTGTTACATAGCAAATAATCCTTAAACATTGAACAAAAGCATGATTTATACAGAAAAATGTGAACAGAATGATCTATAAGGTCTACCAGGACAGCTGGTCTGTGGAAAAATGCTACCACATGTGTGTATATTGCAATCAAAGAGGAGAATTTTGTTTCCCTTGTAATTTAAATGGAGATTTCATTGATGGTGGTGAAAAGCAGCAAATTACTATAGGAACTACATGAAATTAAGTGATAAGCCTTGATTGGGATATGCTTCAACGAGGAAGAACATATTTTATTAGCAGCAATTTGCAGTGGCCATGTGTTTAAATAATTTTAAATGATTGTACGTTAATCAACTATACAAATTAATGTATAATGTGGTGTTGAACCCACATCTCGGTCTAGGAGAAAATCTGCCACTTGGACTCATTTTGAGATAAGGGTAAGAGATGAACTTCCAAAATTGTTGCTGGAAGAGGAGAAAATTGGAAGCTGTGTTTAGTGTATACCTATAATTGTTTCTGCTATATCTTATCATTTTTTGCTGTTTAAACCTTTATCTGTTGCTTCCTTCATTTTGTGGAATTTGAAGAACTGTCGCAGCAATCTATGAACTTCTCCATAATTGGGGGTTGAAGTAAACAGACGACTTTTGATCCATTGTGGCAGCTTGTCAGTTGAGTGGTGGCAGCTTCTTTTTGTGGAATCAGAGGCATAACGTGCATCAACCAACAAGATTGCTGCATAATCATTTACATGTCGAATTGCTCTGCCTACATGTTAAAGAGAAAAAACTGAAGTTAACTTCAGGCCAATGTAAAATATAAAGATTATGCTACTATACATAAGGCATATAAAATCCAAACAGCAATAGATAATAGAGAGAAATTAGTTTGTCTCAAGTTTCCACCAGTATGTAAAACTATAGGAGCTTAGTTTCAATTTACAGGTGGGATCCAAGTAGCATAGATGATCTTCAGCTGGTAATTTCTTGTATTACCACTTACCAATTGATTGGTTTACAGCTTTCATGCAAAGATTTTCATAGTACTCTTTTCCTCTGCCTTTACAACTTTTAAGGATCTTAAACCCAGCCTCAAGATCCCCATTATGACATTCAGCATCAGTGGAAGGGTTCAGGTTTTTACTCAGGATTGTCGTCTTCTCAAGACCCTCAATATGCTTCACCCTCTCTATCAGCTCGATGTCTGATGGGCTTGGATAGGGCAATCCAACCATTACTATGCATCGACCTGCCCCATCACTAAAATTGATACCTTCAGATATCTTCCCCCCGACAACAGCAAAAAGAATTGCACCATTGCAGCCCATGGGTGATCCCATGGACAAAGCATCAATTGTTTCTTTGTATTCTCTCAACACGGCTTCAACATCTGTAGTCTTTCTGGGCTCTCTAAAGATGCGTTTCTTCTTCATAATCCTTAAAAGGATTCCTGATTCCTTCCATGTATCATAGACCAGGCTTTCATAATCAAATGATGAGAAGAATACAACTACACCTTCTGGAACAACTGTCACTAGATTAGAGAGCAGAAGACCCAGCTCCTCAATCTGTGATCAAATTCAAGATGTAACAGTTCATCAAGATAACAGAAGAAGTATGTCAAACAGTATTACAGAAACAAAAGTTTGAGTTGATAATTTTGTAGGTCTATTTGGTTAAGCAAACCAGAGGGGAACTGTGTAATGTTAAAAGTTTTAGAAAGGTAAATGATGCCACCACCTGTATATCAAAGAAACATTTGAAAATATGGAGCAATTTCATGCTACAAAGGTAAAGTGAAGAACATGGCTCTCTCACCATGGTTGATGATCTTCTGGATTTGTAGCTAAAATCAAAGGACTGGCCAGAAGGCCCATGCTTAACCACAACAGGCAAAATATTTTCAGAAGGAATTATGTGACCACATGAAAAGAAGGGCAATCGGTCTAGCTGTAGTGATGGGAAAAGTCTTTCCTTTGTTTCCTCTATAGGTTGTAAAGTTCCTCCAGCCAAGATGACAGCATGAGCTTGACCAACAACCTGCTAAAGAAGGAATTGGCATAGAAAGTGAAAAATTGAAAAGTTCAAGAAAGTAACAGTTTTAGGAATCAGGCAAACCTCAGAAAAGATTTTCTCTCCATTAAGCATAACATACTTTAGATATCCTCCTTCTAGTCCACTACATGTTTGCTTCGGTCTTGAGATTATTATTATTCCATCAGTGTCATTATTTGTCAAAGAGGAAAGTATATTAGCTAATGCTCTAAAACCGGATACTGCACTTTCCTCCTCACTGACTACTCCATCATCTCCAACAGCCACAACTTTTTGAGAGATGGCAACTTTATCTCCATAGCCGCTCACCTAAGGCACCAAAGAACATCTGAATCCAAATTTCACAAACACAAAAACGGGGATATAAGTGTAGGATGAGGAATAAGAAAGTACTAACCTTGTGAATTATGTTGCTCTCTGTCATGTATTGCAAAAGTTTGACCAAGTTTATATTATCAATGTTTAGAGCAAATAAAAATTCATTGATGGTCATTGTAGAACAAGAGGCATTTTTAATTTCGTCAGCATCACATGGGGGATCAGTCGGGTTCACAACTTTCGTATTATCAGACAACATCTGTAAAAAGGCACGAGTGAGGATAATCAAAGTCTGAATATATCTCCGGTTTCCAGGTCCCAAGAGATTGCGGAATCGCTGGAAATATCCATCTAAGTGAGTCTGCAACTGGTTCAACTGAAATGGACAAGAAAATATGGTCAATATTATAGACAGCCAGATTGTTAAAACTTCAAAGAGGAAGGAACATTGAATTCACCAATCCTGTACCATCTGTTAGAGAGTCAGCATCTAATGATAAACTGGAGAACTTATTATGAATCTTCAAGTTTGAACTATAGACAAAGAAATACCAACTACAACTTACCTGGGACACCGTAATTTTTGCATCGTACATGCTGATGAGGGTATCAGCTAGATTATGAGCTTCATCTATGATAATAACACTGTCCTTTAAATTTAAACCAAGTGATTCACGTGATGATTTTGAAAGAAGAGACTGGTAAGGAAGAACCACAAGATCAGCTATATGCACCATTCTTCTTGAACCATAATAAGGGCAACTTCCCAAGTTACGTCCGATATGAACAAGATCTTCAATATCCAGAGCTTCCAGTTGAATAATCTCATTCCTGAGTTCCTCTATTTTCCGTCTTCTTAACATTGGACATCCAGAGGAAACCTTGTTACCACGTACCCTTTTTCCAGCACCTAACTTCTGCTAGTCAGCACAAATTAAAAAAATAAATAAATAACAGAAATTTACATGGCAGAAAAAATCTTTTTTCCTTAGACATCAAAATACAAATAAGACGACATTCCCCATTGTTCTTACAACAGTTGATAGTTTTGAGGTTCTAAAACAAACAAGGTGCCATATGACAATGGCTGGCAATGTTGACTGCGTGCCAATTGCAGTGGCCAAAAATTTGAGCTCACAGAACTCACCTTTAGGCAAGATGTTCCAAAATTACCCCCAAGTAATGAAAAGGGATGTAAGGATAATACGGATCCCATATTCTGATTATACATAACATCAATGATGTGCATAACTTACCCAAGAAATATGTAGTTGAACAACTTGACTAATCATGTGCCTTTTGAATCAATATTACACCAGTATGACTAAAAAAAGAGCAGTTCCCTCATTATGATGCCTTTACCCTGTTGTTGAGGAGCCATATGAAGCACATGATGCAAGCGATAACATAGGTTACGAAAATTATTGATTTGTCCAAAGCATGTGACGTTATCTATTCTATTAATAAAAGGGCAGTTAAACATATAGGAACAAGAGAGAACCATAATATGCATCATATCCAATTGACAATATTGTATTTCAGATGAGCTCTCATACCTTCATTTTAGAAACTTCATTTTTCTTACTCTTCTGAAGTTCCAAGCACCTTTCATTTATACGAGTGGCATTCCCCAGCTTCAGCACATCTGGAACAAAAGGTTGGCGTGCGAAACTTAAATACCTAGTACAGCTGGACATACCTACCACTAGGGAAAGATAGTATATTCTGTACCTTCATTGATGCAGAAGTTCTTCCTAGAACCCAAGCAAACAACCTTCAACTCAGAAGCAAATTTAGTCTTCCTCAGCTCTTTCATGAACTGCGAAAGCTGTGAATGTGTCCGACTACAAAAATAAATCTTCAATTGTGCCTCCACTTCCTCCTCACCGAGCCCCTCCTCCTCCACTTCTTCCTCACTTGAGAAGACATAATTTGCCCCAACATCCTTTCTTTTCAATTTCCCACCATTTTCTCCTTCACTATCGTACTCTTCCAACAAAAACTCATCATCATCCACCTCATCAACCCCAATTTTCGGCATCATATTTCTCACCTCTTTGTCATCACCCTTTTCCCATCCACCTTCTCCTGCGCTAGAACTAAACAAGTCTCTAACAATTTCTTCCTTTCCCTTTGAATGAGTCCCTTTTTTTCTCTTTTGCATTAGATTTTTCCTCTCAGCTAAATCCGGCTCTTTATTTGGTACAAAGTATCTCATCCAATCCGGCTCATCGTCATCCTCAGTACCCTCACCCAAATTTTCCTTCCCATTCTTTCCCAAACTCCCCAGTTTCTTCCTGTCCACAAGCCATTGCAGTGCACCACATATCATGCTTAGGGTTTTCCCAGTCCCTGTAAGAACCCAATCATCAATTCAACCTCTAGCAAGCAAAACCAAGACTTGAAAAACGAAAAATTGCTAAAAAAGAAAAAATCAACTCTGCATATGAATAACAAAACCAACCAAGCAAAGTAAGGTGTAAAACCATACCGGTGGGACTTTCAAGCATGGAAATGCCGCCACTATCAAGAGATCGGTAAAGGAATTTCATGAAATCAAGCTGAATTGAGTAGGGTTCATACGGGAATGCTGGAAATTCCAGCTCGCTATTGCCCTCCATGTGTCACGTCTCTTCTTCACTCTCCGATTGAGCGCTTTCCTCCAAATTCTGAGAGATGAGCAGCGACAGTCGAACTGTATTGCCAGGACGATTTTCCCGCGCTAAAAGAATACCCCTTTTGGATAATTTTAATTAATTGGATATGGGCTCGTCCAAACTGACAAGTTGGATTTGGGCTAAAGCCCAAAAACCAAAAGGTAGATTTCGGCTCAGCCTAGTTATGGGCCCAAGTTTTAAATGTAAGGTGATCTCATCCAAAGCCCAACTTCAATTAGAAGGCCCAATAAGAGTCCAATAATTTAAAAAGCCCAACCCTAAAAACCCCTCCACTTTCTCTTTATGTATTCTTCACTCTTCATATAAAATGGTTCCTCACAACGCCGCTCTCATCTCTTCAACCTCAGAGCACACCGAAGAAACTAGGGTTTCTGCAACTTGACAGCCATGGTGAGCTTGATTTCTCTCTCTGCATCTCTCTATTCACACTCACACCCACGATATATATGTATATATATATATATACATGTCTGTATATGTGTAGAATTTGAGTTTTGGTTGATTGGCTCACGCATGGATGAATTCGTATGTGTGTGATTGTTATGTGTTTTTGTGTGTGTGATTTTGCAGGGAAAGGGAACGGGAAGCTTTGGGAAGAGGAGAAACAAGACACACACACTGTGTGTGAGGTGCGGCCGCCGCAGCTTCCACCTTCAGAAGAGCCGCTGCGCCGCCTGTGCTTATCCTGCTGCCCGCAAGAGGACATGTACGCATTTTGGTTTATTTCTTTTATTTCATTAATTTAGCATGGACACGTGAAGAAGTTGATTGTGATTGATTATTCTGAGCTGATTAGTTGGTGAATTTTCCCCCTTTAAAAACTGGAGTATGAGAAGTTCATTGTTACCACATTGTTTGCATTCTCGTGTGTGAAGAGTACATCCTTGCTGATTTATCGTGTAAATTTTTTGGACCTTAGATATGTAAATTGGCAGTCCATTCACAATTAATAAATTTATTCACATGGTGATGTGGTTATGCGGTAATCTCCTTGTTCTAATCTGAGTGGATTGTTATGTAAATTTTGGACTTTAGATAACTGGAATTTGAAGACACTTCATAATCAATGCATTTGTTCTCCTTTTCAATTTATTACATTGTTATTTCTTGTGATTCAATGAACTTATTAAGTTAATTGCTGTGTAAAACTTGCACCTTAGACAACTGGAGCGTGAAGGCTATTCGCAGGAAGACCACTGGAACTGGGCGCATGAGGTATCTACGCCACGTGCCCCGCAGATTCAAGACCAACTTTAGAGAAGGTTGTTAACCGCTTTTCCACACTCTGCCTGTTTCTTGGTGAAAAACTTGTGTTGTTTTTGGTCTTCTATCTATTTTTTGGCTGTATGGTGATGTGATTTGCGGTGATGCTTGTAGGTACTCAAGCTGCACCAAGGAAGACTGCAGCTGCTGCCTCTGCTTAAGGGCCTTATATGGAGGGTACTCTTGATTGTACTTTTCATTGGTATTCTTAAAGAGTTAGAGAGCAAATGAATTTTGGGAACGCCATTTGGGGGCTGATTTTACGTATTGGATACTTAGTTTTGATGCTAATTTTGTTGCTGTACTTTGTTTGACATTTTAATACGGATGTCTGAAAGATATTAGCTCTCTTGTGCGTTTTACTTCTCTACTTCTTACAATACTTGATTATATAGTTCAGTTCAGATCTCTCTACTGTAGCCCATGCGAAGTAGTATTTCTTGGTATTTAATTTGTTGAAACTATCAGAAAATTTCATGTGGTGAGTTGTGTTTAATTCCATGTATTGAGAAGGGTCGGATGTATTTTCATTAAATGAGTAGCACAAATTTCTTGCATATTGTGGGGTGAAAATATGCTCTGAGGGCATGCCAAGACCGTTGAGAGCATAGACTCAGTAGATTAGATTTGTCCTCTGATTGGTCCGTGCATAACTTGTAACTGCGACAGTCAAAACTAGATCAAGAAATCTAGCTCAACTTGATGACTTTGTAGTTAATCGTCCAATTTGCTTGTAGAAATTTCCAAATATAAACAGGTAGTTGGTTTGCTAACTGTGTCACTAAGGTGCGTTTATGTTTAATAAAGCAGAAGTTGAAATAAGGATTGGAATAGAAAATGTAATCCGCTGTTGTAGAGCTTATAGGATCTCTATGACTAACGTTAAGGTTTTCTTGTACGATTGAACGGTTTGCCACCGAGTCTGAGTCGTGAGATTTTAGCTATCTTGGTGAGTTGGCTATAAATCTCTCACGTTTTGCGATGAGCTCCATTTATCTGTACTTAAAACTTACATTTGGCTTCGAAAGGTCTTTATACCTTGCAAGGAGGGCGTCCAAGTATATCATATATAGATAGTCTATAGCACCATGTAGCCATTTGGTGTGGCAGGAGTTGTATGTATTTCTCGTGCTTCGAAAATTGTTAATGGACAATGAGCTATATGGCATGGTAAACATGTTGGCTGTTTGCAGTGCAACAAAGGAGAGGGGAGCAAGTAGGGTATGGCAACAATGCGTAGCCTGCCTCAAACAAAACATCTTTAGAGCTTCCGCAAAGCAATTACAAGTCACTTCCGCAGGTCAGCAAGAGGAAGAAGTACTCAATTGTATCACTGAACCAACGTTCATGATGAATGCAGACTTTTGTCCTTGGGAGAAATATACAAAACCACTGCACAATTAAATATATATTTTCACTGGAACAGCTATGCACTTGAAGATAAATCACTATACATGCCTCTTGGACAACTCTAATCAACTCTTCAAACAAGAAATCACTATTTTCTTGAATCTTTCCTAGTTCAGTTTGAGTTCACCGAACTTCTGCTTGTCCTGGTCGAACTGTCGAAAAATATAATCGAGCTCCGGGAATGCAGATAACAGCAACAGCTCGAGAAGATCGAAAGATAGCTGCTTCATAAAAACAGCTGACTGTACATTTTGACAAACAGAATCTATTAGTTACAATTCTGGAGAGCAAATACAAAATGCACCAAGGATGTTGGCCATTGCCCAACAGCAAAAAAGCAATCACGTGTCCAAGAAGATGAACAGCAAGACGAAGGCACCAAGGTTATATATGAACAGAGTATGTTAACAATTTTAATTTTACGTAACAACTCATCACCACCATAATATAGCTGTTAAGAAAGCAACAGAGGTAAGTGTAATTTATGGTAATAAAGATTCACTAAACAAACAATGAAAGAGAAGACAAGAGATCCATGAGATGTTCTTCACTTTTTCAAGTTCGTAAACATGGAAAGAGGAGGACAGCGTTGCAGTGCAGAATTAATGTGTAAATGAAGTTTCAGCTGGAATAGCATGTCACTACAACGAAAACTTTGGACACCTTCTACATCTAATTCAAACATGATACTTCAAGTTGAGGTTTCGGATGCAGAACAATTTTCTTTCAGTAAATGCATCATTCATAGTTCCTATTACACAACTAGTGTCTTTGAAACATCCATCACCTACCATAATGACAGTAAACAAAATACACAATGAAATTATGGAATTCACTAGTATTTTCTGGGTATTAATTCCTTTGCTATTACTAGTGTATCCAGTAATGAAAATTAACTAAAAACAGAACATGCAGTGGAGTCTCCAACATAATGGTGGAATGAATGGAACGTATAGTAAATACTCAAAACATGTGGATATGTGCAATATACATACTAAAAGCCCAAAATGTGTTTTAACCTTCTGAACTAGCTTGTTATTTAGAACCCAGGAAAAAAAATTAATACAGTTGTTCGGCTTAAATTGAACCAGGCATATGAGAGAAGCATAAACTGCAAGAGCAGAATGCAAAAAAATGCAGTTATGCTGCAAGGGGATTGTACTCTTCAACTATGGAACATCAATAACTTGTCACTTCATACATGGCATAAGATGGTTTTAAGAATGATGATAACCTGAATGAAATAGTAGAGATCCTTTGCACATTGTTCATATTCCTTACGTCCAACAAGGCCTACAATAGCAGCAGGTGCCTTATCTGCAGGAAGTTTCTGAATTCATTAACATCCCCGAGAAAGGTCGAGGAATAACTCCCAAAACTCAGATCAGAATGACTATATTTGAGATGATGACAGATATGGCAAAATTAAATATTACCAATCATCAGTTCATGTACTAATTTGGCTCGTCGTTCAGCTTCCTTTTGTTGCATCTCCTCCAAGTTCAGGGCATCTTCTATTTTAGGTGAAGAATATGGAGCGGAAGGTTGGTAACCAGGCGAATTTTCAGATGGACTGTCGGGTGAAGGTCGTTGCCGCCTTGGGTGTTTTGTTATGAATATTCCATCAGGCCATAGGATCTATGCATACCATAAAATGATATTATGAATGTCTCTCTGAGACATTTGTTTAGGACGGATTGTCATAATGAATATATGCAGTGTGGGCAATTCACTACTAAAGACTCCTAGGTGCAACAGCTATCACTCAGTTGTTGTAATCCACGTTTACACCGTAACCATGAATAGTAAGAAAACAGGAGAATAAATGGAACTGGACAACTTAATATGAGATCAAAAGAAACTTTTCAAGAACAAGATATCAGATTACCTGCTCCAACCGTTTGATACCAGAAGCAACCACTGATCCCCTACGCAGAAGCTGGATTTTCTCAATCAACCAATCATCAAAGGCATCACCCATTCCCAATTGTAAAACTTGTTTGGCTACCCAAAAAGCTTTTCTCCTGCAAAACAACTCCAAATGCGCAAGGTAAAGAAAGACAGTTAGAGTCAAGAAACAGACAAACCCTATCTCAACTTGCTTAAAATTTATCCACAACTAATACCTGATCCATCCACCGTCTTTAAGCTGTAAAATGACATCAACCAAATCCAGTATGGGAACACTTAGATTTGGCGGCACCCACTGTTGAGAAGGAAAAGGAGAAAACCATGATAAGACTGTCAACAAGTTATATCTTGGACGAACACAATAATATCAGCATTGGTATGAGCAACTAAGGTTCAACATTAAGATTTTGTCAAGCATTATGCACAAACAAATAACCAGAACATACTGTTCTAGGAGTTGAATCCTAAAAATTATGCGCGAAGTGTAGGATGTCTGTAATGACCTCGCTTGGAATGGTTGAATCAGACATATTATCAGTCACAACAGATTGTGATTCTTGTGGGTCTTTGTTTACAGTCCTTTCCAAGTTTCTGGGTGGTTGGATGTTCTTTTGCTCGGTGTTTGCTGAGCCACTATTTGGGTTCTCTGAAGCTTTTTTGAATTCTTTTTCAGGCTTTGTTGATGCAGAAAGAGCTTGACCTTTTGCTTTCAATCCTGGTTCATTAGGAACATGGTGAACCTTGATTCTTGATGCAGCATCCTGGTTCCCATTACTGAACGTTTCTCTTTTGGTGGATAACGGATCATAGACTGGTCCTACATTATCGCGGTTATCCTTGCTCTTTTCACGCACTGTTTCAGCTAGGTCTGCTGCAATGCAAAACCACTTGAAATGTGAACAATGTACAACGAGAAACATGGAAGACACCTGCTGTTTAGGGATTCACCTGAAAGAGTATCGATTATGGATAATGAATCTGAAAATATATACATCTGCAGTTTCAGGAAATAAAGAGTTACAAGTCAAGCAAAGGGGCAGAAGACTAATTAGTGATATAGAACTTCTGAGATCTGGGAAAATGTAACGAAATGTGTCAAACCTGTGAATCGACACTAAGGAAATCCCAAACTTCAATGGAGCAGGAAACAGTTGGAAGCTGCAGAAGCTTCTGCAAAACAGTGGACAATCAGAAAGTGTTTAGCCAACTTCCAGGAGAGCATACAATTTTACTCCTGTACGTAAACAGGTAACCACATATGGAAAAATTCTAGCATTAGCCAGTCCAGGGAGCAATAAGTTAATAAATAATGGAAATACTTAATAAGATGGATTACATCTTATCAGGTAAGCCAAATCGGAATCCTTATAAAAATAAATATGCAAACGCTAGTCCTGCAAACCATAATCTAAAAGATATTAAATTTGTGGTTAAAACATGTTACACAACTTATTAGGTATTAAGTTGTATTTGTATAAACTTAAGAAGAGCTTTAAAGTTACAGAAATAACTGTATACCCCAATAAAACCAAACTATCTTATGAGCTCTAAAATACCTATGAGGATGCATTTATGATTTTCATAAGCTCCACATAAAATGTTAAAGCTCTTGGAACTTGTTAGACCATGTTTTCTTTAAGTTTGGCCACATATCCTCTCAATACATGCTTTATCTTTTTTTTACACTACTTTAAAGCAAGTTTTCAAAAGGTGATTAACTAAATTAAATGTGCAACAGAGAAACAAACGAATAAAATGTAAAATGGCAAACACAAAAGGGGTATGAGAAAGATATCAATATCAAGTGGAGTAAAGAATGACCTTCAAGTACTGGTCAAGTAATTTACATCGCTCTTGAATGACGAATACATCGAGACCGGTTGACAGGAAATGCTTTGGTGGCAAATGGAGATTATATTCAGGAAACTCTTTAAGTCGCCTATGTAACTCCTCAAAATGTTGATATCTGACAACATGAAAAATAAGATTAGCTAATGGCCTGGCATTCACGAAGGTACCCCATTCTTCAATTACACGCTACTCCCTCTGTTCGGGACTCAACACTCCATTACTTTTTCTGTTTATCTTCTTCATGAAACAGACAGTTTCTTGACCCAAAGATTCCGTACAACTAATTTTGATTGGGATGTAAAAGTAACACCTAATTTTACATTCTTCAACTCTCATCTCAATCTCTTAGTCTATTTAAATGAGAAAATTAAATCCCGAACACAAGGATATTAACCGAAAATTACAAACAAATACAAAGAAGCATCCAGCTGTAATGCAAGACAAATTAAAAAGCTCATAAAATATCATGGCACCTTCTTTTGATAGACCAACTGTGGCCATTTATATCTGTAACAGATATGGAATACACAGCAAATGTTTTAGATCCACTCTTCACAATATTGGCACCCAATACCTGTAAAAAGAAATGAGTTTCCATTCTTCACATTGTCAAGCACAAAACACGCAGTCAAGCAGATGAAACTGGCAGAAAATTTAAAGAGAGACTGCAGTACCTCGCATCTTAACTTGAAAAAGGAATCAGCAATTATTGAATTTTTTGCTGAATTAGCAGCCAGACTTTGACTTTCAGGTAAAGAAGCCAGAGACATAGATGACGAGGTTGTGTCTCCACTACAAATTCTACCTAACAGCTCAGCGTCGGAGTCCTCACTGGAGTCTCCAGGTTTGGCATTCACGTTGACAGAATTTAACACATCCTGCCCGTCCCCTACTAAAAAACTCGTTCTTTCAACCTCTTGCCAGACATGCCCATTTTGACTACTAGATTTAGATCTTTTCTTTGAAGACTTTGTTCTGTGCAACCTTTTAGAATGGAGCTGACCTTGGTTTGGCTTTCTGCTCTTACGCCTGTCAAAAGTTTCAAGGGGATGATGAATGTGACTGAAATTTCTTTTTGATTTACCATCCCAAACTTTAACACCAGGTGAGTCAAGACCCATAACACTGCTGCTATCATCATCCTCAGTATAACTACTGCTCCAGGATTCTGACTCATCAGCAGCTGCACTTTTACGATCTTCCTCTTTGCTTAAGGAAATTGATGTGCAACTTTCATTTGATAACTTACCATGCACAGCTGTATTGTCGTCCTCTGGGCCTTTGGTACATCCAGAATCAGAGAAATCTTTCTCCAAAGTACTATCCATTTTGTCTCGGTCCTTTTTCTGCTGCTCAGATAGAACCTTTGACCGCTCCACTGAATTAGAAACGCCCAGAAAAGAGTTCCCTAGTACAGGATCAGCCTGATTTGTGTCTCCCTTCCTTTTGTAGTCTCTTCCTTTTGTCCACATATTGTCAAAATGTTCTGGAGCCAGGGCCTCAGTCTTTCTGCGAGAAATTACATCAAGTGCATCTCCCCATTCTCCTCCGGAGCGGTGGCGTTGAATACCTCTTCCCTCACCACTATGAGTATCTGGCAAAGAATCCCAAGAACGAGTGGACCGCATGTCCATGGAAAGCAGTGGATCCTTAGAAAGACGTGTTCCATTTATAGTATCTGAGTTGCCAGCTTTCTTATCCTGATCCTTCTTCAACTGCACCAGTTCAACACCCTTTGCGGATGGATCTGGAAACTCCGAACTATGATCCGGTAAAATCATCGAAGATGCATTTATTCTAGACTTTGTAGCTGTCTTTGTTGCCTTACTTCCATTATGAGTTTTGCTAGCGGAAATAACTAGAGATTCAATTCTCTCATTGATAAACCTGACACCAAAGTTGGCCGGGCATAAAGAACAGCAAGATTGCATATCACTAAATCACAGCGAATGATAGACCTACCTTGGGTTTGCCAAATTTATCACAGGTCGCATTACAACACAGGCAAGGAGTTCCCTGACAATATAGCGAAATAAGGAACATCGCAGATCCTCTGGCTCAAATGTAAGTAAAATGAGACCATCCATGACATGCTGGAGAACCTGCCATAATCCAGAATCAAGGAAAAGAATTATTTGTCAATCAGAGAAAGTATCCAATGGTTCCTGTTGATAGTTTCCAGACTGCAAGGAGATAAGCCAAAAGAGAGGCAACCTTATGCTCCGCTTCAGCAGAAAATAGAATCGGATGCAATTTGTTCTCAGCAGCCAGAACAGTTTTTAATTCATTGTCTCGCTCTTCAACAGTTAACAATTTTGATTGATGCTTCTCAATCTTTGCCTTACTTTCTCGAAAGAGCTCCAGACGAATGCAGAGAATATTGATAATATCCCTACTCAACACCAAGCAAAATGTACACTTTTAAACTACCATTCCGTGCGTATGGTAATAATGAGAAATCATCAGTAGAGTATCTGAAGATGGAACCTGGTTAGAAGATCTATAAGATTTATATTTCTCATGCGACTTGAAATTTCTCCAAGTACACCATTCATGATCAGTACAAGCTCTTCTGGACCTTGTCTATCAGGAGTTATGCGTGAGTACCACAGATCTGTCACCCACTCTGAGACAATATGTCTAGTGAACTGGTCAATTGCATCCTCAACAACAGGGGAATTCACCTTACGCTTCCAGTCAGACCTTTTGGCCAAAATTCTGGATCCCTCAAGAGGTTTTCTTTCTGAAGAACTGTTTGCAGATGTTTGTTTTCCTTTGTAAGTTGCAGCTTTCCTCCGCATATCAAAATCCAGAGACATGTAGCGCAGTATGATTATTAAAAATAGAGCAGCTGGCAAGTTGACTAGAACTGATGGACTTGTTACTGAAAGAGAAAGGAATTAAACACTAAAAGGGTGTCCATCGAAAATTAAATTGTTGGGAAGTGATTGTTAAAATGTTAAGACCAATCAAGATTTTTTTGGATAATGATCTCCAGATTATATATCTTGTTTCGAATATGCAATATGTGTACCCAAATGCTTTATGTCCTATAAATTACCAACACCAAGGAATTAGATGCATTACAGAACTGCTCATGCCTTCCATGTTAAATAAGTGAATTCAGTTGGCATTAGAAGTAATATGTGAGTGTGTGTACAAAGATGATATTTGATACCAGATAGATAGAGAGGAGCGGGAGATTCCGAATATAAGTAACACACTGGAATTCTTTCCATTTCAAACAGTTCGCACAATAATTGCAATTTCCTATATAGGGATCAGAAGAGTAGATTTCATATCAAAGACGGTATTCCCCATTATCACTAAAGTAAAAATGAAAACTAAATAGCAATGCATTAGAGTATCAGAAAGAACATCGCACATTTACTGGTTGGTGAAGCTAACAACACATTAGCTTTAGTTGCTTTCAATTACTATATTACATACTAAATATTCCAATTATTTGCAAACAGCATGGTCCATGCAAAATAATACATCTAGAAGGGTCCTCAGTTTTTTTATTTCTTCTCATTTACTTTTCTAAGATTATTGTGGCTTGTGCATAAAACAATCCTGCATTGGAATTTCAAACAGCATAGTGGTGACACTTAACTTACTGAAGGATCAAAGGTTTAGATGCATTACAACTCAAAGAATCTTCTAACTAGAAACTGAATGCTTCCTTCACAGAGAAAGGAATGTGAATGAACAGTAAATTTAGTGCATCTATATACCAAGAGCTATCAGCATATTCTATTGACTTACAAAATGTACCCGTTCTGGACTTGCTAAAGTTTTGTCATTCTTGTGATCCTGTCAAGTTCATATCTAGTTGCAATATAGCACCATGAGATTAAACCTCTTATTGCTTCAATCACCAAATGTAGTGTATGCAGAATTACCCTCAAATTGCCTAATCATTCCGGGAGACAAAACAATGAAAAGTAAAGCCCATCAAGAATTACAAGTCAGCAGATAAAAGCCTCTCCATACATTCACATGTTTGAAATTGATAGCTTTAAGTTGTTCACAGATACAGCTGTGCTAACAACGAATTACAATTCCATGCATTCCCGGTACCCAATTTCCAAAAACAAGCAAAAATGCAAAGTAAAACCATAATTCTCAATCAGATTTAGCAAGAGTCAAAAGAAACATAAAATAAGAAAGTGGTGAACAGATAATCACTCACATGACATGAGGTATGAAAGTCCAACCACGCATACGACCAGAAAAACAATCCGCTTCTTAGCTTCCTCCACTAGGTCTCGAACGCTCACCGTTTGCCTCTCGTTGCTGCTCATTTTTTGCAGACTTAACCAAAAGCTACTTCACCTTTTCACACCACTCCAAACACTCATTCAAATTTCAATCAACCAAAAGCAAAAGTCAAAAAAAAAAAAAACAAAAAAACTCAAGCTTCTGCAATCAAATCCTCCAAAAACCACATTCTTCACACGATCACCACAAAACCTCAAAAAAGAGCACCGAGCGATCGAACTGAACCAACAATCCGACGCCACGCACTCATCCAATTAAATCAACTCCCAATCGATAGACCATTAGGTTTCCAGTGCGTGCGTGTGTGTGTGTGGAATATATCAAATGTATAAATGGACTATTATGTATCCGTTTCTCTCTCTAGCTTTCTCACTAACATTTCCAACGGAAAACGTATCACCAAATCCAATTTTCCCCCCGGCCTCGGTAGGTTTGATTTAGGGATTTTTATTACTACAAATTAATCAACATTTATGTGCTGACTATGGTTTTTTGACAACCCTACCAATTTCAACACTATTAAATAAAAATTAAACCAAAAAAAAAAAAGTTCACGTCGATGGTGACTGTGCCCAAATATGTAATTTGACATGAAGTCCTCCTGGTGCTCGGGTGCAACGGTAATCGCGTAATAGCCGGACTAATTTTTATTTTAAATTTATTATTTTTTATTTTATTTAATATATACATCACTATAAAATCAAAAAATAGTAGGGGCGGACTTTCTTATGTCGATATGCTGCCTTTGGATAAATTTATTTAAGAGTTTTTATGATTATATATGTTTTCAAAAATATTTTTTAACCTTATAAAATATTAAAATTTATTTTAAAAATAAATATTAAAATATTTAAAAAATTAAAGAATTATTAATGATAATTTTGGAATTAGTATGATTAAAATTGAATAAATTTATTAGCATTTTGACGAGTTTATTTAAATTACTATGAGATGTGATACGCGCATGTTATATTATACTTGCTCGTATCATGTACCAAGATATGAAAAATAAATAAATAAAATTATAAATTATTTAGAGTTTAACATATAAAAATAAATAAAATGACAAATAATCTAAACTTTAAAATTAATTCATGGATGGAATAAAAACATAAAAGTATAATGAACATATAAATAAATTTAAATTATTTTAATTTACCTAGAAAAGTGAGTGAACCTCTGGATAAAGATAATCAATGTTATACTTATCTAAATTAAATACAAAGGAAAAATAAGTGGCAATATAAAATATATATTAAGTATTATTTCATGTTAAAATAAAATTTAAATTGCTATACCGAACTAATTTACCCCCAAAAAATTAGTCAATCTTTTGGATAACGTTATAACAATACGCTTATCAAAAGTACATGCATACGTGATGCTTACTTAGAGAGTTATATGTGTATTTTTTATTATATATAGATATGTGTTTCTCATTTTATGTATTAGTTGATTTGAATCGAGCAACTACTACTTAAATTTATTTAAATTGTCACCCTACTAGCTCTTGTATAATCAGACCGGACCTATTTCCTTGCTTGGCGCAAATCTTTTTGAAACTAAATTTAACTTAAGTAAAAAAAAAATTCAAGCACAGAGTACCATACTTTCACTAATTAAACAGAAGTTTAATATGTAACAAATGAAAATTAAATTTGATGTAGATTTATAATTTAACATATATGATATGGCTTGTGACTTAATTTGTATCTCCTCGCGTAAGATATTGTCCATTCTAGCTTTAGATGAATCTCACAATTTTGTTTTGAAAAGATGCTTCATCAGGGAGGTGAAGTATTATGACTTACAAGCCACTCAAATTCCTTGTTTGCAGCCAACATGTGACATTTTGCATACATCATCTGCCCTTTAGACAAGGAGCTTGCAAAGGACACATGGTTTTGTTCCCACATATGGCGCCAAATTCCCTGCAAGAAATTTCTTACGACTTACTACTACATCATTGGAGTCGTATGTAGGAATGAGACCATGTGCCCTTTTCAAACTCCTGATTTGAGGGTAGATGATGCAAACAAACATCCTACATTAATTGCAGAAGATGAGTTTGATGGCTTATAAGTTCCAAGGCCTCATCTCCATAACGAAGCACAATTTCAAGACAGATATTTGAAATTTTTATAAAATTAGAGTGAACAAAACTTCATACAATAAAATATTTGTAAAATCAATATCGACTATGAAAATAGTAAATAATTGATTGATTCTTAATCCAACTTGAAAGAGAAATGTTGGACCCTATTTAGCATGCCGTGCCAAATAAATCTGAATCTTTTCCACTCCGCAACTTATCAACAGACCCGAATCTAATTCGCTTGGAATCTTATGCTTCATTCACACAACTTGTTTTGGCCCAAACGTTTTGTTGCTATCATACATATTAGACTGATGAAAGAAGTGAAAGGATTTTCTACCTTACCACACGTGTCGCCTGCCCCCTACACTAGTTGTTAGAAACGGACTTACACTTCAAGATGTTGAGGGAAAGATTTAAATATTATTAAAATCAATTTGTTTGTTTCCATTTTGACCAAATCCTATTAATATAATATGAAATTTTGATTTTTTTTAAAGAGTGATTACAATTTTAATATTTGTTTATACAAATTTCGCATTTGCAAAGTAAATTAAAAAACTAAAAAAATATAGACAAACAAATCTATTATAAATTTAAGTTAAAATGTTACAATATTTGAAGCGACAATTGCCCCACGATTATTCCTGCATTCACCTTGAAATACAGTATAAATGCTTCACAGTTCACTGCCGATGAATATGCAGAGCCTTAGCAATTGCAGTATTTCGTTGTCATCGGAAACTTTTTGAACTTGCTTTTTGGTGGATTGTTATATGTGTGTAGTCTTTTATAATGATTTTTTGCATATATTTGAAATAATTTCTGATTGTTATATACAGTAGATTTCTGAAGCCATAAATTAATCATCATAAAAAATATATTGTATTAAAATGTGAAATTTTATAGTTCCCGAATATATTTGATAAAAGTCGTAATATATGTAAAGATGAAATATCATTGATTTTTTAAATATAAGGGTTAATTACACTTAGACTCCTCTAAAAATACTAATTTTTACTTTAAAAAAAATAAAATAAAGGGTAAAATTAGAAATTTATACAATCTCTTTTGTTGATATCAATATTTTTTATTCAAAATCCTAACAAAAGAAGATCAGGTGTAGAAGTGAATTTTTGAAAGGTGTGTAAATATTTAAAAAATTATTTAGAAAAAAATATAATTTCGTATTTTCAGATGGGATACAAGTATAATTAATTTTAAATATAATTGTATTATTTTATCGATATTATTTAGGACATTCATTAAATAACCGGCAAATAGTAATAAATGGGGAAAAATAAAAAAACAAAACAAATTTTGCAGGAAAAGATGGAAAATGAGTCCAGCAAGGGAAAAACAACTCGGCACGTAGTGGATTTAATATTTATGTTGGAGAGGTTGGAAAACTACAAGAAAAACGACGACGTTTCCAGGGGCAGGGATAAACCTAAATTAGACTGGGAAAAAGACAGCCCTCCCTTCACACTGCTTTTTTTTTTTTCTCTGCAATCGCAATGAATAGTACGTAGTTCCTCAGTTATTGATTCCGTCAACGAATTCCTCTTCCATCGAAACGGAGACGGACGAACGCAGAAGATGTCGGTTCTTCTGTCCGATACGTTCTACGAAGATGTCCCAACAGTATGCTCTCTTCGATTCCACGATTCTCTTTTTTGGTCACTTGTACTCGAATTTTTTCGATTTTTTGTGTTTTTGTTTTAATTTCAATTCCAACAGCTGGATGAGGTTAAGCATGAAATATCAAGTATTGTGGGATTGCGGGAGATCAAGAGGCACTTAGAGGCAATTGTGGAGAAAATAATTGTTGCAGAGAAGGATGCCAGTGATGGGCTCAAGGTGCTGCCCCCAAAACCCTTTCACATGGTGTTCGTAGGGAATAATGGAACAGGTATAGCTCTGAATTCACGCCCGTTATGATTTGTTCACTGTGTTATCGCCGTTTTAAGCTTACAGGGGAACGTTTTATATCTAAATGATCGCATGCATTGTTGTGCGTTAATTAATTCGCTTTATGGAGGGCTTATAGTAATTAAGGAGAAAAGTTTGCGACTGAGTTTTCTGGCAATTAAATTAGACAATTAATGATGATTCAGAGGTTATTGCAGTTTATCGGTAATTGCTAGCTGTGGAATTTTGGTATTTGGATAGGGATATGAAGGTTTCCTTTAGTGGATTTTCAAAGACATAGAAGGAAAGAAGAAGAATGAGTTTTTTGGGGAGAGGGGTGGATTTTCAAAAACATAGAAGGAAAGAAGAAGAATTAGTTTTGGGGAAGAGGGGTGGATTCTGAATGGAAATTTTACTATTTCTATAAGCAATACACTTTATTTGTAGATATTGACTGATATCGATTAGGATGCTGATGATTTCTTGTGATTCTCTGAATTCCCTTGCAGTAATTGTTGATCTTATCACGACCCAAGTACATATGCTTTGTTAGAAAATTTAGGGGCCAAAACAATTAAAGAAAATACTTAGAAAAGCAGGAAAAAGTTTGTTCATAAGTTAATATCTTAGTTACAGATGATTTCTTAGAAGTTAAAAGTACACTGGGAATAGCATCCATACTGGAAAGGAATGATGTGGTTTTGATATATTTTAGTAAATCTTCTTAGAAACTAAGAAAGAATCTTTTACCCTTGCTGGCAATTGATTTGCTAGAAAAGCACAAAGAACAAAAAGGGATAAACAGTGTTGCTCTTATTTTCTTATTATGCTATGATGTGGAATTCTGTTAGCATCCATAATGGCTGCAGTTGTCATATAGAAGAGTTCATGAGAAAATTTATCACTGAAAGGATTAGTTGAAAAGGCATAGAAAGAATTGGTATATTCGTAGCAAATGAAAGATAACTTAAAAGTCTTACTCGCAACTGTTTCACTGGAAAAAAGTACATGAATGAAAAAGGTTTTGCTGTTGCTAGGTTAGTAAACTCAAATGTTTGAAGAAAGTATAAAATATTTCAGGATGGTGATTAGAGTAATGTTTCTTATACATTCATTAATTTGTCAAACATTATGTTTGCCTGGAGAACTTTTCATTATTTCGTCTATTATCTATATTTCCTAAAATTTACATGTATGTTGACAGGCAAGTCCACCGTAGCGCGAATTCTTGGTAAACTTTTTTATTTGTCTCGAGCTCTATCTTCTTACGCTGTGACTGAAATGCAAGGAAATAAGAAGGTAAATAACTGTTACATGAAGTATCAGACTCATGTTGACTTTTGATTTAAAAAATTACACTGGATAAGAAAAAATCTTGTTGGTCATCAGATGAAAGATGCAAAAGGAGGTGTACTGCTTGTGAACATAGATGAAGAAGATCCCATTAACTCAAAGCTCGTGGATGAGATCATAGCTGCAATGGATGAGGGAGACATATCAATCATATTTGCTGGAACGTACAAGGCTTTAAATCAATACATGAAGTTCAACAATGAATTGTACAAAAGGTTCTCAGCCCGGTTACAATTTGATGACTTGACTCCTGAAGAGCTTGCAATGATTCTTCAGAAGAAGGCGAGTGACCAAGGGGAGGACGGTTTGATATGTGGCTTTGCGTTGGATTCTTCGTGTAGCACCATTGATATTGCTGACAAGATTGCCGCACTTGCACCTGAAAGTCTACGCAGGCTGTTGAATGCACATCTGCTCGATCAAATGCTGATAGAGGCGAGGAAAGTGGCTGAAAGGTCAGGTGAAAAGACCATCTTTTTGAGGGATTTAGCTGTAGGCATACACAGCGGGGGACAAATCTATAAGAACTTGCTGAATTTGTGATTCTGTGGCAAATGAGGCTATTTTGTTCTCTGGAATATTAACCAAGCCAGAGAAGGGGGGGGGGGGGGGTTAGGAGGTAGATATTCGATATTATTCGACATGTACAGTAGGTAGTTCATTTGTTATTAGTTGTTAACATTTATTGTGTGACTTAGCACTTCTGCTAATGTTAGAGCCATTCAAACTTTACACAAAGTGGCCTATTTTTTAATGGTTTGACTGTCGCAAAAATCTTGTTATTACTAGTGATCATCAATTTAACTTAGAAAAAGATTTGTGGGTTTGATTTGATGCTGCATTTTGCTTGTACAATTGGCTGTAAGTCGTTTCTTTATGTTTATATACATACTTTACGTGTATAAAATATTTTACTGAATATACAGAAAATTTGTATATATATATGTATATAATAAGGACCATCAATTTTATGTATCTATTTACTTAATATAATAATTTTCATTAATCAATATATTGATTTTAATTGGAAATAAATAGATTAGGTAGGAGAGTAATAACCCTTGAGGAATATTAAAGTGTTTTAATTAATAGTATAATTATATTACTCAAAAAAAAATTAATAGTATATGTATATCTATATATATATATATGCATAAAGCGGAAGCGAATCAAGATCAAAAAGTATACTTTTTAATCACCATTTTTGTCATCTTATTTATTAGGATAAATTACACTAAATTAATGAGGTTTACTATAATTATGAATATTTTTGATAATATGAAAATTATCAATATCCTTTTGATATTTGATGAAATTTTGTTATTCTCGAATGAAGCTTGGAATTTGTTAATTTTATTCTTGTTATATTTTTATTTAAATTAACAAATTATAAAAAGATTGGACGGTGTAGATGAAAAAAATTAAAAAAAAGTTATCCACTTTTATAAAAAAATTTCAAAACAATTTATAAATTTAATTTATAGTTTACAAGAATATTTTGATTAATTTATTACAAATAAGAAATGAAAATTTAATAAAGACGAATAAATTAAATTAATTGTTAAAGAGCTATTAAATTAAAAAAATATTAATAATTTTTCAACAACAAAAAAAGAAGTGGAGAATACGAATGAGGGCAGAGACTTGATCACTTGCTCGCGACAAGGACGTAATAGGCTATATATACACGGGTATTACCGTATACCTCGTTGAAATGCCAACTCCAATATATGTATAGTGTACACTGTAAAGTAGTAGTAATAGTAGAGTATTCGTATTTGTATTCGTAATCGTACGTACGTACCATAATTACATCCTCGCGTGTAAAAGGAAGCTTGCAGAAATATCCCATTTTAAAATGGGAATGAGCTGAAATGCTGGGGTCCATGAAACGACGTCACCTCATTCTCCTCGGACCTGTCACTCTGTCCACTCAGCTCTCAGCCGCGAAAAGAGCTTATACGACGCCGTGTGGGTGCACTTTCCATGCTCAAGCACTACTGTTTTGCTCCATGTGTTAAAGCTGCTTCTCGGTACTCCAACTGACTCTCTCTCTCTCTCTCTCTCTGATAAACAATCCAAGAAAAAGCAATTGAAAATCAACGGAAACAGGAAAAGAAAAGAGCAGTATCAAAACGGAATCTGAAACGAAAGGAATCTGAAACGCTGAACTCATTTGCGCAATGTCTTCGCCGTCGCCTGGAGCTGCTCCTGGTCCGATATCACCACCGGCGCCGCCTGGGCCGCCGTCGCCGGCTGTTCTTCTGTTCCCTCCGCCTCTTCCCGAGAATGGAACTCCGCCGGGGGTGGCTATTCCTCCGCCGGGATCAAGCAACAGGACAACATTGCTGGCGCTGGGAGTGGGGATAGGGATAGGTGGGGCGATTGTGCTGGTTTGCGTGGGTATATTTGTCATTTGGTACAAGAGGAGGAAGAGGAAGCTCCTTGGGATGGCCGGGTTTGCTTATGCTCCACCACAGCCACAGGGGCCCAAAGGTTAATAAACTTTGTATATTTAGCATGAAATTTTCCGTTCTCGGTTGAGGAAGGTTCTTTTGCTTTGTTTCTGGATGCTGGGGAACTGATGATTGGTAGCTTGGTATTGTGTCTTTACTGCCCAATAAATTTTTACAAAGTTTTGGGATTTTCTTTTGTATTTTGTCTTTATTGTTTGACTTAATACAGACAAACACTTGAGTGTGTGCACTATTCAGATAGTTTAGGATTAAGTTTCATATTGTTATTTTAAATTCTGGATTTGGATTATGTTCATGGACGGCACGGAATTCCTCAAGTTTGAAATTGTGGTCATGCATCATTATCCTGCCATGACTTGATATTCTGCTGAAACTGTCTTGTATCTTGTTAATTTAATAATATTGGCTTCCCTATTTTATATAGACTAGTCTCATGCTATTAACTCCTGAATCTCCCAGTCTCATGGTTCCTGTCTGCCTGATAGTTTCTTCATTCCTAGTACAATAGACCTTGCAAATGATACTTTGGATGACTTTGTAGTAGAGGTAACTTTTGTTAGCACTCTCTGTTCCTTCTCATGGAAAATAATGTAAGCTAGAGCATAACAATTGCAAAGATGCAACTAAGATCAGTACAATTAGTAAAATTTCTAAAGTTTGCTCTGTGTTGTCATTCTGTCCATGATGGTTCAAATGTATATTACTACAGAGCAGGGCTCAGTCCGTCGTTGAGTGGTTTAAAGAATGACAGGAATATTTATTTGTTCTTTTCTAATTCCCAGCACCACCTCTCTGTTGTTTTTGTTTTTCAATGCAGTCAGTTAATATAACTCCTTTGCGTTTATAGATGACCCTTTTTGTGGTCCACAGCACAACCTGCAACAGCCTGCTCCACCGCCAACTGGTAATGTCTTTGGATTGCCAAAGCCCGCTCCTCCACCCGGCATTTTATCAAATTCTCAATCGTCTTCAATGGATGGATCTACTCCACCAGCACCACCCTTCTTTGGTAGCAGCCTGAACTTGGCAAAGGCTACTCCACAAGCAGCTCCTGACACTAGTTTGGCTTTAACAAAAACAACGTTCACATATGAGGAACTTGCACTTGCAACAGACAATTTCTCTAGCACCAACCTCCTTGGGCAAGGTGGCTTTGGATATGTTCATAAGGGAGTGCTTTCTGATGGAAAAGTGGTTGCAATTAAGCAATTAAAGGTTGGAAGTGGTCAAGGGGAGCGCGAATTTCAGGCAGAGGTCGAGACTATAAGTCGTGTCCATCACAAGCATCTAGTATCACTGGTTGGTCATTGCATGTCAGGGACGCAAAGGTTGTTAGTATACGAATACGTTCCAAATCATACCTTGGATTTTCACTTACATGGTAAGCCCAGATGGAATTTGACTTAATAAATCCGTGGTAGTTCCCAGAAAATTAAGTTTTAGCTACATGAGACGTAAAAATGCATGTCTAGGGTAGTATGGTCTATGAAATTTTCCTTTTTTAAATCCATAACTGTCCAAAAAAAAAATCAATTTGTATAGAAGCCCTAGATTGCAGGACCTGTTGTTTAAAAGGCATCCAGTTTCCA
Organism: Sesamum indicum; assembly: GCF_026168435.1. Classification (NCBI taxonomy): domain Eukaryota; kingdom Viridiplantae; phylum Streptophyta; class Magnoliopsida; order Lamiales; family Pedaliaceae; genus Sesamum; species Sesamum indicum. The sequence goes on from NC_142659.1 coordinate 15,513,364, forward strand.
GGAAATTATGGGAAAAAAAAAGTTATAACATTTTGGGATCTCCATTCTAGCAATGGTCAGTATAACCGGAATCCTCTACTAAGGCATAGGTAACAGAAACAGTTTAGTGTGCTATCGACTAATGGAGCCACCTAAAACATAAGCAATCTGATATTATGAGTAGGTGCCATCACCCCTGTGCATTATCCATATTATCCTGCTATTTTTACAGGTAATATGAACTGTTAATTAACCTATATGGCACAACATTGGTCTAATTTAATTTCCTTCCCTTGAGTTGAGGTGTCCAATGTTCAGCTCATAATATCAGATACACATGGAATGGGATACTATTAAAGGTCTTTTAGTTATCCTGGTAATTTGTTACATGGCTACATTGATCACACGACTAAAATGATTTAGTGGTATTGTGCAACTTGGTTTTCCTTTCACGTGTTGCTACAGTATTTTATTAAAAGAGCTTTTTTTTTTCCTTCTCCTCCCCCCTAGCAACATTTTGTTTGTTTTCTCGAATTTAGGTACGAAAAGTGATTATGTAATTATTTGTATTTGTCATTCTCATGTATTGTGCGTTCAAGTTCCATCTCATCCATAAATTTGTGTCTTACCAAAAAGACAAAAACTGCAGGGAAGGGGAGGCCTCCAATAAACTGGGCTACTAGGATGAAAATTGCCCTGGGCTCTGCAAGAGGATTGGCATATTTGCATGAGGACTGTGAGTTTTCTCCTGAGTAATTCTCTTTGTCATGTGCTATGTCCCTACTTAGTTTTTTTAAAGACTAGTTGTTGTGACACGTCGTTCATACTTGCATATAATAAATAATCTTTCACGCTTTAAAATATATTATAAATAAGAATAGACATATAAAGCAGTACATTACATTAATAAAAAGAAAGAAAGAAAATACTTTATTACTTAATGAAAATTTTGAAAAGTTGAATACGTTAGTTATTTTTATTATGAAGGGTATCTTTTACTTTACAAAAGTGGTGTGACGGTCTCGTTAACAGCCGATTGTGAGCGTGGAGTGCCTTTTCTTTTTATATTAGTATAGATTCAATTCATATTGAAATTTTAATGACATATGCAGGTCATCCTAAGATCATACATCGTGATATCAAGTCCGCGAACATTCTTCTTGATGACAATTTTGAGGCAAAGGTGTGCATGCGTCTGTAAAGTTGTCATCAGTCTCCTTTCATTATGCTGTCACCGATCACTCGATTCTGGCAATGATATTGGAGTTGATGGACCTAAGGATGGATGCAATTTAGTATGGTTTTTTTTTTCAGAAACTGGAGAATAAATGGCTGTCTTGAATTAACAAAGACAGCTGAACTATAAACTTATTGGAAATCAGCACTTAACAGTTAAATATGTCTTTTAAAATAGTAAGTCTACACCTGAAAGGGAAGAATTCAATCGCCCGAAGGTAGTGGTACCATAAGAAGTATGCATTGTAGAATGAAGAAAAATCTTATATTGCTTAAATTTTAGAAAAGTGAATACTTAGCAGAGAGACTAGAAGCAGGAGAAGATCAGGGGATATGCAAAATGAAGGAAGAAAATATCTTTAGTCAGATTGATCTTTTTTCCTAAGACTAACTTATTTGACTTGCCGCTTCCTACACCAGAGCAAATTTTTTTGTCCTGCTTTGTCAATGAAGAGGAATGTGTAGTAAAGAAGCTAGCCAACAATTCCACATATTCTGTAGATGAGGAATGGAAGCCTGTGATGCCTTTGCCAAGTTTCAGTTTTGATTTAGCTTCAAATAACTCTGTTGGTCAAAAGTCATTATGTATATGGTTATTTAGGATAAAATTCCATTAAATAGGATAATGTCTTCTGGTGCAACCCTCTAAAATGAACTCAATCTTGTGAAAGCCATAGAACAAGAAGCAACCTTCATTTTCCTTGCTTTTGTTTTTCTAAAATCTGGACTTTGTTGGGAAAACAAAAGGGCATTGCTAAAATTATAACATTCTAAGTTGAAATGTTGGTTCTGTTTGTTTCTATAAAATCAAGAAGGAAATATTAACTTACACTTGAGTGTTATATTCTCCCGTTTCAAGTTGAGTCCATGTTCTGTGAAAAAAGTAGTGTTTGTATAGTGTTAAAATTTAAATCAGCCAAGTGTGCTTCATTTATCTAGTTGTCAACACAACAAACTTTATGCTCATCTGGATCAGAATTATCTTTCTATAGTACCTAATCATTATCTATGCTTGGGTATTTTAAACCAGGTTGCAGATTTCGGGCTTGCAAGGTTCTATTCAGATACTGATACTCATGTCTCTACTCGGGTTATGGGAACATTTGGGTAAGCTACTGGAAATTTGCTTTCTATTTTCCCTCGTTTCTCCAAAATTTTGACTTTCTGGTTTTCAACATGTTTGTTCTTATTGGCTCATCATTTGCAGTTATTTAGCTCCAGAATATGCTCTTACTGGGAAGCTGACGGATAAGTCAGATGTCTTCTCATTTGGTGTTGTGCTTTTGGAGTTGATCACTGGCCGTCGGCCAATTGATAAATCACAAAACTACCTTGATGATAATATTGTTGATTGGGTGAGATAATTTCTTCAATTGTACAATGTTATTTTACAATTGAAAAAGACTATGAGAAACAATGAGTCTTTTCTCTTCCCCTGAAACTTTTTGTGTTAAATTTCTCTGGATTGGGGCAATTATGCAGTAGTTTGTTCAGTAGATATTGGCTTGAGTATGCATATGAAGTGCAATAGACCTAGAGAAGCTAAAAAAAGACTGGATAAGGAGAAACCAAAAGCTAGTGACAAGTTCTGTGAGAAACTGTGATGCTGGTAGGTTATAGGTTAATAATGGAAGTCGGCGAGGGAGATAATACTAGAAATCTGGAAATTGTGAAGTGAATTATGGAAAGATGTGGAGGTGATATTTTGAACATTTCTGGTTTGAATTTGTGAAGTACTTTCAGCGAGATGGGCTTGTTTGCTTGTGTATTCCAAGGCCATCGTTGAAGCCCAATAAGTAACCAAAGCATAATGCTGGTCGTCGTGGCTCTACTGAGGGCCTGAGGCAGCTTGGTTCTAATAATCTAGCATACAATGCCAATGACATTTCCTTTATCCCGAAATAGAGCTTCTCCAATTATTATGCCTCTTCTTTCTTGGTTTCTTGTGCTGCTCTTCATTTTTTTATTTGGGCCTGCTGTTTTTCAGTTGGGGAAAGGCTTCCACTGCTAATTACTCCAGAATTAACTTTTTCTTGATTAATTCAGGCAAGGCCTTTGCTTACACAAGCTTTAGAGAGTGACAACTTTGATAGTGTGGCTGATCCAAGGTTGCAGAAGGATTATGACTCTATTGAGATGCCCCGGATGGTTGCATGTGCTTCTGTCTGTGTGCGTCATTTGGCTCGACGCAGGCCCCGGATGAGTCAGGTACATCTAATTATGTTAGCTAAGAATATCCTACCTAGTTATTTTGGAGCTACTTCAATTCTTCTGCACCAATCCTTGTGGTAAACAGTGCAATATCACAGCATTATTTTAAAGTTAATTATGCCGCGCAAACAATTGAACCTTCTCCCAACACAGATAATCCGTGCTTTGGAAGGAAACTTATCTCTTGATGAGTTGAGCGAGGGCGTACAACCTGGACACAGTGCAATATATGATTCTCATGGGAGCTCAGATTATGATGCCTCTTACGACACGATACAGTACAAAGAGGACCTTATAAAATTCAGGAAGATGGCATTAGAAAGCGTGGAAATAACCACAAGCGAGTGCAGCGGTCCGACTAGTGAATTTGGCCATCAGCCCTCCGGCTCAAGTAGTGAAGGTCTACGAAATACTCAAGAAATACAACAGTGAGAATTGGCGCATTACTCCAGCGCATCAGGAGGGAGACCCCAGTAAAACCTTCCATTTTTTTTTTAAGTGTCAACTTTGGAATATGTTAATTGTTTGTAGATTAGTTGGCTGTCTGGCATATCCTCATTATGCTGCTGTTTATATTCTGCGGTCTGATGGTAGTCTTTATCACATTTGGCTGTGTCAGTATTGATTCTATTCTGGACATGAGCCAAATTTCTAGTTCTCCGGCTTATAGAGATACTTGGATCTGTAAAAATTCATGAAACCACCTTTTGAGAATTTATTCTTGCCTGGGCTTGAGGCAATTTGTGTTAAACTGTGTCCCAATACTCATGTAATGGAAATTTTTTGCTCAAATCAGGTTATGACGCCTCTCAGTCAATTGCTGAATTCTGATTCAATTTTGTTTCCAAGAATTCTCTAAAGAAAACGTTACACTTTGTAAGAATTTCTTTAGGTTGCATTTGAATTTAATAGATTCCAAATCTCCAATAAGAAATCCTTTTGAATTGTTTGGGTGATTTTATATTAAAAAGAATTTTATAAATTTTCTACTATTATTTTGAATTATAATTTGCAAAAAGATTGATATATTTTAAACTTTTTCAAAATAAAGTTTGAAATTATTTTCTTAAATCATTCGTTTAAATTCAAACCATTCATTCTGAATATAGCCTTAATCTATTAAATTTTGGATAAATTATAGTTGGTCTTTTGCAGTTAGCAATAGTTAGAAATATGCTTTTTATTATTAAAAAAATTACAAATATTCTAACAAAGATTTTCTCCAACGTGATGCCACAAAGGAAGTATCTATAGAATATTTATAGTTTTAGGAAGGTATTTATAATTTTTTAAATAATAAAAGATATAATGGGAAAGAAGTGCAATTTGCTTCTAATTGTGGGCTAAAATAGCTATTTATAAATTCCTTTAAGCTAGCCGTTGGAAGGAATCGGCTTCTTTCTCCAACCGACTTCTCGAAAAGGTTCATTACATATACGCCCTTTCCATATTGTTCCAACTCTTCGTTTCTTTATAATGTGATGTAGGGTGAAAAACGGAATTAAATAGTTTCAGTTCTCTCTCTCTCCCTCTCTCACACACTCCGCTACATCATTATCAGTTCTAGGGTTCTGAAAGGTAATCATAACACAATGGAAGGGGCGAGATCAGCAGAATCGTTGCTCGACAAAATCAAGCCGCCGCGGCTCGAGGATGCCGGCCTTGAAGACTGCGCCCTGCCGCCGGAGTCCATTAAAGAGGCGTTTCTGAAAGCCGCATCCGCCGTTAGATCACTCGTCTCTGCATCCGACGACGAAGATCAATCCGGAGGCCGCTGCGTGGACGATCCATGGGAAGATTCCTCCGATGTTCTCGTAGGAATAACCGAAGGCGTCACTGCTCCGACCGGGGGCTGCGCCACCGAGAAAGGCAGCGGATTAACGGAGGTCCCAGGCGACGAGGTGTCCGTCATCGGTGGCGATGCGGAGTGCAAATCGGATGCGTTGGTCGGAACCGGCTTGCCGGAGTGTAGTGGAGACGCTTGCGTCGATGGATTGCAGGGGCTGGAAATTGGCGAAAAGAGTAAGGGTAGTTTGGGAAAAAAAATCGAGAGTGAGAAGGATGACGTGGCAGACGATGAAGACGAGGGGGACAAAGATAAAACAAGATTAGCGGAAGCCTATGCTTGAAGATAATGCAATTAACGTAATAGATAAGTCTAATTATATCTCAAAAATCGTGTGTATTCATGATTATTGTACTAGGGAAATCTTGTACCTGTATTAGCAAAAAACAAATAGCTAGATTTTTCTTGTACTCTTGCTTATGTGATTTATCTTTTTAAGTAAATTTAAATTCGTGCATTTTGTTATTGGCAAGAATACCCATTATATGATATATTCTGTGATCATATCAGATTTGAATAAAAAAGATTTTGGTGGTCTGATTCTGAACGTAAGCTTCACAAAAACGTGTCTAATGTAATTGGTTCGAATTTTTTGTACAACTTGTACTAAAATATACCCTACTAGATTATGATTGTGGTGCATAATTTTTTATGACTATGAATTACTCGTATATACTGTCAAATGGGTAATCCAATCTTTTGGATGTTTGCAATAGATGACAACGAGTGATGACACGAAGAGTTAGCTTATTTTCTTGAATTTCAGATTTAAAATTGGATGTTGATTGGGACACTTCTTTTTCTTGAATTTGCACATTTAGATTGCATGTTGATGGGTATCTTTAGTAATTTTATTGCAAGAGGGCAACTGGTTCAAAACTTTAGAGCAATCATGGCTTAAATTGATTATGAAGGTTTTTCCCACAGTTCATGTGGGCCCGTGACTTATATTTAGAGTTGGCCCGTAGCTTGCTCAACTTGGGAAAACTATCGACTATGATTGAGTTTGTTTAAATCTAAATTTAATCAGACAATAAGTAGTTGGATGGGAGTTGATTAGATATAAATTAATTATAATTAAGAGAGATGATTAATTAATGAATTCTATATCAAATGTATTATCCTAATTATATGATTATTGATTAGTTTTGTTGAATCAAATATGATCAAAATGTAATTTTTTTGAAAACTTAACATCTAGAAGAGTGTCAAACTTCGATAAGAGGAAAATTCACCATCTTTGAGTAGAAGTTTTGGTTATCTTCTTGGCTTAGAATTCTTGAAAATGGGTGTACATATCACTGACACTCTTTAATTTTTATAAAATAAGGCACACTCCTAATAGGATAATAGTGTAACTTGTACCTCAACCTTTATGATTCTTTTAGCATATATAGAAAAAACTTGAAAAATATGAAATCTAAAAGAAATACTCGATTTTGGTTAAAATAACTATTTGGGAATACTTTCCAAGTGCCTGAAGATTTGATGTACTCCTTTGTTTCTTTCTACATTTTAATACAATTACTTTGCCCCAACAACAATACAAAATAAAAAAGATGAAACACATTTGCTTTGCTTTTTCAGAAAGTTTCGGACATTTTTGAGAAATATTAAACATCGAAAAACAAATACTCAAATACTTATGTTATTTTACCAATTACTCAACCAAAATGGAGGAACAACCAATTCCTCCTCAAAGCAAACAAATCCAAACTTTGGCCTTCTTTTGCATGCGATTGTATTTTCTATTATAAATTCCGTTATATTTTTTATTTTATTTAGTATATATGGTGTGTATAATAAAATAAAAGATGTAGTAGAATTTGTACGGAAAATTCAATCTGATTTTGGTGTAATTTTGAATACTTTATCTACTAATAAGGTGGGCCTAATTACTACATGCAAAGTTGTGGAGTTTAGCGAAAGTGGTTGGCCACTCTACCTCATAATACCTTTTGTTCATACTGTTTTTATTACATCAAATACTCCCCTAAATTGCTATGATATTCTTTCTTTTTATCATTGTTATCTGTTTGATATCAATTCTTGGACTAGCCTTTCTTGTTGTATTTGCTCTTCATTTACTGCCCGTAAATGTGCCCCACCTACTGCTCCAAGACAAACACCCACACACGGACTCGAGCACAGATTCTTGCTTTTTCATGGTGTATGGATCATAGATTACATCGAAGAGTTAAGGATAGGAGAGGGTTCCATTTGCATTGAGCTTTTTGGGCTTCTGGGAATCGCTCAGCTTGGGTCAACGGAGAGTTTTTCTGCTGATTTATAGTATTATTGGTTCTTGATCTTAGGTTGTTTGGTTTCTAGGAATTGGGGTTTTTGCACAAATTCATGGCTGAGATTGGGAAGGTTTTGGTTTTGTCTGGTTTGCTTGTTTTAGCTTGTGCTGTTGTTGCAGCTCAGGAGGGTTTGGAGCAGGACATTTCAAGAAGAGATGGGGTTAGTGAAAATTTGGAATCAGGGTACTTTACTACGAGAATCATCAGTTTCTTGCAGCAGAGTAGGGACAGAGTTTTTCGACATGTCTGGCCTGTGAGTTGGTTCATTACTTATAAACCTTGTTACAGTTCAGTTGTTGGTAATAGCAAATTTTGTTACTGTAATGAAGTTTTATCCCTGAAAATTTGCAGGATATGGAGTTCGGGTGGAGAATTGGTCTTGGTACAGTAATTGGATTCTTTGGAGCTGCTCTTGGTAGCGTAGGAGGTGTTGGTGGAGGCGGCATTTTTGTCCCGATGCTCACTTTAATTATCGGGTTCGACCCGAAAACATCAACTGCAGTGTCCAAATGTTAGATTTCATGCTCTGTTTCGACTCAAAATGTTGATACATTTCTGTTTAAGTCCTTTTGGACGGAATTCCCAAGTTTGAACCTTTTGTGTTTATGTTCAGGTATGATAACTGGTGCAGCAGTTGCTACTGTTTATTATAACCTCAAGCTCCGGCACCCTTCACTTGACCTTCCGATCATTGATTATGATCTAGCCCTTCTTTTCCAACCAATGCTAGTGCTTGGGATCAGCATTGGAGTTATTTTCAATGTGATTTTTGCAGAGTGGATGGTTACTGTCTTGCTGATCATTCTTTTCATAGGTCACCAATGTTTGCCTAAGTTTTGCAGTTTTTGCTTCAGAAGGTAAATACTTATAGATTTGTGTTGTTGCAGGTACATCGATGAAAGCGTTCTTCAAGGGTGTTGAAACATGGAAGAAAGAAACCATAATTATGAAGGTTGTCTGAAATTTGACATAATTAAGCCAACACTTATGATTATTGCTAAAATGCGTTCGAGTTTTAAAAAATTACATTACCTCCCTTGTTTTCGTGCTTTATACTGCTAGATATTCCTCCAGAGTACAACATGAGAAGAGGGGTTTTTGTACAGTAAAATATAATTCTTTTCATAATTGAGAGGTTTTTTCATACTCTTCGTTGAAATTTTATTTGTTTCAATGTCATTTTGCACGGTCCTGCAACATTAAAAGTCTTTGACCTGATCTTCTTGCTCTCTTCCTTCTGAATCAGGAGGCTGCTAGACGATCGTTATCTGATTGTAAGTAGGTTTGTCATAATATCCATGTTTGCAGAAATTTCTAAAAATCCTTGTTCAAAGGTTATTGGTTTCATTGATTTAAGCATCGGATAATGGAAGCGAAGAATTCCCTTACAAACTTCTGCCCGATGGCCCAATTAGTGAAACAAGAATGCGTCTCAATGAAAATAAAGCACCTGAGGTAATGATATGACAACTTCAACATTCTAAGAAATAGGTAGTTTCTGATGTTGAATGAACAAGACTCGCAGGTCTCATTCATTGACAATGTCTACTGGAAGAAGCTCAGCATCCTAGTTGTTGTCTGGCTCATCATCCTCTTACTACACGTCGGCAAGGTTTATCTTCAAAATACTCTGTTAAAACTTTTTGTTTTTCAGATTTCTCGATTCTTTTTCTGGTTAGGACATTTGCCGTCTTTTCCAGGACTATACAGCCACTTGTTCTGCAGCATATTGGACTGTAACCTTATTGCAGGTAACTGCGGCAAATCCAAGTTATTACATGTTTCTAGTCTATACATGTTGAAGAAATCTATTAAAAAAATTATCTTCTCTCAACATAATTATAATTGTTCAATCTACCATTCCCTTTGATCCAAATGTTCCATATCACTTGACACTCTGCGACGATTAAATATACTACTAATAGGCACATCGAGTTTAAGAAATTACACTACAATCCTGTTTGTCATATTTTGTATTACAAATTCTTCCTGAAAACAGGACGGTCAGCATGAATATGTAATGTAATACATTATATATGACTGCATGGGTTTCAGTTTATTTTTTCCAAAGTTACACTTATTTGTTCGTAATCTATTTGGTGACGGTTCTATTTTCTCCTTGTTCGTAGATACCCGTTGCCGTTGGAGCCTCCGGGTACCAGGCAGTCTGCCTGTACAAGGGTTGGAGGGTGGTAGAATCCAAAGGAGGAGCAGGGATTAACTGGAGAGTGCATCAGTTGATTCTTTGCTGTTGCTGCGGAATTTTGGCTGGTATAGTAGGCGGGCTGCTAGGCCTCGGAGGAGGATTCATTATAGGTCCATTGTTACTAGAGCTGGGAATTCCACCCCAGGTACAATTTCTTCTTTCTGTTTGATCAACTTACGTTGTAATGTCGACACAGCAATATTTCCCGTGATCAAGTAAATTATGTAAAATTGTCAGACCAAAACACTTGGTTTTGAGTACTTTTAATGCAGGTCTCAAGTGCTACAGCAACATTAATCATGACATTTTCCTCGTCCATGTCTGTAATACAATATTACCTTTTGAGGCGTTTCCCCCCATCTTATGGTACGTCGTCCAACTTTTTCTTTCCATGGACAGAATTATTACATCAAAATTTCAAAGAACGTCTGTTTAATTGTCCCTTTTGTTTCTTGGCGTTTGCTAAAATCTTTGTTGCAGCCCTTTATTTCGTTCTAGTAGCTACTGTTGCTGCCTTAGTAGGGCAGCATGTGGTGCGAAAGATGGTTAGCATACTGAGGAGGGCGTCATTTATCATCTTTATATTGGCTTTCACGATATTCGTGAGCGCGATCTCACTAGGTAAGTAAATTTTGTCCAACAGTTTGCTTGTCTTCTTGTGCTTCTTGGCAAAATCCAAGAATTGAGGATAAGAAATTATGATCTCCTTTTGACAGGTTGGGTTGGCATATCAAACATCATCGGAGAAGAAAACATATGGTTTTATAACATATGTGAATATGAAGCCTAGCTTAGGAGCATTTTGTGTATAGACTTCTGTTTTCGGGGAAACCATATCCTATCCGATGTTGTAAGACTATTAAGTTTTGTGAAAGCTCTTGATGTGAAATTGGTCTTGATGGTTCATCCTCAGCTATTGCATGCTATTTTTTGCTTCAAATTTGGATATTTTAGGAAAAAGAAATCCGAATTTAGATGAATCTGGATCCCATTTTGATCATGAAAAATTTCATATCAAAGAGGTGATTATACACATTCTGCATTTGTAACTGTTCGAACCAACGCTCATTACATCCTCGTGAATTTGTGAATATAATCTTTGATCTAACGAGGAATATTTATAATTATACCAAACATCAAATATTTTGCGCCAAAAGATGACTGTCTCCAAATGTTGCCAACTGAAAGAACATCATACTCAATAACAATAAATATAGTCGATATAACGTTTCTTCCAAAATTTATCAACTTTACACAATCACAATCGTCCATGTATAGGATCTGCTGTTACAAGATAGTAAAAAGAAAACAATTTTCTCTACCCATACACACCACATACATTAAATTTTACGGGCGTTTAGGTTATCTCCTTGCAGTATAAGTTCATGAAAGTGACGTCTACATGAGTTGTATCTACGTTTCTGGTAAACTTTCCTGTGATCATGGTACTTTTCCTCTTATAATTCTTGCAGCAAAATGAACTTCAACGGTATGTTAAGAAACGACTACAGCTCATCTTTGGCCAAGGTGTCTTGACTTTTCAAATTTTTGTTGATTAGTGCTGCAATGTCCTTCAAGCCGGATTTTGTAGGGAGCTTGATCTGCAGATGGACGTATAAGAAAAACAGGGCTAAAAGAGGAGAAATTGTGATAACTCAATCACAATTGCATCAAGTGATTACCGGATTTGACTTGTCGTTTGCAGGGTAAAAGAGTAACATCGGGTAGTCCTCGACCTGCAATGACACCTGAACATCTCAGCAGACTGTTTAGACGATGACATTGTGCAAACATCCGTATTTGAGCCCGAAAGTAATAATGGTGTGATAACAGGGAAATAGATGGCAGTAAAAGAAGCCAATGAATGGCCAATTATGAAATCTTTATAGCGGTTTATGAAGAAAAGAAGCTTCCAATATGTAAATAAATGAAATTTTCGATCCTGAATTATTCGTTATGTTATGAAAAGAATTAATATAAAGAGGATGATGTGGTGTAAATTGAGAGTTACAGATAACTAGACTGTTACCTGCAATTTTGGATGTTCGTTTGTAGAAGCATCTATCCTTGCAAAAACAAGGTTATCGAGCCCCTTGAAATGCTTGGCCAGTTTCTCGACCTGCTTGCTCGTTGTTTCACATGTTATGCACCATGGTGTATGGACCTAAAGAATAGCAATGCCAAGATTTCATCTGGCTAACAACTATGAAATTTCTGACATCGTTTTGTAACGTAAAATCACACAGCTCAAGTAGAAAAATCTTTCTCACTTTTCTTGGATTAAATGCTGCTCCAGCTCAAGAAGCTCAGAACATGACAGATAAAGTTTTGAGAGCGTAAAGTTGAACAAACCTCTAAAACAATGTTTGCAGGAATTCTAAGGACCACATCGTCAAATGTCTTTCCCACAACTGTCAGAACACTGGCGTTTTTCTGCAATTACAGAATTCGAACAGTGTCTCTAAGATTATCACCTCTTTAAACTGGAATAAACATCATCGTAAATTGCTTTGGAATTAACTGCAAGTGTAGAAAGAATGCAAAAGTTCCGATCAAGTCATTTACACGAGAAACTCACATTCTCAGGAATCGGTTGTGATTTGTAGTATGGAGACAGTGTCCCTTGCAGAAGCCCCATACAGAAATCCTGCAATGTGAATATACAAATATACAATGACTGGACCAGAGAAACATGTAGTTCAAAATTAAGACCAAATATATCCAAATTCTTACCTCAATGTTTCTTGATGTGGGATTCGACTCCAACAGATACTTGGAATTGCTATTGTAGTCAAAAGCAATAACCTATAGACAAACACAAATGGTAAACAAAGCTAGAAGTTCAAATGAGAAACGGTACTCAAGATGCATGACTTATTACAAGTCTTACGCTAGTTTCCTCCGACTCTTCTAGGCCAAATAAAGTCAGGAAGGGCTTTGCGAGGTTGTCCTCTTCAATATCCACAGCTACAAACAATATCTGTAATCACAGGAAGATGTTAAGAGACATATAATGGCAGAATGAGAAATTCAGAGTAGCAGTATGCAGTTTGATCAACCTCTGACTTGAACTTCTTGGCAATTTCTTGTAAAGGCTCAAGAAGCTTCTTCAAGTCGTTAGCCTCAGCATAGACATACACCTAGTTGACATCAAAGGGAGACTAAAAATGTATCCTTTATTACAACCTAGATAATCACATTTACTCTATTTAAGAGATATGAGCAAATAAACAGAAAGAAAAATAAAAATAGGATAAAGGCAGAATTAATAACTTTTAACTTATGCAAATAGGAACCTGCAGTTTCTTTTGGCTGGCATATACTTTAGGAGAGTTGAGCTCAGTCATTACAGTAACTAATGGGAACTTGTTATTCTCCAAAAATTCCAAGATTCTGTCTGAAGTCAAGTTTTCATCTGCAAGCCACAAGTTGATTCTTAAGACAAAATACATATGGCTGAATAATGAGAAATTGATGAGCACTGATCAAGTTTGTGATCTGGATAGATAAATAACCACCATTGCTCCATCATGATCTTTTTACCTTATAACATAAATGAAAACAAAAACTGTTTTCATGGTCTTCATTCTGTTAAAAATAGTTTCTTTGGTGTGAAAGTAAAGAAGTATTAACTAGTCTGAGAATCACTAAAGATTCTGATCACAATGATTAGGACATTTACTCATAGTTACATAGAAATTTTGTTTCTGCAGTGTTGCTTTTTTTTTCTGGAACTACACAATAGAAGTGCAGATTTGGTTGTATTGTAGAACAAGCTACAGAAGATGATTATCGTCCCTAGACTAGATAGACTGGACTAAAATATTATGAACTTACCTAATGAAGTGTGATGCTCTGGTTCGCTTTTGACAAGACCAAAAAAAGGTCTTGTCGGCTTGACAACAGGGTATAAGACTTTGGCTACCTCGCTGCTGCTAGTTTCCACAAATTGAATTTCATTGTCAGCTGCAGCAGCTTTTATGAATTCTCCATAATCAGGTCCCTGACAAAGATTTTACTTATGATTTAATTTGTCTGCAGTAAAGTTAGATCAACACATCACATTTATCTAATACTTGTGCAAACAGTAAGAACCGTCAAGAAATCAAACGGAATGTCATAAAAGATAAACAAAAATGCTAAGAAATGAGGGATATTAAACAGTATGACATGGAAAGATTGTCTCTCTTCTTCAAAATGTCAAATACAGATTTTGGCCTACAGATATCAATTACCAATGTTGATGAATGTAAGTAAATCAGGGTTGTAGGATTCTGCATGAGAACCGCAGCTATATCAGTAAGCTTCCATCATAAACTAGAGAAACATGCAAATTTGGAGCAAGCCCCAGATGGTTTCTTGTCATATTACTTCATCACAAAACCTATACTATTCTGAAATCTTAAAGATGTAAGCCCGTGAAAAATGATCGAAAGAACTGTTTCCTTTGCCGAACTTTATTATGAGAAATATGTCAACATAGTACAAATTTGAAGACAGGAAAACCTCAGAAATTTCATAACTGAAAATCATCTCTATGAATTTAGAATCACTGAATTTCCACATGTTGAAATTCCATCTAATTCCTTGTTTTAAGGTCTCTAGAGATGTATTAGTACATGTTTGACTATGATGAAATGTCTTTTATCTTCATCTCTCAAAGACCTGCCATACTTCAGAAGCAAAAAGAAGGGAAAAACAGCAAAAGAGTAAACTCAGCGTCAGTGCAATGGTATCCAGGACACAGGCACACAATTTTACACTGACATCTTCAGCCAGAAAATTAACATTTCCGCACATACCTCAAAGTTATCAAACAGCCCGATTGCATACATAGCGTGCTGCTTCAGGAATTCCTCTGCCTCAGCTACCGAGTTTATCCTAATAACAGGTGACCCTGTTTTCTTCCTTGCCCATATCACCATTTCTTCCCTTTTCATAAAATATGACCACGAGAGAGCTCCGAATCAGGCCACATTCATAAACAATGCATTACTACATTGATGACAAACTGTACCAGCACGGCACGCACAAGTCATCAATCCTCCATAGGTAACAATTGACTGCAGAACCCACGATCAATAATTCCGCATACACGCTCTTATATGTAGTACGCAATCAATCCAAAAAGAATGTTCTTTTCAATGAAGAATCTTTGGCGTGGTCATGATTTCTCATATTTCAAGGGAAAATTACAAAAGATCATGCATCTCATTCAAACAAGTAATGTAAATTGTTTCAAAGTTTGTTAAATTTCTAAACAATTCTCAAATTCATTATCTTTCCGTCCACATTCAGTAAATCTTAAGCTCTAGAAACCAAACAAAAATCATAAATGAAGTAAGAAAGAAATGCTTACGATGAAAATCCACCAGTGTAAGGCTGAGAACTGCCATTGACAAACAACAAAAGAGTGGGGTACCCTTTAATCCCAAGACTTGAAGCAGCCTTTGGATACCTCTCAGCATCAAGCTTAGCCATCACAATCCCACTCCCCAAGCCTTTCAACACATTTGCAGCCTCAGCAAATCTTGGCATCAGCTCAGCACTTCTGCCACACCATGGGGCATAACCCAAAACCAAAACATACTCATTCCCCTCAATTACCCTCTTTGTATTATCATTGTTGAGTTCAAGAACTATTCTCTGGGCCTTGCTCAAAACCTCTGCTTCAGATTTCTTTCCAAAATCTTTGCTTTCATAGTGGGTTGTGGGCTGTGAATTTTCTCCGCTGTCTTGCAAATCATCTATCGCTATTAGTTCGTTAATGTCTTCCAAATCATCAGCATCTTCATTATCTGATAATACTGATGCAAAATTGAAGGAAGAGAGCAACAGGAAGAGAATTAAGGGAAAAAGCAGGGATCTTGAAGTGAATTTGGATCCATACATAGTGACTGCAGGCAAAGAATTCAGATTCTTGAAGATTTCGGAGTAACGATTGGAACTTTATGTGAGATCTGTAGTTTGATTGATGAATGTGAATCGCTGCGGAGTGAAATAAATGCTGCAACGTGCAAAAGTACAAAGGGTTTAAGAATGAAAACACAAGATTTTAACACTGGTACTGCCGCTAATCACGGAGCTGCCAAGTTAGTCTAACATTGCGTGAAAATATTGATCCTTCTCTTTTTTAATTACCCATTAATCGTTATTTGTCTGTAATTATGTTTTGCTTTAGTATTTAGTTTCGGACATCTGAGTCTTGATGTAATAAAAAGCTTTCCGGATTACCAATCTGAAGAAATAATATTACAGTCTTTCTATTACAAAAGAAATAATAGTTTGCAGTTGATTTTTGACCTTCTTACGCTCTAATTTTTTTGACCTGCAAATTGTCAAAATCTTGAACACAACCAATTTTAATTATCTTCTAAATTCATATCAAGGGAAAAAAAATATATTGAGTCCTTCCTTGAAAAATTCTAATTACAGGATATAGTTAGTCGAATTTGAATTAATTATATGATAAATTTAATATATTTAATCTATAATTAATTTATAATTAAGAAAAAATAAATCACATGACAAATATATTTTACTTGCTGAATGATTTGATTTGACTAAAATCGATTTAAGTATGATTTTACCTCCTTCCAAAAGATTTCAACTTAGATCAAATTTAGTTGAATTTAAAGTAATTATATGACAAATTCAATGCACTTAATTTATAATTGAAGTACAATTTTAAAAAATTTACAAGATTTGATTTTAATTAAAAAAAATGAGCTGATATTCGAGAACTGTGGAACTCTTGTAGATTTTAACTTTTTTTCTTCTTTTTATAAGAAGAGATGTAACTAATTCAATCAAATAATTGGAAATAAATTTTTATTAAAAAGAGAGGATGTCAATTCATGCGATTATCATAGTTAGGGAAAGCTTAAGACAAAATTACCAAAATTATTACATTGAAAAGGTATAATGATGTACCAAAGAGAAAATTATTGTTCAAAGTTGTCCAACACTGATACGCATCTCACATAAATTACAACAGGATCTTCACAAATTCTTTACAAACTCACCGCTTTATTACCACATCTCTCAAACTGGAAAAACTCCCATCTCTCGGGAAGATAATTCTTACAGAAACTGCAGCTTTGGACAAGTAGTTTCACAATATGGTTCAGAGAAATCAAGAACTACATGTTCACCTCACCATGTAGTACTAATTTCAGCTGTAAGTGCAAGAATCCTTCTTAAATTTGATGGGCTTGTTGCTGGTCGAGTCGATGACCAACGAGCAGGAAACTCTTCTATGATGCTTTGTTCTAACCAGTTTCCCCACCACATCTCCTCTGGATCGGATTTCAAACTCCAACGTCAATGGAACCTGAACAGCATTGTTGCTGGAAACGACTAGGTTTGATCCAGCCCCATATAAGGGAACTTTGGTTCCTTCTATGTGAACTAACACATTCTTGCGACTTTTACGATGTTGGTAATATTTCTTCAGCTGCAGCAGAAATGAGGAAAAGAATACATGTCACTGCAGTTTCAGAAACCGACAGAGACAAAACATAGAAGAGCAGAATCATTGCGTTTACAACGTTCATGGTGTTTTAAGCAACAATTTATCACGTTAATGTGGTCTTGATAAATGATGCAGAACTTTGAACACGCAACAAGAAAATGAAGGGCCTTGTGGATTACCTGTCCCGTTGCGACAACAACATCCGAATAGATGAGATTGACAGGCGTCGCACTAACATGAATACCATAGAATGTAGCGGGATTGTACACACTAATCCTCAAAGATCCATTCACGTTCAACATCTTCGTTGGAACACCAGTGAAGTCTGCGCCCGAACCTAAGTAAAGGTTGTTGACCGTCAAGCTCTGCAGACAACATTGGAGTCTTGAGTTTCACTGAAATTATATTAGTTAAAAGGAGGCAAGCTATCTGTTAAATAAAACATCGTCATTGTTTGTTTAAAAGGACTGGACGAATGCCGGTTTGCTTTCAATTGTTCTATAGGGTAACAATTAACAGAAGCTTTACCCTCCAATTTAAGGCATTATGCTACAACCTTTGTGTTTGAATTACGGCTGAGACAACCCTGCTCTGTCACAATTTTCACACAATTCTCAACCTAGAAGGGCATCCACACAATTACGCCTTGATAATTATTGCAACCCAAAGATAACCAGATTCACCAACAGAGTATTGTGTGGAATTAGGACTGCTCAACACTGCAGAAACCATAACAACCAGCAGACAATAACCTTAACTTCCTACCTCTTTCACATTCAGACAATTTCCTCCAAATAAACAGAACAAATAATTAAATATCACAAAAACAACAAGATCAGAGGAAACAGAGGTTACCTTAACAGCAACTTCTGCCTTGTAAGGCCTGCCAGCACCCCATATGATCAAGCAAAACACCGTAAACAGCACGATAAACCCACAAAGCGCCATCAAAGCCTGGCACCGCCGCGTAAACGCCTTATCATCATCAAACTCATCATAATTCCCCTCTTCTACAATCACATTGCACTCAGGCCACCCTTTATCATTTCTCTTCCGGCCACCCTTTCGCCCTGAGGATGACCGGAATATGCCGGAGAATCGGCTGGCGGAGGAATTCCGGGAGTGGCGGCCGAACGAGGGGTGCGAAGGGGACTCCATTGGGCTGTTGAAATTGGGAGTTGCATGCATGGAAGAGGACTTGTCGCCATCATGAGAATCCCTTGAAGGGCTCTGTACATAATATACAGGCCTCTTCGGAGACCTTGAGGGCGACGATGGGGCTAAACTGGTTATATCAGATTCTGATTTTGTGTGCAGCATTTCTACTACTGTTCTTCAAGATTTTCACAGCAAGAATTCCGATAAAGACGATAAATTCTCACTGAATTTCTGCACTTTTTTCAGTTCACAGAGTCCCAAATCAAGCCAAGAAAGACACAAAAAGTGCAAAGACAAGAACTTTCTCACAGTAAATCCTCAGGAAATGCAAATATTCACACAACACAATCAAGAACTTGACTTCATCAGCTCTTAAAACAACAGCTCCAAAAGCTTAATTCCAGCTATTTTTCAGTTTGTGTGTGTGTGTGTAACAGCTGAAATTGAAATGCAATCAACAAAAGAACAGTCCCATGTGATAAAACTGAAGAATCAACAAGTAACTAACTTGGGCTCCTCACAGAAAAGGTCTAAAAGGGGACAATTGAGCAGAACTGTCAGTGTGTGTAGAACTGTGCATGAGACAGATGATGAACTGGTTCTGTGGTGATGATAGCAAGTAGAAGAAAGGGCAGCCAAAATTGACACCTATTAAATAAAACCGAGGCTTACTCCAAGCCTGTGCATGGTTCTTGCTTTGGTTTGGGAGTGAGTGTCGGCAGCCAGCGGTCGCTGTCACAAGTGGTGGGTGGCGGATGTCTTTTCTGATTCTTAAGTGTAATTAAAAGTTGGAATTTTGACAAGTGACCAAATCATAGTTTCTTTAATTCTCAGTTGTTTGCTGCTCAACATGTTTTCATTTTGACATTAGTCGAAATTATATCATACAATATACGAATTCTTTTAATTCAAATCGAATTAGTTGAATTTAAATTTATTATATATAATAAATATAATATATTTATTATGTGACTAATATATAAATTAAAAAAAAATTAATTATATAATAAATATATTATATTTATTTTATAATTAATTTGATCCAATTAAATTTAAATTCAATCAAAATTGACCCACCTCACAATTATGCATATTCACAAATGATTTAGTTGGATTTTTGAATTTTCTTGTCGGTCGAGTGGTGAATATTCAAGACATTGTAGTTTCAAATGCAATCTTTTGGAAACTTGGGATTTTACCCTTTTTGGTGTAATTTTAGTTTGATGGTTGAAAATATGAATTTTATATGTTTGTAGGTTGGAAAAAACTTTAGTTAATTAATTATAGAGTAAGTGTATTGTAATTGGTTATTTTTTTTAAAATTATACACTTATTACATTATAAATGTAATACACTTGCTATATAATTGATTTTAGGTTCAATCAAACTCAATTTGAATTAAAATTTCCTGTATATAAGTTATGAGACATGTATTTCAACAATCATGCTTTTGTTGAAGTCTGAACTCATAATAAATTTAGATAATTTATATGTTTCGATCACTATTACAGATCAGGACATGCTCTTAGAATTATAAACCGCTTATAGGAGTATTTAGATTACCCACCCACATAATTTTCACATTAGTACAGTAAAATGAACAGGCAATCATCTATCTAAAAAGTGGTCCATTCTTGTCAGTTGAGCCAACAAAAATACATAATATTGTCTTAAAAGACAACATTTAAACACTATCAAAGATTAGTTAACAAATCTCTAGTATAATATTGTGACGTCTCTCTCAAATTGTGGCATGAAAATAGTGTATTTTGTCTATTCTCAATAAGAATTCAATGATTCAAACATATAAATTAGTTATTTATCATTACAAGTAAGTGGGCAGGGAGTGCAACATTTTGGGATGCTAATAGTGTTTTGGTGGGTGGGATTCCAATGATTGAAGTTGGTTTGGTGTTGCCATTTTAACTCTTGCTATATTCAATTACATTTTCAAGCAAATTGCCATAAGATGACTTTAGATTATATTAATTCAAGGGATAATTACATTGTTCTCATCTAAATTTCAATATAATTATACAAAGTTATTTATAATTTAAAAAATTACATCTAAGTTTGATAATATTTATTTTTATCTAATAAGTAAATTTATCTATAAATAAAATTTTATTGAATTTGTTGATTAGTAAAAAAAATAAATAAATAAGAATTCATATTTATCTCAACTAACTTATTGTAGACCAAACAAATTTGTTATTACGAAACTATATTTGTACATCTTCACACGCTAATGCATATGAGGAAGTAAAATATCAATTTTATAAAGGTAGTTTGATCAGAAAAAAATTTATTTAACCTATAATAAGTGTAATAAATTAATCATTATAAATATAAATTTTTATTCAATTTTTTTTTTAACATTAGCAAATTCGTTGAATTTTAACTAACAAAAAAATTTATAAAAACGAACATCAAAAGTACTAGATGTAATTTTTCAAACTATTAAATATTTGTATGTAATTACACCAAACTTTAAAAAAAAAAAAAAATCTGTACCACTATCCCTTAATTCAATTAACAGAACTCATTGCTCTAATATCATTAGGGTTCTTTTTTGGGGACAAAGTTTAGAAAATAACATATACCTGTTAAAAGTTCTATTTTATACTATGGGTCTGGCTTCACTATGGGCCATTCCCAAGCCCAAGATATACTTGAGGATGGACCTGGTAGGCTAGTCCAATTTAAGCTGGTACTGCACCTTATAAACCTCAATGGATGATACTCAAATAATTAACAAGCCTCAAATATATTGGGCCTAGCTAAATTGTGTGAATCAATGGAATGGAGAAGTCCAATAAGAATCTGGTTCGAAATTGAACGCTAAGTTAGGATCAAGAATATCATCATCCAGTTGATTGAATCGATATCACTCTCCTCTCCTCCCCTCCTTGAAGAGAAGAGAGTCCTGGATTTGAACCCAGATCATCCCAACCCTCCAACTTTGTACTAAAATAAAAATAATAATAAAAGTTAAGACCAAAAATACTGTGGCTAGTTCCATTCCAATGGTAGATTGGATTTTTTAATATAATTCTTCAATTTCTATTGCATCTTCTATCCTGTTTCATATATATGCAAAATATTTTTTTAAATAAAAGTTGATCATGTAATCGTTATATACGGGACACATTCATTGTCTTCATAGTTGACTATGAATGCACTTCTCATTCATTCTACAATAAAAATATATACAGAGTATAATATTAACAGCTATATTTCTTGATTTTTTATGCTCTTTAAAGATATCAAATGATTTGATCATCGGACCACCTTATTTACTATAGTGTAGGTTGGAACCACGTAGTAATAGAAAAGATTATCATAAGGAGAAGTTGGTTGATTCATCTTCAACTCTAATTTTCTTACACACACATATAATGTATGAGGTAGTAATAATTCTACATCGTGGATTCAATAAATGATGAGTGAGAACTGATAAGAATCTCAATGATTGTTCTCCAATTATTGATGAGTGTAAATCAATTGAATTTACTTTTTTTAAAAAAAAATTGGTATATGATTTCCGTTTTTAGTAAGTTACAAAGTAAATTGAGGGCTCATCCAAAATACACCAAACATTTGTTCTTGCTGATAAGGTTTATACATTCTTATGATTTTCTATACTATATTTAATATCTTTTATATTAGTAGGTGCACAATGGATATTTTAATTCAACCCTATAATGATATCCATGTCATAATTGTTGTCGTTGTCATCATCATCTTTTTCTCTTTCTTTTTGGACTATAAAATCAACTCCTTCCTCGCATAATTCTTATCGAAATTAAGTATTTGTCGAATCAAATCAATCATAAAGCAAACATAATATACTTATTAATATGATTAGTTATTTTTTTAATTGTACATCAACCAGATGACAAGTTTATTGTATTTTCGATAGAATAATTCAAATTTAATCAAATCTAATTTGAATTAGAATAGTGCCTCCACTCTCTTTCTCCCTCTCTTTCAACGATTAGTGAGACTTTTCTGCTTTTGGTAAAGATGCTTGGCATAGTTGGTTTTTCCCAAATTCTGGTTTCTTGGTACAAGCAATTTCATGTAAATTGAAGGCAGGAGTGATTTAAGGCCTCACCAGCTTTATCCTTAGCATCGATATCCTCTTAGAGTGACGTAGAAATGAGTGTCCCGACATAGAATAAGGTTGAAAAGTCCTTAAAGTGAGGAGAAAAAGGACATTAAAGAATTGGACTTTGTGCCCACCTCAAGAATCCCACATCAAATGACTCCTCTACACATGGAAGACACCTATATTGCACACCCCTTATAGATATGCTTACAAGGCCTCATGTAGATGGTGACTAAGCTGAATCTATATCTCTTTCTTGCACATTCTGGTATTCTATCATCATTGTTGTCTTCTTAGTGAAAGAGCAACAAGAACAGGAGAAATTCCTTTCTATGCTGTCAAGATTTCTGCTTTAGATACAGGAAAAAGATGCTGGAAGGGAAAGCTTTGATAGAGGATACTGATATGCCATTGAAGATGCAGATCCAAGCAATGGCGTGTGCTTCTCAAGCTCTGGATCTGTATGATGTTTTGGACTGCAAATCCATTGCTGCCCACATCAAGAAGGTGACAGACAGCACTAACTCTTTCACTGTTTCTATGAAATTTCAAGGTTTTTTTTCTTATGATTTGCAGTCCCTTTTTACTATTATTGGCAGGAATTTGACAAAAGATATGGAAATGGATGGCAGTGTGTGGTTGGATCTAACTTTGGGTGCTTTTTCACTCACACTAAAGGGAGTTTCATATATTTCACACTGGAGACACTCAACTTTCTCATCTTCAAAGGTGCTGCTTATTCTTGATGAAATAGCTAGTTGAGAAGGATTTGAAGATTGGGAACAGAGAGGGTGCAGTTCAGAAGGGATGTTTCCTTGGGTTTTTCACTTTGAGATCGTATGTTAGGACTGTAAAAAAAGTGAAGAGAAAATGGTGTAAGAGGAACTCCTTTTAATGTTTCCTATGTAAGTTTAGGCTGTACAGGAACAATGTACTGCTAAGCTTTGTCTATGAGTAAATCATCCGAGGGATGTCAAGAATGAAGTTCAACTGAGGTTCAATAATCACCAAACTCTTTCCCAACTTACAGATTACTATTACAATGTTACAGTCCTGTAGTTATAAATCCCGACGACTACTTACCACTAACATTGGACCTAAGATTCTTTTGTAGATGATTGAGACTATATACACAATGTCTTGGCCAAAAGAAGGTCAAGTCTGACTCAGAAATTGCCCAATTTGCAATCAGAAACTGTGGAAAATTTTATCAAGAAAACAAGCTAAATGCACTGGGGCCTGAGTCAAGAATATCTATGTAAGCAACAACTTCAAGAAAGCGACTTCCAGAGTCCTCCCTACTTTTCTGGAGCCTCTAAATAAAAAATAAAGTTGCAGCACAGGACACTCCGTGAATTCTGCATATAAACTACTTAATAAACCGTTTCTATTGCTGTCGACTGGCAAAACAATAGAAATTCTTGTAGTGTTTTGTGCTGCACATGGGCAACTAATTGCATTGTCAGGAGAAATCTAAAATATTAGTGTTAGGACATCCTCCAACGGCTTCTAACCCAACATTTAACTATAAAAGTAAACCTATGACCAACGATAAAATAAGTTTGAAATTATAATGTAGGATCACATTGTTCATCGAACTAAACATGCATTTCGATCTGTGATGACAGATAGTGATGATCATTGCTGATAAGTGCTTATCATAAGAACAATAACGAGTGTTTGCAGCAAGAATCGACTACTGAAATAACAAGGGAAACAGTTTTACCTACAAATTCTACTACACAATCTACCACACAATAGGTGCAGCTGAGAAACAGTCCCTGGGAAACCCCCACACCAATATCAAATAACTGGAGTTGGCAGTGGTTTGCCCGAAAAATGCGCATCTAGGGCTTGAACAACGAGGTCTGCCAACACCTTGCGAGTTTCAACCGTGCTGGCGCCCACATGAGGTGAGAGGACAACATTATCAAGCCCAAGAAGTTGAGTTGGTGCTTCCGGCTCATTTTCCAGCACATCTAGCCCAGCTCCTCCCAACCGGCCTTCAGCAAGTGCAGAAATCAACTCAGCTTCATCTATGTGGGAGCCTCTTGCAATGTTAACAACAACTCCATTTTTACCCAATGCATCAATGACATCCCGGTTGACAATGTGGCGAGTTTCGTGTGTTAATGCACATGCTATGATAAGAATTTGAGAGTCCGAAGCCAAGTCAACAACAGATGTATAGTATTTGTATCTTGAATTTGGTTTTTGGGAACGAGAGTGGTAACCGATTGAACAGCCAAAAGCTTCAGCTCTCTTAGCTATGGCAGAGCCAATCCTGCCCAATCCAATGATCCCCACTGCTTTGCCACTGAACTGAAGAAAGATAATGAAAGATGAGCAGTGACGATTGACGGCAACAAGGATCAGAATACTATGAAAACTTGCATCCATGTAACTCAAAAAACAGGATAATTTATCCAAGAAAAACTTGACATGATACACGGATTAAGCATATCAAGCCCGATGAAAGTTCCTCATTTCAGACAATCTTTTCTTTCTAAAAAACAGAGAACTTGTTGTTCTGAACAGACAGGAAATCATGAAAAGCTAAATTCAACTTCCTTTTAGAGAAAAGAAATCAATAAAAGGGATAGTTATATTTACGCCCCCAGTCCTATGGTCTATTTATAGAAATTATTTTTGACTTTTGTATAATTACAAAAATTATTCTTAACAGTAAAAAATAGGAGTTTTTTGTGTAATGATACTAACCTTTTTAGGGGTGGGTAATTTTTTTAAAAAGTATTAATAATTTGTATAAACGATAATGATAATTTAGTAGGTATATGTATAATTATTTTAAAAATAAGAATAATTTGTGTAAACAACACAAGTAATTAAGAGGCGCAAATGAAATTATCCTTAATAAAATAGATGACCAAAATAGTTTCACCTTTGTCGTCAACTTGAAGTCAACGTTCTTCCACTCACTCCTCCTTACATATTGATCCGCCTCACAAATCCGCCGCATCGTCGCCAATGTCAGCAAAATCGCCATGTCCGCCACCTCGTCCGTCAGAGCATCTGGAGTGTAGGTTACTGTTATGCCCCTCTCCCTGCACTTGTCCAAATCAATTTTGTCGAGGCCGGAGCTGTGACTCGCGACGATCTCCAGAAGCGGCAGCAAGTCAATCATCTCAGCATCGGGGCCTTGCGCGCCGTTCGCCACCACCGCCCTGATGGAGTTAGAGTGTTTCCGGAGGAACTCGCGGCGGAGATGCGGCGGCTCTTGCCAGAATTTGAAGAGGATGTATCGTTTGGAGAGCTCCTGCTGGATGTAGGCCGAGAGCGGGCGGATTAGGAGAACTGAAGCTTCCATTTTCCGCTGAGAATCAAACTGTTAAAACTAGAATATGAACATGGGAAAATCAATTCAGATTTTTAGCAGTGTTTTCTTCTCAAGTAAAAAAAGAAAAGAAGAGAAAATTGCAATTTTTAGTTTTCAAATATAGGGTTGTTTATAGTATTAGTTTTAACCTTTTTGAAATACTCAATACTAATTCTATATTTTAAAAAAATATTACAAAATTAATTTCACCTCAAGAAATTTGCAACGTGAGGGACTAACTTTGTATGATAAAAATCCGTCTTGTTATGAAGGTAATAAACTAATATAAACTAATCCGTCTTGTATGATAACACTCGAACAACGCCAGCTATAAATGCAACTTTATGGCGTCACTATATTAACATTAATATATTATATGGCGTCACTAGCCGGATAAAATAGTAGAAAATGACGTCTCAAAATCGAAGCCAGGTGCATAAATTTATCAACGTATATTACATCATCTGTTCACAGGATGCTTTTATGAATGTACAAGAACTGGGACTAGGGAGGCAGTAAATGGTTGAAGGTCTCTTCACACCATAGATATGAAATTATCATTGTTGTTTTCAAGTTCAATGAGGCAAAAATTTCATCATTAATACTCGAAAGGTCTCTAACAACTGTTATATCAAACATGAGGTCTTCTGAATGAATAGGATCCATAGTTTTCAAGCTGTCACAACATAATCAAACGACAGGAGTCAATAGCGGCTTGTTGGCAAAGTGCGCCTCCAAATTCCTGAGAACAAGGTCAGCCATGTCCTTGCGTGTTTCAACTGTGCCGCTCCCTACGTGAGGCAATAGGACAACATTCTCAAGGCCAAAGAGTTGCTCCGGCACTTCAGGCTCCTTTTCGAACACATCAAGTCCAGCACCACCAAGACGACCCTCCACAAGAGCTGAGACTAATTCGGGTTCATCGACATGGGGTCCCCTTCCAATGTTGATGAGAACTCCACTTGGACCCAATGCATCCATCACTTCTCGATTCACAATATGTGTTGTTTCAGGCGTTAGTGCACATGCTACAACTAGGATGTCACAGTTTGAAGCCAATTCCACAACGCTGCCATAGTATTTGTAGTTTGTATTTTTTTGGGATCTTGAGTAGTAACTGATGGGACAGTCAAATGCCTCTGCTCGCTTAGCAACGGCTAATCCAATTCTGCCCAATCCTATGATACCAACTCTTTTGCCACTGAACTGCAAGAAAAAATAGACGAGTTGAATTGAGGGAGTGAGACAAATGATTTCAGGTTTTGGAGAGGATACAACAAATATTCCAAGCATCAGTAAGACCCAAACAAAACACATGTCCAATTAATTGAATATGAATAACATGATTCATTCAGCAAAAAACTCCCATAAGATTACCACTGTATCCATCAGTACACATGCCAAAATGGAAAATGTCAAAGTGCATGGGTGTTGAGACTTCCATGCACAACCAGGGTCTTTTTCCTTGATGCTTAAAGCAATTCAATGGGACATAATTGCTATTTATATTATTACTAATCGAACCTTGTAAATGGAATTTACATCTCTTCGCAATTTCATTGACAATTTTGCAACCTCCCCAAATGTCTGAACACATATCCAAAATGCTACATTTGGCTAGTTGCAGAAGTTCTACCATCCAGATTGAAGACCAGAATAATGGCAAAAGAAAGTCAACTAGGGGAAGCACATAACTAAAGAGTTAACATTAGAGAACTCAAATATGCTTCTAAAGCCTTCTTGAAGTGTATCCTCCAGATGGGATCTTTCCTTAAAGAATTCCTAATACATGCAAAACAGGGGAGAAAAAGATATAGTATTGGAAGTAAATTTCAAAAGGGAATGGCATGAACACATCAACAACCTACGAAACAATGAACATGACACTCAAAAGAATTGGCAAAGGAAAATTAAACTACTAGAACGGTCATCAAAACTGCTAAGAAGAGATATTCAACCTTCAGCTCAGGTAAAAAGACCAAAAAACAATCCTTCATCCTTAAATCATCATCCAAAGCAGTAACAGAAAATTCTAAAGGAAAACTGCAATATTTATCCTCACGCAAATAACAAAAGCCCTTAATTTTGGAGGAAAGAGACTCAAATCAATATTCCCACATCCTCATATAGTGCTTAAGTTTAAGCTAAGCAAAACTGACGTCAAACAAACCCAAATTGAACACTTGGATTATCTCACATTAGCATTCCCCAAATTATTGAAGTATTTAAACTGCCCAAATTAAATGCACATATACCAAAGTCAAAAATGAAATGAGAAACAATGGCTGGAGATCATACCTTAGAAGTGAGCTTGAAGTCACCAAATTTCCACTCCCCTCTCCTCACATACTTATCACATTCACAAATCCTCCTCAGAACCGCCAGCATCAACCCGATTGCCAAATCCGCCACATCATCAGTCAGCACATCGGGAGTGTTGGTAACCCTAATCCCCTTCTCCTTACACTTGGTCAGGTCAATCTTATCCAATCCCACACTAAAACTCGAAACTATTTCCAGCTTCGGCAGCGCCTCAATCAGCTTGGCGTCGGCCCCCGCGGTGGCGTTCCCAACCACGGCGCGGATCGACTGGGCGTGCTGAGTCAGGAACTCACTCGGACGCGGCTGCTTCCAGTATCTAAAAAGGTTGAACCGCTTGTTGAGCTCTTCCTCTAAGTAGTTGTTCATCGGACACATCATCAGAACCCCAATGGCCTCCATTCTGGCGGCGAGCGTGCAGCGGAGGTGGTTGAGAATTTGAGGTGAGAAGGGAAGAGGAGGGATTGATTGATTAATACAGTGAAGTGGGTGGGTGAAGGAGAACGATGGACGGCTGAGATGGGGCCGGCGCGCGATTGTGGCTAGCATTTGATCGATGGAATCTGCGGTTGATTGGATGTTTTGTATTAAATTATTTTTTCAGTTCAATCATGAGCTAATTAATATCTTGAAAATTGCATCTTCAACTAAATTATTTTACATCATAACCTCTTAATTAATTAATTTTTCAATTAATTTAAACACCTAAATATTATTATATTTTTTTTAAAGGATAAAAGATTTTATACCAAGAAAGTTTTCATGCATAAATCAAACAGCAAGACTTGGAAACAAGCCTATCAAACAACCAAAAATGCTACTACTTTTAGGAAATGTGAGTGTGAGAGGGAGACAGACTAATAAGGTTATTTTTAGTGAATTACGAGACTTGCAGTGTTGAGACATCACAATCATTCGGTAATGTCGAATTTGCATAAACGAAGGGTGGTGATGATGAGGGTTCCGAACCCCCTAATGAAATTTCTGATCAGTGGCCTAAGTAAGCCTAAACAAAACAAAGAGATACAAAGACCAGAAGGGGAGTAACATCATTCCCTTCTGTTAATTTGTCAAAACTCATCCCCTCACTTGTCCCAATTCTTACATTTCTTTCTCTAACATGCACCCTACGTTCCTCTGAGGTTCCATGTTTCAAGATAACTAAGGAAAAAACAGATCCAAAACACAAATCCACATCAAAACAGTTCTTGTCATCTCTCCATAATTCTTGGAAGGAAATCAAAAGAGAAAGAAAAAAGAATCATTTCATTTGTCCATTTATGCCATTTCTACCCTCACCGTTGGCATGATCAGTTCTCTCCCATTTTCACATCCACAGCAACTCACATCTCTGCTCGAATCATAACAACGTGAATTGATGATTCGAGCTCCTAAAGAAGGAGGATGTACGAAGGTGTATGATCGTGGAGAGCCACGGCTCGATGTCTCCTGATGATTACAATAGGGTGACGTCGAGAAGCAATGCATCCGTTCCATTAGAACAGCCAAGAAACGGATCTGTGCTGAACCGGACGGAAATCATGTCCCGGATGGCAAACGACGGAAATATGGCCAGCCCTATTGGAAAAGATAGGCAACATGCAGGCAAATACAGGATCATATCTGTTTCTTACAATTATTTCAATTCTTGCAATGTTTCTCATGTGATTAATGCACGCAGCTTCATCGATACTGATGTAGAGTTTTTCAGGTTGCATGGTTTTCCCTTGTCTGTCTGTGTGAAGACACTGTAGCATTTGTCAAGGTTTATAGGTCTTTCCTATCATGACATGGGGTGTTTGGTCTAAATGTTCTCATGTTTCTTTTTTTTTTTTTCCTAAAGATTTGGTAACTTGAGCATGAAAATATGAAAAACGGAGTTGAAGAAAATTGAATCTGATTCCATGTTTTCGCCCTGTTTACGTATCTTTTGTATTGATGGATTCATATGTTTTCTTGCTGTAATGTAGATATGGAATTGATGAAGGAAAAGTTTGCAAAGTTGCTTCTGGGTGAGGATATGTCGGGTGGGGGAAAAGGTGTTTCGTCGGCTTTGGCATTGTCGAATGCAATTACAAATTTAGCAGGTATGATCTGTTTTGACAGTTAGCAGACAGAATCACCTCAAGAATGTGAAATCTAGTTGTCCTTATCAACCTCTTATGTCTTGAAAGGAATCCTTTGCTCAGTTTGTTTCTTTATGTAGTTTTTGACAGATACTGATGTATCATGCAAGAATTCTGCCTTGGTTTTTGTCTGAAATGTCTCTGTTGTTTGCTCTACATGAATGCAGCCTCTGCATTTGGAGAGCAAAAGAGACTAGAGCCGATGGCTGTAGAGACCAAAGCAAGGTGGAGAAAAGAGATTGATTGGCTCTTATCTGTCACTGATCACATCGTTGAATTAGTTCCTTCCAGACAAAAGGCCAAGGATGGAAGTACTATGGAGGTAAATCCCTCTCTCTCTCTCTCTCTCTCTCTCTCATTCTGTCTCTCTTATCGATCTTTCTAACACATTGCATGTTTGCCAGATTATGGTGACAAGGCAGCGGAATGATCTTCTCATGAACATTCCTGCATTACGCAAGCTAGACGGAATGCTACTTGTTAGACCTGATTTTCCCTTGATTCTTGATTCATTTTTGGCTTTTGGTGGCTCAATTTGATGTCATTCTCGATGTCTTAACTGTGAACAGGATTGTTTGGACAACTTCAAAGACCAACATGAGTTCTACTACACAAAATCAAAGGATGATGACGATTCCAAGAAAGGAAAAGCGAGAAATGATGATAAGTGGTGGATTCCAACTCCTAAGGTTCCCCCAAATGGTCTGTCTGATGCTTCAAGAAAATGGTTGCAATATCAAAAGGATTCAGTCACCCAAGTACTAAAAGCAGCTATGGCAATAAATGCTCAGGTCCTTACAGAAATGGAAATCCCAGAAAACTACATTGAAGCTCTCCCTAAGGTATGAGGAAATTAACCAGAAAAGCATTTCAGGTTGTAGTATCTGTTACTACAACAGAAGTTCAGAGGTGTTCTAGGTTTTCTTTATCTCTTGTCTTATGTTTTTTCTTCTTGTAATAGAATGGAAGAGCAAGCCTGGGTGACTTAATATACAAGAGCATGACAGAAGAGTTCTTCGATCCAGACTGTTTGCTTTCTGCATTAGACTTATCAACGGAGCATAAAATACTCGACCTCAAGAACAGGATTGAGGCATCAGTGGTGATCTGGAAAAGGAAAATGAATGCAAAAGATACCAAGTCTTCTTGGAGTTCAGCTGTGAGTTTTGAGAAGAGAGAACTCTTGGAAGACAGAGCAGAAACGATCTTGCTAATTCTCAAGCATCGTTTCCCTGGGATTCCCCAGTCTGATCTAGACATCAGCAAAATCCAATACAACCGAGTAAGAAGTCTTTACCTTGTCGTTCAATTGAATCTTTAGATGCTAGATTCTATAAAAGGAGTTCTTTATCCTTCTTGATCTTGAAGGATGTGGGGCACGCGATTCTGGAGAGCTATTCAAGAATTATAGAGAGCCTGGCGTTCACCGTTTTGTCAAGAATAGAGGACGTTATGCATGCTGATTCTCTTGCTAGAAGTTCAGAACAAAAGAGGAACCAGACAAAAGAACGGCCAGCTAAAGAAGACCCGGAACACGTGAATCCAGCTGAGACACCTACGTCAAAGACGTTGCTGGACTTCATGGGGTGGAATTTGGACCAGGGAGAAACAGAAACAGTAAAAGATTCGAAGAATGATCTAAACAAACCAGCTAACATCGTCACAAACAAGAAGATATCCTACATAGAGAAGCTAGAGAACTTAGGTGGTCTAAGAAGCCCAACAGCACGCCACTAATGTTATTCCATTCCTGCAGAACAACGTTAAGACAAGGAATGCTAACAGACGGAATTCGCCGAGTGTGAAGCTCAGCAGTTGATGTATATACACGAAAATGGTGAAAACGTAGAGTTTTTTTTTTCTTTATTCTTTTCTTCTTTAAAATCAAAGTTGTAGTTCTCTTTTTGTAAATAGGAAGAATTGGTAGATTGCATCCAAGAAGTCATACTAATGACTGGTGTTTATTATCAGAGCTATGTACTCTGAATCTTCTCCCGTTTTCTTAGCCAAACACCTCAAACAGTTTCCGATATTATATGGCTGAACAGAGCAACACTTAAGCAACACGGTGAACGAAATGT
The DNA here is from genome assembly GCF_026168435.1 of Sesamum indicum. NCBI lineage: Eukaryota > Viridiplantae > Streptophyta > Magnoliopsida > Lamiales > Pedaliaceae > Sesamum > Sesamum indicum. The sequence continues at coordinate 15,545,751 of NC_142659.1, forward strand.
AAGAGAGAGCCCAAAATGAATATCTAATTGAAGATTTGGTGATGATCAACAGTGTCACAAGTAGGTCCGAGATATACTTACAAGCTGTTGAAATCAGACATCGAAACACAACCAATGTATTGAAAAATTTAGATTCCAACAAATCAGATCTTGCCACGCGGCCCAGGCTTGGGTGGAAGCTGAGGGCCCTTGACGATTGGCAGAACGTCTCCAGTTGCTTGGGAACTCACGTAAGCAAGCGTGGCGCCACCTCCCAATATCAAGAACTTGAGCAATAGACCTCTCTTGGTGAAAGGAGCAGCAAATGTTTCGAAGAACTTGCTCTGCAAATATGGAAATTGTGAACAAACTTCATAGTCACAATAACCAAATAAGTATTATCTTCTGGAACATAAGAATTCTGACCAAAATTCAATATAGGAATCTATAAAACAAGCATGTCAAACACAATTCGCAACAAGTAAGACTGTCAAGCGTGAGGCAACAAAAAATTAGCTTGAAACATCATTGATCGAAAGATGGTAGAAGGAAAAAGAACAGAAGGACCATATATACCTGAAGGGGGTTGTATGGTGAGGGTGCATCTGATCCGTACAAGTCCCATTGGCCGGTGGTGTTGCCAATATCCTCCAAATCAAAGTACACACTTTTGTCACCATACTTTGCAACCACGGCACCAGCCCTAAACAATTATGTTCCATTAGTAAAAACATGTTATCCAACTCACACAACGTAGACAACTCCCAAGCAATTATTTTTACATCCATCATCAACGTTGCTCCCTTATGTTAAGTGTGGTGTCTGACCCTCCATTTCACAGGGACCTAACACAAGATTGGGCTTATGTTGAAGCGTGGAGTCTGACCCTATGCTACACGTTGCTCTCGTCCGTGACACTTTACCACGTGTTTTATCATTAGAAACCTTTAGGTCATCCTCTCATATTCTATAAATCCCTAGTTCAACTGTTTATGGGTGGTTGCCTATTGTGGTAATACAGTTTCTATAGCCTAGCAACAAATTTGAGCAACCATGACGTATGAGAAACCCAGCCTCCGAATCACGTAAAATTCAGTGAATTCTTGTTTTTTCAGACCCTTCACTTCTCGTCGCAATTTCTAACGTAAACTTCAACCTTCACTTACAAGTTTAGAGAAAAAAGATCAATTCTTGCTTCTCTAACTATCCATATTGACCCGCTAAACAGAAATTCTAGTTCCATTTCCAGGATACAACAAAATTACACGTCTGAAAGCCTAAGCTCAGAACTTAAATTCTAGAGATAATCATTCAAACATCGAATCACATAGTTCATATTCACAGTCCAAGAATTACCTGTAGTTAGTGGACTTGAAGCTCACACGGGATTGCTTAACATGGAGCTTAGTTCCGGCGAGGGAGCTTCCGGCGAGGCCCTTAACGGCGGTGGGCTGTGCTGCTGCAAACGTTGCAAGAGAAGCCATTTTTGGCGTCTATCAACTCACAAACTGAAAAAAAAAAACGACTGCTTCGATTCTGGGTTGGCAATTTGATTGTCCGCGGATGTTTTGGAGGTGTATTTGATTGGATCTTGGCCTGCCACGTGGAAATCTGATATTCTTTGAAGAGATATGGGATCCCATTTAAGAGGTGCCACTTTGGCTCGAGTTGGATAACCCTATCCTCCTGGGATTTTTCCTTTTTTTTCACACTCTAATTTATTTCTTATTTTTTAAATATATGCCAAAATAGACTAATGATCACATACTACTTACAAGGAGATTTATATATTATTCGTCAACGCACCGTTCTATTAAGGTATTTGAACATTTCGACTTGTGTGTTGATTTTTATACAATTGGATTTTGAGTTTTTGTAATAGTAAATCAACTACAGAGTCGGTACATATGATGCAAGCACAATCTTTCTTGACGGGTTTGTGAGGTGTCACCTTACTTTCTTAAAAAAAAAATGAAGAAAAAGAACAAGAAAAACTAATGATTTAAAGGGTGTTTGGATGAGTTGATAAAGTTTTTAGGACATTTTATAAAATAATTTTAAGTTTATGAAATATTAAAAAGTGTTGGTTGTATGATTTACAGGACGAACTTATAAAAAGTAAAATAGAACCCAAAATTTGAGATTATACTTGTATTCATGAATTTGGATTTACAAAAAATAATTCAAATAACTCTATAGGTAAAGAATCTTAAATTCCTTTCATATTTAACAAAATAAAATTCAGCATTAAAATGAAAGGATTTAAAATTAGCCCAACGAGTCAAAATATTTTTTTTTAGTAAATTTAAATTCATCAATCTAAATACAACCTGAACAAAATTCGCATACCATGAATCACTTCTATTTGTCTAAGCATTTCTATCCCCAATTATATACTAGTGTGAAAAGGTGCAGATAAATATTGGATACTAATTAAATATAGGCAAATTACATCAATAGTGCTTGAGTTTAGTTATAATTATACTAACGCCTTCTATCATTTGCATAATTACAAGTCCACTCTTAATGCTAATCATCACAACGACTTTCTCAAGGAGTGTAATGGTATTTTTGTAAAGATTAGCGTGAGATAAATTAAATTGGCACTTACTAAAAGGGGTATTTTATAATTTTATAAAAAGTATAAGATATTTATATAATTAGATCTATTATTCGAGAGTATTCATGTATTATATCCTTAAATTAAGTATTAAGCTACTATGCAGAGAATGTACTGAAATCGCACTTATCGATGAAAAAATCGCTAATTCCTCAAGACAAACGACTTTATCCACCAGCGCGACGGGCATACACACTGACCCAGAATACAAATGAACACCTCTCTCACCACTTCTATCCAAAACCAAAATCAAGAATGCTTCTGACAACACCATCAATCCTCCAATTCAAATCCCTCTCGCTCGCCAACCCGTTCCTCCATGGCGCCACCGCTCCCACCCCACACCTCTTCAAACCCGGCGCCTCTTCCGCCGCCGGCCCGCCGCCTTCCTCCGCCGGGCTCCCAGTGATCAAGGCAATGAGGTCATTACAAGGGAGAGTTGTGTGCGCCACCAACGACAAGACAGTGGCTGTGGAGGTTGTACGGTTGGCCCCGCACCCCAAGTACAAGCGCCGTGTGAGGATGAAGAAGAAGTACCAGGCCCATGACCCGTTAAATCGGTTTCAAGTTGGGGACATTGTGCAGCTCGAAAAGGGCCGTCCCATTAGCAAGACCAAAACTTTTTGGGCCGTGCCGGTTCCTGGACGGGCCGGGGCCAAGGCCGTGGAGGAAGCGGCGCCTCCGCAGGAGCTTGGAATTCCTTTGGAGTCGGAGAGTTGAAGGGAAGGAAAAGGGATGTCGGGTTGTTGTTTTGGTACTTAGAATTTGAAGCTCATTTACATTTCTTGTGTGGATTGTGTAATAACAGTTGTAGTTAATTTGATGTTATTATGGTTTGAGGCTGCAAGAATCATTGATGTATGTGGGTTTTGTTCTTGATTACATTGGTCGCATGTTGTTTTGATGCTTTTTTGCTTTGAAATGTTGGCTTGAGATGCTCTGGGAAGCCATATTCAGATAAATTCTTGCCGACTGAAAATTGATATGTGATGGCTTTTGAGGAAAATGATGATTCATTACTATGTTTCTTTCTTTTATCTTCAAATATTTGGTCTCCTGTCATTGAATTCTTGATGGCAACAGAGTTATCTGCATGTGAAATCTTGTAAAAATCTTGGCATCTGAACAAGTATATAAAAGATGTTATAAGATCAAACTACACACTAATATTTCTATAAATTATTGTCAATGTGCATAAAAAATACAATTTAATTATGTCATTTGACATTCTTTACTAATTTTCTAAGTTCTCCATGTCAGATAACAATATGGCAAAGAAAAATAATAGATCATCTACCCTCTTTCTAGCTATTTATTAGGAAAAGAATGTTTGATGCTACTGTATGTCAAGAATGACTAAATGAAAGTGTCATCATCTTCACATTGCAAACTTCTCTTTATGCTCTGCAATGTGCAAGATATGAGGGTGTTAACTGAGTCTACAGAATCCATGGAAAGTTTTGCTGTTGGAGAGTTGCTAATGAGTATTTGAAAGACAACGGTAAGCAAGGATCCTCCTTCTGTGCACTTCTCCGCCGGCCTAGAAGTTATCACCAACGGCCTAGATTCGATCCCATCAGGAAGAATTGAGAAACCAGAAGGTAAAACTGCAATGTTGCTAGAGTCACAACCTGTCATCACTGACTGCATGCCGTTGATGTCCACAGGGCCGTAAACCACCATTGATTCATAGGCGTTTGTGGAACTATCTTGGAGTAGCCACATTTTGTGTTCATCTGTAGTCATGGCCTGAATTCAGGAATATACAACTCAGATAAGGAAGGTGTTGTGATTTACCTTATAGAGATTGTCGTGGTTAGTTTTGTAAGAAAGGGCTCACCAGTGCAGAAACTGTGTTTCCTCGATCTTGCCCTTTAGCCAATTTTGCAATCGATTGTACTCTGCTTCCGTTGAACATGATATCCCACTGTGATGCATGCAAGAAAAGAGTTGAATACAGCTTTCATAGCATGGAATTGGTGATTTGAATATAAGTTTACTGAGGGGGAGTCAGCAAACCTCGTTTCTTCGGTTCCCATCTCTTAGGAAGTCAAAGAGGACATGGTGAGAGACAGGCAACCACACACAAGAAACGGCAGACAAGATTGTACCAAGTGGTTCTCCAGTGTCATTAAGGTTCTTCCTAGAAGCCACCCTGATTTCCTCTCCAGTTTTACTGGTGATCTTGTTCCATGAGTTATGGCTGGATCCTCCCAGTGCTCTGCAAAAGCTCCAGGTCATTCTGTGTGCCAACTTCAGAATGCTTTTCCTCCCAGCAAGTGTGGCAACACCTGTTCCGGTAAATGTTTCTTTGACTTAGTTACACTTAGATTTTTGACATTTTTGAGCAAATAATTGTTTTGAAAACTGCTTAGTGTTACCACTTGAATCCTTGGTTGGAACATTTGTAGCCACAAGGAACACAAGTCGCTCGCACTGCTGTTGCAATGTGGAAATCCAGCGCTTAGCACCAAAGGCCAGACCGCTGTTAACTATGGCACGATATAGAGAGTGGACGGTGCTTTTCTGGCATTCCAAGTGCTCTACCCAAGTCACCTGAAAATTACATGGAAAAAGACACAAAGATGTAAAGAAACGAAGATTGGTGCCCTGAATGTAATCAAGAAGCGACCCTAAATGAACTAAAGGTAATCTATGGACTTTAAGCTGTTACAACCTTACAGTGGCCATTGGATTTATCCTCAATGAGGCAACCGGAAGGACGCTTTCTGCATTTCTGAAGAGATGCGTCTATATTATCTTCAACGTTGTTGACAGAAACATCAGCAATTGCCCATTGATTTGCACTCAACTGTTTGCAGTATCGAACAAAATACAGTTCTCTGGAGGCCACCATCGGTGTCAGCATTTGGACCTCTGCAAACATCTACATCAAGCAGCAGAACACCAGCTCTTACAACATTGTAATTGAACTTTCTGTAATTTGATTGTACTTGAGGGGTTATCAATGCAATTATCAATCAATTAAATTGCCTTACCAGGTGAACAGCACCATCTCTGTTTGCACCTTCTCCATTGCAGATAACATCTACTGTAGCTGCCTTTGAGATCAAGCCAGGAAACAACTCTTTCCATTGATTCTGCAATGTAAGGAAACAGACAACTCTATATTTCTCCTCAAACCATACTATAAAAACTCGACTCTGATTCAATACCCCACGACTACATTAAAACCTCACCGCGTCCATGAAACTCTGGACGAGGCATGGAAGATCGACAAAGATGATCCCACTCTCTCTCGACGCCTCTATACATTTCTTCGGCTGCAGTCTGTTAGAATCTTCAGCACAAAACTCCTTCACATACTCATCATAGTTAAGTATTTCACGCCCTGTCTCATAGCTTCTAATCCACAACGGTCCACCCTGAGCAGCCATCTTTATCAATTCATCCCTCGCCCGGCTCACAGCATCCATTATACGCGACTTCTCCAGGCCAAAACTGCCTGTGCAGAACTCCAAAGAGCCCCTGTTTTCTTGGTCATTTCCTGGAGAGAACGACGAGCTGTTCTGTGGTGATGATCCATATGGGTATTTTCCGACAATTGATCTGAGTTTTTCAAGCTGCATAGTATCAGAAATTGGTCTGTAATGTATTCTTGAAAGCAGATAGGATCAATATACGATTGAATTATCGATATATAAGCTTCCAAACCTCAGCTTTGAGTTTAGCGTTTTCGATTCTGAGTTTTTGCTCTTCAGTGCTGCCTGTAATGGCATCCTTGCAAGAGGCAGCAAATCCACAGTTCGGACAAGATGACTTCTTAATGTTGTCTCTGAAAGCCCTGTTTTCGTTGCGGAGTTTGTCGATTTCTGCCTTGAGTAGAGAGTTTTCATGGCGCTCTTGTATAGCCTGCATGCATGAACCATATGCAATAATTGTTTCCAAAAATTATAGCCCCAAACAACAAAAGAACTAAGGGATAATTACACATTACCCCATTAGGTTGGGTGCAATTACATGTAAATCATTTGTTGTTAAGAAATTACATCTAGAACATTTGATGTATGCTTTTGTCTTACAAATAAAAAATACGATTAATTACTCTTAGAGTCCCTTTGAAAATAGAAAATTATACTTTTTCCAAAAAAAAAATTCAAATTTATACTTACACCCCTTCAAAAAATTTTACTTGACCCCTTTTGTTAAGGTTTTGACAAAAAATGTCCACGTGAACAAAAAAATTACATAAATTTCAAAATTACCCCTCATTTTATATTCAAGAAAATGGTAAAATTAGTCCTGTATGTATGGGAGGATGGCAAAATTGGTTCCGCAACTATGAAACTAGCAATTTTAGTCCTTTATGTTTTAAATTTACAGCAATTTGGTCCTTCCAGCCAAAAGTGACTGGAAATTAACAAATCAAATTGGGGCTTAGTGTTTCGGCAACAAATGGACATTAGTCACACAGTCAACATCCAATGTGGATGCTGGCGTGCCAAAGAATGGTTAACCACCACCTCACAGCCGATTGCTAGAGCATTTTTTTTTTGGCACGTCTTCGGCCACGCACACCACCACTGAACTTGCCGTCCAATGTTGATTCCAATTCTACAACGTGTGTTTCAATCGGAGTTCAAATGCGCCCCTAATTGCTGATTATAGTCTAGCCCTAAAGCCTAGATGTATTCTCTCTCTCTCTCTCTCTATATATATATATATATATATATACTGTTGTTCGACCAGCCACTATTCTAGACCACCACCAATCAACTCCACATCCTCTGGCGAGTTGATTGTATCCAGGTCCATTCATTTTCGTCTAAAATCCAGCCGATCTTTTCTATTTTCATTTCCGCCACATTTTTAGTGTGCCCACAGCTTATTTTTTCATCATATCTCCGCGTTAGCGATCATCTCGCCAAGGGACCAACACCATTGTGTTTGCCGCCCCATGGTGGACACATCCCTCTGATCAGTTTCCACCAATGCCACCATCCACGTCATGGTCTCCTTATCGGTTGACTTCTCCTATATATTTTAATTTCGTGGCAATTTTGGTTCTTTCAACCAAAATTACCCATCCCATGCCATGCAGAAGCGACGCAAGACGCCATGTATTTAAGTTGAAACCAGTTGGTAGCCGAAACCCTAAGCCCCAATTTGTCCGACTAATTTTTGGATAATTTTGACCGGACGGACAAAATTGCAACTAAATTTTTTACTATATGCAGGTCATACTATGAGGACGGCGAAAGTGTTGGCCGGCATTGTCGTTGCGATGGTTAGACAAAGAATTTTTAGTGTTGACTTAGCTGACTCTGTTAGTAAAAGGGGCTTATATAAATTGTTGCGCATCCTCAGGCCTGTAGGGAATGCAACTGTTTGATATGGCCTGTTGTATTGTACTTTTATACTTTTTCTTTCATTAATGCAATTTACCTTCACTATAAATTCAAACATATATGACTAAAATTATCAGTCAGTCCAGTAGTTACAAAACTAATTTTGCCACCACTTATACTTATGGGATTAATTTTACAATTTTGCCTTAATATCCTCATGTAATAATTTTTTACTAATAAAAAAAAAATATTGTTAACCCCACTCCATATATATATTATTATATTTATCCCTTTATAAATACAAAAATATGCATAGAAATATTAAATGAGAGCAAAAATTGAAAATTCATATAATTTTTTTTGCTAAAGTCAATATTTTTCATCCAAATCCTAATGACAGGGGATCAAGTGTAAATAGAGAACTTTCAAAAGATGTATAAGTGTAATTTCAAAATTTTTTTAGGGCAAAGTGTAATTTCGTAATTTTGGAGGGGCTTTAAGTGTAATTAACCCTAGAAAATATTGCTTTCAACTTATTTTCAAGGCTTAAATGCATTTTTGGTTTCGTAAACTTAGGTCATTTGGTTTTTCGTCCTTTAACGTTTTGGGGTAGCATTTTGATTCTACATATTTTAATTTTCTTAATTTCAATCATTTTTCTCACTGGAGTTTACCCTTCTCGCTAGAAAAATACATATACATCCCACATGACCTTTTAACATTAAGGTTACTATTCCTAGGGACTCATTCTTGCTAGTATTTTTTTCAACTTTTTAAGGTAACTTTTTGGTCCCACGTCTTTTTAATATTTATAATTTTAATTATTTTTTCTTCGGAGTTCACACTTCTGTTGGTGGAGGTGAACTCCGACAAAAAGAAAAAAAGAGTAAAATTTGAAAATTAAAAAATATAGAATCAAAATATTATCTTAAAGAGTTAAAAGACGAAAACACCGAACCACCTAAATTATTAAATCCAAAATTCATCCTAGCCTATTTCCAACAAAAAGCAGATATATATTGGACGAGCTATTGCAATACCCCTACTATATCTGGGCACTGCTATAAAAAGGAAAATCACCATTGTTCCATATATCTATATAAATTATTAAACTAATAAAATTACAATATATATTTATAACTGATTTTTTTTAAAAAAAATTATAATAAGAATGATATTGAGTGAATATTATATATATATATATATATATATATATAATATAAATAGTTACCTTGATTTGGGTTCGACGATTTTGAAACCAGAATTTAACTTGCCTAGGATGTAGCCCTAATTGCCTGCTCAGCTGCAGCCTTTGCTTCTCATCTGGATGTGGAGACTCTTTAAATAACCTGCAAAATTTATTTAATTTATTACATTCTATCTTAATGATCTCACCTATATATTAATTTAAAAGGATAATTATACCTAAGCCCCCTACATATCATCTATTTACTCAAATCATCCTTGTATTTTTAAATAATTACCACATACTTCTATAGAAAATCATTGCATAAACTAGTTTTAGTCGAACCAAATCAATCACAAAGCAAGTGTGATACACTTGCTATGTGTTTGGCCATCTTTCTGAAATATATGTCAATCGCACGACAAGTCTATTGCATTTGTCAATTAAGTGATTCAGATTTTATCGAGTTAGAGTTTCTCTACTTCAACCAAAAATATCCTTTTAAAGAGAAGGACTGTAGGATTAGAAAAAAGGTGAACAATGGGAGTCGAAGAGTAGGAATAGAGCTTATAGCCATCGTGAGGTCCAATCTTATGAGCATGCTAACATCATTTAAACAACTCATTCATATTTTTTGAAAAATTATACATACAATAAAAATATCTCAATATTGTTACATACTACTCTTATCTTTTTGTTTTTAGAGGTAATTTTTTGTAATTATGTAAAAGACATGAATGATTTGTGTAATAAACCATAAATAAAAAGTGTGAATGTAATTATCCATAATTTGAATTCAATTTTCACCATTTTTCATCTCCAAGATACATGAAATTATACGTCTAATAAACCTCACCAACGTGGATTAAACTTTCTATTTCGAATCCGATTGCATTTTCTTTTCCGTTTAACATATAGACGCATAGATTTCTCTTTAGATTAAATAAACAAACTATAAGATGCAATAATATTCGAAACAGAAAATACACTTTGTACAAACGCACAAAACATAATTATATTAGGCTAAAAAAATTATTTTTATTTTTATTAAAAATTTATATTACATGTCGTATTTCATTTAATATATAGACGTGCTAGGTCCGTAATATTATTCTTGAATATAAAAATAAAGTAAATTTTATATACGCAATAATATTGTATTAAAAATAGTATAAAATTGGAATAGAAAAATTCTACCCGACATTGGGAAGGAAAACGTGGGGGGCACCAACATTAATGTTATAAGGTAGCTTTCTCGGAGGCATCTATAGTACTACAACCTGTTCCGTCCAACTATTAACCTCAAACTTCGTTTCCCATGTTAAAATGTAAAATTTTTTTTTATGAGTAGTAAGTTTGGTTTAATTAAATTAATTATTTTTTAAATTATATATTAATTATAAAAAAATATAATATATTTATCATATAATTAATTCAAATTCAATCAAAATCCAATTTAAATTAAAGCGGAAACCATCCCACGGAGGGACAAGGAATCAGCACTAATGCGATATCAGACACACGCAACCACATGTGTCTGTGTATATATATATATATACACATGTGTTGTGTGTATGTATATATATATGGCGTAGTTGTATGTATACATATACGTATTAAGGAGAGAAGAGATGAGAAAAAGAAAACATACGCCTCCATCTCTCTAATCTGCTCCGGTGTGTGCCTGTGATACTTCTTCCTCTTCTTCTTCTTCTTCCCGTCGACGTCGACACCCTCCTCCTCCTCCTCATCACCACCATCATCAACATTGTGCCGTTGCTGCTCTCCCTCCGCCGCCAACATCTCATAATCATCGTCGGAGCCGCGCGAGTACTTCCCCGCCCCCGAATTATCGCTGCTGCTTATATCCACCGCCTCCTCGCTCCGCCCTCCTCCGCCTGCTAATTCCTCCCGGAAAATACCAGCCTGCTCATCACACAATTAATTAAAAAACCATGAATTGAACGAAAAATCCTGTTAGAAATGAAGAAATGATGATGATGATGATGAAGAGTTTATACGACGTACGAGAGAGAGGGAGAGAGCTGGAGAGGGTGGGAGAAAATCTCTGGGGTGGAGATTCGACATGTCTGTCGACTACAACATCGCCAATTTTTGATCCGTTTCTGTAATTTAATATTTTTATTAATATTATATATGAACTCGTGCGTATGCGTGTAATGACGACAGGGGCAGTGAAGTGTGAAGTGGTGGGCTCTCATCATTAAGGATATCAAACAAATAGGGGAACTGAATTTTCAATTTTGTGTAATTAGGGCATGCAGCCTGCGTTGTTTTTACTATATTTGGATCTTGTTTTAGTCCGCCTCCATTTTCTTCTTTTTTCTTTTTTGGCAAATTCTATTTTATTTTTTATTATATTTAATATATAAAAATGAGATTATATTTTATTTAGAAAATTTCTTTATACACATGATATGCGTATATTAAAGGGAGTAGATATCGCAATAAAAAAAAATTGAATCCCAATTTCTGTCTCGTTTGATTTTGTTTTTATTTTGAGTCGCGTGTTTTCACTTTTGTTTAAATTTTCATATAAAAATGAATTATGATTTATTAGTTGATAAATTGTGTTTCATGTTGTTAGTGATGTCATATATCAAAGTAAAAGAATCGTGTTTTATGTTTGGATTATGTTTTTTATTGATTTAAAATTGTTAGTAATGTCATATCAAAAGTATATTATTAATGTGCAATATTAATGATTGAATAAATTTTTAATCTGTACTATAGAAAAAAAAAAAAAAAGTCCTTCCATACTCACAAACGACGGTTAATAATTCAACGACACCATTTTTTTGTGAAAAATGCCATTCAATCGATAAAATAACCAACTTTATCTTATTTTCCAAATTTTACATTAATAAATAAATTAGTGGTTTTTTTCCTTCTTTCTTTTTTTTATTTTTAATGTAATGTATTGATTTATATATTTTATCTTTATTTATGATATTATTTTTAATATATTTTGAAGTATGTAAAAAAATTATTCATTATATGCAAGTAGAAATGATGTACCACAACAGCTAGTATAATTTCAAAGATTACAAATTGGGTTGAGTATGATGGTTAAACATTTTCATTGAAAATACATATAAAAATATATCAAAAAATAAAAATAAAAATAAAAAATAGAGTAAAAAAATCTTGCCCTCTGAATTATGACTGTTTTTACACTTTGTCATTCATTTTTTTTTCAATTTGTCATACCAACCGTATGAATTTTACAAATTACCACCTCAAATCACTTTTCATGTAGAATTTATTTTCATCGAAAAATGGCCACATGCAGCAGCGCTCAAATGTGGTTCATTTTTTTCGGAATATACCATATTGTAACAACAAAAAAATAAAATTCAACATAAATTTAACAACCCCACGAGTGATATCTTTGACATAAGGAAAATTCTTATATATACACTGTATGTGATCGTTTTTCGATAAAAAAAATTCTTTTAATCTAAGATGGTAATTTGTAAAATTTCGAAATGTTTTTTTACCCTAAAAATTAAACCAAACATGGCCAACATTCACCCACCAAACAGTCGTATATATATAATAATAGTGTCACGTCAATTGCAAAAATTTACCCTAGTAATTTAAAGTGGGGGTGTCTATTTTTACTGTTTGGTGGAGACCGGAGGGTACAAATACTGCTCACACCAACTTTATAGTTAATTATCATAGATAATAAAAAATAATGATTGATTATTGTTCTGAAATTTTTGTTGGTTGTAATTTTTGTGACGGTGATTAAAATATTTTTCATGACTAAAAAAGGCATGACAAATACTTTTACCATAGTTCTTAGGTACGGTAAATAATTTTTTTATGGTGAAAAAGCTAATTTTTTGCATGAGTTTTATTTGACTATGGTTAATATAATATTATTTACTATAATTTTTAGCCATAATCATTAAATTGTAGTCGATAGTAATTCTTTTTCTAGTGATGCTATTAAAAATATTGATTATTTTATATTATATATAATTATAATTTAAAATTATGGTGAAATAATATTATTTATTACATTTAAACAAAATTACAGTAAAATTCTAAAATTTAATTAGGATTTTTTAATATTTTTGCTATGCGCAAAACATTTTATATGGGTTTTTATCTAGATTAATATTTCCGTCTTCCTTGCACAAACAACGACTAACAATCACAATGGAGTCATGTTAATTAGTATTGTCATAAATTTTTATTTTAATCATAATAATGAATCACAATAAAACCGCTTCATTTACTACTATAAGTTAGGACAAATGTCAGATATTATTTTTACCACCATAAGTTATGGAAAATATAAAAATAAATATGGATCATTGGGATAAGATTTAAATTAATCCTGGTATATATGCTTACACAAATTATTCTTATCATTTGCATAATTATAAAAACTACCTTTGGCTGTCAAAAAGTAGAACTAGTTTGTACAATGACGTTGACGTTTTGGGGGATGTACGTTTAATTTTACAAAAATATAGGAGTGATTACGTAAATGATGTTGATATTTTTTATCGGTATATGTGTATTAGCCAAAAGAGGTAGATGATTTGTATAAGTAAGTCATAAATCGGGAGTGTAAATAATATTATCCCTAGTATTTATAAACTGTTTGTACTTTAATTTCTCTTTACGATCTACCAAACTTCAGGATCAGTGAAGGGCCGTTGGGGCTTCTTGGTGTGATTCTGACGTGTTCTATTTTGTAGGCTTAGTTCATAGCATATTAGAGACACCATAACCCAAATCTCACTCTAAAAATTCCGGAAACAACAAAATTCAAATGGATTAATTAAACCATCATCTTGTAAATATAGGACAAAAATTTCATCAATTATGAGATATATAAAACAAATTATCAAGTATGTGTAGATAAATAATAAATAAATAAAAGGAATTAGTGGATGTGATCGGCCATATATTTGTTTCCGTGGGCACAAGTCTTAGTCATCGGCAACATGCATATGTTTCTTGCAGCCCACAACGTTTTAGTCGTTTACCAAAACCTTTTTCCTGTCTGTACAAACTATATGCCCACTTCCACCCAATCCCAGTCACTCATCAGTCATCACCCGACAAATTCTTTTTTTTCTTTTTTCTTCATTTCATTTATTGACTAAAACAATTTTCCAATGTGATGGGGAAAATCCTGATTTACTAAAAATACCCTTAATGAAGGGTATTTTTGTAAATTTTTGATATAAGATCCGCGTACCACTAAGATCGGGTCGGAAAGAACTCGTTCCAACAGCTGAAGACCCGATTAATAAAAGTCGTCCGATTCGAGACGCTATCTTCCAGATGGTAACTCGTAACCAAAATCACCTTACACACCTGGAACTATAAATACCCTGACGCATCATTTATTGAGGTAACTGTTGTCTATTATTTTCGACCTACAATCTTAGCTCGCACATTTTTACCTCGATCAATTCTAACTTGAGCGTCGGAGGGTCAAAGTCGGGGACACACCCGACAAGCCTCACGTTCGTATTTCGATTTTCAGGACCCAATCACTCGATCTTGGGAGGATACATGGCCGAGAACGATCAACAATCGTGGTCGCATATTTCGAGCTTCATCACAATGATAATTGCACGTATCATTATGTCAACATCTATATACATTGAGTAATACATCAATATCATTTAAAATAATATACGAATTACAATAATTCATATAAAGTAAGACGAATACCCAAATATATAGTGGAACTCGAATCCACGATCTCAAACTTGTTCACAGGACCCAAAATTATAATTAACAATTAGGCTAAGACACCAATGATCACATTCTAACTTGAATATTATCATTATCGCGAAACTTGCAATACAAATTAATTAGAGAATTTATTGATTTCACTTATTTGGATAATTTGAAGATTATCAGCTTAATTTGCGAAAGTTGAAGTTCTATGACTATAATCATGATGTTGGCTTAGATTTGATCAATGTGTGTGTATTAATTTACTTTAATAATTGGTACATTGTTGGCTTAGATTTCATCATGTTGGGTTAGCTACTATTTTCTTAAATAATTATATTTGTACCCCTAATCTATGCTTTGTTTATATAAATTATTATTTTTTTAAAAATTACATAGAACCTAATAGAAACAAAAATTTTATTTACATATACCATCCTTTTTTTTTTAAAAGAAAACTATACATACATTTCAAAAATGTCCTTATTATTACACAAATTATTCCTTTGGGGGGGGGGGGGACTGTTGAAGTGATTTATGTAATTACAAAAAGATATTAGTCACTTATATAAATAGAACATATGTCGGGGACGTAAACATAATTATGGCAATAGGCAATAACACAACTCTAATGATTTCTTAATTAGTAATGGCCCACAGTTGAAAAATGTTGTAATTATTTCCACCATATTGTTAATTAATAATCATACTTTGTGTTGAAATTCTTTGCACCAATCCAACTAATTTCGAGCTATTTTCTAAAGCAAAATTATCACTCATGCAATAATTACATTTGTATTCCTTGTTTATGATTTATTTATATAAGAAAAATTATTTTTTTAGAAATTATACATATACCCATAAAAAATGTCAGTATTATTTTATAAAACCATTTCTATTCTTTAAAATATTTCACATACCCCCCTCCAAGAAAAAAATTATACCAATTATCCCTGCTTCTTAGCTATTAGGAATGGTTTCTGTAATTACACAAAAAAATATGAATAATTGATGCCAATGACTATGGATTAAAAGGTACTAGTCGTTGTAACACGTCGTTTCTATGTGCATATAATAAATAATTTTTCATACTTTAAAATATATTATAATAACAGTAAAATATATAAACGAATATGTTACATTAACATAAAGAATGAAAGAAAAAAATAATAATTTTATTAAATAATGTTAATTTTAAAAATTTGAATAAATTAGTTATTTTATCATGAAGAGCATTTTTTACTTAAAAAAAAATAGTGCGGCGGCGTCTTTAACTTTCTTTTATGAGTATGAAGGAATTTTTTTTATATATATATTAATATAGATTATAGATATATATATAATTATCCCCTTTTATTTATTTATTTTTCCTCTCTCTCATAAATAATGCAATTGCAGTCCCATCACAAAATAAAACTATTAAGTTAATAATTACACTACTGGTGAAAGTCCAATTTAATATGTTTTTTTTTTATCATAACAAACATCAAATATTTTTTTTTTAAATATGAATCAAATATGAAAAAATCGTATTTGTCCAATTTGAGACCTTTCGTGAGATATATTGGGGAAAAATGAGTTATGGTTTTCCAATTAAATATAATTGGATGGATGAGATTGATTTTCATATAATGAATTTGAGAATGCGATATTAGTTATTATCTAAAGTGTAAGTTAAATTATATTGGAAAAAATATTAAAAAATTATATTCAAAAAAATATTATATTTATTATGAGAAAAAAATTATGAGATAATTTAATTCAATGATATTTTCAAGAACGCTAGTTATAAAAATATCAGAAGTTTGATAACATAAATTTTTAAAAGCTAATTGATATGAGATATATACTTGGAAATGACTGTTTAGTTATTTAAAAGAAAATGGAACAAAATTTTAAATTTTGATATAAATAAAATGTTGATTGGTGAAAAATGTATGAATATTATTTAATATTTTACTCAAAAATACAATGTTTTTGATATATTAATTATACGTATTCAAACTTATTATAGGACACGGAAATGAATGATTTTTTATACAATCTTAAATAATAACTTATTGTTCAAAAAAATATTAATACTCCATTATATTTGACATAATTATGTAATTATTAGAAGGTAAGGTGGCAATGTCAATTTTACCCTTAGAATTTTTTTGTTTTTGAAAATTATTTTTTAAAAATATATTGGTATTTTTTAAAATCAATCAATATACTATCATAATATTTAATGCGCAATACATTAATATTTCAAAATTTTGATATTTTACAGTGTCAATTATAATAAAATGGATCCAATAAGACGGACATTAATTTTAGGGAGTTCAATATAATTTACTTTTTTTTTATCTATCTATCTATATATATAAGAATTTGACTGAATCTATTTATCATTAGTTGATAAAAAGAATAAAGTCATATGTAGGATAAAAACTCAAAATATTTGCACTCCTAATTTATAATTTATTTACGTAAATTATCTCTATTTTTAAAAAAATATACATACGTCCACCGAAAATGTCCATATTATTTATACAAACCTACATCCCCAGGAACGCCAATATCATTACATAGATTATCCCTATTTTTTTGTTATTAGGGTTGATTTTTGTAATTTACATAAAAGACATAAATAATTTATATAAATAAATTATAAATTAAGAGCGTAAATATAATTAATTCCTTTATTTACTGAAAGGTTGTCGCTTCATGATGTTACGTGAGGAATGGGGTGATTAATGATGTCGCAACCATCGATTCTTAACCTTTATATATATCAATTTTAAAAAGAAAAAGGGCTTCATACTCACAAATAGTGGTTACTGACATCATCACACCAGCTAAAAATGCCCTTCAACTAATAAGATAACTATTTTATTCAAAGTTGTCGAATTATATTTAATTAATAAATTATTTTTTTAAAAAAAATTAATGTAATATTGTGATTTGTATATTTTGCTCTTATTCATAATGTATTTTAAAGTGTGAAAAATTATTTATTATATACATATAGAAATAATGTACCACAAGAACTAATTATTTACGACGAAAATGACCTTTTGGTGTCTTCACTATAGTATGTATATATAGTTTTTTTTTTATTTTTTTTTATTTTCTCCCTTTTTTTGTATTAAAATAAAATTAAATGACTTAAACTCCGATCACCATCACGAGTTAAGACAAAATAAGGTATTTGCAGCCCCAATCGATAGACAAAATTCCAACACGCAGTCTTCTGGAGGAAAGTAAATTGTTCTTATCAAATACCAATTGAAAAACCAAATTTTCCCCATGTATTTAAATTGTTATTTTTTTTAATTATATATTTTGTTCACTAATATGGCGGGTGTAATGATTTTTAATTCATGATTCTATGATTAAGTTGTTTTACCAAATAGTCCAATTTTGATTTTTTTTTTCAAACACTCTTATTATTTACTACTGCTTAATTTTTTTATAATTTATTTTCATAAAAAAATAAAAATTATTGCAGACACCCAAAAGTTGAGCATGATCTCAAACTTTTCCGTCATTCAAGCCCACAAGAAGCACTATAGTCGGAGCAAGTTATGATTAATGATACGAAAGTTTTCAAATACTTTTTTTGTAGGTAAATCAACAGTTCTAAATCGACCAATATATTATTATTATAAACATTTTGTACACAATACGTTAATATTTCTAAATCAACTAACAAATTCAAACTAAATTCAATGTACTACAATTAAAAGTAGACTAAATTCCTATATATATTCGCAGGACTCGAACGAATATTCAGCACTCAGCTAGGGATCCTTTCTAAATAATTAATTACTATTAAAAGGACACAAATTATTAATTATCAATTGACAATTATAATTAGATACCAACCATCTTTCATCATCATTAATAATAATAATCGGAACGAGAACATAAAATAACAATTTTTACATACCAGTAAGTTGTTGATTCAGTAATAAGCGAGTTGGATTCTAATGCGAAATCTGTAAGAAGGTTCGTAATTTTACAGTCACATTTGTTGAGATGAGTTTAACTATTTCGCTTTCACCTGAAACAATAGTAGTTTTATTTTCAAAATGGGATGATGGCATATATAATAATGTTAATTACACTTAGACTTTCTGTAAATATACGAAATATTATTCTCCAAATAAGTTTTGAAATTATACTTACACGACCTTCCTCTCGAAAATTTTTCTTTACACACGACACCGTTTTGTTAGGATTTGGACGAAAAATGCTAATACTAACAAAAAGATATTAAATAAATATTTAATTTTGCCCTTTATTTAACATTTTATGTTTATTTTTATATTTCTAAAGGGATAAATGTAATATATATATATATATATATGTAGAGTGAGGTCAATATCATTACATTTTTCCCTTATAAATATAAAATTATTGCATGGGAATGTTAAATAAATGATAAAATTAAAATTATGCCTTTTTTTCGTATGACGTAGTAATTTTTGTTTAAATCTTAACGAAAAAGAGGTTAGACATAAATAGTGAATTTATGAAAATAGTGTAAATATAATTTTATATTTTTAAATAAAGTTTTAAATATAATTAAATGCGAGAGATTATTAAAATGTCAAGTCAAATAAAGGAATCAAGGGACCACATATTAATTGCGATGGAGAAAATATTGTACCTTGTAAAAAATTCAATTGAGATAAATTATAAGATGGGATGTAACATTAAATTGAATTGTTATGAAAACAACCTTAATGTTCATCACATAAACGTGGTAATAAATGTGTAATAAAATCAAGACTACTTAGATACTAGGCTTAAATAATCATAATATTAAAAAAATAATAATCCGATAATCTGCATAACCACTACCTAACTTTTTTTGAATTTAATTGCATCAACGCTTGAAATGATACCAAAATATTTGAAAAAAAATGATACATTTAGTCCTTTGATTTATGAAATTTATGGGATTAAAATGTGTCGAGTTTTTTCAACTTTTAGAATTATTTAAAAAAAAAATCCGTAAAATATAGAACTCTATGTATCTAATTTTTTTCATTTTGATATTATTTTAAAAAATCCCATAAAACAGATGGCTGAAAATATTGAATCTTCCATCCTATGGAACTAGAAGTAAAATTTCATTAAAAAAAAGCTCATCGAGCTCAACCTTTTGTATCTCAATTCGACTCGAGCTCCATTCACTTGTTATAAAAACCACTAATTAAACTCATAAAAAGGGAGAGAGATGAAAAGAAAAAGATGTTAGAGCTGCATTTGTCCGTAGCGCATAACTGAGACAGAGAGCAGCACGAAATTTGTGTCGATTTTAAATTGTGGGGTCGTCTAAAATTAAGAATACACGACCAAAAGTATAGAAAGGGGATGTGTGGCACTGGTATGGAGTGTGGACCCTCAATTTTGTGGATGTTAGAATTCGTGGATACGATGAGCTCTTCATTCACTGCAGACGAGTTGCCATCCAACAGCTGGGCCTAAGGTTATAGCCCGTACTAGGAAAATAAACCAACGAGAATCTTACAAAAGCATCAAAAACAAAAACCACCACAGTGGCGCTTTTTGTGCACACAACATGTTTGATGAAATGTTTGGCGAAGTGGGGGCTACACTTGAGTATAGTCAAATAGTTTTTAATGGTTCATTGTATTTAAATTCGTTTTAAAAATATGAAATTATATATTTTTAAAAAAAAATAAAATTATATTCATATCTCATTAAAAAAATTTTGTTTATATCTGACCTCATTTTACTATGATTTGGAAAAAGAAATACTGACAGTAGCAAAAAGACTACGTAAGTTTTTAGTTCCGCCCCTCATGTAATATTTTCAAGTATATTTTTGTATTTATAAAGGGATAAATGTATTATATATATGGAGTAAGGTTCATCATTACATTTTTTTTCCTTATAAATACAAAATTATTATATGAGAATGTTAAATGAGGGATAATATCAAAAGTTTATGTAATTTATTTTGCTAAATCAATATTTTTTGTCCAAATTCTAATAAAAAAGGGATCAAGTGGAAACAATGAATTTTCGAAGGGATATAAATGTAATTTTAAAACTTTTTGAGGGGAAACTGTAATTTCATATTTTTAAATGAAATTATTATTTTTTTATTTATACGGGCGTTGTGTTTGCCCATAAAATGATTAGATCATATTAATTTGAACTTGAATATGTACGAATTTATGTTAATCATAGAACTAGGTCGTGCTTATACATACATAGCATCTATATGTTTTAGGTATAATTTGTTTGGCTACCTAGCTTTTGTTAATGAGTTTAGTATTTAAACAACTACACTAATTTAAGAATCAGAAGGATATAATCTAAACTATGTAATAAAAACAATATTTCATGTACACGGCGGGGTTCTCTCTTTTATTCTTTTTTATTTTTTGTTTGGCTTTTTTGGGTGAGAAAATGACATAACATAATGAGCTTTAATGATTGTGTCTTTTTCCTTTTTTATTTTTATTTTATGACAATTAACTTTTTGGTAGGTAGTAATCTATCAACCTCGTCAAAATATTTTATGAGAGAAATAAATTCTTCATATGAAATATACATTTGTAATAAAATCCAATAAATCTCCTATGTTATTTTTTGTGATAGTACTTACAATTATCTATATCTGTTGGGGCTTTTTATGACACCCTAGGAAAAAAATATTATTGGTTACAATATTAATGGTTATGATTAAAAATTATGATAAATAACTATTATTAATCACGATTGAATAAAATCGATGCAAAAAATTCATCACGAAAAATTATTTGTCACAGCCAAGACTCATGGTAAAAATATACGTCATGCCTTTTACCATAGTAAATATTTTAACCACCCTCACAAAAGTTACGGTTAACAATTGTTGCGAGACTGTAGTAAATAACTATTTGTATAATATCAATCATAATTAAATATTATATTTTTTGTAGTGACATAATTAATTCTAAGTATATATAATGTATATAGAATTTTCATATTTTTTTGTTAATATCAATAAATTTTGTAAATTTTGACTAATGAATGAATTTAAAAAATGAAAGTCAAGGCCTCAAGGGTACTAGACGTAAGTTCCCAAACCACAAGAGGCTACGAATAATTACGCCAAATCTTAAGAGATGCCAATGTACTTATCCTAATATTAATCTATTGTGACGATTTGACATCCGTCCCAAGCCACACAACCTAAAGCAACACGAAAACAAAAAAGAATTCATTGTAAAAATATACCCGACTTTGACTTTCTATAGACAACGTTTTCTTCAAAGCGACGATTATTTTAAATGCGACAAAAATCTTTTTACAATTTTTCAAACTTTCATTAAATTCAAATCAAATATAAGAACGAAAACAAAAACATTATAGGTTCAAATTTCAACTCGACTTGACTCATGACATGTTGAAAGATTCATACCAATTGTGATGAAAATCGAATCTCTCTACAATATTATCTAATATTTTTGAAAATAAATAAAATTAAAATTCTCAAATACAACAATTCTGAAATCTCGAAACCGTCTAAGAATAACAAGAATGCCTCATAAAGAAGCTAAGAACTCATGCGTTCGAATTTTATCAGATGCTTGAGTATTTTTTTTCACTTTTATGTTAGTTTATTATAATTTATTACTTTATTTATTTTTATATTTGTGTCATTTGATTTGTTAGTGATGTATTAATTTATTTTTTGAGATGTCGATGTGATGTAAGTGTCACTCATGCAAAGAAAAAACCATAAGAAATTAGAAGTTCCACCGTGCATGAAACACGTGAAAATATCCTATTAATTCGAGGATTTAAAATATTTTTTTAAGATAAGGTGTAACATATTTTTTGTTACACTTGTCACCTAATTGCTGGACGTGCACTTATAATATAGTTTTGAAAAGTATTAACTATATAACAAGGATATTAAAATCAAATAAATATAATATTCCTAATGTAAAATATAATATGAAAAAGATAATGTTTTTCTTAAAGTAAGTTATTTATGTTCAAGTGTCAAAAAGATTAAGATAAATGTCCTAAAAATTTTAAAACTATCTACCACTAAAATGGAAAAGGGGGACAAGATAGAATGCGCGTCGTACCATGCAATAATTGTGTGGTACAAATTGATCAAAGTGCAACAAGAGATAAGATCATTTTTGTTTTCTCCTTTGAAATTGTAAATTTCATGTCTATGTTAATATCATAAAGAATTGAGTGGATAGGTCGATTTGATTAATATATTAATATAATTATAAATAATAAAATAATTTATAATAAATTTATAGACAAGTGGAATAAGTATTCATCTGTAATGTACGGATAATTCAAAAAATTATTCAGTATATTGTTGGACTCACCTTAGACATATATCGAACACATTATCCGTGTGTTTAAAAATCTGATATACATTGGTAAAAATTATTAACTTGTAAGGGCAAAAATATAATTTATTGTGTAGAAGGCATACACTAAACATTTACAACCCACCACACCATATAATTTTCAACACTACTATAAATACTAAAATATTAATTTTTTAAGGGGGGCTATTCATTGATTAGACCCATCTCTCATGAAAACAACACCTTTTTGCGGAAATTGCAATTCACCTGGTGCGCAATTGTGCCGAGGTAAAATTCCCGATTTATTCCTTTAGCAAAAAAACCTCAACCAAATCAAAATCTAAAATAAAAAAAAAGACATAATAGTCGATGTATCTGACACGTTTTAGATATATTTAAGGGTTTTTTTAATAATTTTTTTAAAAAAATTGAGTGTTTTAAAAAGAACAAAAAAAAAAGAGTTTTTGGTGAATAAAAAAGAAAAAAAATTAATTCACTTATCTCAAAACTAAAAGTTTTGAGATGAAATTATGCAGCGGCAGCTGAAAAAGACGCAGTTCTGGAGTAGCATTTTCTGTTAGTAGTGTATCACGTTTTCTGTCCGTAGTTTTTATTGTAGCCTAGCGTTTCTATTAGTGATTTAGCGCTTTTTGGCTTCACTGTGGTAGAAAGTATTTTTCACACAACAGAAAATCACAAACTCAGATATTCTTTTTATGCTCTGCACTTGTGCAATGGAGGTGATCTTTGAGTGTTCTCAACACAAATTACTAAAAATTTGAGAGATGGTAATTATAATTTAATTAATTTAAATTATTAAAATATTTTCATTACATAAATTTTAAAATAAACTAATTATATATATTTTTTAAGCTCTGTATTCTGATTAAGAATTGAGAAGACAAACATGTTTATTATGTTTTACCTTAATACCTTATATCTCATGATTTAATTTTATAAAAAATTGAGAACATATAAAATAAAAATTTATATAGCCGTAAAAATGGTGTGCCGCGTCCAATTTTTTGAAATTTTGCATGTTGTCGTATTTTGTTCGGGTCCATACATAAATACTCATACATTTAATAGGATTCAAACTCATAATCTTAATCATACGTTAGTGAAATAGAAAGAATGATCATCAATGGAATGTGAAAAATATCTAATGGGGTCGGTCGTATGTTTTTAATATGGGATAATAAATTACTTCTAACAGCCAATACATTTTTTCTCCCTTCTTTTTCTTCATCTATTTCTTTCTCCTCTTCTCCAAGTGTTTGGAATCTTTTTCCAACTTTTTTAAAAAAATAAATAAGATTATAGAGGCACCAATTGCTACCTCTGTTTAATTCAAGAGTTTGTATTCGGTTCAATCATTGGTATGATTTTTAATACATTGTTTGAAAGACATCAATTTTGTGGTGTTGGTCGATTGAAACAGTAGTTACTGATTAGTTATAAATATTTGATATTGATAATTAATATATAATTGAAAACCAATTCACTAAAAAAAAAAAAGAAACTATCATTTTGTCTCCATTAAAGAAAACCCTATTCCAAAGATTTGATGTTAATTCCTGAACAATAGTGAATTTTTTTTTTTTTTTTAACAGAGATCAAGAAAATACGAACTTATCGCTTTTGGATAATAATACAATAATGAGGTGGGATGTTATTTAAAAAAAATACTAAAATGGAATAAAAGTCAAAAGAGATTGATAATTGATAAATTAGGAAAAGATGATGAAATAGTCCAAAAGGAGAGTTGATGAGGATATGGACACTTCACTCTCACTCATTAATGGATGAAAGTGTTGCTTGGAATTGAGGCCATCCCAAATTTTTCAAAAAGCCTAATGAATTCTCAACCTACACTTTTATTTTTTTCCCCCTTAAACAACTGCCACTCAACAACCACCTCTCTTTCTTGGTTACAAAGGTTTCTGCTAAAATATAAAAAAATAAATTAAAAAAAAAATTGAAAGAGTAATTGAATTCTTAGTTGAAATTTTTTGAAAGCTTTGTTTGGTTTAATTTTTAAAGCTTTTTTTCTTCTGGGATTTCTGTAAGATAGAGAGATAACGATAAGGATAAATTATATCTGTGTTTCTGAATATTAGGTCGAATTACAGAGACACTCTTTTTTTCTTTATAAATTACAAGTACATTCCATGAAGGAGGGTTGGTGTAACATATTATAGGGGTAATTGTGTAAAATTTTATCGATGAATAGGGGATGTAGTTGTAATTATATTTACAATGTCAAAAGATGTACTTGTAATTTTGCCTATAACATGATTTATTTGTGTGATTATACATAATTTTAGGGGGTTTTAATGTAATCTATTAAAATGATAAAAGATAAGTATTTGTTAGTGTAATATACTATAGGGGTGTTTGCATAAAGTTTTGCGACTAAATAAAAAAGAAGGGCTAATTACGTTTTGCCATTCGAACTGACCGTTTTTTCACTTTAACAATTAAATTATTATTATTTTTTGCGTCAATTTACCATCTCAACTTTATAAAATTTTATATTTTACCATGTATAACTTTTTACAACCAAATTTTTTGTCAAAAAATATTATATGCAGTACACATACGATATTTTTTTAAAACTAAAGGCCCAAGAACCGATCCTGGACCAAGTAGTCCTAGGCGACTGGATTGGGCTGGTCTCATATATTGATTAGATCGGCCTAACCTAATTTTTTATTGATTCAATCTGCTCCTAAATTGAATTAATCCAACTCGACTCAATATGCATCTTGATGGGAGCACTTGTAATCTACCCTGTAAAATAAGAGGAAACATGTAGCTAAAGAGTTGGGTTGCCAAGTACCTTTCTTCCTGTCCACGTTTGTCTGGCGGCCACTTTGTACATGGATTGGGCCTCAAACGTACCTTTATGTTGGGCCAGGTCTTTCTCTAAATTGCAAAGAAGGACCCAAGCTTGAGTTTGTTTGATTAGTAAGGTAGGCCGATAGACAAAAGTTTGAATGGGCCAATTCCTTGGGCTTTACTTTACACCAACAAGCCCACATTAATAAAGAGAGAAAATTAAAATGAGGGAAAAAACAAAAATTCAAAAAATACCATAAGCTTTGATGAAAGTTTGAATCTTTATTATGAATTAATATTATATTTCGCATTTTCATTAAAATTAATTAAGCTTATAGTGCCTAATTTTTTTTGAGGGGTTATAGTGCTTAATTTCAAGATATATTTTGTAATTTATTGCATGAAATGTTTATAGTTGTCCATCAATTCTAAGGACCATATATTAGTATATTGACATTAATTCTATTTATTGTTGTTAGAGGACGGGCTAAAAATCCATTTTTTTTCCATCTAAGTTGTGCATTATTTAATTTATTAGGCACAAAAGTGGGTAAATTACCCTTTTGGTTCTTATACTTGGGGCCAAGTTTTAAGTTTGGTCCTAAAATATTTTGAGGCACGATTTTAATTCTTAATTTTTTAAAAAATATTACAATTTTGGTATAATTATTAAAATTAAGGTTAAAGAAACAACCAATGGAATAAAAGAATATGACCGTATTTCAGATATTACGTGTAGAGTAAAGAGAGGAGGGGCGATGGTGAAAAGAAAAAAGAGATAGGGAGATCTCTCCGATGACTGAGCAGATGACAATGGATGAGGATGGAAAATAATCATCATGTCGGGCTTTCAAATAATGGTGGTGTGCCAGCAAAAGGATGGTGGACGGTGGCAAAAACGAGGAGAAGAAAAGGGATTGCGCAAAGGATTTCACGGAGGGGAGAATATCAAGAAGTCACTGATATGGGTTGATTGGTGATGGGTAGGGTACAAAATGACCGTGGTGGGATGGACTCTCAAATGGTGGTAGTGGGGTAGCAAACTGTGATTGTTGCATAATAAAAAAATTGGGAAAGAGACAAAGTCAGACAAATTGTCTTCTTCATATTCTGATAATTTTACCTCTAATTTCGACATGAACTAAAATTATAGCATTTTGAAAAGATTATGAACTAAAATTACGCCTTAAAAAATTTATATACCAAAATTAATTTTTAACTTAAAACATAGGGGCTAAAAATGTAATTTACCCTACTAAAGTTACAACTATTCAGTTTTGGGGAAGTAAAAAAAATACAAATGTAATTAGGTCTATACAAACGACCTCGTATTGACTACTTTTTCCACTCGATGCGTTTCCCGGGTTAAAACGGTGGGCCCGGCAACAGCTATTCGGAGCGCCCTTGGAGCCAACGGTGGAACCCAAATACCCAACTAGGCAAATCAGATCAACCTTCTGCAGTGTTCTTTCCCACTCCGACTTCTCTGCAATTCCAGTTCCCAGCTCCGGTTCGATCCCTTTCAATTGCAGTTGATGTTCAGCGGATTCCCAGGGGGCCGAATCTACAGTCCATTCTCAACTCAAATCTCGTATTCCGAATTTTAGAATCGTTGTTTTAATTATTGTTGCGGAGATTAGCTTAATTTGGCGTGTGTTGAGGTGTGATTGTGGGTTTTTAGTGATATGGTGGACTTTGGACATTTAGTGATGTGAATGTGATATCGGGAGTGCTAGATCAAGGTGCTTGATTGAAGATATGGCGTGGTTTAGTGGGAAAGTCTCTTTGGGGAATTTCCCGGATTTTGCTGGGGCGGTGAATAAGCTGAGTGAGAGTGTTAAAAATATCGAGAAGAATTTTGATAGTGCCCTTGGCCTCGAGGAGAAGTCGGATGCTACTGGTAGCAGTAGTGAAGGTATGTGTTGTTTCGTTTGAGAAACTTTAGATTGGATTAGTTCAGTTTTATTGTTAATTTACTGTAGGTATGGTTAATGTGGCTCAGTTTGTAATTGTTTTTAATTTTCTGAGAATGGTGAATTTGAAATTAAAAAAAGTAAGAAATTCATATCTTTGTGAATTCGCATAAGATTTGCTGTTGTATATAAGCTAGATAATAGTTCAGATAATAATTTTGGATTGACAGCATTTTTCATATTACATTGAAATGAGGTTAGTTAGAACATCAAGGTTATGTGGCTTTCCTGAAATATGACACATTCCAAAAGTTTGGCGAGTCTAGGTGTTAGGCATGATGCTACTAGTGAAGTAGGAGTTCTTATGCAATAATCAACTTTATGCATATGAAGGTTTTATCAAATATAATTCCAGGTAACTAAAGTAGTAAAGTTCTCGTGTGATAATTCTATCTGCTGATTGTGGGTTGTGATCATCAACCAACCATAAAAATGAATGGTTTCTTCTTAACAGCATCTGGGTTATGGCCATCAGCTACAGACCGGAAGGCCTTGTTTGAACCCATCATGGGATTTATGGGGCAGAAAGGTGAGGAGGGTACTGTTGAATCATCTGAAAAGCCTAATT
Organism: Sesamum indicum; assembly: GCF_026168435.1. Classification (NCBI taxonomy): domain Eukaryota; kingdom Viridiplantae; phylum Streptophyta; class Magnoliopsida; order Lamiales; family Pedaliaceae; genus Sesamum; species Sesamum indicum. The sequence continues at coordinate 15,574,308 of NC_142659.1, forward strand.
CCTCAAAGCCTACATCACCTGTAAAGGAAGAACCAGTTAAGAATGATAGTTCAGCCAATCATGCAAGTGAAGAAATCTCATATGAAGAGGAAGCCAGTGGAAAGGTAGAAAAGGAAGATGCAGAGACAAGATCTACAGAGGAAATACAAGATAGCAGTGGGGAGCCAGAAGATAAAGCTGCTGCCCACAGTGAAACTGAGTTGGTTTCACCTTCGATTCCTCTTGAAGTATCTGAACAAAAACCTATGCAGGTTGCTCAAACAGAATCTGTAAACAATCTTCAAGAGGAGAGGTCAGAAGAAGCACTGCCCACATTGTTGGAGTCAATACAACCAGAATTGACAAGTCATATGGGTCAAGTGGAAGTTAGTGCTTCCATGCCTAGAAAGGATGATGCTACTGGTTTGCCTGAGAGTATACATGAACAGAAGGAACATGAAGTAGAAGTCAAAGAAGCTTTTCAAGCTCAAGCTCCAGATGCATCATCTGATGGCCAAGATGAAAGCGTAGAGTCATTCATTCCTGATTCTTCTCATAAGACTGGAGATGCTGAAGACAAGTCCAGAGAAAACTTGCCCACTTTACATACTAACGACATTGAAGCTTCAGAAGCAGCCTCTGATTTGGTTGCACATCAGGATTCAACCATTGCTGAATCAGTTCAGCTGAAGCAGCACTCAGATGATGACAGTGATGCAAAAGAACAACGTCTGAGTGCCATGACAAACTCGTCTGATGTTACAGATTCTGTGGCTGAATTGGAGAGAGTGAAGAAGGAAATGAAAATGTTGGAAACTGCATTGCAAGGAGCTGCTAGACAAGCTCAGGTATTAAGTCATTTTATTCTTGGAATGATACATGCTTCATATGCCACTACTGGATTTTCCTACAAGAATGATGATATCACAAGCTAAATAAAATAAATGAAAGTTTTCTTAATGAAGAAAATACTGTAACTGATAAGACTATAATCTCTTATCTGTTGTTTGGGTCTGATCTTCATGCGAGGTGAAATTGTTCTGGACTTAATTTAATGTAATGGGATGCATCGAGAAGTGCTAGTAAAGAGTTAGATCAATTCAATAAGTTTCCCAATATTAGATTTGTTACTGAGTTAATTGGGATGTGCTAGAAGGGTGATCTTCAGCGGGAAGCTGGTAAACTACCAATTGTTTCTCCAATTATTGATTGCCATATCACGTCTCTTTGGATAGGCAGACACATGGAACTGTATGTCATCAATAGCACCCAGTGGGATGCAAGTTTATCTCTACATCCAACTTAATACTTGATACAGTTAACTTGTTAAGTTTCTATCCACCTCACAAGCTTACTTGATTTTCCTTTTCTCCCCTAAAAGAAATAAAAAGTGTCAATCTGAATTTTTTAATTATTTCCTCTCAGGCCAAGGCTGATGAAATTGCAAAGTTGATGAATGAAAATGAGCAGCTAAAAGCTGTAATTGATGATCTGAGGGTGAGTAAATACTCTATTCTTATAGCTGGGATTTTGGATTTCCTACTTAGGTTCGTTTTTTCCTGTCTCTGTGTTGCTCTCTCCATCATTCCTTTATGTTATTGAACAAGACTGTTTTACTCATTCTTTCTCGTGGTGCTTACAAAATAGGTGCAGAAAACAGTGATAAGATTCTATCATTTCCCCTCATTCTATTTGATGTTGCTCATGGTGACCAAAAAGATGTGATGCCAGGGCCTTCTTGCTTTCTTTCTGCTTGACATGAATTTTCCATTTTGCAGTTTCATTCAATGAATTTTCTGTTGCTAGCTAGGATTTGATATTTGAGTTTGTAGGGGGAGAATGAGCGTGTACTGTTAGCTTTACTCTACTCCTATTTCTTAGTTCAGATGCAAGTTCTTACATGCGCAGATGAGTATGTTTCTACTATCCATTCTTTTTATGTCCTGCAAGTAATATCATATTAGTTGTTCTCTGGTATGAAATAAAGGGTGCTGGTCCGAGCACAGGACTTTTTTGTGGAAATAATGATCTTCAGAGTCAAAATGTATAATTATGTTTGAATTGAATCCATCTAGTAAAAACAAGGTTAAGAACATAATAATACCTAAAAGAAGAGCAGCTTGGCTGATGTGGAACTTTTAGTATCTTCAGTAATGAGTAAAATTAGTCCATGTGAGGCAAATATGGGATAAAAACTAATACGAAAGAGTGAAATATATGTGTAATCATGAAACTGGAAGCCTGCTGTAGTTTCAGATGCCATGATGTAGTTAGCTGTGTATGCTGCGAGTTAGTATTATTTTAACAATCTTTGAACCTCTTTGTCACAAGTTATTGCATTTTGTTAGCTCTTTTAATTCCAGCTTCTAACATATCCTGCAAAAATCTTTCTTTCTCTCCACCGATAAATGAGCATTTTTTTGCTGTTATGTGCTGTGAGCCAATCTTCTGTCCTGACATACATATGTGCATCTATGCGCACTATTATACGTGCTAAGTTTGAATGCATACATAACAAGTATGTGTGTAGACATATAAAAAAATCATGACTAACTGGTTTATTGCAGAGAAAAACAAGTGAAGCTGACATTGAATCTCTACGAGAAGAGTATCATCAGAGGGTGGCAGCACTTGAGAGAAAGGTATACCTAGCAGGTGCTATTTCTTGTTTGATTTCATGTTGGCACAATGCTATTGCTATGGCATGCCTTGTATGACCTTGGAAATTCTTACTGTAGTCACAGTGTTCACATATTTGAGATATAAATAGGTTTGAAGTACTCATTACTCTTATTATATTGGATTTGCTTCATTTGAGTAGTAAATAGTAATTAGCTTTGGTGTACCTAGTCTGCCTGTGTACCAGCTCAAATTTTCAACTTTCTGATGTGCTTGAAATTGTTTCTCTGTTTATTTCTCAAATAGGCTAATCTGTTAATGCATCAATGCATGCCATTCTAAATGCTGATTTGAATCCTTTTTATTTATCCATTGTTTTCAGACACTTGATAGCACATGTATGGTGAATGGACTGCAAGTTCATACTTTGACTGATTTTTTGGAGAAGTTAGTTTATTTGAATGGTTGTTGTGTATCTTTTGCTTCACTTTTCTCTTGTTGGGGGATGATTTGTCCTATGTTCAGTGTAACTTATTTTTTATGCATCTATAAACTTCTTGTTTTCTACTAGGGACAGCCTGATTTATAAACTGAAAATTTATTTAAACATTTTGATGTTTTCAAATGTCAATTAGCAATGTACAAACTTAATTATGTAAAAAACTTATGAACTCCTGTATACAGTCTCAGCATGTGTTGTTTCCCATAGGGTTTTTTTGTTATTCTCGTGTACGTGACCAAGGATGGCTAAAGTTTTCATTATGAAACCACACCTTATTTGGTACATGCGTGATGAGAGCCGACTTGAGCACCTTCATTTCGTTAGCACATATACTTGCATTTACTCTGCATCCTTGCCAAATTACTCACCTTTTCTTGACCTCAAGTGATGTCTAGTTGGTCTATGTGCCCTGCATAGATTTTAAGTGCCATTTACTTTTTCTGATTTATTCATGTTGTAATACGGACTTGAGTGGTTGACTAGCTGTCTTTCAGGTTTATGCTCTTACTAAGGAAAGGGATACACTGCGTAGAGAACAGAGTAAGAAAAGTGATGCTGCGGCTCTTTTGAAGGAAAAGGATGAAATAATCAGCCAAGTGATGGCCGAAGGTGTGAACATCTATATGAGCTGGGTTGAAAATGAGTTCCAACATTTTGATCCAGAAGTTTTAACTGTCTTAAAAGTCTTCCGGTGTTGCTAGAAATGTAGAACGGGTTATAATTATAGACAAGGTATCTATTGTTGTCTATGAAAGTATCTAAGGGAGGATTGGAACTAGATGATTTGCTTTATTATAGGTAAAAAAAATTTGGCCCGATTGGCTGGCAGGAAAGGTTCTGTGCTTAGGCCCCTTTTCCTCTTCCCAAGTTTTATGGCCATTCTGTGCGAGCAATTTTTTTATTTTTGAATAATAATCAGAATTCAATGAGTCTTTTTGGCAGGTGTAATGGTTGCTTAAGTTGTCCAATATTATTCCTTGTAACTGTCTAAGAATTCAATACTGTTCTTTTCTTTTCTTTTTTCTTTACATTCTAGGTGCTGCAGCTTAAATGGTTTTATTGTTAGTTCCTTTTACTGCAGGGCATCACACATGGTTTATTGTTGTGAGTTTCCTAAATTTCTAAGAAGTTAGATTTGAGAGCAGTGCTTAGGCAGGTATGACTAAGAAGAGTTAGATTGAAACTGATGACCAGGTTAGAGTCAGAGCTTCCAGGGCCTCACCAGTAGAAGAGTTTTCACATGCATTATGTTGGATAAGCTGTTACTATCTTTCCCTTCAGAAAAATGTTATCTTTGTTGCAGTTCATGGTTCAGCCACTAGTCCAGGTTACCTGAGTAGACATCACGACATGGGTAGCTTGGTCCATCTGTAGGGACCCAAGGACCTGGGCTTCTTGCCTTGTAAATTTATAGTTTGGCCCTAAGCAATTGGCCCAAGTTGCTAAAATTAATGTTTATAGGTAGGAGTTTTTGAGGCGTATAAACTAGACATAGTGTACACTCTCACAACCGATGTAGGACGAGGGCTTACAAAGAATTAAGGTGACTTACATGCACATACTTTTGCTGGATGAAATGGCTGGAAGTAGATTTTTTCTTCCCTTCTCTCGTTGTGGTAAGAAGTTCTTGCTAAATGAGAGTTATAAGTTTCTGAGAAATACGTTCAATATAGTTCTGTGCTGACTTATATATTTGCATGTATGTGCGCTGACTTGTATACATCTTCCAATTATTTTTGGACTGATGCTGGTATTCAAATACTAATACTAGTTTCATCATGCTTCTTATATTCTCCAGGTGAAGAGCTGTCAAAAAAGCAAGCTGTGCAAGAATCTCAGATAAGAAAGTTAAGGGCACAAGTATGTATATCTAGGATCAGTTTTTATATATTCCCGTCTTTCTTCTAAACTATTAACATGAGGAGCCTAATATGTATTTCCCTGTATTTTCTTGAAAGCTAGATCAGAGAGCTTGAGGAAGAGAAGAAAGCATTGCTTACAAAGCTACAGGCAGGTTTTCTTCTGTACTGTTTTATTCAGTAACAGCTAGTTTTAGCATGATAACACATTTATACCAGACATTGAGCCTTTCCCTAATTTATTTATCTTCCAACACAATTAGTTTTCTTATGTACTCTGCCTAGAGTAATTTTTGTGCATTTGGGGTGACTAGTTTAGGTCCACCAGCATTTTTGTTTTCACAGTGAGAGCTAGACCCATATTGCATGAGATAATCAGTCTCTCAACAAGCCCATAAAAATTGTTGTTTGCGTATGACTTTTCTCTTTGTTACTCGTCGCATTAGATTAGCTAAGATTTCTGTAATGCAAATAGTAGCAATATACTTAAGTCACATCCTGATTGCCATGTAACCTTGGATCACTTGCCTTGTGGAATGTTGATTTCTTTCAAAATAGTAGTAAGAAGAATAAAAAGTGCATCTTTTTCTGTCTTGATTATGATACGGACATCCATAGCGTTAGTGTGTTCTTTTGCTTGCTCGTATCCTCCTATATCATGTCACATGAACTTTTAATGGTAATATTGCAAATTTACTTTGAGCTTTCGGTGCATGATCGTGTTTCTTTCTCCCTGCTTTTCCTTTAGTGCTTCATGTATGTAGTGTTTATATATTGTATGTATCTTTCTCATTAGAATCACCCATGGATTTTGATGTGTCATCTCCAGGCTGAAGAGAGTAAAGTAGAGAGCATAAAAAGAGATAAGACAGAAACTGAAAAGTTGCTTCAAGAAACTGTAGAAAAACACCAAGCTGAACTTGCAACTCAAAAGGAATACTATACAAATGCTCTGAATGCAGCGAAGGAAGCTGAAGCATTAGCAGAGGCACGTGCAAACACTGAAGCAAGAACTGAACTGGAAAGTCGTCTGAGAGAGGCTGAGGACCGTGAGAGTATGCTAGTTCAAACACTTGAAGAACTAAGGCAAACTCTGAGCAGAAGGGAGCAGCAGGTTAATATCTGGAATGCTTTGAGAATACTAGCTCATTTATTAACTCTTACATTGGCTGTTGTCTTCATATTGGTGCAGGCAGTTTTTAGAGAAGATATGCTTCGCAGGGACATTGAGGATCTTCAAAAGCGATATCAAGTAAGTTTAGCTTTTCCAGATGCAATATCTTTTTGTTTGAAGACATGTATATGGATGTCTGTAACCTCATACAGAATCACTCATCCCTAGGCAAGTGAGCGTAGATGCGAGGAGTTAATAACCCAAGTTCCTGATTCTACAAGGCCTCTTTTAAGGCAGATTGAAGCAATGCAGGTTTTACTTTGTGATCACTTGGTCTTTTAGATGATTACACTTGCATGCCTTGTTTTAACCTCTTTATTGCTTAACCTATTATTTTCAGGAAACAGCTGCTAGAAGGGCTGAAGCTTGGGCTGCTGTTGAAAGATCTCTAAACTCACGACTTCAGGTTTCTAGAGAAACTTGTTCTGGCTGCTTGTTATTTTACATTTGGGATATCCAAATACAATATTCATTTAACATGCAGGAAGCAGAGGCCAAAGCTGCAGCTGCAGAGGAAAAGGAGCGTTCTATAACTGAGCGTTTAATGCAAACTCTATCTCGAATAAATGTTCTTGAAGCTCAGGTTTTTTTCCTAGGTTCATATATTAGTTGTTGAGATAAGCTTTATTGATGATTTGCTTATGTTAGGAAAGTTTTGCAGATATCATGCCTTAGGGCTGAGCAGACACAGCTAACAAAATCTCTGGAAAAGGAGAGACAGAGGGCAGCAGAAAACAGACAGGAATATCTTGCTTTGAAGGAGGAAGCCGACACTCAAGAAGGTCATGTGAATCAGCTAGAAGAAGAAATTAGGGAACTCAAAAGAAAGCACAAGGAGGAATTGCATGAAGCACGGACACATCAGGAACTTCTGCAACAGGTTCATTTTATATTTCTTCTGATATGTGCCAAAACTGCTTTATATAATGTTGATCATACAATCTAGATACTGCGATTTGTTCAATGACTATCTTTTGCTGCTTCTTTACTCTTCCAAGTCGAATCTGTTAACTTCTTTTTGGAGTGTTCACATGTTGAATATTTTTTAAAATCCCTAAGGTTCGAAGAATCTCCAAAGTACGATGTGATCTGGCTGCTGGTGAAAGAATGCTTTCTTGATCCTTTGTTTTCTTTTAAGCATGTTCGAGCCCCTTGATCATTCGGGCCAGAACACTGTTTCCACTAAAATTTTACTTCTAAACATAGTTTATCATGTGTGGTTATAACTTGGTTGACTTTTGACAACTCAATGTATAACAGCATCGCATGGCTGCTAGAAACTGTATGTTGACATATATAATATTTCTAGTGTTTCAATTAGTGATTGATGTTAATTGAAAATCTACTAGCTTAGTTACTCTATTATATATTATTGAACTGGAACTAACAAGTTATGATGCAAGTTCTATTTTTAATGCAATTCACATGCTTGATGAATTCTTAAGTATTGTTCAACCTCAACTTCCATTGATGGAACCTCACTGACCCTATCAATAGATATTCACATAAAACAACTTGTGAAGAAGTAAAAGTAAGAAAATACATTGGTGTCGCTATAAGCATTATGTTCCATCTAACCATCAAAAGCAGTAGGCTTCAGGTTGTACAAGCTTTTTACTTGACTACGTACTCTGTATTCGTTGTGTAACTCCAATAATGAGAATGGTACTTCTTACATGCTTGATGAAGTATAATTTTTCTATTGCAGGGTTTTTTCTCATGATTATTAGCTCAGATTATCGTTCACCATGTACTGGTTTACTGAATAAGCTTGTTTTATTTAACAGGAACTAGAAAGGGAAAGAGCTCGAGTCGATCAGGAAAGGGGTGCTCACCTTCATTCTCCTGCTATTCCTGGTCAAGGCCCTATACTGAGGCAAAAGTCCGCTGCACTTGAAAATGGTATTCAACATCTGCTATATGGCGTTGACTTGTCTATGTAATCTGCTTGTTGCTTGACAATGTACTCTAACAGGCCTGGTTCGTAAGCTTTCAAGTGCAAGCAGCTTGAGCGGTATGGAGGAAAGCTATTTTCTGCAAACAACTTTGGACTCATCTGAGAATTTATCTGAACATAGAAGTGTAGGAGACGGTACAATGAGTCCCTATTTTATGAGAAGCATGACATCAAGCACTTTCGAAGCAGCCCTTCGTCAAAAGGAGGGGGAGCTAGCTTCTTACATGTCTAGATTGGTATGAATTAATTCTGTGATTGATTGAATTGCATTTGGAGTTAATTTCTGCGATTCATAGACTCGCCTCCATTCATCCTACCCATAGTGTATGCTGTGTAGTATCCAGTCATTTACACTATTACTGTAATGAGGTTCATGTTTTAAATTCCATTTCCTGGTACCCTGTTCTAAATCCATGTTGTAACTGTAGTTTGTTACCCTCTTCAGGCATCTATGGAATCCATTCGTGACTCTCTCGCTGAAGAGTTGGTTAAAATGACTGCACAGGTAACTTTGCGTGTTCTCTTTCCAACCCTCAGATAGGGGGACATCAGAACTTATAGTCTCTCTATTCGGCTTGCAATGTGGTGTATCCAATATTTAATTTTTTTTTATGTTAAGTGAGAAAATTAAAATGTCTATACCTACAATTACTCGAAACAAAAAATTGTCAAGTTCTGTCTGCTTCTCTGAGAATGTAAGTTTATCTTAAACTATTTATGTTGCAGTGTGAAAAATTGCGGGCAGAAGCTGCTACCCTTCCTGGAATACGAGCTGAACTAGAAGCACTTAGACGGAGACACTCAGCGGCTCTGGAGTTGATGGGAGAACGCGATGAAGAGGTATCAGTTTTTCCCTTTAGTGTATAGCCAAAAACTACATTTTTATTCAAGATACATGTTCAAGAAAAAGAAATTTGTTTGATACATCAGTCAAAATTTCAATGAGGAGGACCGCACAGAATTTAAGAAATTGCAAGATGACACTACGTGGCATATATGGAAGCAAAGCGCTTTCTATTAAAATGAAGACTACTATTGATTGCTGTCTTTTCATATGTTCTGAGATTGATGTAGCTAAACAGTTGAGAGCAAATTGAACTGTCTACCATCTAGTCATCATTTATGCTAGACAAATTTGGATGCCATGACCAGTACCAATAAAAATATTGAACCTTAGTAGTTATGCAGATCTTTTGTCTTTCCTGGAGAGAGAGGTGATCAAGAGATGGATAACATTCTTCTTAACCCTGTAAAGCTACGGTGTTGCATGCTTGTTACAGCATCTTAAAATGAAACCTGCAGCATGCATTTTATATTACTAGGGAGAACGATTAAATATTCTTTGTTCACACCGTCTTGCTGCTGCTACTGCAAACCAGTTGGAACAGCAAAATTTTAACATTTTTGAGCCCCTTAATGGTCTTCAACATTATTACCATATTTATTTGGTCAACATACGCCAATCTGCCGATACATGCTGCTCTGTTAACTTTACCCTTTTTAACTTTCATAGAGCTTTCCTTTTTGTGTATTAATTGCTGACATGTGAGTTAATTCCTGCAGTTGGAAGAGCTTCGTGCAGACATTGTTGATCTAAAGGAAATGTACAGAGAACAAGTAAACTTGCTTGTGAACAAGGTAATATTGTTTCTATACTCTTGATTACAGTTGGTAATTTCATTTTTCTTGCATATTCACTGGTGTCCCTGCATATATTATTGACAGATCCAAGTTCTAAGTTCATCTATTGGCGCTGCCAGATAGTACATCGAGCAAACTTCACAGGCCTATTTCATTTTGTCAAAATCTGATGATACAGTAGTACATGTATTATAAGTTTGCATCAATTGGTTATAAAAAATTTTCTTCTCGCACTTCAACTTGCTCGACTGATAATCCCCCCACCCCAAGTATTGTTATTTGGAGCATAAAAATGTTGTATAGTACGCATGCTAGTGTACGTCATATCTTAAGCTTTTGAAAAGTTATAATTCATCCGATATATACATACATATATATGTATATCTTTTATTTCGATAGCATAACTTTACTTCAATTGTGATCTCTGCAGTGACTGTTCCTTGCTCACACTATTATACCTTTGGTTTTCTTCATGATGATACTCAATTACTTCATTAACTTGCTATGGTGCCCTCTGTTTGAGACTTTCAAACGTATGTTCTTGTTCTTTTGATTCTTGGCTTCTGCAGAATCTTAAAAGGATTCTGGGAGGAAGCGGACATTGCATGGATTGAAAACAAAAACATGCCTGAACTTGATGCTGCCATTAATAGGTCTGAGCATCAACTTGAACTTGGATTCACCAAATTTCATCCAAGTTGAAGAGACGGAACTAAAAAATTCATCTAAGAACAAGTTTGATATTGCATTATGATTGACAACTCAGATTACAAGGACTAATTAAGGAATCAATTGCGTTAGATTTTCTAGATATTAAAGTTGGCGACCAAGACGAGATTCCACGACAACTAGAAGAGCATTTTGGGCACGATCAAGTGAGCTCAATCATGGATTTTGACATTCAGGCTGACCTACGAGACTTTCGTTATACATTTGACATGCAATATCAAAGTTCAACTTGTGATAGAAGTTATATGAGAAAATTAAATAGCTTTTCAACATGATTCGTGATCTTGACAGAAATAAAGTGCCAAGTAATGGGGGCATCTGGCAAATCATATGACCAGAAGGATCGATTCTTTATTTTTTTCTGACAGATTGGTCCACATCACCGATTTTTCACATAAAATGGTCCACACTTGACAACAATGTATGGTCCAACGCCCACAAGAATCGTGAGAATTTGTGCAAATGCAAAAGTCTAATCACATTCACCAGAAAATTTCCTACGGTGAGTAAAGTTTCACCGAATTGACAGAACACCAAACGGAAAACAACAAATGACCATAAACACGATGTCGCGCATTTCGGAACAAAACCAAAACTTAAAAAAGAGCAAAAATTCTTTTGCAATAATCAATACTGTAATTAACAGATTAATTTCATAACACTAACCACCAATTCACATGTTAAGCTTATGGTTTCGATTCCCAGCTGATTTAGTTCGAAATATGCGACCTCGCTGGATGATTTCAATGATGGTCACGTAATCTCTCCATATCTGTATTTGGTCTTAATGATGAAACAAGAACGTGAGACTTATTGGGTTCGTCCCCGACAACGACCCTCTGACGCTCAAGTTAGTTTGATCGACGTAAAAATATGCGAGCTGATAAGAATAGGTCGAAAATGACTAAATGCCAGTTACCTTAATTGATGTGCATCGGTGTATTTATAGGGCCCAACTGTAAGGATATTGTTCTACTTTAATAATAGGCAATTATTTTAGTTTAATAGTACGTGTTGATTACATATAATTATTTGATATTGATGATTAGTATATAGTTGTTATAGTTGATGGTTGTTGATATTGATAATTATCAATTTATTTTATAAATAATAATTCATCGATTTCATTTAAAAAAAATCAAAAATATTGATGTAGCTTTGATTTGAAGTAAGGGAGTGAATGAAAAAGTTACCCTCGACACAGTAACACTTCATATAATATTTTATTTATAGAGAGAAGTTTTGTATTGGGTATGTGTTGTCAAATCATAAATAGTAGTTGTTGGGAATTATCGCAACAGTGATGAGTCCAAAAAATCAAAATCCTAATCAATTATAACGAAGAATCGTGGGTTACTAAAAACTCCAAATATTACAAATCAATAATACAAGGGCATTAACAGATATATCTACAGATCTAAGAATACAGAAATACAAATAATATATTGACAAATCAATAGGAACAGAAAATGATAATAAGAAAGACAGCAACAGTAAACAACTCAGGGAGCCGAATTTGGTGAAGGTGTAGCTCATAGCCACAAAGGCCGGCAGCCCAAACACACTAGTTGCTTTAGAACCTGAATCCACCAAGGAATTCATCCACAAAGGACCACTCAAACCCCAATCCAAAATCACACAGATTTCCACTCAAAACCACTGAGAAATTCCACTTTGAAAATTTTGTTCATGAAAAACTTTTGGTTAAGAGAGAAGAAGAAGAGGGTTATTCTTTTTCTTCAGTTATCTTCTCTTTTACAGCCACCGAAGGTGGTAAATATATAGGGAAGCCATTAATATCGGTGAGAGCAAGAGAGAACGACGATTATGGAAAATCAAGAGGGAGAGGGATGCAGAGATAGAACTAAGGAAATAGGGTAAAAATGAATAAGGGTTGGGGTTCTACAGGGTTAAGTAGAAATCGGGTAGGGAGATTAGGGTGAACGGGATAATGGATAGGGCTTGAGCCATCCAAGTGGATTGTGTGGTGCTTGGCTTGGACCTATCAAATAAAGGTCATGGGACAAAATAACATAATAGAGTGTATATCAAAAAATTATATTTCAAATATTTGTAATGAAGTTGGGAATTTTAGGTTGTTGTAATGTGTATGCTGCCTATTTTAGATAATTGTCTTTTATTCCTTTTAACAATAATTTGATATTATAAATTATATACATCACATGTGAATCGAGCCTATAAATATTAGTCATTCTTGTATTCGAATTATATCATGTGCAAAATTTTCTAGAACTAAGGTTGGCGAGGAACCATGAATACAGATTAGTCTCGAACTTTGAAGAGTTATGCAATTTACCCCATATGATATGTGAAAATAAAAAAAAAATGACTGTGAAAAAAGAATTAGTAAATTGCTCCTCAGTGTCTTGGAAAATAAAGTAAATTACCTCCTATCAATAGTTTAGATATGAGATAGTTTGCTTCTTTTTTTAAAATACAAGAGATAATTTATCATTATTTTTTTTTTAGGTAAATGTAAGTTTCATTAATAAAACAAGATCGTACAGTACAGTGCTCAACTGGTGGTTTCTCCCTCGACAGGCCAAGGGATATGTCATAATCTATATAATGCACATGAACTAACAGAACGAGATAAATTAACACTGATAATCCTCTGTCTAATATCTTTCACAACAATGGTGGCTATGATATTCGGTGGTCGCTCCGTATGCTTAAAGTGTCTCAAATTTCGTTCCCTCCAAATGTGGTAAATGCAAGCAGCCAGGAGTGCACGATAAGCCAAGTTAATGATATATTTTCCTCTCCATTTCCTTGCAGCCCACTCAACGTCCCGTGACCACTCTCTATTAGGCCATTCAAACCGAACAATCCACCGAATCGCTGTCAGGCATCTTCTGGCATAACGGTATCGAAAGAATAGATGAGTATGTGTCTCCATTGCGCCCTCATCACATAATACGCATGCGCCTAGGTATGATAGCCATGGTTTATCAGCTGTGGATAGTTTCCCCAAAATCGCAAGCCATAGGATGAAATTATGCCTAGGGATCTTCAGGGAACCCGAAAGTAGTAAAAACCAACTTACCTTAGGTCTCGGTGGGTCCAATAGCCTGTAAAGAGATGCAATTGTAGGTCGTCCCGTCTCAAATCGCCAAATAATACGATCTATCTCGCCATAAATTATTGGCAATGCATGCAAAATCTCCAAGCACTCAATGTCCATAATGAGAGGCCAATGCTATTACCCATCTATAATAACACTGCTGAGCTTGTCCCCCGTCAATAGCCTGTAAAGAGATGCAATTGTAGGTCGTCCCGTCTCAAATCGCCAAATAATACGATCTATCTCGCCATAAATTATTGGCAATGCATGCAAAATCTCCAAGCACTCAATGTCCATAATGAGAGGCCAATGCTATTACCCATCTATAATAACACTGCTGAGCTTGTCCCCCGTCAATAGCCTGTAAAGAGATGCAATTGTAGGTCGTCCCGTCTCAAATCGCCAAATAATACGATCTATCTCGCCATAAATTATTGGCAATGCATGCAAAATCTCCAAGCACTCAATGTCCATAATGAGAGGCCAATGCTATTACCCATCTATAATAACACTGCTGAGCTTGTCCGCCGTCCGAAGCCCAAGCATACGTGGACCCTATGGGAATCTCTCAATAAGGGGACCAAGGTGATGCCATGGATTGTGCCACAAATAAATGAATTCCCATCACCAATCTGATAGTCCACCATCAATCGAAGCAAGAGGCGTAGACGAAGGAGTTTCCTCCTGCCCCACGAACTCCCATTATCAGTGACCGTCCAAACAGATTTATCACGTAGCCTCCTGTTATATAACCATTCTACCCAAATTGATGTTCTATCACATTGAATAACTTTACACAACTTCTTGCTCATCAAGGCACAATTTAAAGTAGCAATGTCCCATAGACCCTGACCCCCCCTTCGACGCCGGCCTACAGACATCCCTCCATGCTACTTTGGCATATCCATTGGTCCCTGTGCCCTTCCACAGAAAAGCTCTCAGACGCTTCTCAATCTCCCTTATAACATCTTTAGGTAGGATGAATACAGAAATCCAATATATACTTAACGCCATAAAAACAGATTTAATAATATGTACCCTTCCAGCATACGATAATCTCATTCCTTCCCAACTCATTTTCCCAAACTTTGAAAACAAAACGTGAAAAAAAAAAAATCAACTCATTTTATGGCATGCATCATTTCTTTAATTTGTTTCTTTTTCTTTTTATAGAAGAAATTAAACTTGAACTAATATACGTCTTGAAAATTTTGGATGAGTCACCTCAACAATTTTAACGTGCTCTTATTTTCCACATCAAAGTACTCTACTAGTTGGTCACTAACCTAACCATTCAATAATTGATTTAGATCTAAGTTTGGCAATCAATTGTCCAATTTACCAACACCTTTTTTTTTTTCAAAAAAAGGGAGAACCACATAAACATTCATGGGATTAAGGTTTATTTGTACAAACCATCGCTGTTTCTTTTTTCAAATTATAGATATATCTATAAAAAATATCAACATCATATATACAAAATATTTTTATTTTTTAAAAAGTTACACGTATATCCTTAAAAAATGTTGATTTTATTACGCATAAAACTGCACATACTTTTTTATTATAGGGTGATTTTGATATTACACAAAAAATTAAAAATAATTTATATAAATAAAGCTTAAATGAGGAATATAAATATATTTATCCCTTAAAAACATGTGATGGAATCCAAAAATAACTCATGCCTTGATTATCTTCTGTTTGTGCCTGATTTTGTTGAATTAGATGCTAATAAATGTACCTCAACACGTGTCAAGATATAATGAGAGGTGCACGAATGTACGGTTGAACGCGGGAACAGAGGAATAGTGTCTCTCCAACAACAGATTACAGGTGTATCCTTCTGACTCGTAGAGTAACTCTAGATGCTTCGTCCTTAAATCTTGCTTCTTCCTTCCTTAAACTGCACTCCCCTCACTACACGACGCACCCCTTCCGTCTACCGTACGCCGACAGTGAACTCATCACGTTGTGAACGGAAAAAGTAAAACCCCCGGACCGACGGCGCACGTCATTACCGTCTCCACACTTCTCCCTGCTGTAAAACGAACGGTTCCCGGATTTACGCTCATTCGTCTTGGTTTCGTTCAGGATTTTCTTCTCTGCGGTTGTCGCGAGGTAATGTGGTTGATATTGAAGCTGAATGCGGATTTTTATGTGTGTATGAACGTGTAGAGTGAGTTTAAGGACTGTGCATGTCGGATTGTGGATGGAATGGAATGTGATGTGCGGGTCTAAATATGTGTATCTGTGTAGGTCTACGGTTGAATGTATGACGCTCATCCTGTTTAGATGATGTTGTGGTTCGGTTTTTATTTTGTACGGATTTGAATTAGTCATGAGCTGTAAAATCTTGGAGATGATAACAGTAGTTCATGATTCTATTGTGGGTGTTCTGAAGAGAGAGATGATTTGATGAGACGCTGTTGATTTTTTTGAGTGATTGTTATTTTCAGTTTTAAGTTTTTGTTGCTTTATTAGGATCTTGGAATGATTTGATGGAGATTTTTCTTTTTGAGTTTCTTTTGTTCTGGTGAGATTTTTCTGGATTTTAGGTTGAAATGCAAATTTAAAATATTGATTTATTTATATAATCGGATGTGGCAGACTTCAATTTGATGTCTACTGTATAACTGAGGTAAAGGAGGCTGCAACACAGAAACTGTCTCGATGTACAAGCGTGTGCCATCTAGAGATCTTGTTGATGGCTTTGATAGAGAAGAAATCTTAGGTAGGCTATTTCACATTCTGAGAGCCTACTACTTCTCTTCAATTTTAATGTATTGAACAGTCCTTTAAGTATTTTATAGCTATGTGCCCCCATCATCACTAATAAAATATAGATTGGACAAAAAGTTTTCCAGAGTGACATACGACATGGCCTTATCTGATGAAGAGGCTGGGACTGTTACATAGTCTTGTTCTTGAAGTCGCATAATGTCTCTAGGTTAATTAACCCTCGTGTGGAACTGAGACTCCCCGTAGTCACTCATGTGGGATGCAAATAGTATGAAATTGCATTATGCCCCTCTAATATGGAATTTCAGGCCAGTCACAGAATGGCGTGTGGAACGATATTGGAAATCCTTCATGGAAACGTCCCTTGCCACATGTTCTGGTGGCAACTATGACATCATTCTTATTTGGCTATCATCTTGGGTTTGTCCAATCTCCTTGAAGTCTTTTTTCCCTTGGGCTGGCTTTAAGGTAGGAATATAACTTTTCATGTTTGTGGGTCACTTATTTTCATTAACCAGGGTTGTCAATGACACATTGGAAAGCATTTCTCTGGACCTAGGCTTCAGTGGCAGTACCATGGCTGAAGGTGCTCTCAGTTTCAACTTTATAGTAAGAGATTTATCGAATATGATTTTTTGAATCTCTGCTGATGAATCTTTATTATGATCTGAAGGTTTGGTGGTGAGTACATGTTTAGGAGGTGCATTTCTTGGTTCTATATTCAGCGGTTGGATAGCTGATGGGCTTGGTCGTCGGAGAGCATTCCAATTATCTGCTTTACCAATGATTCTTGGTGCTTCCATGAGGTAAACTTTCTTGTTTCAAATTATTTAGTTGTATCTGCTAAGGAGGAAAGTATTACAACCATAAACCAAGAAAGATTGTGATATTACAATAGTTTTATTTTTGTCTTTAATGCTTTCTTAATCTTTCTGGCTATTTTTAATTTGTAACTTGGAGTGTTTTTAATAAACTCTCAGTGCCACGACGAGTGGTCTGGAGGGTATGCTTCTTGGAAGGTTCTTTGTTGGAACTGGAATGGGTGTTGGTCCTCCTGTTGCGGCTCTCTACGTGTCAGAGGTATGAAAGCTGACAGCCAAATTTCTTGCAAAGAAAGTCAGACACTGCCTTGTTTGTCATATGAACTAGTTTTCCGGATCATGAGTCACCTATTTAAGCAGGTCTCCCCAGCTTTTGTGAGGGGCACTTACGGGAGCTTCACCCAGATTGCGACATGTTTTGGACTTATGGCAGCTCTTTTCATAGGAATTCCAGCCAAAAAGGTTCTTGGCTGGTATGAGGCATACATGAAGATTTAGTTGTCCAATAGATAATTTCTTCGTTTCCTACAAATAATACTGCATATAAAGGCAGCACGATTTAGGTCATACATTTTTTGTGCAGTCAAAGCGGAATGTATCACAGCTTTACATTACTGTACTTTGCCAGAGTTATGCCTTGTTAGAGCCTCTTACATCTAATGGTTCTTGCAGGTGGAGAGTTTGCTTTTGGGTATCTGCTATTCCTGCTGCATTACTAGCTCTTCTGATGGAGTTCTCTGCAGAGTCTCCACACTGGCTTTTCAAGGTGCTTCTTACCTTTCCCCTTTGCTTTGTGTTTCCACCATTACTTGTCCCTTACATGTAAAAGCTCAAAGTTAAGCAGTTTGTTTCTAGTGGAAGACTTTTGGGAGGGTCTGAGACTTGGTCGATTTATAGAGATGTATTCTTCCTTGTATATAACCATGTTCCGTGTCTCTTCACTTTAATTAACTCTTAATACTGCATGCCTCTTAATCTCTGAAAAAATCTGCTGGTTGGCATTTGAAATGATCAAGTTGTTATTATCATGGCTTGGCCCGTCTTTTCTTGCCTGAGTTAGAGTTCTTTTGATTGTTTAAGAAAGGAAGAATTGCTGAAACTGAAGAGGAACTCGAGAGGCTTTTTGGAGCATCACATGTTAAATCTATGATGGCGGAAATGTCAAAATCAGAAAAAGGGGATGAATTGGATGTTAAATGTTCAGAATTACTCCATGTACCTCATTCCAGAGGTACGATTGCTGTGAATTGTTCATTGTACATATTCTATTCTTTTTCCGCAGCTGACTTTATTGCTTTTCTTTTGGCAGTGGTGTTCATTGGCTCAGTCCTGTTTGCTTTGCAACAGCTATCAGGAATAAATGCTGTGTTTTATTTCTCTTCAACTGTCTTTAAAAGTGCTGGAGTACCTTCAGATATTGGAAATATGTGTGTAGGAGTGGTAAACATATCAGGTAATGCAGCAGCAACGCTAAATATATTCTATTTCCTTAATGTCCCAATACGTTTTATACCCTGTTCTCCTTGTGACTTCTTCAGGATCAATTGTCGCGATGATTCTAATGGATAGATTAGGAAGAAAGCTGCTTATTCTTTGGAGTTTCTTGGGCATGGCAAGTAAAACTTCACCTTGGGAACCTGCTTGCTTCAATTGACGAAAGATAGCTCTTGTTACAATTTGAATAACTCTATGAAATATGTTTACTTAAACCCCCCCACCCCAACATACACACACACACACACACATATATATATCTGTCCAAATAATTGATTGGATATTTATTGGTTCAGGCTGTGGCTATGGGTTTTCAAGTTATTGCGGGAAGTAATGATTTTCCTGATTTTGTAAAGTTGTATCTATCTATTGGTGGGATGCTGCTGTAAGTATCTCACACAACTTGGCTATTAGTAAATAGACCCTTATAATCATAATTGCTGGTTGATCACATACTTAAACATCCATATAGACAAACTGTTCTTCCTTGTTTACCTCACCCCAAATTCGTGTAATTGAGAAAAAGAAACGCATCCAGTAATTGGTATCAGTTTGAAATAAAGTTCTATTGGCATACGATTGCAAATACTATACTGGGCAATGTATTAGAAACTGACCAATCAATTGTCCTCAGTGTTGTTAATCACTTCTATTTGAGATCAGAATTTGAGTTGTACCCAAGTGATCTTTTCTATGTAGGAGCATAGTTTAAGTCATTGATGTAATGATCCAATGACCATTTTATTCTTTTCATACAGGTTTGTCCTGACTTTTTCTTTAGGTGCTGGGCCTGTCCCCAGTCTCCTCCTGTCAGAGATATTTCCAAACCGTATCAGGGCTAAGGCAATGGCTGTCTGCATGGCTGTACATTGGGTAATTGGACTTGGCATAGCTAATCTTTTCATAGAATTTTGCTCTTCCATTCTAAGAGGAGATATTATGTGCGCATGTATGTTCAGCTGCTAAACACTTTAATATCGGAGTTCAGTTTATTTTGAAATTGACCTACAGTTTTTTTCCTTTTTAGTACCCTCTTTTGTCACTGGACACATGACATATAAATGATCTCGAACAACTTAAATATCGGCCTTCAGGATGGGAGACAACTAAATGGATTTATGCATACTTATATTGTCGCAACTGTTTCATGTATTCATTGAGAAATGGTGGTTACTGATAAGGAAATGATTAAAAATTGCATGCTTCGTTTTATTAAATCGATTTCTTTTGTTGGGCATACCTTCTAGTCAAGTTCACATAAGACATCACTCAATACATTGCATTGCTTCTTGCTCCAACATTGTTTTTTTTTTCTGAAATTCTCGTTGTCCGTAGAAATGTCACTCACTCTTTAATCATCATGTCATTAGGTGATCAATTTCTTCGTCGGGTTATTATTTCTGCATCTGCTGGAGTTGCTGGGGCCACAAATTTTATACACAATCTTTGCCAGCTTTTGCTTGATAGCAGTGGCGTTCGTGAAGAAGAACGTTGTCGAGACCAAAGGAAAGTCACTACAAGAAATCGAGATGGCACTTCTCCCAGCTGTTTAACTCATATTGCCGGATCACCCAGCCAGGTATTACTTAGGTTTGATCTCGACGGCAGCCAAATAACTGAAATTGAAAAAAAAGAAACAACTTTCATTCACGAGTAAGAAGTTAATTTATCCTGCCCTTGGCTTTTAACTGAACGTAGCTGATAGAGCTTCACTTGCACGTTGCAAACAGCAAGAGATCGCTACATTTTATTTTTGGGGATCTCCTTTTTGTTCATAGACGAGATTGATGAGTGCATGTATGGTGATCCTGCTGTGAGAATTCTCTACTCCAGCAATGTGTATAGGTATAGCATTGTCATTTGGGCAGACCATCGTATCCGATCATTGTATTTGTTTCTACTGTGTCTCGATGTTATTCATAGTTGTACTCGTGATGTAATAATGGTTTACTCTCAGACCCCATCGAAAGGAACAAAAGTGAAATTTCAGTTTAGATGTTTCCGTGAAGCAGCATGGTAAGACTATGTTCTTTTTCTTTTTTTTTTTTAAATGTCAATCAGTTTCTTTATCTTTTAGTGGTTGTAGTTCATCAGGTCGGTCGTCATATTCCTATATTAATTGATGGTTATCTAAATACGATCATAATTTCAGATCAAAAAGAGTACATTTGAACAAGATAAATAAATAAAGTATTATTATTAAATTAAGTATATATCGAGCCAAAAAAAATCTTAATTATGGGTTAAATGTAAAATTACATGTAGATTTTATATGAAAATGTAAAATTTCACTTAATTGCTTTTAAGAAATTTTTTGTTTATATTTCATTCGTTAAAATTTGAATGAAAACACTGATATCAACAAAATAATTATATAAATTTTTTATTTTATTCTTCATTTAACATTCTAATTAATTTATTTATAACGATAATATATTTATACTTATAAATGTGTAAACGTAATATAGATAAAAAAAAGTGCAATAAAAATATTACGTTTGAGTTATTGCGATCAGATAAATTAACCGTTAATGAATTAAAAATTATCTACATAGTAAGTAATCTAAAGGGAAAGATGAATGAGACATAAAATAAAAAATTTATGTCCTTTTTTTTTTTTGTGGTGGTCAGCATATTCGGTTTAAATTCTAATGAACAGGCTATAATTGTAATCAGAACATTTTCAAAGAGTGTGCCGATGTAATTTGAATTTTTTTTAAAAAGAATATATTATCGCATCTTTAGAAGGGATTTTAAGTATAATTTGAAAAAGAAATATCAGTATATTTATACAATTCACTAAAAATAATTCAGTTATTGATATTAATAATTTTTTTGATAAATATTAATACAATAGTAATGATCCATCAATGTAGATTCTAGAAGCAACGGATGCAGCTTCTTACACAAGAAGTCTGACAAGCCGGGGAATTGGGCTCAGCTTAATCAGGCCTGGCCTACAACATTAATATTGGGCTTAGTCCACTATTTTCCATTTATATATAAGACAACAAGGTCGAACATATACTGTTCGAACTGCCGTATAATACAGCTGTTTTTCTATTTCGCGTTATACATTCTTGAGGTTCCGAAATTATTACACAAGTAAATTTCCACCATGTGTTAAGAGCAAGGCGAATTTTGGACGTGTATACCTTCCTGATCAAGGCCCATCTTTTATTTTTCCCTGAATTTAGGTATTTATGTTGCATATGTTCCAACTCTTCTTGCCATTCCGGGTACAAGATTTTCTATTTCCAGTGCTTCATCTTGATCAAATATAACCAAGAAAGGAGGCTAAAACGGATATTTTTTACATCAGAACTTGGTCAGATTTCATTACAGTCACGAACTTTATTGTTGCACTGCGCTCAGTCTTGGACAGGCATCGTGTTTGATGAAATGCTTAATTTAAGCGTACTGTTGCACTTATTGCCTAATTTTGGTGGTTTTATGTTGAGCATTTTTGAAGTGCTAATGCTATTTCTTTTTGGTAGTTGTTGCAGCTGTTGTAGGGTGGTGAATCTTGACTCAGAGTTTTAAGAAAAGGGTTCATGGAGAGCCAAGAGGATGAAGTGAAGAAGGAGCGAGTGGTGGAAGCGAGAGCCAGAAATATAAGCCACAATGTGAGGTGCACTGAGTGTGGTAGTCAGTCCATTGAAGACTCACAAGCTGACGTTGCAATACTCCTTCGCAAGGTGCATGCTTTTACTTTGTTTATAGCTGTAATGTTCCCTTGGAAAATCTTGTAGATGAGGAGTGGTGGCTTTTTGACCTGGAGTTTGGATTAGTTGTCTTTAGAATTTATAGGTAAATATGCCACATGAATTTGGTGGAACTAATAAATTCTGATCACATTTGTTTGCAAGGCCAAATATAGACCATCATCTGGTATGAACAAGCAAATGCAGATATTGTGCTTGCTTCTTGTGTTAATGGATCTCTTGTTTGTAGGAAGAAGATGAATGGCCTCGTTAATAGGGTGGTTGGTAACATAGGCAATTGGGAAAAGTAAGCTAGTAGGTTTCCTTTTGAGATTCCCTGTGTGTAGTGAGTCTGCTTCACTGTCTATTTAGTGGGTTTTTGGTATTTTGCTCGCGTTGCTCGCAAGAAACGTTGATACAAAGTCTGTGATCTATATATCAACTGTACAGGACTCATCAAAGTGTACAATAACATGCCATAGAAAGATTATTCTTTTCTTTTCTTATTTTTTTGGGCACTAGTTTATGTTTATATACGTGGTATGTGGACATCCACACTGATCTCTCTTGCATTTCCTTTAAAGTTAATTCGAGATGAAATTCGATCTGGTAAAAGTGACAAAGAGATCTACAAAAAGCTGGAGGATGATTTCGGAGAGACAGTGCTTTATGCACCAAAATTTGATATGCAGACTGCTGCTCTGTGGCTGTCGCCGGTTAGTTAATATTCTCTGACTTATATGCATATATATATATATATATATATATATATATGAATGTGTGTTTCTATCCATATTTTGCACTAATATCAGATTATGGATAATGTGAAACAGCTGTTGGTTGCTGGTGCTGCTGGAGGAATATGGGCTTACAAGAGGTACAGACAAAAGACTAATGTGCACATTATGGCCTTAAACCTTGTTAGAGGAGTCCCATTAACTCGAAAGGAGAAGGAGACTATGCTAGAGGTTCTCACTCCACCCCCCTCTGGAGGAATTTCTTCTTTCTGGTGGAGAAGGTTTTCTCAGTGAGTTGAGTTTGCAAATGAGAAGTTTTAGTGAGAGTGGCAGCCAGTTGAAGGCTTGTTTTAGCAGCCTGAACCAAGTCTTGACAAAACTTGTATTATAAATTTTACAATGTACTGAACTGAGTTCTTTATTATGCTGTTTTTTGCTGCTTAAGGCAGTGAGTGATGATATAAAGAGATATGCTTGTTTCTAAGATTGGCTCTGAGTAAGAGACACTGGCATTCGACCGAACTAGCATAATTGAACCATCAAATTCCTAGAAACCAATGTACAGGATAATCTTATGACCAAAGAAGTTATCATTCTTATTATTTCATTGATCATATCATTGAAGGGGAGGAGACAAAAATTGCCTTTTGACTTCATTGTTGCAGGAAGGATCTAGTCTCTGAGTGGTACATATCTCAAATAGTCACAATTCTCACACAGCTGTACTTTTGTTCTTTCTGAGATGATCTAAGCAATTGAGTGTCATGAATTCTCTGTACTTACAACCCTATTTTGTGGAACATCAAGGCAATTGCTGAAAACCAGTCTGTTAGGACATGCTCATTGTACAAGCTCTGTAAACTGATCAGCAAGCCAAGTTCTCAAAGAGTACCTGTAATACCCGTACAGATTTCTAGTGGAAGAACACACGTTCTTATGGCTGTATATGGACTTGGTAAATTCTGTATGTGTACGTATTTTTTTATTTTCTTTTTATACATAAATTACATATGAATTCAGATAAGGTAAGTTTGGCTCTACTGCTAATGTTACTTCCAACTTGATCCACCGTCCAGAGAAGACAGCTGCTATTAGCTGAGGGAAAAAGCTGCTTGAACATGCAAGTGGATGATCTCCAACTCATTATCATCTATTGATCCTTTGCTGTGAGTATATAGTTCTTATATTCCGTGAATATTTTCTTTTCACCCCCCTCCCTTTTGGAAACCAATTACACACACACACACACACTGTGTGCGGAATGCATAAATTGTATTGTACTGCCGGAAACACGCCTAAATGGTTTCTGGTACCTTGTCTCCCTCTTTCTAGTTTTTCTTTAGTCTCCAATCTCCATCTTTCTTTATTATGCTCTTAACTCTGGTTACACACTGGTATGGAATTTTCCTAGGATGCTGATCCAAAGACATGGATGCATGCTTGCAAGTTGTACTTAAAAATCAGAATGCCTGAGTCAACTGGCCTAGCAAAATTTTAGGAATAATAATATGATTTAAAACTTGATCATGTTACGGGATCCATCCTTCTTATCTTCTGGGCATTAGAAAATGAAAATTTGCGCGTCAATGTTTGAAAGTTTCAAAATTCTGATTAATTTCCTTTATTTAATTTCTTGTCTTCTGATCAAGTATGAAGCAGATTTGCTGGCAAATAGAGGAAGTAGCATGTTAAGTTCATTATCATATTGAGGAGAGCATAAAGTTTTTCAGAATTTTTGCGACAACATGGGTAGATTCGAGAGCACTGCAGAAATAGAACCTCCAAGTCCAGGCCAACAGATGGGATCATATCCTCAAAGTTACCAAACAGCACAATCTCGCACTGCAGAAATAGAAACTTCAAATCCAGGCCAACAGATGGGCTCTTATCCCGAAAGTTTCCAAACTGCACAATCTCCACAGATAGGAAGGCCCTGGGAGAGCACTGCAGGAATAGAAACTCCAAATGCTGGACAACAGATGGGCTATTATCCTCAAAGTTTCCAAACAGCACAACCTCCACAGATAGGAAGGCCCTGGTCAACCGAACTATTTGACTGCCATAAAAATCCAACAAATGGTAATTTTGTTAAATTTAGCACTAATAATGTCTTGATTGAAGTAGTTCCATCAGTTGTTTTCTGTCAAAGATTTCGTTATATAGCCTTTGACAGGAAAAAACCTGGCCAGATTTGCACTGTTGCTTTAGTTTTCTATTCTTTATAATAGCTAGGGGAAATTTGTAAAAACTGATAATTGATAAATTCCAACAGGTTTCTAAATATGGCATTTGGTCTACCATTTTTCAGTCATAAAATGTATACGTAAGGTTGAGGATTAGAAATACGTAAGACAATCTAACAGTTATCTCTTAATTTTGCAGCTGTTATGACAGCCCTTTTCCCCTGCGTGACGTTTGGACAAATAGCAGAAGTCATGGATGGTACAGAACCGTCGGCCCGGTCTCAAATGAGTACTTCAACTGACCCTTTCAATTCTTCTACGTGTTTTATTGATAAAGCCTGAACTCTATGATCTATAGTTTAATTATGAACTGTCATAATTTCTTTGTTCAATACAGCTTGCCCCTTCGGGACAGTCGTTTATATGCTAACGTTGGCTGTTTGCATGGAATGGTTCCTTGGCTCCGCATACAGAACAAGGCTGAGGAACAGATACGGTCTAGTTGAAGCTCCATTTCACGACATAATTTCTCACTGCTTTTGCCCTTACTGCTCTCTCTGCCAGGAATTCAGAGAGCTCAAGGAACAAGGACTCAATCCTGCTCTAGGTATGAACTACAGCTTTGCCATATCATGTATGTAACTTTTAGCAAGAATAGTAGGTGTTACAACGTTGAAGAGATTGATTAACTATTGATACCTGCAGGGTATAATGGGATCCTAGCTGAACAACAGGCAAAGCAAAATGGACAGATATACAAACCTCCACCAGCTCAAGCTATGTCCATGTAAAGGATGATATGTTTCTCTCTTTCAAGGTTGTTGGGTTTTCAGTCATTGACTTTACCAATTGTGTTTTTGGTGTGTAACTTGTGATGTTTGTCCGGAAAAATGTAATAAAATGCAACTATCCTGTCTCTTGAAACACATTAGGTTCCATCTTGTAAGAACCAAGTCGATCTCTCAGTCTCTCTTGCATGAATGACTATGTACCTGATCGTGGTTTATCGAGACGCTGACAACAAGCAGATGCCCTGTCTCAGTGTAATTCATCCGAACGCAAAACCTACATAGATTAAGAACCGACAGATGAACATTTTTACAAACTTTATCAGAAATCCTTGGGCATCCATTAGAAATCCCATTTACTCATTTAGGCAAGATTGTCCTTAACCCAATCCCATGTATAAAAACGATTGAGCCTGTTGACATTGATATTTGGTGGAGGCTTCTATACCTTATGGAATTTTGTTTCAAGACAGCTAAAGCCACCAGTTAAACAGTATGTTATCAAGTAGACCCACAACTAGAATGTCAAAAATAAACTCTTCTAGTCTTAAATTATGTGCTAAATACCATGATTTCAAACTTGATGTCCTAATCATGGGACCGGTTCCCTTGTCCCTTTATAAGCATCACAACCAAGAAAATTTGCTTGTTGACTTTTGAAACTTTGAGAAGTCTGTCCGATTTTTATAACAGGCAGAGCTCTATAAGTATACAAGTGGCAAACATAATTCTTGATCATACAAGCCAGAGCCTAAAACTTGAAGTTTTCTAACAACATGGGTAGAATTGAGGCTGCAGAGGAGGTAGAAACTACTGTTAAAGGCGAACCACTGGCCTCATATCCTCAAAATTATCAAACAGGACAGCCTTCATCTGTTGGAAGGCCGTGGAGCACAGGACTGTTCGACTGCCATCTAGACCAAACAAATGGTAATGTTACTAACAGATTTACACGTTTCTTTCCTCCAACAGATTGAGCTTTTGGACGAAGTTATCACTATTCAACTATGATGGAGCAATGATTTTTCTGATCCTTTTATAGAATCTCAAGGGAAAGTTGCTGCAGTTTAATGTTGGCTAATTGTTCTTGCAGCTGTCATGACAGCGTTCTTGCCTTGTGTGACATTCGGACAGATAGCAGAGGTCCTGGATGCTGGAGAAATGAGTAAAACCACTGCCCTTTCAAATTTTCTACCTTTTTCCACAGAATCCAAGTCTAACATTTGATCATGAATGCAGGTTGCCCCCTGGGAAGCTTCATTTACATGCTAATGATGCCTGCTCTATGCTCTCAGTGGATCATGGGCTCTAAGTACAGAACAAAGCTAAGGAACAGATATGGGCTGGTTGAAGCTCCATATCAAGATGCCGTTTCTCACATTTTCTGTTCTTGCTGTTCCCTCTGTCAGGAGTTTAGAGAACTCAAGAATAGAGGACTAGATCCTGCTCTTGGTATAAACGAACATCTCCCTCTTTTTTCCAAAACTATGTTTGAAATACATATGCTTGTGATGTAATAAAAATCATTTTACAATGAACTTTCACGTTTTCTTCTCACACGACAACTCATGTGTACTATAGAGCACGTCTTACATCGCCCCTCTTCCTTTTTTTCTCCAAAAATCGCGACGAAAGGGTATCATAGACAGAAGTATATTACCTACTTGCTCATGCTTTCACCTGTTCTAAAGGCGCTTTAGGAATTTAACAGGCTACCATCGACTATCTCATTCATAATCTTTTACTTAATTATCTATATTAGATCTACCATGATTGGTTCTGATTTTCTTCCTAGTACTATGAATCATGGCTGCATCATTCTACATCAAAACTTGTACCTCAAATGATTTTTGCTTGTCCATTGTTAATGAGAAAATATGCAGGATGGAGAGGGATCATAGCTCAGCAGCAGGCAGTGGGGTATGGAAATGAGCAGATGAACCAACCTCCCCAATTCCAAGCTATGTCCAAGTGATTCAGGCTGTTTTTTTAATCTTATCTTTGTCTATTAAGGTTGTCATTTCTTATTTTTCTGCAGTACAGATTAATTCATGCTTTGTTGTGATCTATATGTAAGGATGTGTGCAAGAAATGCTATGATTAGAAATAAACATTTTGGGTCTTGAAACTCCTATTATATCATGGGGTTCAACCTTGCAAAACATGTAATTGCTTACTCATGGCTTGTGAACTTTCAACAAATTGCAAACCACGTAACAAAAGGCAAATTGCACCCACCTCTCTCCAGATTTGGTACAGTTATAACTATCTTTTCTTTGTTTGAGAAATTATAAATATCAAGTCCGTTCCATTAATTTATCATCAATTTTTATGGTGAAATGTCTAAAATTGTCGTTTTGAATTATAAATTATAATTTTATATACTTTCTAGAATTTTATAAAATATTTTCATGATCAATGGATTATTTACTTTACCAACCCTCAAACTCTTTTTATATTTTCAAATATTTTATTTTTTTAAAAAAAATCACCAAGAGTAAAGTAGTAATTTTTACCTCATCGCGTAAAGACTACATAATTTATTTTATTTATAAATATTTATAATTTTTTAAATAGTAAAAAATACTCATAATTATTCAAAACCTCATACAAGATAAATGCAAGTTACCCTATAAAAAATTGGGATTAAATGCAATAGAATTTCCCAAACACTAATAAACAGAAAACTCGCTAATGGGGTTTACATCGGCTTTTTAAAAATATAATAATAATAATAAAAGTCTTTAGAGAATATTATACCTATCAATAAGGGGGTGAAATTTAGACCTATAACATCAAAGGTTACTATATATATATATATATATATATTACATGACTTTGATATTTATAAGTTTATTATTTATTTAATTCATACACATCTTCTAGAAAGTAGACATGTGTACAATTCATTGCGTCTTCTCTCCCTCTCCCCCACATCCATCAAAATGTAAACATATATTTTTTTATATAAAAATAAACCTTCATTTCTACACAATTCGGACAACCAATCTCGCATAAGTGAAATATAATACATGACTGAATCTTTTATTGTATTTTAAAGAGGGTGGGGGGGGGGGGGGGGAGGGGGGAAGGATGACATGGTGATAATAATGATGACAATCACATGCCTTCAATACATAAATAAGCGCTCAGACAGCTGAGGTCAGTAATAATCCACAGTGTGCGGCTACCACTTTAATTAGTCGGTGAGGATTCATTCAACTCTCATCTTACATCATTAATTACCGGAAATTTTAGTTCAGATGAGATTTCCCGCCCGACCCATGTTTGATCCAATTATATTAATTACAAAATAAGTATAAATATATTTAATATTTAATTGATTATTTTTTTTAAATTATCTATTAATTATATTGTAAGTGAATTATAGATATTATAAATTGATTGAGGTTTGATCGATTGTATTTGAGTTAAAATTCCAAAATAGATTGAATTTGGTCGGTCGTGAACTAATTAAGTAACAAATGCATACTTGTATGTGATTGGTGTATAATTACTGACCTATTATACTAGTAGTTATTGATTAGTTGTACACATTGATGTTCGTAAATTATTTATATTGTATATAACTAAAGAGTTGTGGACAGACACTCGAACTTTTTTTTTGGAAAAAAAAAAAAAAGACCTGCGTCCATGACTCGATCTTTTTCAAATTATGTCGTAAAATTAGTAGTGTAGATGGGATCCATTTATACCAATACAAGCACAAAATGTTGATTGCAGGTGTTATGGATGAAATCAATAGGTACTCCCTTTCGTATTTGCAATTGTCAATGAAAAATATTATTCATCTTAGAAGTGGTTTCTACAATAATTGAGCAGACATATTATAAGAGGGAAATATGGGATGTGCCTTATTTCTGACCGTTATCCCGATATTATTAAAGCAGTAGGCGAAAGTTCGGACTTTGTGCCACCTCATGGAGTGCACATGTATTACTTGAGGCATGTGTGCTCTAATTCCAATAGTCGTTACAAAAATATGGTATTAAACGACCTTTGTTGGAGAATTGGCTTTCAATATCAAATCAAAAAGTTCAATTGAAATATGAAAGAGATAAAAAGCAAAAAAATAGATGCGTTTGCATTCTTAGATTACAAAACGTTAGTATGGATATGGACTCAACACCCATGTTGTCAAATTTGCCAATCGAGAATGTTCATACAGCAAGTGGACTCAATTTGGCATCTCTTATCTCATGCTAAGAAAGTTTACGCTGCATATAATATTAATGTTGCATAAATAGTTAAGGATTATTATGATTTGAAGGTTTACAAAAATACATATTTTAAGTCTTTTGAACATTTGCACTCAAAAGATTATTGGGATGTCCCGAAATTTGAGTTGGTCCACGACACTATTATTTGTATCTCTACACGTCCTAATCGAAACCAAATATCACGTATTCAGAACAAGATGGATTGACCGCAAACGTGTGAAAGGCAACAAGCTCAACAAATAGGAAACTTTTCAAGATGATTAAATGTGTCATGGGATTGTTCATAATAATTGTACTTTTATATTTGTATAAAAAATTAAATACTATTACATTTGTATAGATAATTATATTTTTATAATTAATGCAATTTTCACATTGTGAGTTATTATAATTTACTATTTAATTATGTAATTGTATGTTTTTTATTAATTATTATTACATATAAATTTTTTAAAAAAATAGTGTTCAAGTTGAGGACAGTGTCCACGACTTAACACAAATATGTTATAATATCTAAAAAAATATTATTTTTATAATAAATAAATAATTGGTATGTAAATTTTAATACTTAATATAGTTGATTAAATTATTTATTAACTTCTCATCCACCCCACTCCTCTAACTTCCTATTCTCCCACTATCTTTTCATAGTTGTTTCTTTCTCTTCACGCATTTTTTTACATATTTTTTTCTAAATTTAATATTAATATTATTTTGTATATACTTTATTAAATGGATAAATATTTTTTATCTTAAATGATATCATAGAATTTGTACATATATAGAATGTGCTACAAATTACTAATCCATGTTAAAAATTGAAGATTGAAATTCATAATGTAATTGTGATCAATTTAGAATGTATATGAACTAAAAACCATCAAAATATATTTATTTTTTTTCATAAAATAATCGGCATTTTAATCCAATTGAGTTTTTTAATGTTTATTTATACACATTTTAAATTAATTTGTTTTTAATAGTTTTCATAAACTATTCATTTCATTTTACCAATACTCTACTTGGATCTTATCCATACAATTACCCATTATCTTACCAAAAAGAATGGGGCTGATCTGGGTCTTAACTATGTTAAGATCAACCAATCAAAATTATATATATTAATAAATTGATATTAAAAAATAAATTAATAAACTATGATATTAAAAAATAAATTAATAAACTATGTACGATTTTTTTTTTTCAAATCTCAATCCATAAAAAATAAAATTAATAAACTATGTACAAAAATTAAAAGTTTTAGATGACAAGTAAATCTAGTCTATTGGTATTTTATCCATTTAATACCTATATGATAGATATTTTCTGGACTAGACTCTACCCATATCCAAAATACTTATTTAAATGAATATAGATATGGGTTTGACTCTGGGTGTAATATAAAATTATTGGGTTTGGGTCTAAATATTATTTAGAGTGCAGTGCATTTTGTCATCCAAACTATTATTGCTTTTACAATTTGGTATTTAATTTTTTTTTGTAGCAAATTCGTAAAATTTACAAGTTACCATATGTGCTTATTTTTTGATCAAATTTTCAGTTAGGAAAACATGTACTGCATCTCATCAGAACATAACATTGCCCTTAAATATTACATGTAATTTTTTTGACAAAAAACTTAATAAAAAAAATAATTATATATGATAACTTATTTGTAAAATTAATTTAAAAAATGTTAATATAATAAAATATAATTTGAATAACAAAATATAATATTCTATTATTTGTTAAGGTGGGTTGGAATGTAGATATTTAGGGCAGCCGTGTCGGTGTACAAGGGACAAAGCGCAATTCATCAAAATGTGTACCGCCATCTCCCCTGCAGATTTGAGTAATTAGCATTACCAGACCCAACGAAGTACGGTACAGAAAACCTAGTCCTCAAACTGAAAGGTTCCTTTTCCCATTTCCCCTCCTTCACTTTCACCTTTTGTCGTTTCTCACCAAACCAAACTCAGACGCACATCCACCCACAATTTGAAGACGCAACCTACCCTTCACAGGTTTGAAAGAAAGCAAGAACCCATCACCAAGAACCCCACCCAGCCCCAAAAAGCGAAGTGGGCAGCATTTAATATTAAAATAATCGGTCCAAATTTTAATTGCTGTAACAAAATTCAGACGCTGTCACGCAGAAAAGCCCACCTAATTCTATGAGCGTATTTAACACCACCAACCACATGGGTAGGCTCAACTTCTTGCCATATTGTGCCTCGTGCCGTTGCCTTCAAGATCCTTGTTCTTCGCATTCGGGATTGAGATTCTTGCAGTCTTTGTCTGTGTTTTCTCTTAAAGTTCCAAGCTTTCGCTCCTTCCAGTATCGTTTGTTTTCATCTGGTAATACTTCTTGCGTTTTTCTTTTTTGTTTGTTAGTCTAAGAGGATACTATTCGTTCAGGGGTTAACTTTGAGCTGTAAAATTCGGAATATTGAGTTGGGAATTATTGGTTTTGGTTAATTCGTGTAGTTGGTGGTATGCTGAAATGGGCTCTTGAGAAAAGTGTTTGTTCTTTTTGGATTGCTGCTCGGGTGGTTGGTATTGACAGGGGTGCTTATTGAAGCTAAGTGGAATTTGAGATACACAAGCTTTTGGTTAGTGTGGTGAAATTGGTTAGTATGGGAATTTCAGTAGCTTTATGGAGTTTTTGTAATGACCAAGCTTCTTGTTTATAAGTTTATGCTAGTTCATATTAAAATTTAAGAACTTGAAAGATGAATCAAAAGATAAGTGATAGAGCCGTACGATCATCGCGTGGAACTGGAGCATTCAAAGTCCAACAGGACTTATATGATCTTGTGTTATTCTAGGCTGTACGATCATCGCGTGGAACTGGAGCATTCAAAGTCCAACAGAACTTATATACGGGCTAAGCAAGTTGATCTTGAGCTTGATTCTAGACCTATAAAGAAACAAGCAGCCAGTTGATCATCTTAGCCTGGCCAACCTTTCATGAAGTTGTTTCTTTTATTGAATTATGCATATGAAAACATCTCGAGAATGTATAGTAGTTTACTTACTATGCTGAATCATTCTAGTCACCATTGTGGAGCAAATTGGCTTGATAGAAGAACTTGAGTTTGAGCTTCATCCATGGCTTGTTAATTGAGGTTGAGGACGATCATTTTGAGTTTGCCAATGTCAATTACTGAAGCCATAGACCTTTGCAATTTCATTCAAGTAAACACGGGAGGAGGGTGGTTGTTTATGAAAATAAATCACTTGATCAAATGCTTAGGATATTCCATTTCAAGCTTCAAGGGCCATTGCCATGCGCTCTTGCACATTCTTTATAAATTGAAATGCTTGATTCCTATTTGGTTATTTGATATATATCCTCTACGAATTTCATGATTTGTTTGGCTGGCTGATTTAAGAGTTTCGTAAGTTTTTACTCTCTCCTTCTGTTTGACTGTTTTCCTCTGCTGGCAACTTACAGATACACATAATAGTATACTTATGGAACTGGTCAAGGCAGTTGCCAATAGAGGATCTATATCTCCAGAGAGTATTGCAGTAACAGCTCATGAAAAAAGTCATAGTTATCATCAGCTGATCTTATCTGCTGTGAAGATATCTAACTTGTTAACCGGTGCTGATTTACGCAGTGTAAGTTGAAATATTTTGTCCGTCTCACATATTTCAGTATGTTAAGCTGCCAGACATGCCATTATGTTTATAGCTGCTTTGGAATAATTATGAAACTAAAAGGATGAACGATTCAGTAATATGTAAACCCCATCTGTTTTCTATTTTGTAGGTCAAGGGCAATGGAGAAAATAAACATCTTGGTGGAGCTAGGGTAGGAATTGTTGCTAAACCTTCTCCCGAGTTTGTTGCTGGAGTGCTTGGAACATGGTTCAGTGGAGGTGTTGCAGTCCCCCTCGCACTCAGCTACCCAGAAGCAGAGCTACTGCATGTGATGAATGATTCGGTTTGTCTATCACTATCCTGTATTCTGCTGTCTTCTGACATCATTAACTAAGCATGCTTTGTAGAAAACTGTCTTCATTTGAAATGGTTGGACATTTCTATGGTCGCCAACCAAGTTATAAACTCTTTAGCATTTTGAAAATGATTGTAAGGCACATCATGTTTGTTAACCTAATGTTCGTTTATGAATGATTTCTGCTCCACACTATATTTATTACAGCGATGTAATACAGTTATACTTTTTACAGTGATAAGTCTTCAGTTATAGCTGTCATCAAATATTGATAGCAGTACAGGATATGGGATGTATTATTTGTTCAATGCCTTAATGTTCTGGATATAATTTTGATATAGGATATCACAATGATTTTAAGTACTGAAGATCATCAAGAACTAATGAAAGCCATCGCAGTCAAAACTTCTGCTCAAATGTCTCTTCTTCCTTCTGTTCCAAGCGTAAGTACAAAGTCAACTGAACTTGATCACACAATAAATGGAGAGTTAGATGGCACTAGATGCTTGCAGGAAACTGAAATTCCGCATGAGATAAGTGGTATGTTCCTTCATGGTCATAATATTTTTTCAGAAAAATTACAACGAGCTCCTTTGAAGTTTGGCATGACTAAGAATACCCCCTTGTTATTTGAAAAATTACAAACACCCCGATGTTTGATGAAATTATGTAATCCTTGGATGGAGGTCTAGAATTCAACTTTACCTTGCAATATTTTTTTCTTTTTTAAAAAAGTTAAAAAAAATTGTAAAAATATAACCGAATGTGGCGGATGGAAAATTTTGAAAAATTGTAAAAGAATATCCAATTAGTCCATAAAAAAGTTTCAGAAAATTTTAAAATTATAATTCATAATCCACAAGGGCATTTTCGTCATTTTAGTCAATCACTATAAAAAATGAATGAAAACCTAATGGAGCTAACGGATTGGGTTAGTTTTTAGACAACCCTTAAAATCAGGGGATGTATTGGTAATTTTCCAAATAACAGGGGAGTATTTGTAATTGTGACTGGCTTGAGGGGAGCTAATTGGAACTTTTTGTTGCACTTGGTGATATAATCTTTACAGTATATATTTTGATCCTTTAATGTAGGAGATGATCCTGCACTGATCATATACACCAGTGGCACTACCGGCAAACCTAAAGGCGTTGTGCACACACATAAAGGTGTCTTAGCACAGGTACTTGCTTGTTCTCCATATCCCTTTTAGCTGGTATGCTTTTGTTGAACCATAAAGATGTTAATCATTTTTGCTTGCTTAGTAGGACCTACTCACTAGAGGGCCACTTTCTGTACTAAGCATTAGTAACTTAAGTAGCAAGTACAAATTAGTTCATGATGCACTGTTACAATTATATCACAATTCACTGTGACTTATTTTGTTCTTGGTAATTTACAATATTTCCTTCATCAACTCTCAGTTTAATAAGTTGGCATGTCAGGATAATACCCGAAGCTTGATTTGTCTGTCTCATTTTACATCAGTTTCAGATGGAACTTCCTGTTGCTGATCAATGATGCTATATTGTGACAATTTCAGGTTCAAATGCTGACAGATGCTTGGGGATACACGTCTACTGATCATTTCTTGCATTGCCTGCCACTACATCATATCCACAAATGTGATTCTGTTACTTGTTGGTCCTAAGTAATTATTATACTAGTACTTGTCAAGAGATATGGTTTCTGAAAGTGCCCTGTTGGTCTTAACTTCCTCCATACACGTTCATGGACTTTTCAATGCTCTGCTTGCCCCTCTCTACGCGGGTTCGACGGTAACTTCCTATTAGTTTATACCTTTTAAATTTAAAGGCCTGTTTTTATGATCTGGAGTACAGCTTCTGTTTGGTTGCATCAGTCTGATATACTACTTTAAATATTTGTTTTTCGAAAGGTTGAATTCATGCCAAAATTCAGTGTGAGGGGAATCTGGCAGAGGTGGCGGGAATCTTATCCACAGGATCAAACTAAAGCAGATGATGCTGTAACAGTGTTCACTGGAGTATGTCATTCCTTTGATGTCATCCACTAGAAATTGTCATTTTCATACTGCAATCAGCAATATGCTCTATTATTCAATATTTACCACTTCTACCCATACTTCTATTACACTAGCTTGCATTTTCGCAATTTTTGAACTTGAACGTGCGTCTTTCAACAGATACTTGTTGACCATCACATATTATGAAGGCAACCAAACAGAGATTCACAGTTTATGATTCTTGAAGAAACAGACTTGATTATGCTCTTTCCTTGAAGGCTTGCTGAAATTGCCTAAGAAACAGATTCTTGACTTGTCAGTAATAGATGCTAAATCTCATTGAAAGTTCTTTCTCACTAAGTTCTCTTTGACTATCATTGACAATGGTGAAAATTAAAGTATATATTTGCATTTAATTATTTGCTGTTTATTTCCTCTGTTTTTCATGTTTCTCCACAATTTCTTGTATTGGTATTTAGTATAATTTAAGTACGGGTAGTACCTTTCTGGTTCAGGTTTTCTTGATCAGAAACTTAAAACACTGTTGATCAGTGAGCCCTGTTGCACATAAAGTACCTTCTTTTAATAGCTGGGTTTTAATGATTTATAAAAGACCAGTCAACATGAATATCTGTTTCTAGGAAGAAATTGATAACTATGTGACATTTTGACTCCCTTTCACTTCTGTAGGTTCCCACAATGTACACGCGTTTGATACAAGGGTATGAAGCTATGGATCCAGCATTACAAACCGCTTCTGCTACAGCTGCTAGGCAGTTGCGTCTCATGGTAATTTAGCCAATGATCTTCTTTTCATTGCGAAGCCTCAAAACAAGAAACATAAAAGTAAAATTCAAGCACGGAATGTTGGTGTGATTTTCTTTGTCTTATCTTACAGATGTTACCATAAGAATCTGTATTCTATTATATGTGCCTCTGACCTTTCTTTTATTCCTGTGTATCACATTCTTTAACATAAGGGTAGTTGATTTACAGATGTGTGGCTCCTCTGCTCTCCCTCTTCCAGTTATGCAAAAGTGGGAAACTATCACTGGACACGTGCTTCTGGAACGGTATGGCATGACTGAGGTTGGTGTTTTCGTCTATGTAAATGGCGCCGTATATCAAGCTCGATTGATAATCCTGATGAATGACTTCCTTGTTTTATGTCGTTGGCTCCATGTTTCTAGTTTGTCATGGCAATATCTAACCCCCTTAAAGGAAAGCGGAAGGGGGGTACTGTTGGCAAGCCACTTCCTGGAGTGCAGGTTAGTATTTGGTTCAAGATGGAAAAACTTATGCTTCATATGAAAGACATGCAGATCACAAGTTTTAGTGAACATGCTTCCTTGTGATCAGTTGATTTGATTTAATGAGGCATCATAAAACATGATGAAGTTTATTTGAAAGACAAAGAGCTCAATGGCTTTTGTAATTTCTAAGGAGTGATGAAACTTATCAGATTACAATCAACTTATTCAAAATTCATTGCTTTTGAAAGGCCAAGATTATTGCAGAAGATGGCAGTTGTGATAATGTGGAGGTTGGTGAGCTTTGCATTAAAAGCCCGTCATTGTTCAAGGAATACTGGAATCTGCCTGAGGTATTTTTAATATCAGTAATTGTTAAACTATGTCTGGAAGAAGTCTAGTTGGAGTATTTGACCAGCTTGTGGCTTCTCTCTCTCTCTCCTCTTGTTTAAGTGTATCAAGAGATAGACTTTTGTTCCTAGAGCATCCTAGTTTGCTGTACAAGGTTCATCTACTCTCAATGGCCTTGACTACAGAGCCCCAGTTTCTTACTCGAGTTTTTGATGTCCAATTGTCAGGTGACCAAGCAGTCATTCATTGATGGTGGATTCTTCAAAACTGGGGATGCTGCTAGAGTGGATGAAGATGGATACTATGTCATTTTGGGACGTAAGCATGTTTAACTTCTCAAAGCTGTTGAGTCTTGTCATTATTATATACTTTTATCCTTATGGTCCCGGGAATAGCTGAAGACATAGGATAGCCACTCTAATGACTTTGAGTTGCCTGTGTTTGGAATATCATTCATAAAGTTTTCCCCAAAATTCTGTTGAAGTTCACTCTTCTTACACAAGTTTAGCTTTGCAGCCTAATTCATTCTAAGGCGGAAATCAATGTCCAAAATTAATATTTCTATTAAGTTGTCTATGCTGGCAATCATGTCCTAATTACATAACGTCATAATTAGGTACTAATGCTGATATTATGAAGGTTGGTGGTTACAAATTATCTGCGCTAGAAATTGAAGCAGTTCTTTTAGAGGTTTGTTTCTCATCTATCCCTTAATAACTGGTTTGGTAAATCTAGGAACGCCTGCGAGTTTCTTGTTTATTTTTTTCTCTTTAACTAATGTTTCTTTCTGCGGAGAAATTTACTGATTAGAAAATCTTGGCACTTAATCAACTCTACTTTTGCAGCATCCGACTATTTCCGAGTGTTGTGTGTTGGGTTTGCCTGACAAAGATTATGGGGAAGCTGTGTGTGCAATAATTATACCTAATCCAGAGATTAAAAGGAAACGGGAAGAGGAGTTGAAGCCTGCTCTAACTTTGGAAGAACTCTCCATGTGGGCGAAAGAGAAACTTGCACCGTACAAGGTATCATGAACTCACTACTTTGAACTGTTCTTCATCAAGGGCCAGAAAACTAGGTAAACCCATCTGTACTGCAACTAGACCAAGAGAGAGTTAGATTCATCTCAATGATCGTTGATTGGTAAAAATCATCTAGAAAACTTGAGTTCTTGAGTCCTTGACGACCTACATAAGCCCAACAAAGTCTAAATTAGGAAGATGGTAGTTGAAGCATAAACAGAAAATGCATTCAACTAGATCCTAGAACAAGGTCCATTGGGTTTGCAATTCCCTGCAATTCTTTATTAGTGGAGTAAAAACTAATCACCAATAAAACCAAATCCATTTGAGTTATGACATCAAAAGTTCAGAAAGAAAAAAAGGTGGAAACAAGTCAGGTTCTCAAGTTTTGAAAATTTTTCTTGTGCTTCCTAAGAAGGTAAGGAAGGGGAGTATGCATCTATTTTGCCTTCGACTGATTCTTTCTCCTGTGAAAATTGTGTGAAGAGCATGTTTGCCTTGTTCTTTGGTAAAAGATCATTTGATTACATATCAACTTTAACCCCATCATTGTGGTGTGTGTAAAATTATTTCGTTATACCACTTGCCTTCTCAGATTCCAAACTGTCTACTGCTGTGGGAGTCACTGCCTCGTAATGCTATGGGGAAGGTAATCCAAATGGTCTTCCCTTGTGCTAGTTTGCTTCTGAGTACAATATTGGTTGCACAAGAATGCTCTAATTGGTATGTTTATGTTTCTAATATCAGGTGAACAAGAAGGAGCTGAAGAAACAGCTAGCTGATCAGGTGTAAGATGATGCATGGTAGATACAGAGAGGTAAACTCTTGGTGATCAAGGAAGAAATTCTTTTGGTGGGATTGTGCCCGATTTATGTACTTATGTCAAAGGGATTGGTCTGGTGGCATTATAGGTCGATAGCAACATGTTCATCATCGTATCAATAAATGGACTCATTTCCTTTTCCATTTAGCCTCAGTTTTGTTAATTTTTGTGCAGCTTCAAGATTATTGTTCTGTCTTCAATGAGTAATTTGATTGTGTCCCTTGTCTCCTGTTTCGTTTTGGGAAAGTGTCGACTTAAAGAGAACGACCATGTAAACAAATTTAGACCTCTTCTTTTGTTAACTAAAACAAAGAATTGCCACAGAAAATGAAAGAGCATTTGATGTTGTCTATCCATACTGTACGAGGTTCCTTTAGTACTGTGGTCTGAATTCTTGCTTCTCATTTCCCTATTCTTGGTGGGCTTAGATAACATGTTCTCTGCTTTATTTTCACATGAAGAACAGAAACAGGAGATATTTTGTTCGTATCTTGTGAATGATAGGCATACTTACAAGACTTTTAGGTTGTTTTTTCGGACTTCTGCAAATGAAAAGGTTAACTTTGCACATGCAACAATGCATTTTTGAGTATACGATGAATCAAGAAGCATGTTGCAATATCCTAACATGGTGTCCCTGGTACAGACAACTTCTCCATCTCAAAACCATTCCCTTCTACTCCACTCTTCCCAACTCTCTCGACACAAGGTCCATATATCCAGCTACAACAGAGAAAATAGATCAAGTTGATGAAAGTCATTGCTGCAAGAAGCCAATAGTAAAAATCATAGTGGCCCTTGTTAATATTGCTTGAAACCCAACTCTCATTCCCTCCATTTTTAGTAGCACTGTCCACAGTGCTCAACACAACACTGGCCAACAAGTTTCCTATGGCCATTCCCACTCCGAACAATGAGGAAGCAATACTCGACATGCTCTTTGGGAACTCTGAGTAGTAAAACTCCGTTTGCGCTATGGCGTTGAATGCCTCTGCTAAACCAGTCAGGCAGTTCTGAGGCACAAGCCACAAGGCAGACATGTTCACCACTGCATGAGGATTGTCTGCTAATCGTTGCTCGATTACCTTCTTTCTACGAATGTGCTCCACAATACCTGAAACCGTCATGGCCAAGCCAGACAAGAAGATCCCAACTCCCATTCTTAGTCTTACTCCAAGATGGATCTTCTTGCCAGCAATTTTAGAAGTCAAAGGTATGATTACACGGTCATATAAGACGACCCATATCGTTAAAGTGATGATTGTGAACATCCCAAATGATCCTGCTGGAATTTCAAAACTGGAAGAAATGTGTCTATTCATGGAACTAGCTTGAAGTGCGGGAAATGAACTCTGGCTTATGTTTATTGCGACCATTATCCCTGTCGACCACAATGGGATGACTTTGATGAGTGCTTTTAGCTCCTCTACCTGCTCTATAGTGCACAGGTTCCAACGGTTCACAGATACTCCGGTAGGAGATACATCTTGAGGATTCCTGATGATGCAAGCCTTGTTTAAGAACCTGGAAAGAAGAAACAAGATATTTAGGTAACTATCGTTATACGTTAGTACTAATGATACTTGCGTTAAAGAGGATGGAACACCTTAGTTTTTCAGTTGGAGATGTATACTCTGAGCACTTCTCACGATGATAACCATTAAAGTCATGTGGGGGAAATGCAAGTCGTCTGTTCTTATAAGCAACGACAACTACCTGTAGAAAACCAGCAAACAAGCTCTTGCTGGCATTCTGCTTGATGTATAATGAAGAGGCGACGAAGAATAGCAGAGTAGAGAAAAACATCAAGATTGCAGGAACTCCAAACCCCACTTTCCATCCCATGTGATCTTGAATATAAACGACACCCGTTAAAGCAATCAAAACTGAAAGAGATGCTGAAGCATAATACCAGCCAAAGAAGCTCTCCAGTACTCTATCGTTGTTGAGATTTTCTTTATTGTCCAATTGGTCTGCACCAAATGCCAAGGAGCAAGGCCTTACGCCACCAGCACCAATCGACATTAGGCCAAACGATGATAACAAAAGACTATATTGTGCCGGTGAGGCAAGTTTACAGTGTTGTCTGAACTGATCACAAGGCGGAGGCCTCGCCCGCGAAATCATAGCAGTTAGCCATAGCTGAACCATCCCCTGACACAGCCAATACAACAGACAATGAAATCATGTTAGTATGCACAAATGTGCTGAAAGCCTGCTCTGATTCAGTAAGATTTAGACATTCTGTAATTTGGACAAACAAGAACACTAGGAAAGATTTACCACAGACAGATTAAAAATATATATATAATACGAAAACCAAACAAATTCATCTACGTTTTTAGTTTAATCTGCAAAATGTGACAAATTAAACCGAAACAGAGCATCAACTATTCATCCAATCAAGAAAGATCACATGTCATTTCAAAGCACACATTGTCACATAATAGATATATATTTTTTCTTATCGAAAAACAAACACTATGCTGACAGCATTTACCAGAAGACTGGCGATGGAACCAAAGCCAATGGTGAGGAAACGGCCCAGAAATGAATCAGCAAGAAAAGCCCCCACAAGTGGCATGAAATTTGTAGCTGCAGACCAGTAAAAAATCAAATTGGTAGCTCCTGTAACTCCCATTTTGTACTCATTCATCAGGTAAAATATCATGTTTGGCTGCAACCCATAGCTTGCCACCTTCTCAAATGCCTCATTTGCTGCCCAAAAAACAGAAACCATCAAGATTTAGCTAAATCTTTTACTCCAAGAACCCATCTTTAGACCCATAAAAAGCTGATTCTTGAACTTTCCATTTCTCGTCAGGATTTCATTCAGACAAGAACTTAGTACTTGGGAGTCAACAAAAACGAACATACCTATGATGAAAGGCATAGTTATGAGTCCACCCTTTGCTTTTCTTGGATTTTGTTCTTGTTGATCGACGCCATCCCCATCTTCATGAGAAGGGAAATTCCTTCTCACTTCCATCGATCCAGTGCGTGTGTGTGTGTGTTTGAGATATGATGTGGGAAATATAACATGTATTGGGAGTCAGCTGTACGAGAAAAAAAGTGTTTTTTTCTACATTTTCAAGAACCAGTGACAGCTAACCATCATGAGACTGTTCATCCCCCAAAAGTGCAAAAGCGAAGCAAAAAGGCAAAAATAATTCCAAGTATATTTTTTTCTGGAAAAAGATTTGAATTGAAACAAGAGCATCTCATCATTTTCATTTCCATGGGCACGTGCGTGGGGAACTGTGGTTGGAAATTGTTCTTCGTGCTCAATGGGATTTGATCCTACGCAAACAATATTTTCTTATTTCCTCCTACGCAAAATTTACACGACAAGTAATTAATTATGCTTTGTTTATGATTATTTAAGAAACGATTAAGGGAATGTAGTGGATTTCTTAGGATTCTTGGGATACCAATACCTTCATCATTTTTTTCGAGGATATTTTAAAGGTTTCATCTCATCTTATCTCATTTCACTGAGAATAAATTTAGATAAAATAAATTAGATTTAAATAATTTCTTAAGAATAAATCGCATATCTGATCGAAAAATATTTTGCGACATGGGAGATGAGATGAATACATTTCACAAATTATAGTAGTTCCGAACACCGACATACTGCTGACACG
This sequence comes from Sesamum indicum, assembly GCF_026168435.1. Taxonomy (NCBI): domain Eukaryota; kingdom Viridiplantae; phylum Streptophyta; class Magnoliopsida; order Lamiales; family Pedaliaceae; genus Sesamum; species Sesamum indicum. Next base: position 15,617,604 of record NC_142659.1, read on the forward strand.
ATATTTTTGTGTTTTTTTTTTTTTTAAAAAAAATATTATGTCTTACAAGTATAGCGATACGAATTACGATTTTTAACAATTTAAGTATGATGACTAGGAAAAGAATTACTCAATTTAACATATATATATTTGAAGTCATGTATTTAGAACAAATTACAAGAGAATAAATTATTATTTTATTTTTTACACATTATTAATATGACAGAGAGGCAAAATGCATTTTCACAATTCACAATTCATAAAATACAAATATAGGTAAATAACATTCGATTTTGGGGGGGGGGGAATGAATGGGGCAGATGAGTTTTGCGTGTGGCAGAGAGTGGTTTGGAGTAGTGGAAATGAGCAAAGATAAAGAGTGAAAGTGAAGATGCATAGGCCTTGGACTGCTTCTGCACCCTACTTTTCCCATTTATGCTTCTCTCATATTTCAATTTACCCCCCTACTTCTCTTATTATATAATTTTTTACATAAATTACATCCAACTTCTTAAAGATTTTATATAATTATAAATATTTTTTATTATTTGAAAATTAGCCTCAATCCATTAGCCTCCGTTAAGTTTCCATCATTTTTTGTGGTGAACTGATCAAAATACCCTTATAAACTATGAATTATAATTTTATATATTTTTTAAAATTTTCTAAAATTTTTATGTACTTAATAGATTTTTTTTTTGTACAATTTCTAAAAACTTTTTATCCACCTCTACAATAAGAACAAATTTGATGATTTCATACCTCCAGCACGATGTATTCGTAATTAAGTTGAATTTCAAGAAAACTCGTTGAATATTATTATTTCATATAAAATAAAAAATTTGAACAATTTATAAGCTTCTCTCTTTATGAAGACTGACTTTCATGTACAGAAATCTTTACATGATCAAGATAATAGACACATACACAAGGGTCGCTATTGTATTTATTATATTTTTCTTAAGTAAAATCAATGATTAACTAATGATCAATAGTTCAATATACTAATTATCAATATAAAATATCTAAGCTAACCAATAATTACCATTAAAAATAAATCAACAATCATATATCGGTATGATTTCAACTCAAACTTCAACCGTCAGCTAAATCAAATCCTCTTTTCTTATAGAGTAAATTATATTGACGGGCCCTGAGATTAGGTTAGATACACAAACATCTATGGCTTTGTTTGGATTTGTATTCTTGCATTTTTCGATACAAGATAAATCACACTCAATATTTGTTTTTGTATTTCTACACCTTATTTGCGTGTTTTTCTATTTTTCAACTTTCTATATAATATATATATATACATAATATAAAATATACATGATTTGACAATAAATAGTAATTTTTGTCTCCCAAAAGTACAACATTAAACATAAAATATTTATATATAAAAATATATGATTTGACAATTAACAGTGATTTTTGTCTTCCAAATCCCAACATTATACCTACACTACTTATTTAAAAATATTTTAAACCCTAAAACACAAATCCAAACATATCAACACACACTTACTTATCTCTATTTTTCTCTCTCTATTTTCAAAACACAAAACAAAACAACTAAAACACAAATCCAAACACAATGTATATCTTTCGCAAAATTACAGCTACATCCTATAAGGTTATGATTATAATTGGGGATAATTATATTTACACTCCTTGATCTATGGCCTATTTGCATAAATCATCCGCTATTTTTTAAATAATTACACACACACCCACCAAAATATTATTATCGTTTACACAAACCGTCCTTTACTTTTTTGAAAAATTACACACACACTCCCTAAAAATATAAGCATCATTACACAAACTACTCCTACTTTTTAGTTGTCAGGGGTAGTTTTTATAATTATGCAAAAGATAAGGATGATTTGTGCAGTTAAACCATAGGTCAGGAGATGTAAATATAATTATTCCGTATAATTACAGCTATATTCACTGTTTAAAAATAAAATTTACACAACCATCCTTGAAAAATATCACGTTGACACCCTCTAAAAAGTGTGCAACTGTAATTTTATAAAAAATAAAGGGTATTTATACAATTAAACTAAACCTGTCAATATAGCTTACACTTGAGTATATGGTAAAAGAGTAGAGTGCAGAGACATATGGTATAGCCAAATCGTCACGCAATATGATGCAATAATGTAGGGTTAGGGGCAATTCCACAGTGTTTGAGCACATGCTGCCTCCTACTTTCACTGCAAATCCCCTCACTTCCTGCCCCGCCAACCCCCCACCCCCCACATGCCCTACTTTTAACCTTTTTTTTTTCTTTAAAAAAAAAAAAGAAAATTCATTGCTACGTCACATATATTCAAAACAATAAAACTCATTCAAATTTAATTTTATTTGAATATTGAAGGGTTTCTGTCAAGAACAAGAAACACTTTTAAATGTATGCTTAGTAATGTGTGTGCAATTTTTATAAATATTATTTAAAATAATTTTTTTATGATTTTGTTATTTAATAAAATATATATAACATAATAAGTTAATATTAAATTTTATTAAGAAACAGTGATAAAAATGTTGAGGAGGAATTGATTTTCTTCAAATTGCCTAGGCTTGGGCCCAACAAAAATGAGTGGGCTTCATGTGGGCTCAAAAGCGACCCGTTTCTAGTCATTCTGAGCCCATTGTAGTTTATATGTGGATACAGAATTGACCCAATATAGATAGATCTGCAAACAAATTTGGGCCCTGAATTTCATAAAAATGGTCCTGATTGCTGCCTTGAGGCCAATTTGTAGTAGAGTACCATTGCTACGGCCTCATTTTTAACAGTACAATAATTGCTAAGTTAGGACAAACATGTCCTGAAACAAATCAAGTTGGGTTCAATACATTGTTGTTCAAGTGTATGATTGGAATTTGAGTAACGACGTTTAGAAAGGATTTCAAACCACTCTATCTATATAAAAGAATTTGATATTCTTTAATAAACCACAATTCTAAATAATAGTGGAGGGATTTTAAATCATTTTGTACTATAAACTTATCCACACATTTTTAAAGGATTTGTCGTCAGAAATTTAAAATTATTCCATCAATTCAAATGCATCCTAAAGAGTATCAACTAAATACTCTAGAATTCGTATGTTTTTATACAAGGTGATTTTATTCTACGAACCTTTGTGCCATAATCATTAGCAGAAATATGTCTTTTCATTATGATTAATTATCATATTTAAAGTAAAAGATTATAACGGATACTAATTAAACACAGCTGCACAACGGCTTTTGACCGTTATTTCTACAAGTGAGTTCAAAATATTTGATACAACTAAAAAAATAGTGTCAAATATTTTGGCCATGGAAATACCATTTAACCGTAGTCGAAATTGAAGTTCCCGCATCGGTCTTGTCTGACTGTGATTTATAGTATTGATTTATAATGATACTTAAGCTACAACGATTTATAGGGTAGGAAATAATTAATTTTTTCTTTTATAGTGAATCTAATTACCTACTTTGGATAATTTTGACATGCCGTTAATTCTCCATAATTGATCCACATAAAACCTATCTATCAATATATATATATATATATATTCATATAAACAGTAATTACATAATTACATCAATATTAATAAATTAAACAATACATCAATTCAATCAATGAACTCGTGTTACCTCATCTATGTTTGTAAAAGTTTTCTAACTTCCTCATTCTCTTTTTTCAAAATTTATCGCACTTAAATATCCGAGTATGTATTTTCTCTGGGATTGACTCCATTTAAAAATATAACTTCAATCATAACTCCCTTGCTCAAACATGTACATATTTTTCCTCATGGCTTGATAAATTAACTGATGTATGCCTTTTTTACTTGATTTGATGTGATTTAAGTGGTATAGATAATTTTATAATTGTAATTCAATTATAATTGGTTACAGTAGTGCGCTTTAATTATTAATACTGGACCAATTCAAAATAAAATAAATAAAAAATTAAATAGAATATTCGAACTAATAACTCAAGGTAAAGGTAACCATAGCAATGATAATTAACCAGAAGGGAGGTTGAAGCATAGCAGTCACATTCTTACTTTTGTTAAACAAGAAAAAAAATAAAAAGAAAAAGGGAGGACTAAAACCCTTTTGAAAAGCAAAACGGGACAACCTCATCTTGTTTGTTATTTTAGTACTTGATGAATTGATGATTGTGTTGACCTTTGTCTACCCTAACACACCCCACCCCCTTGTTAAAGAAATATACATACTTTGCGCGTCTTTGGAAAAAAATAGTAATATTTACTAATAAAAAATACCCCCTTTTGGGAGTGGAAAACAAGTGGGATATATTATCAAAAAGTAGATTTATATAAAAGAAATAATTTAAAAATAGAATGTGGGGGTGATGAATTTATGACATGAGGAATACGTAAGAAAATGTGTGAGGGTTTTCATACGAGAAGGGTCGCTCTCATTTGATTTTGGTAGGAGAATCAGACATACATCAGCAATTAGCATATCATCAGTTCAAGGCTAAGGAATTTTCCAGGTTTATAATTATGGATATGTGTTGAGTTGTTGGTGGAGATCCATCGGGAAGTTAGGTATATATAATTTGATGGTAGAGTCCAATTGGTATTATATATAATAAAATTACAAATTGATATAAAATATAATAATAAAATTCTGGAATTGTATATATTAAATAATAATTTATACACAATAAATATATAAAATTTTAAATTGTTGATTATGCTTATTTTTAAATAAATTTTGAAATACCATACTTTTATGATGATATAAAATTAAAATATGAGATATTGCTTATAATTCTAATATATTATGAATATTTTGTATATCAGTCTGATATACTATTATATGTGTAGTTAAATATATAAAAATAATTTAAAAAAAAAAAGGCTCGCGAGTCATGCATGGCTCGACCTGGCCTCATAAAGGACCTCGAGCTAGAACATGTTCGAGCTCAAGTGAGCTTTAATCGGTTCATTGAACTTGCAAACCAGCTCAATTTATCTGAAAAATTTATAATGAGAAGAATGTTTTAAAAGGTCCTACGTATCTTTATGGTAAATCCTAAATTCTAAGTTGCTATTAATATACTAAATATTAGTTCTTGGCTTTTAATTAGTATAATATTATTTTATATTCATAATTTTAAATTATCAATATTATATGTCAATAGGGAGAAGAGGCCTTAGAACTCATAAGAGCAATTCAAACTTTTCATTTGTAATTAATATGAAATGCATGCTTGTCTACCGAATATGTTAAATGAGGAAATAAATCATATGAAAAAAGAATTAACAAAATATTTTTCTGTGTTTAAAAAAATGAAGCAAATTAACTCTAACAATAGTTTAGATAGGGGGTAATTTATTTTATTTTTCAAAATATAGAGAATAATTTACTATTTTATTTTTCTTATAAAAATTTTTGTTCATTTTTCATATAAGGTGGGGCTAAATTACATTTTTTTCCCAATAATTAATTAAAGAGCTAGTATAAAATAAGTACTTGCTGAAATCATGATGAACAACAAGATGCTAATTGTTAACATGCATGCATATACAGAATATATGGCACATTAATCATCAGCTAGCTAGCACATTATTTAGGTTAATTACAGAAAGACCCCCAATAATCTGTTTAATTCAATTTGTCGCCCCCCTATGATCAGAATTACATGCATGCACACACCATGATGAGCATTCAGGTAGCATCAGAAGCAGTCAGCCTTTAGTTTTGAGGATGACTGCTTCTGATGTTACCGCCGGAGAGCGGCCCGCCAGGAGCTTTCCGCCGCCAGAATCAACCGAAAAATCAAAACCCGCCACCAAGAGCCGCCGGAGCCCAGTAATCGGCGCCGTTTTCGTTGCCGACGTGTTGAGTGCAAGAGATGGGAACTAAGCATAGACCTCTACTTCTCAAATCCATCAGTGCTCCTGATCGCCCTTCTGATTCCTGAATTTTTTTTTGTCTTTTCAGAAAATATAGACTTGAAAATTCCGTAATTTATATACATATATACATACATACTGATATATATATATATATAAATACATTATCAGCATTCAAGTCCTATCGATATATGAGTATTAGTCTACTTTATTAATAGGTTAAATTACATCTAACACCCTTGAGGTTAGATGCAAATACACAAACATCCCCCGTCTTTGCGAATGTATACTTCAGAGGAGTGCCAGTATATATTTTTTAGGGATTTTTGTGCAACTAAATAGGTGGTGTAGTTGTAATGACACCTACAACAAGGGGTGTATATATATGTAATTTTGTAAAAATAAGGTCTTTGTATATTTAGACCTAGCTAGAGAGTGCAACGCTAATTGGACTAGCACAATAGTTATTAATTAACTATACATATTTAATATTGATAATTAATATATATTAACTGTTGATTATTAAAATTTATGATATGATTGCAATTGATGCATTAAGAAAAAAAAACAAGAAAAAGAATATTGAGTGATAAATTAAAAAACCTGACTAACAATCCTATACTTATATATATGAAATGTTTTGCCACAATAATAATTTTTATAATTTTAAATGACTGAAATCAAATAGTTGTTGGATATGTCAATAACTTCTGTAAAAAGAGAATTATGAATAAAATCATTATTAGATTAATAATGTCACTATATGTATCACTAATTATTATCAACTAATAAATTCCTGTTACTGGTAAAATTTTAAGAATTGTATTGTAATAAAAGCATATTACAAAAGTCATTCACAATTTTATGACTAATATTATTATTTTTCTTGATATATAAATATGTATTTAGAGAGAGAAAAAAAAGAAGAAGAAGAAGAAAAAGAAGGGGGGTTATAAATTTACCTGCTTAGGAGCTCCTCTTTCCATGCCAATATCATTCAAGAACTGTAAAAAAGAAAAGTTGAACCAAAAAAGATAAAAATAAATTACAAGGGAAAAAGAAAATTAATTAAAATGTCATCAATTGCAGCTTTCATGTCATCGAATAACCCAACAACTTTATCAAAAAGTAATTAATTAGTTCATAATAATTTGGAAATACATTAATCTTTAGATTACAGACCACTTTGTCTGTAATTAATAAAAATTTATTATTCAAATTAAATCAATTATATAACAAATTAATACACTTATCATATAAATAATTATTTTTGTTGAATTCCAATCATACAATAAATATATTATATTTATCATATAATTAATCCAGTTCCAATCCAATTTGAATTAAAACTTGTAATTAAATATGTTATTCTCCAATTCAAAGCCTCTTTTTTAGGAAGTGATGGATCCCAATAAAGCATAATTACCTGACCAGTCTCTTCGGGAAACAAACAATTCCTTTCTTGAACCTAACAAAATAAATTATTTTATAATTAATTCTTGATTATAATGTAATTATTTTGGAGGAAATTATAGATATATAAATAAATCAGCTTCCCATTTCCCAATACACGTGTATGTGTAGTGTGTGTGAAAAATCTTGGTCGTATATTGGAAAATGTGAAAAATAAATAAACTAACTAATAAATATGGGTACTTATTTACAGAATGTTGGTGATGTCCTGTACTTCCTGATGCATTGCGCATGTAAGGAGAGCTCAGTGCCTGCACCCAATTATTTAAAACAAATAATATAATGTGTATATTAAAATAGTAAAAAGAAAGAAGTTGTAATTTTACTTAATTACTGCCCTTTAATTTCAATTGTTGCATGGATTTTAGTAATTTTCACTGTTCCTTTGGAAAAATCAAGAAAATTGAAATAAAATCAGGGTGTGAATTGAAGAAAAATAATTAGGGTTGCATTGAAAAAATATCGATTGACTGTATATTAGAAATTTTTGAAATCTATCGATATTAAGTAGAATGTTGTCCAAATTCATAATTAAAATTTTTAAAATTATTAGAATATAAATTCAAAAAAAAAAAATTGATGAATCCAAATATACAGCCTTAACGAAAACCATGGAACAATAATTCACTTATTTTGTTTGTGGGGGAATTCTTACCTCAATTTGACCTTGAAGGAATCTAATGTAGCCAATGGCTTCTGACAAGACAGAAGCAGTGTCAGTCTGCAAAAGAGAAACATACCACAACACCCTCAAAGTCATTTTTCTCAAAGTCCTAAAAACACTAGCTCAGATCATCAGATGATAAAGTATAAAGGAAATGAGTTAGGGCTTTCTTTTTCTTTTTTCTTTTTTCTTTCTTGCTTTTTTTTTTTTTGTCTTTTTGCTGTTTAGTTAATCATAATGTAATAAAATCATTTAATTTTCTTGATGGGTTTTATGTAGGAAAGAAAATAAAAGAATAAAATGCTTAATTTGCATATATAATGAGTCATTAATTCATTGTTTGTTTACCTTCCCAAATGGAGAAACAAGTTGATGAAGAGCTGTAATTCTATCCCCTAACTTTTCCTTTCTCACCTGTGTGAATTTTGATGTAAGTATGTAGTTTCATGATGTAATTAAATTATAATGTCCATAACTATATGTCTGAAATTTTGAAAAAAAAATAAAAAAAACATTTAATTATATATATAGTAAAAAGGAAAGATGATAGCAGAAAGAGAAAAAGAGATTCCTGACCTTCAAAGCTGGTTGGGCTGAAGACTGTTGAACCCTAGCCTTCTTAGATACCCCACCAGTACCCGTGCTATTGCACTTTTAACAAATGAATTAAACAAATTAATCAACAGTTAATTAAGCATTAATTCTAATTAGTGATCAAGAACTCAGTCATGAAACTAAAAGAAATTATAATTTTCTTGTAAATTGTAATTACCTGATCATCAGCTGAATGATCTTGATTATGTTTGCGTTGGGACGAGGAGGCGGACTTGGGACCGGAGAAATTCAAGATGTTGGTGCTCAAACTAGTGATACAAGAGGTGGGGGACGAGACATGAGGCATGACTACTTGTTGGTGAGGAGGAGCTGGCCAAGAATTGGTATTAGGCCTATTGGGCGGCGCCGGCTGATGAAATTGATCATGATGATCTACATGGGCGTAACTGATTTGGCAGGTGGAGCTGGATTTATGAGCAATGTCCTCTTGCTTCACATCAACAACAGGAGTTCTTGCAAAAGATGGGTTCAAATTCAAGACTTGGTCTTCCCAGTTCTCCAACTTCTTTTGTTGTTGAAAAAGACCGGCACCAGCACCGGTACCGTATCTCTCTTCTTCTTCTTCTTCTTCACCACCACCACCACCTCCCACTCCACCCCTGATGAAAAAGCTAGTTGCAATCAATATATTTATATAAGTGACTTAGGGTTGCTAATTATTAGGTTTTACTAATGATGTCTAAGAAGTATGTAAAACTTTTGGATGAATGGGCCGGTTTCAATACAGTCGGTCCATCCACGATCATTGGAGAATAGAGTAGGTTGTCAAACTACCCTAGCTCCTCTGTAACCGAACAGCCAATGGTCGACTGCAGGCTGGCTTCATTGCTACCAGTCCACTAGATTATTGAAAGCAAGATAACAATTCATGTCTGTGTTTGTGTGTGTTTGAGAGAGAGAGAGAGAGAGAGAGATTTACAGAAGCAGTTGGCTCCAAGACCTAACTGGGAAATCCTGGTGATTATCAGGTGGAGAAGAAAGCTGGGCGGGAGAATTAGAGGCGTAAACAAACTGGTGATGAGACTGTGGATGCATGCCATTGATCATGCTCCACCAGTTAGGGTTTCCTGCAGCCATCATTTGCTTTCTCAAGATCAAGATTTTTAACCAAAACGCTACTCAGAACACACAAATCAATATCCCTTCTCTCTCTCTCTCTTGTATTTCTCTACAGCACTTTATTCTGATCCTAAATTCAAAACTTTCCCATCTTTCCTTGTTTGTGAACCCAAACAAGCCCTTCCTGAACCTTTCAAGTTTGTGTTTGCTTTCTCAGAAGAGGTAGAAGAAGACCCCATGTCTCTGTCAACACACGAGTATTTTATACTTGTGGGCTTCACCTCTCTCTCTCTCTCTCTCTCGTTCTTGTTTTTGTGTTTCTGGTTTAATTGGGGGGTGTTTTAAAAAATAATTTATTAATAAAATATATATTCTTTTTATTCTCGCTTTAGCTTTATTGTAAAGTGGGACAGATAAAAAAGCTGATGGTGAGTGTTTTTAGGCCAAAAAACAAAATACTTGTGGAGCTTAAGTTTATATATATACAACTTCCTTAAATTGAGAGATAGCTGAGGATTAGGGTTAGGTTCATGATCAGGGTGTGAATTAATTTCTTTAATTAGGGTGCACTGTTAATAAACTTCTTTGATTAATTTCTTGATAATGATGACCACATTGGGCTAATTGGATAACAATCCCATAGATTTAGCAACCTTAATTAAAATGAAAAATATTTCTATAACTGCAAAAAAGATGATCCCTTTGTACAAAGAATTTATGCTTTCTACGGTACCTACTTCTTAATTTAATGCCATTGATATTAACTTATGGAATCCCAAGAATTTCTTTTTTTTAAAAAAAAAAATTAATCAAAGAAGAATAAGGGTAGTAGTAAAATACTACGCCTAGAATTGATTCCATGAATAAATGTTGATGTACGTCTAGTTTGATAGTAGCTCTTTATTTATTTTGAATTGTAATATTTAATTTGAAATTACTCTCACAACAATTGTTAATCAAAAACTTTTCTTCTCATAACTTAGACCTCTGTACACTTTTAGTCATATTATTTACAGAATTATTGAAAATAGTCTTATCATGTTAAAAAAATCTCACTTTCAATCCTTCTACAGTTCCCGTTAATTATGAAATTTACAGAATATATGTGTGCCAGTTATATAGTTGTTTCCCTCCAGTCTAAAAAGATAACAACCATGTGACTTGCACATGATTTTTTCAATTAATATCTTAACGAAAGCTGACAGTAGAAATAAAAATGAAACTTTTTGTGGGTTATGAGAATTTCTTCAAGAATTCGATAAGCAATGAAATTAAAAATGTACCAAGTTTAAATTGTAGAATGAGAAATGCAATTTTCTGTAATTAATCAACTCATGGTGTGTGTATGAACAGTATGTATTTACAAAAAAAGAGTTAACCATAACCATATCAACGGCGTAATTCTCCTACAAATTAGAAGGATGATTATTTAATTTGAGTTGATGATGAAAATGGGTGCGTGTGTAATTAATTAATTAGGAAAGGGCCTTGAAGTTAATAATTGCTTCTGAAGTAAACAAAAACAAATGATGATTAGTTTGAAATTTGATCATAGTTTAAGATTAGCTTTAGAGCAATTGAAAGAAAAGTTTAGCTTTATAGTTTTGTATGTGGATGGCAGTCATTTTCTTGTTGACCTTAGATTAAACAAACAACAAAAAAGTTGTTGCCAACATATATACTGTCTCTCTTTTTCTATTTTAAATATAAAGCAGAATCATTTATGAACATTAATTCATTTTTTATTTCCAATTTAAAACCTCTCTCATCCTCTTAATTACTCATTTAATATTTAATTAGTAACTTGCAATTAATCTCCAATTACGTAAAGTACTTGTCGGTTATATTAATGTATTGATTGAATTAATATCTTACTCAATGTATCTAAATAAGTTATTGTAATTTATTTTACTAGAAAAATTACTTGCAGGTAATCTCTAGTTACGTGATATCATGAAATAAATATGAATTTAGTGTTTAAAATATTAAGTTACAACTCTAAAGTTGTCATAAAAAATATACATTAAATGACAATAAAATTTATCTTGTCATTATATAATTTTTATTTACTATAATTGTGCATTATAAAATTAGCGACACATCTATGGTGATAATATAGTAACAAAACGTATTTGTTGTCACTAAGTCGTTATTGTGTATGTTCCACTAATTAGCTTTATTAGTGACAACTTTATGCATAAGTTTTTGTCACTAATTTTTTATAGTAATAACGACTCTTGCAAAGCAATTGTTATCATTAAAATTATAAAATTATTATTGTGATAAAATAAAAATCTTGTCACTAAATATATATAATTATTGACAATTTGATTTTGTTCGCTGCTAACGGGTTGAGGAGGGGGGGATGAAATGGATCTTTCCCTACATTATAATTTATAATTAATATATAAATGATCGTAACAATAAATCAAAACTATCTACTATAATATTTGAATAAAATTAATACAAAAATCTAAGTTTTGAGCATAATTAATCAATATTTATCATGTTTTTATTTATATATTTATCGAAATATTTATCATAATTTTTTAATTATTCTTTCTTAATATTTTTGTCTTGCTTACAAAAATAACAGCTAATAGTTGTTGTCCCGTTGCGTGACCAAAAAAATCATATATTTCCTATTGTTGGAAAAACCACTAAATGATTAAAGAAAGGAGGAAAATCAATGAGCATCCCGAGAAAAATAACCATATCTTGACTCCACCTCATCCTTTAAGATTAAGTCATTGCTCCAGGAAATATTTCTCCAGGTTTTCGCTTTCAATTAATTAATATATATTTCTTTAGGTTTTCTTTGCTTTCAATTAATATATATTTATATGTATTTTTTTTGGTAATTAATAATTGGTGCTACATAAATTAACTTTTGTTTTATAATTTTTAAATTATGAGACAACTTTTGATTGGGATTAGATTAGAGAAACAACTTTAGTTTGGGAAAATGATTAATATTGTAATGGTAAATGGAATTGGAGCGTGGCCGTGGGGGTCTCTCATCGGATCCTTATCTTTTGAAAATAATTAATTAGTGTGATAATTATAGCTAGGGTTCAAGAAAGGGGAGGGCACTGTTCTTTCCTTTACAACAAAAACCAGAGCTATCCATATCATTATCAACGGACATTATTATCAATTCCTTTATGTTGTCCGATAATTAATTCTATATATATTTTAGATTTTAGATTGTGCTGATATGTTCACTCTTTTAGTTGTAGTTATGCCTCAAATCATACATTTCATGGGGATGACACTTTTGATCTTCTCTCCAGTTTTAAATTTGACACTGAGGACTATAATGAAAAAAAAGAAAAAGAAAAATATTAGCACATTCACTCTAAATGGTGCCGGAATTAGCATGTGCTTGGCATGAGACTTTTTTAAATTTGAAATTTTTAATTTTTCAGTCAGTTTCGTTGATGTAACAGTTTGCGCTAAAAATATTTTGGACTAAATGTAGTATCTCTCTTTTTTTTTTTTTTTTTGTTGAGAGAAAATTGGATGATTTACTCAACCGAAGGCAAAAATGTTTGTGAAATTGAGAATCTCCGGATGATTTTTTTTTTAAAGTTATAATCCTAAATTGCAAATTCGAAAATCAGAGAGGATCCAAAGTGTTACCCCTATAATTATAGGACTAAAATAAAAAGAAAGAAAAGACATATATGATGCTGCACTTTTTGCTCATTTTATTACAACTTACAACTAAGCGTTGAGACAATTACCCAATCAAAGGTTGTGTTAACCTTAAAATGTTGGTGGAAGGTTGAACCGAGAAAGCTTGCTCTAATTAGCACACAACTGTACAAGATTCAGAGAATGATTGTCGGAGATGATCATTAAATTTCTCAACTCCTTTTACTTAACAGATGCACACGACAGCAACATATACCAAACCAATACTGATAGGATTACTCGTGAGAGTGCTTAAAAAGACCAAACTGTCCTTGATAAAAGAGTTAAAAGACTGAATCCCCCTTGATGAAGAGTTAAAACTGTCCCATGTCTCAGGTACAAGGAGAAGGATCCATGCATTTTTATCTGATCCTGACGCCATTTACCGACAGGAATTGCATAATTTACAACGACCAAATGGCTCTGTGTGGCTCCGTCCATCCCCAAATACATCATCAGGGTTGACATAAATTAATAGGGATGGACCTGAGATCTATACCGATAATTTTTATGCTCCATCCCGCTACAAAATCGGAATGACCCCGTAGATTAGCTAGTTAGCTCTTGCTACCTATGCATATACATGACTATATATATGAAGGTATAATATTCAATATTCCGTCCACCTTTCACGGCTACATACCAAGGTTATAAACCTGAAGCATAACAACTCAAAAGGGTCCAAAGTAAAAATTATCTCAAATCTGCAGATGGCCTTCAACGATGAGGAGGCTCCGGCAACAAGCTGCTGGCGACGGGAACAACGAGCTCATGAGCCAGACTCTTTACAACACAATGCCATAATATCTCTACTAATCTGGTAGGCCTAAGAAAAAAGCTTATTTTAGCAAGCCTAGCTAGTCATCATATAGTAGGGCGGCCATGCACGTCATAGTAAAAGATGTTCAGATAACACCAAGAGGTCCGACTAGAATTGACTTTTTAGTAGCAAGTAACCGCACTCTCTATATACCCGGGTAGATTGGGCAATGTTTGGTCAAACGGTCATATTTTCTTCTAGATAAGTCCAAATCTTATAAATTTATTTATTTATTTATTTTTTTCCAAAACTAACACACACAACTATCTATTGGCGCCTGATTTGCCGCAACTAACCCTCGGAGCTTGTTCTACGGACGCCTATAAATTGAAGCATAATGCAATCTTTTTGGTAACATAAGCTATCACACTCCAACTTTCATTCTCTCTCATCTCTTTAAGCTATTTTCAGCATACTATTTGCACTTCACACTATTTTCTTCACTTTCATATGATTTTTTCGTTTATTTCTTCAGTAGAAACGTTGTTGACTAAATCATCAGAGAGCAAATTTTTATTTTGCCGAACTAGTCCTTCAATAATTTTAGAATTTTCATGAAAGTCTTTCGATCATTATAATACTGCTAAAATTCATTATGCATCCTTCGATCATTGTGATGCTATTGAAATTCGATATGCACAAAACTCACCACGGTTCAATAAATCAGAAGCCACAACAACCCGCAGAGAGGCGGTGTCGAGTCCATGCAGACTATCAACTAGTCTTTATCTACTCTTTCATTGGTCTAGTCTATTTTTAACAAATTCTTCTTTTATCCTTGATCTAATTATGATAATACAGGATTAGACAAATACCCTTTTATTTGAATTACATTACATCATCAAATTAATACGGGATTAGACAAACACCCTTTTATTTGAACTCAAATAAGGACATTGAGGTCAATTCCAAGACAGAGACTTAGGACAAATGAGTACGTACTGGATTTTCCTTAATCTCCAGTCGAGACAGGACAGATCACACATGTTTTTCAATGGAAAACACAGACTAGACACTCTTCCCTACATATTGGACACGTAATTTTAATAGAACTGATGTGGTAAGAACGTGTTTGGATCGTTAGATGATGTATGGTTGAATTTGATTATACTTTTCTATTGCAAGATCAAGAAGTTATCGTACGCATGTCACATGCACATTGCTATTTCAGGACAAGAATATGAAATAGTAAGTAAAACATATGATATTGCAAGCATATACGTACATTTACATCTATCAATAAATGAGCACATGATTCCCTTCAATGAAAATCACTCAACTTCAACTGCAGCGGAATATGAATATATCAACCACCCAACTGCAAGAAAGTACCAATCATCCCTTTACCCGGGTGGTGTGGCTGAGTTCGTGAGTTCGAGCTTTATGAGTATGGGTATTAATTTTACTTTTAATAATAGCATTTATTTATTTTGAAATTTTAATTAATTTAAAAATATTAATATATTGTGTACAAAATATTATAATAGTATGTTTGTTGATTACAAAATAGCAATTGTAATTATAAGTGTAGCCTAAAAATTGCAGTTGTAATTTCAAGTGCATCCTCTATTTAGCGATAAAATTCCACACAAACACCCCTAGAGGGTATATCTGGAATTTTATAAAGTCATGGATTATTTGTATAATTAAACTTAACTTTAAGAAATGCCGTTGTAATTTATCCTCTCAATTATATGGTCAAAAAGAGGAGAAGAACGACCAACATAACAACTCTCCTCAGATGTGCCTCGTAAAAGTCTTGCACCTATATGAAATTATAGATCGATTGAGTTATAAATATTATTAAAATAATGGATTCATTATTATAATTGCATTGAAACACAAATTAGTGGACAAGTACCACTCATGAATTGCAAAAACCCTCGTTTGAGAATAGGGTATGTTATAATTATAAATATTCTCTCATTGGTTTAAAAATTATAAATACCTTTATAAAATTAATAGTTGTTTAACAAATATTTCATCGTAACAACGCATTGTAAAGGGTAATTTTTAGACGATATTAAATTCAAAAAATATTTATAATTTTTTAAATAATAAAAAATATTTATAATTATACCAAATTTTACCGACACAATACAGGTTACCATACATAGTTCCTTCCTGGTAACGGAGAGGTTCTAAAAGCATGTTTGTAATAATAGTATGTAGTTGATTGAATGCAGCAAAAGTGGGTGGTCTGGTGCAAAGCCCAAACATTGGTTGGGGTGGAATTTGGAAAACATGGGCTGCTTCCCTTCAAATCGAGCACTGCTTTTAATGGGCCGACATCTACTTCTCCTCTTAACTTTTAATTTACTTATATTCCCGGTTTACAAATTGGACAGGATAGAGATGAATTTACAGTCCTGTCCTCTGGACAGAAATGATCAAAATGAAAAAACGCGTCGACAGCAGGATTCGAACCTGCGCAGGCAGAGCCCAACAGATTTCGAGTCTGTCTCCTTAACCACTCGGACATATCGACGCTTTGCTTTTGCGTTCTAATTAGTCACCTCTAATCATTTATCAATTTAGACAATGTGGTGTGAATTTGATTTTGAGTTTAAATCTCATAGGGTATATATTTATGTAATAATCTATTTATATTTAATAAATTAATTAATCATCATTCTACTTAAACTATTACTGAAAATCATGTCCATAATTAGTATCCATAAGTCATCAACAATTGTCGAATAATCTTGACAATTTATTGACATGACACAAAAATATATCTGATTATTTCACTTATATTGAAAAAGGTGCTCGAACTTATTCATAGATAATACACTGAAACACCAGCTATTCCAAATAACAAACAAACACAACAAAGCGAATAAAAAAACAATGATAAATAAATAAAATAATAATGTCAACAATTTTGAACTCCTAAACAACATTGTTGCAGTTTCAGACATAGCATAGTAGGAAACCAAACAAAGCTACCAATTTTGGTGCAATAATTTCAGTACCAAACACTTTTCAAAGGCTCTCATCATCAACACCACAAGAAAATGGACGGAAAAAGCGCAAGTTGGAGAAACAGTGCAGTAGCTCAAGAAATTCAAGACAGCGTGATTTGAGCTTTGAATTATAAGGTAAAAGTGCTACTCCCATATTCCACATTGGCTTCCCACTTATTAGTGCTCCCTCCACTCATACTTCCTAATATTCCCCCCTATATATGATCACTACTCACTGCCCTGGATAATTGTATTTATCCCTTGCTTATGAATTATAAAACTACTATTCTTTTTTAATAAATAATATATTATATTATATTCAGTACACGAAAATATTTAAAATCAAAATAAACATTAGAATATCATATATATATATATATATATGTTTTAAGAATTCTTTTGTAGTAATTTATTTTTGTAATCATAATAATTTAATTAAATAAATAAAACCCACAAAGGTGATGCCCGAAATAAAATGGATTGATGTTCTCTCATAAGGTATATTACTGAATCGAGTCGGCTTAAAATCGAATGTGTCTGTGGTGATAAATTTATCACTTGATTATGAATGGAGATTTTGATCCATCTGTATCTTTGTGGAGCTGTAGTGATAGAACTGCTTGTAATGATACGCTCATAGTCTAATTATAAGGAGTTATTTTGGTATATTTTTAAGGATTTGGGCTTAGGTATTATTTCCTAATGGACAGTGATAAGGTATGGTCCGGGGTTAAGTATTATTTACCTGTCGATAGGCCTAATTTTTCATTTCTGTGAGTTGTAGAGACAGATTCACCTTTTATATAATAGCTATAACTCAAACAGACAATTCATATAAATGGACGACTCCTATAACCACCATCAATGATAGATGATAAATTGATCACTTTTTCATTATTAAAAGGGATAATTAAATTACACTTTCTAATTTATAATTTTTTACAAATCATCTATATCGTCTGCATAATTACATAAACCACTCATAGCAGCTAAAAAATAAAAGTAGTTTGTGTAATAATATTGACACTTTGGGGGTGTGTAATTTTTGAAAAAAAAATTTGAATAATATGGATAAAGTTTTTTGTCGATGCATATGAAATTTTTCAAAAAAACATGGATAGTATGTAAAAAAGACCATATATCTGGAGTAAATGTAATTATCCATTAATAAACTAAATTTAGACTATTTCAAATATAAAATTTTCCTGAAAAACAATATTCAAACGTGGTTGATAACAATGAAGACCGTTTTTGCTCCTCAAAATGGGAACGCGTGCCCGGAAACGGGATTAATAATATATATACGTATTAAAAAAAATAATAATAATAAGAGGAACATTGATCGCAACTTGACGGAACGCGACATATCCACTAAGCCTCCTTTTGCCCTTTCCGAACACATGTGTCGTTATTCAAGACTTTTTCGTACACGATTTTTGACATAGCGATTAAAAGCGCACTTATTGTGGTCTTGTCAATTCTTTCTCACTAATTGCACAAACCCATAACGTGTTTACTTCAGTTCTTTTCCTTCGAATTTTCCCGACTTATCTTTTCCCCGTCGTCGTTGTCATCACGCTTTTAGTAGATACACACGACTACTCCTTTTACGCTTCTATTTTCAAGTTATTAGGGTTAGCATCGCCTGTTTGTCCTTCATTCGAAATTTTTATTTTTGTCAATATTGAATTTTTTTTCTATCAAAAAATACTGACTTGACGTGCAATTGATATTCGAGTGATTGAAATTTTTTCGCAAGATTCCAAAAAACAAAGAGAAGTATATTACTATGTAGTTTTTGTATGAACTTCTGCCCCTGAATAGAGGATGTAATTGTAATTACAATTACAATTTCAAGGACTGTATTTATAATTTTATATAGGACGTGATGTGTTTATATATTTGAACCTAATTATAGGAGTCGGGTATTAACATAATTTATCCTAAATATATATATACAATTTTGTCTTTAAAAAATATTTTAATAAAAAAGAGAGAATTAATTATAATTTATGTGCTGCTTCAATCTCTCTTTTATATTTAAAATGGAACTACAATGGTAACATCAAAAACTTTCATATAGTTCTAAATAATTATTACTATAGTACTCAATGTATAATTTCTATTTGATGCGGTGGTCAAGAAATTGGTCATTTTTTCTAATTATATAGAATTCTATCATAATCTTTTTTTTTTATTTGAGATTATTTATTGGACGTATGACGTATATATGTATATAAACTTCTTTTAATATATCTCCTTCTCAATAATTAAATTGTTGGAATGATTTAATAAATACTCCCACATTTTAAAAATTACTAATACCTTTTGAAGTTAACGTATATCCAAAATGGACCTATTTCGTTACTGTTACATTGGATATAATTGACACTTTTCTAAATCGAAATTAACCTAATTGCTTCAGTCATTTTTTGCCACTTTTCTATGTCTAGTTATTCTTTAGACGAATTTTATTATTTTTGATACGAAATTGAATTAGAATTTTGTCAAGCTAAATTTTTTTATTAGTCAAAATTCACTGATTTATTGATATTAATAAATAAATAAATAAAAACTCATATTTATACATATTTACTTGGTACTAACTTATTGCATATCAAGCAAATCTTGTTATCAAACTATCCTTATATATTTTCATGTTAATGGATATGAAAAGGTATATTTTCACCCTTATAAAAATAGTTTAGTCAGAAGAGATCTTTTAATCCTGCAATAGATCAGCCATAAATCAATTGAAAATAAATATTAATTTTTATTTATTTTTTTTTATTTTATTAACGAACGAACCTCTTTGTTAAATTGAAGCAATCGTAAAAAATATAGAATACAGTGTTTCGATTTTTACAGAAAAATTATGTATAATTATACTGAACGTGACAGAAAAATAGTGTAATTATATATCCTATAATTTTCCTTCATTTATATTATTATTAAAGAGGTAAATTAGGTGGTGTAAGACACGTTACTGCAAAAGCTACATAGAGTCAAAGGTTTTAATTATAGCGATTGACCAGAGTCAACTGAGCAAGATGACGCCGTTTTGTTCCCCAACAACCACCCAAGACGACGTGTACAGATCCAGTCCTTTAAAATGAGGGTGTGAGAGTAGGGGCCGTGCGATGGCATCCGCACGCTTGTGTTGCTTTTGGGATTTACCCCATAATGACAGTAGATACTCATACATACTGATAAGAAAATGGGAAAGTAAGGAAACATCTGTAAAAAAAAGAAGCATGATTTACTGTCATAGTGAGGTTAGAGACAGGGAAAGTACAAACTGTCCCCCTATCATGTTTTGTCTGATTTATGTTTATTTTTTATTTTCATAATTTTTTAAATAAATTAAGTTAAATAATATTTAATCAAAAAACGAGGTTGATTATTCAAGATTGTATTTCACATTATAATCATAGTCTTGTGTCAAAGAACACGAGAACAATAAAGCATATTTAAATAATGATCTTTCAATATTTACGGAAGTTAAAATGTTTTGAAGTAATGAAATAGGCAGATACCATATCAGGATGAGCTGACTTGTCCCCCCCCCCCCCCCTTCTTTCTTATGAGGTAGAGGTTGCGTTGTAATTGTAGAAGGGTAGTACAATTGGTGGTATTAAAACATAATGCTAAATGGGATAATATTTTGGTATTCGAAAGCAATAATTTCATTATATATGTGGACTTTAATATTTAAAAACTTCAATTGGATTGACGCTATCTGCTGCCTCAGCAACGCTAAATAGAGATCGAAAATTTATTTATTCAGTCATATTCGAATTTCACTTATATACTAGTACGTGTGTCTATATTTAAAGTAATTGTTCAATTTGTTATCTTTTATTTATGTATTTTAATATAAAATTTTCAATTTACTTAACCAAGTTTTGTTATTTAAATGTATTAAACCACATAACTGATGTATATATATATATATATATATATATTGTGGGATGAATTTTCCAAAAAAATGTCTAAACTTTAAGAAGACCCTTAATTAAAATCTAGTAAACAATTAAAAAATATATTTGAGCTTTTGTGTCAGCCTCTTACATGCACTTGTTATTACTTTTAGGGTTTCCTCTCTCTCTCCAAATTATTTTTGATACAAGTTAAAACATACTCAATGTTTGTCATAATTCAAAACAACCTTATTTAGGTGTTTTTAACTGTTTTAGCATAAATACATACATACACACACATATACATAAATATATATAAAAAAGACATGATTTAACATTGAATAATAATTTTTGTCTCTCAAAACACAACATTAAATATATAATACTTATTTTTAAATTATCTCTAAAAATAAATCCAAACATACATACTATCTATAACACACACTTATTTATCTTTGTTTTTCTCTTTCTATCTCCACATAACACAACAAAACATTCAGAAAAATGAATCCAAACATTATGATCATTTCTGCACACTGCATCTGAAATTGTGAACTCCCCATTTTCTTTTTTAAATGAATTTTAAGTATATATTCACTTATATATATAATTTTAGTATGAAATGAAATCTATCAAGTGGTCTATTTTTTGTTTCTTCCTATTTTCCATATGAAGATGAGAATCAAATTGATGTAGAATATGAGATTAATGCATTTTGGGATCATTTGCATCTATTGAAATACAACATATAAAGTATGTTTCGTGATAAATATTTATAATTTTTTATGTGGTATTAGTTATAAAACTTGACATGCAATCGTCCTTTTTTAAGGAGAATCTGACGTCTCACCGCTATTATCGCGAGAAATTATACTGTAAGTCACACAGTCTCATCACTTCCAGCAATTCTTTGAATTTCTTTAACTTCCCTTTTCATAAATTTTTATCTAAGTTAATTGTTAGTTTATTATGATTCTTTGTGATGAATTTTAAAGGTACATAAAAATAATTAAAAAATTTAGCCCATTTTGAAATATATTGCTTATGTTAATACCTCCAACTACCACTAGAAAGAAATTATTATTACTTGCATTTTATATTATGAACTAAATAACTATTATTAAATATAATTAGATAAAATCAATATAAAAATTAAACTTATTCATTACACTAGCAAGAACTACGATCATACCCATTGCGTAGTTGTGATTAATGGTTATTTATTTAATTATTGATAATTAATTATGATTAAATATTATATTTCTTGCGGTGTACTCCGTACTTAAAAAAAATACTGAAATACGGAACATTTTATTTTGAATCGAGTTTGGCAATATATAGCTAGTCCCAAAAAAAACATATAAAGATTTAAATAATAATTAAGAACATAACAATTTATTTATTGAAATTATATATAAATTATACAAAAAGTAAAGATAGGCGGTGAGAATGTTTGTCTTTGCCTGCTCCAATATGATCAAATCTTCCAACACCAAATATTGCCTGATCCCACACACACCCAATAATTTCTCCTCTTTTACTTTTTAAAAATAAAATAAAAAAAGAAACAGAAAAAGAAAAAACTGTTTGCGTGGTGTATTGGGGCCGGCCGATTGATCGCTGTCTCTCAGCGGTTGATCCTTCCCCGCTGCTTTTTCCCTCTGCTTTCTCCATCGCTGATGCCGTGCGGTTTGGCGTTTTTTGACTATCGCTAATCTGCGCCTGCACTGTCCCCGCGCAACTTAGATCCACCCGCTTTTAATTATAACATATATGTTAATAATTATAATAGTAATAGGAAGTAATGATGAAGAGGGTGGGGTAGGGTGGGGTGGGGTTGTCGGGTGAGTTTAGTATTTTTGTGGGATTGGAGAAGGTGGGAAGAAGACACTTATCATGTCTCATTGCTGGGCTCCACCTTCTA
This sequence comes from Sesamum indicum, assembly GCF_026168435.1. NCBI lineage: Eukaryota > Viridiplantae > Streptophyta > Magnoliopsida > Lamiales > Pedaliaceae > Sesamum > Sesamum indicum. The sequence goes on from NC_142659.1 coordinate 15,640,617, forward strand.
CTGCACAAATATACACCACACTCCAGCTAAAGCTTCCATTTTCCTTTTTTTTTTTCTTTTATTACACGTATACATTCAAAATTCGAAGTAAAAATCTCTAATAAAGAATTTCTACACAAATCGTTAAGTTGTTCTTTCAGGGAACTTGGTTATTGTTTTTTCTGGAACGGGTTAAACTAAAATTTATGTTTTTTTTTTTCTGAAAGTGATATTATTAAGTTTTCAGTATCTATAGATATTATAGTTGTGTAGATATTACAGTCAAAATTCTTACATTTTCCTTAATTTTTTGTTTGAATTACTATATTTATTGAATTATGTTTCTTTTTAGTGGGGGCAAACATGAACGAGTCGAGGTTAAAATAAATAATAATAATTATCATACTTTGATTTGAAATGAAATTTAGAACAATGTAATTATCAATACGGTAAGAATTGACCCAAGAAATAATAATTTAGTTCGACTTGTCTGATAAAGTTTATTTAAATTTGACCAAAGACATAAGAATTTATTACATTACAGGACAGTATTTCCTGTTGCTGCATCCTAATCCTAATCCTAGTCCTAATAAATTATTGTATGGAGCAAAAGCCATTCTGGTCGTATATTTGACTCTTTTGAGGAACAAACAATTGTACTACTGTCCAACTGCAGTTAATTTTTGTTCCCCAAAAATTGTATTGCCTTTATGCAATAATGATATTTGCTATTAAAGACAGGTAGGAAAGTTCTTGCGCTAATTTAGTTTCATTCAATCGAATTAATTATGTATAAGTTGGTATATTTGATATATGATTATTTATTATTATTAAATTATGTTATTAATATACAAAAGATATTTTATATTTATTATATAATCAATTTAGACTTCATCAAATTATATTGGGATTAGAATTTATGATGATGATGATTAATTTTGTGCAGTAAAAACAGAGGAAAAGAAGGGAGAGCTACAGAAAGGCCAAAGAAACTTCTTTTCTGCATCAACATAAACCAGCTCTTTTGAGGTACACCCAACCCACCAAGAACCACAACAAATCCTCTCTCTCTCTCTCTCTCTCTCTCTCTCACTCACTGTTTTCAAGGGCTAATCTGCATTCTTGTTCTTGTTCATTCTCAAGTTTGGTCAGATACTCTCTTCAAAGTTGTTTTCTTTCTCAGATTGTGGTTTTAGGCTGAGGATTTTTTGGATGTCTATACCTCAAGAACATGATTACATAGGCTTATCAGAGCCTCTGCCTGTGGAGAAAAGCTCTGATAAGATTTTACCCTCTTCGTCTGCTTCTGGGATTGAGAAAAACAGTGTCTTGAATCTCAGGGAGACTGAGCTGAGGCTTGGGTTGCCAGGGTCAGAATCCCTGGAGAGAAAGGCTGGAAATTGGGTTTCTCTCTTTGGGAAGGATTTGAAGGATGAGAGTGGTAATGGGCTTTGTCAGGGAAGTTTGAAGAGCTTTGTTTCAGGTGCAAAGAGAGGTTTTTCTGATGCCATCAATGGTTCTGGCAAGTGGGGTTTGTCCATCAGTGGTGGATCTGAGGTTGATTTAGGGAAAAATGATGTCTTGTTTTCTCCTAGAGGAGTTTGCAAAGGTAATAACACCATGCAATCTTGTCTGCCTGGGACTTCTGTGAAGGAGATTTCCAGTGTGAAGGCTGTGGAGGAGGAGGAGGAGAAGAAGAACGAAAGTGGAAACACTGCCCCTGCTTCAAAGTGAGTTTGTTTTTCTTTTTCTTACACTGATGTAATCAATTATCTTGAGCTCTTTTTATGCTTAATTCTGAGCAGAGGGTATCACTACTTTTGTCTTGTGAATGACAAGTTAGGACATATAAGTTGATGTTATGATGTTTTAGTTACAATAATCATGTTTGGTTCTTTGTTTCAC